>NW_024870703.1:8885000-9485000 GCF_019054845.1 Dipodomys spectabilis | reverse complement strand
TAAGTCAGGTGCAGGATTCCAGGAAAACTCAAATATAAGCTCAAATCATTCTTACTATATTTATTTTTTCCATGCGTAATAACTGCAAAAATCATAGGTGGCCCCAGGCTACAGAGCTCCCCTGGGGGCTGTGCACTGGCAAGTATGTCAGATAAGGTAACCAATTGGCATCTGAAGCACAATAGTGAAACTGATCATTTCTTCCATAGCCCTCCACATCCACCAGCATATGGCTCCTTTATAGCATCTGCCATATTGTTCCTAGTAATTGAATTTCTATTCTATGGCCCTCCAAGATAGTACTCTCTTAGAAGACAGGGCCATTTGTATCTATCATATCTACTTTGCATCTAGATTCTGACCATAGAGCCCAGCATATAATTGCAAAGTTAAGGCTATGTTGAGTGACCATTGGTCCCCTGGGAACCCACATTCTCAACTCCAACTCCCAACTCTGAAGTATCTTTTCAAACCAGTTCTGTACATACGATTGATCTTGACTTTTTATTCTGTCATAAGGCCTAATTCCAAAGTTATATCCAAAACTTCAGTCTTAATCCTGTAGAAATACTGCTTGTTAGCTCAATGGGAAAATACTAGCAGTATCCTCTCTGGCCATAAAACAAAAGATGCTCTTCTAGTGTTTGGTTTATAACATCAACAACAACACTACTTGCTTATTTTAATGACCTAACATTTATGAATATTATCTCTCTGTATTTCTGAGATTTGATCCAGAAGTTCATGATTGCATCTATCTAATGGGAATCCCAAACCAATTCACATGGATTGCAAAGCAGACTAAATATGATATTCTCAGAAGAAGAGAAAAGTCTGACACACAGACATAAAAGAAGAGTTCTTATAACGAATTGTCCTTAAACACAAAGTATCAACACCCCTGAGAATTTTTAACTTGGAAAAGAACTTGGATCTCTACATTCCAGTTAAAGTTAACCATTGCCCTGATTTTCCCAAGACCAACAGTTTTCTAAAGATACACAGCTTTCCATTTTTAAAGTGGGACAATTCCAGGAAACCTGGTTCTATTTGCTAGAACTGAGCATATACGATTTTCAGTACTAACCTATGACAAACCCCAAACTAATTGGGACCAAGTTGGTCACCTAAATCACAGTGTTTTCTTCCCTTTTTGTTACTGCTTCTACCACAAAACTTGCATCCTAACAAGACCCTAGTGATAAGAAATGGAGCTTCCAAGTTGCTGCACTGTTGGGTCCCCTCTAAGAGGTATAAAATTCTACTCATTAATTATAACACATAAATAATCAAAACTAGCACCACGAGAATCACGATAAATTTTTAAAAGAATGTCTTCAGGTCTTTAAATAATTTAAAAAATCCAAGAGAAAAAAGAATATCGTGAAAATGAGCATTTCACAAGCCAGTCCTGTTAAGTACTGAACTATTATTAGATGTCCAAACTAATCAAGTTGATGCTGCTAAACAGCCAGTGAATGCTCACAAAGTTATGCTAATTAGTTATCCTGAGAGTAGATTCTGAATGAAGCCATTATTCACAAGGCCTTCCTCTACATTGTAATTAGCCTACAATTCTTATGATCCCAGAAAAGACTTCGGAGTCCTGTGCTTAAACCTGGCATTTCCCACGGAAGGGAACTGGAATGATACTCCAAGTGTCTTGGGGAGGGGGGCAAGAATTCTAGGCATCACATCTTCCTTCAGGATACAGTTGGTTTTCTTCCTTGGAGCTTCAAACAGCAAGCTCACAAAACCAGGCTACCAGAGGTATTTAGCAAGAGAATAATCGCTGGAGTGAACCTATCACATTGATGAAGTTGTAGATGAGCCAGACACTGTGTTGAGAACTTTAAACACCCAAATCTTCACATCCATTCTCCAAGAATCTTGCCATGATTCCAAGTTTATGAGTCAGGAAGCTGAAGCTCTGTGAATTCGCTGCACTAAGACCACAGATCTAATGAGCAACAGAGCCAGGCTGAGCCTGGGTCTCTCACAACCTTTCACAGAGTCAGGCCCTTCCAGTCAGGCTCAGCACCAGAAACACGACTCAGCTCCCATGTTCTGGGAAGATTGGGCTTGTGCTGGATCACATAAGTGTCATTCTCTACATTGTCTCCTGGACAAAGGAGACACACTCTACTGAAAGGAAAGTCTACCTTATAATTAAAAAGGGAAAAAGAGTAACATATGCACCAGAGCCCTACATGTTACTTGGGAAATGAACCAAGTAAGATGTTTCCTGCTACAACAGGTTAACAAACTCTGGAACACAATTATCTTTATGGAAGCTGCCACACAGAAATCTCTACCCCAATTAGGGGTGATTAATGTCCCTAACCAGGTTCCTATTGGCCAAAGGAACCCAAGACAAATCTTTACCTGCCAATGGACAAAATCCCATGCTCTCTACAAGTGGAGATTTATTCTTTCAGAAGAAATATAAGAGACAAGTGACAAGAATGAAACTTACAATACATGCTTCCTTGAAAACAACTTCTTGCCTTTAGTTCACTTCCTCTTTTATTCCTGCGCTTTAAAACAAAGCAAAATAAACTCAGAAACTCCCAATGCCTTCAGCTGGAAAATTAACATTCCAGATTGTTCTCCTTCCCCAGAATGATGCTAATCTGATTTACTGCCTCCTTGCCTGGCTTAAATCATTGGAGAACATCGAGTACAAGTTCTAGATATTTTAAAAGCCAGACTTACTCTTGAAAAGGGCAATGCTACAAGCAGCCAAAGTTTCAAAACCTCTGCTATTAATATATCCCTGTGAGTCTTTGAGACTTTTACAGCAAGATCATCCAAAATCGCTCAGACCCTTGGGAGTATGCACTGTGCATTTGCAATCCAAGGTTCCTGTCCTATGAACTTCTTTGTCTGCCAATGGCAGGCATTTCTGCCTCTTTTGCGCTTAGAACACCCTGGGGATGGTCCTCTCGTCGCCACTCAGGTTTGCACTTCCTGCAGTGGGTACAGAGAAGGCACAAACACCATTCCTGCAATCACGCCATTCTGTAGAGAAACTACATGACTGGTTTTTTCAAAACAAAGTTTGAGAATTACAAATTTGGAGCTAGAATTTCTTATAAGACCAAGCTAAGGCTGGGCGCTGGTGGCTCACTCCTGTAATCCTAGCTACTCAGGAGGCTGAGATCTGAGGATCATGGTTCAAAGCCAGCCTGGGCAGGAAAGTCCACGAAACTCTTATTTCCAATAAGCCACTAGAAAACCAGAAGTGATGCTCTAGCTCAAGCAGTAGAGTGCTCGCCGTGAGCTGAAGAGCTGAGGGATGGTGCCCATGCCCAGAGTTCAAGGCCCACGACTGACAAAAAAAAAAAAAAGACCAAGCTGAAAGCAGATTTGTGTTGTGTAGGTGGATTTAAATAATTGGAAGTGCAGAGCTTTACCCAGAGATCATTTACAAATGATTTCTCTGATAAATATTTGGGATGATGACTAACCTAAATATCCCGAGTTATTAACTATTACACAATGTATAAATGTACTGAAAACATCATGCTGAGATCCACAAAGATACATTGTGATGATCTGTCAGGTTTTATTTAAGTGTTCTACTGCACAAATAATGATGTGATTTCTCTACTTCATAAAGGACTCACAGCAAAGCTCTTAAGAAGCAATTGCTCCCAACCATTCTAAACACAGGCCACATTAGGAGATACTTCCAAACAGGACACTTCAGGAATTTGAGTCTTCCAATGGGTTGTGCTTCCCTAAACCTCAGAACGTTTACACTTAACTTTGAAAGTCCCTTGTAGATGAGGACTGAGCAGACGGGAATAACCAAGGTACCTGAGCACCTTCAGGGTGGAAGGGAGGTGAATGCATAACTCCCATCAGTCTGGGTGGCTCCTGCTGCTTCTCCAGCTCCACCTTCCTAAGCCCTGGATCTTGCTAGCCTCTTCCTGCTCATCTAGCTGAACTTTAAGCGCATGTCCTTGCTTCTTTGCAGCCTCAGGTGGCCATAGAGCAAGATAAAATCAAAGCAATTATGGCTACTGCTCTGGAACAGTTCTGATGAGAAACTTACTGCCAGAGAGAGGCTGCGGTTTCCACTATCTACAAAAACAGGATTTGGGATTATACGTGTATTTCACTTATCCATGCTAAACTCATCTCTTTCTAGCTTGACTGCTGTCATGCTTGCCAGAAAAGATAACCTGCTCTCTTCCAAGCAGGGATCTCCAGCACTCTCAGTCCTTCTGCATCCGCTGACTTTGGAAGACGCTGAAATCACTGGCTTGTTTTCCAGGCAAAAAAGGCAATTGGTTTTCAATTGCCCTAAAGTCTATGCCTCATCCTTTCTTCCCCAGCCTAAGTAACATGTGGTTCTTACTGCTTTCTTAGTCTAGACAAGAGAGATCACTCTTTCAAACACCTTATTCACCTCCCCATCATTCTATGTCACTGGAAGCTGCTTCCCACCCCTACTTCAAACTCTTCCCCAAAACAAAAACAAAAACAAAATCTACGCTGAGAAAGCTGGATCTTCCTTGAGCCACACCCAGGCAATATTCTGATAAAAGACTGGATTGCAAAACTATAGATTATTCCCATTTCCTCCCTCCTACAATCAGGATTTCCCTTTCCCTTTATTCAGACCCAGTTGTTCCCAATCACCTGTCCAAACAATTGGGTAGGCCTACATCTATGACAAGATGTGGAAAGGTAGCAAGATGTGGAGAGGGAGCCCAGAGAAATGCCAAAAGCATCAAGTAGGGAATCAGAAACTGACACTCATATTTATTAATCAATGAAGAAAAAATTAAATTCTAGTTGACTTTGCCCTAAACGCCATAATTATCCTATTTCCTATATTAATAATATGCTGGTATTGATTGTATATGAACTATGTGCTGAATGCTTGATTGGGCACTGCTATACCTAATTGTATTGCTAGGAAACTTGGCTTAGGTAGACCAGTGAGTGGTGGAATAATACCATTGTCTGAGGCCTTGGAAGACTCTAAAGCCAACTCTGGCACCATTCAAATAGCCAATGAACAGAGGCAGTTGAGATGGGAAAGAGGAAGAAGACTGCAAAAAGAACCCAAGAGTTTGATGGGGGCTGAGACAGAGCAGGATTAGCTATACTGGGAGAAGAGTGGAGGTATTAGCGGTGTGCTGGTGATGACAGTGAAAGACTGAGAGTAGATCAGCAGCACTTCCAAGCCTTCTCAGGTTTTAGGAGCATTGCAAAGCAAAAGAACCTTCCCAGTCCTCCAGAGGGTACGGTAGGAAGGGACCAGTACACACACACACACACACACACACACACACACACACACACACACAGAACCAACAGCAGGAGACAAGGGCCATGGCAAGCCATGAGGAGGGGCAGAGCAGAACCAGAGCGGTGGGGCAGAGAGAAGTTTGGTGAGACATGGAAATATGCAGATCCAGAAACCACAGGTGATGGCCCAGAAGCACCAACACATTCTAAGTCTTCCTCCAACAAAACATAAATGCATGGAACCAGATATAAGCAGAAGCTAGAGAAAGACAGTTATCAAGACCCGGAAAGCAGAGTGAGGGCTCAAGCTAAGGGGCCTCTGGACAAGAACATAACTCCCAGCTCCTCCACAGCAACCTTGGCCTGAAAGTCAGAGGCTCTCTGACCCTAGGGTCAGCTCCAAGTTAGCCTCCAAGCAGTCAAGGATGGGAAGGAGATGAGGCTACCCTGGTATCAAACTTGCTACCAGGATGCTCCAAAAAAAGAGTATGTCTTTGCTCAGTCAGATCCCCAAAGGATCATCTTGGCTATAATTGGAGCAAATTAAACATAAAAAACTGCCTGGAGTGCAAATGAGAATAGGGTGTAAAGATAATCTCAGTCTTTTTTTCTCAAATACGTTATTGATTATGATAATGTATAAAGCATGACCTAAAGCCCAAAGCCTCACATTATCTCAGGGAAAGCCATGGAAAACCTGTGCTTTCTTTTTGCTTTCATCTCTCAAATAATTTGAGTCTGAAGCCCAGTCCTGCCTTTTTTCATTCTCCACACGCTCCAGCCCTCAACCTTCAGTCTCTCCTCCTACTTCTGTTCAAATCATCAAGGCTTGAGTGCACAGGTATTCAAAACAAGCACTATAAAAATCTACATTAGATTTACTTAAATCAGAAAGGAGAGGGAAGGCAGCATCTAATATCTCCAGGAAATGACTTGGAAGGTAAGAGAGATGAAGAAAAAAGACAAGGGAAGTGGACATTCGCCCTCTAAACGAAGGTGCATGAACACTGGGCCAGTCAGGAGCTGAGAGTCATACTTCGTCAGCAGCTAGCATACAAATTTTGAATCACAACTGGCATTTATCCTAACACTCTGAAGGTCTGAGAAGTAATTGGACAAAAATGGGAGGAAAAGATGTTGTCATTGTAGTCTTGTAAAACTTCATGGGCATTTATAGCCTCAAAAACTTGTCTCAGACCTAGGGTCATTGTCAGGAAAACGGGAGAAATGCAACTGGAAAGACCTGGAATAGACTAGGAGAGCGTGAAAGATAGGCTCAAAAGCTTCTTTATTCTTCTTGAACCTGGGAGCCATCTTGAATGGCACTTAAAAAGTTGAAAGCAGCTGAAAGGAAGTGAAGCCTTATCTTAGAGTTCAAGGCTATGGCTTATAGAACCCATCCAACCTGGTTATACATCCTAGAGGCCAACCATCTGCAAACAATGAAAAAATGCTATATTATCATAAAATAAGATACTACCAATTGTGAAATGTGTTCTGGATTCAGCAAAAACAAAGAATGGCCAAGAGTAATTATCAGATAAAGTTGATTGCAAAATCAGTTCAGAATGACTAAAAGTACAGGGGAGTGAATACTAGAATCAGGGAAATTCATCAATTCTCCCTCTGACTGTTATCTCTAATGTTTGTGAAATACTTCTAAGTCCTCAAAAAGTTAGCAAGATCATATGATCGATTTGGGCCAACAAAATGTGAGCAAAAATGAATATCAATTCTAGGCTAATTATGTAAGTCTCACTGTTTGACTCTCCAGAATTTTCTTCTTTTGCTATAGTAGTCACAGGAGTTTGATTGTGGAAGGAGAATGCAGCTTTCCAGGAATCTTACCAGCTTGAAGCTCTGAGAAATTTCAGTGAGAAGAATTTCCTCTCCCTGAATCATTTTGGATTCACAATGTCCAACTGTGCTTTTTTAGACAACTGAAATGCTAGGACTGTTTTTCATCACAGCACAACCTAGTCTTTCCTGACTAAACTATCACCTTATCTTTGAGTAAGGCATTATCAGAGTAAGCCAGGCAAGGTATATACTATCCCAGTTTCTGAAGTGAAATTGAGAGTCAAAAAGATTAACTGAATTCTCAAAGTCTAATAGCTAGCGTGAGGGACATTTGGAACTAAAATTCATATTCTTTAAATAAAGGACATAGTGTCATTACCATTTCTGTACTGTCAATCCCTTTCTCCTCTTCATAAAAACACATACACAAATGTACCTACCCTCTTTGAAGGGATTCCAAATCCCATTCTGTTCTTTCAAGCATCAGTAAACATCCACAAACCTGACCAAAAAATAGTATTTGAACCATACAGTTTGGGTAACGGTTCAGATCTGGCCACAACACCAAAGGATGTAATTGTAGCTGACTCATGAGCTGACACAGTCTAGAAAGGCAGAGACCAATGCTAGAATGAAGACACCCTTCATTTTGGTGAGAGTTATGGGAAAAAGACTGACTTACAAAAGTAAGAGAGGAGGAGAGGAGAAATATTTTTTAAAAAATAAAAAGAAGATACATTCCTCATACTTTCATGTTACTTCATTTTCTTGAAGGTGTTTATATTCTTAAATGGAAAGTAAGATCCAGTCCCTGTTTGCTGTGTAATTATTAACAGTTATGTGATAACACCACAGAAATTATGCTCATCCCTGCTACCCCATGCTATGCCCATATCCACTACCACATATTTCCCATTCCCATCACCCCATAGTATGCCCACGCCCACTACCTCACATTATTCAACAGCTTTCAATGAGATTTGTCTACCATCTTTATTATAGGTGCACTGTATTTCAGTATTGTTTACCTTCAAATACTTTTTTCCTACTACTTTCTCAGATACACATACACACACATATATATAAATATACTTATATATATATATATAAATATGTGTATAAATATATAAATATACACACATAAATATATATTTATTTATATTCATATAAATATATATGTGTGTATATTTATATATGTGCATGTTTAATTTTTTTTTTTGCCAGTTGTGGGGACTGAACTCTGGGCCTGGGCTTTGTCCCTCAGCTCTTCAGCTCAAGGCTAGTGCTCTATCACTGAGCCACCTTCCCAGCCCTATGTTTATATTTTTAACATAAGGCTTGTAGTCTAGCATCCACATATAAGAGAAAATATGTGATTTTGATCTTCTGAACTTTCTGGGACTTCTAGACCTGGCTTAGTTTGCTTAACATGATGTGCTTCAGTTCCATCCATTTAACTGCAAACAACAAAGTTTCATTTTTTCTTTATAGGTGAATAATGCTCCATTGTATGTACCACAATTCTTTTTTTGGAAATAAGTTTTTTTATTGTGAAAATACTATATAGAGGGGCTACAATTACATGGGCAAGATAATGAGTACATTTCTTATCAAGCATCGTAGCCTCCTCCTTTGTTTCCCCTTCCCATCCCATCTTCCCCCTATTCCCCCACCCAACCCTCCTCCCTCCCCCCACTCCAAAGTTGTAAAATTCATTTTTGACATAATGACTTGTACGTCTCATTGTTGCAGTGGGTCCACCTGTATCCCTATTATACCACAATTCTTGATCATTCACCAGTTGTAAGGTATGTGATGTTTCCATAGCTTGGTTATTGTGACTAATGCTGCAATAACTGTTGGTGTGCAGCCTCTGTTGTATCCTGACTTGCATTCCTTTGGATTGGTGCCTAAGGGTGGTACAGCAGGATCATATAATAGTACTATTTTCAGTTGTTTGAGAAACCACCAGACTGATTTCCACAGAGGTTGAACTAATTCACGTTCCTATCAAAAGTATATAAGGTTTCTTTCCCCTTGTATCTGCTCAAGCATATGAGCTTCAGAGCTTCACCAGCCTCTGGGATGAGTTTAAAGAGTTTTGATAATGTCCAGCATTTACTTCTCAGAATGGCAGGTTTTCCTGATAATTTTTGGCAAGATAATATGTCTGCTTCGTAGCCAGAGGGATTATCTTGGACAATAGGAAATAATACTCATACTGTTTTGTGTAGTAAACATCCACAAACAGCAATTTTGCCTAAGACCCTGGGCCCTTTATCTTTCCTACTAAGATCTATTTTACAACAGCACAACAGTTTCTTAGGCAGAGGTCAAGACAGTCTTCAGCTGCAGACCTTTCAACAATGGCTCTTAACATGGGGGTTTCTAGAGCCTCGAAGAGAAAAACTATGGGCCCTCTTTTCAGTAAAATATACACAAGCACACAGAAAGACTGTCATTTTAAAATGTCGCATACCCTGGAAGCTCATCTATTCTCCTCTGATCCTAGTCCTGTGCCTTTCTCCCATGACAGGAGATGTTCATGCAGCAGGTGTAAGCTCGCTCCATCTGGTAAGTTTACTTCATTTCTCCCAGAAGATCTTCTCATCTACCTCTCACAAAGCACTCATCTTGATACCTCTGATTCTAAGTCCAGCACCCCCCCCCCAAGAAAATAGAACTAAAATACAAACCTAACTGCAACATGAGATCTTGTAGAACTCAGAGAAGAGATACACATATATTCTAAGACACAGATCAAGCATTGCAGTTATGCACACTTTTGACAAAGATTCATCCATCAGCTATAACAGGCTCTGTGCATTCTGTTTCCCTTCTCTCCCATCTTCGCTTGCTGAACACACCAGATTGCTTGATTTGATTTCTCACTGAGGGCTTTTAGGGTTCACGATGCTTACATGTGCCTTTGCAAATGAGGATGCATGTGAGGGCAGCTTCAAGACTGTCGATTCTTTAATGACAGTCTATTGACACCTGGGGAACAGCCAAACAGTGCTGCAAATCCAGTAATTCAGAGGCTTCCATAAATCATCTGGATGAGAAAGAAAAGCTCAAGCAGGCATATTGCTTTCTGTCATCCACAAGAGTGAGTGGATGGTTTAAAGTTGTCCTCAAAGCATGGCCTAGTTTCCAATCACCCATTCCTCAATGCTACTATTCCAAGCTGTCATGTATGACGAGAGACCTCAGTTTGAACAGAAGGAAAACCAAAAAGTGATGAGCTGGGAAAATGTTGTGGGCTTGCACTTCTTGGAATATTAACTCCTTTAAAGGGTTGAGTGTTTCTTTATATAAATTAATTAACTAGGATAAAATAACTTACGTCACAAGTCCAAACATATAGAAAAAGCTCATGTGCAATGTGAGTCTACTTCTCCTTCAGAAGATATAGTTTAGGACATTTTCTGTTTGGTTCCATGAAATTGAATCGCAGAGTTCCTGCCACATGGCATTTGATGGTCTTGTGTCAATGTGTCACATGCATTGGCCAAGAGCAGGTAGATTCAGACTTCAGAGATTTAGTGGGGGCAGACCTAAGAATACAGAGTGGCTTTTCCTCTATTAGCTGTATTGAACTATAGAAATATAATCTAGCTATGTGCCTACGAACAAGAGCAATAGATTTTTATGAGCATCTAAGTCTTTGTTCAGAAGCATTCTTTTTTAATTTTATTTTATTTCATTGTAAGGGTGATGTCAGAGGGGTTACAGTTACATAAGTAATGAGTACATTTCTTGTCAAATATTGCTACCCCCTCCCTTGTTTTCTCCCACTTTCCCTCCCCCACAAGTTGTAAAGTTCATTTCCAACACAGTGTCTTGTGAGTATCGTTGTTGCAAGTCATCTTTTAAACTAATTATTTTTAAATTAATCTTGGCTAATAGTTGGATGAACACACTTAACCAGATAAGTTATGCAGACCCAAATTACTCAGGCATTTGATAAGCAACTATTTGGTGATAACTACATTAGGCATTGAAGATATAAGAGTTGTTTTTAAAAGATAGCAAAGTTCTCACTTGCTTATATTCTAATGTGATCAGAAAGACGTCAAGCAAGAAAAATAAGTATATATGCATATGTGTATATATCTATGTATATACAATATCAGACCATAATAATAAGAGAAATAATAAAGTAGGAAAAGAGATGGGAATATCAGTAGAAAGTGTTTGGCAACTTCAGAAAGAGAAGGAAAGATGGCCAACAAAGATGTGAATATCAGTTAAAGCCTGTGAGGCTCTTATCTGCAATTAGCCACCAGAAAACTGGAAGTGGTGTTGTGGCTCAAGTGGTAGAGTGCTCACCTTGAGCTGAAGAACTGAGGGAAAGTGCCCAGGTCCAGAGTTCAAGCCCCATGACCACCAAAAAAAAATGTCAATAATACTTTGCTCTGTAGACTATATTGTGCTCTTCAGGAAGTCATATGTTGAAGTTCTTACCTCTGGTGTGAAAGTGTGTGCAGACAGAACCATTAGGAGGTAATGTTATATGAGGCCTTAAGAGACTAGCCCTAATCCTAAAAGATGGGTGCCCAAAAAGAAAAGGAAAAAAATCACAAAGCCCTGATCTTAAACTTACAGTCTCCAGAACCATGAGAAAATAAATTTCTGCAATTTAGACCACTTAGTCTATGGTCCTTTGTTATGGCAGCCTGAGCTGACCAAGGTACCATCTGAGTCCAAAATCAATTTCATTGGTCTAAAGTACCCAGTTGGTATGGATGGAGGGAGAATTCTCTGGGGGAGAATTCCTGTTCTTGCATTCCTTGGCTGGTGATGACTCACCAGTCTCTTGCTCCCATGATGCCATCTTCTTCTCTCTGCTGCCCTTCCTGCCCTCTCTTACAAAAATATTTGTGGTTGCATTCAAGGCAATCACTATCATTTTCTCTGCTCTCTCCATCTCAAGATCCATAATTTCATCACATGTAACAAGTCCCTTTTGCCATATAACAGTCAAGGATTTGGGGGTTAGTACCTGGCTATAGTTGAGAGCCTTTATTGGGCCTTCCACGGAGCACCTGAAGAATTTTTTTGGTCAGTTGTGGAGCTTGAATTCAGGGCCTGGGCACTCTCCCTGAGATTTTTCAGCTAGCATTTGACCATTTTGAGCCACAACTCCACTTCTGGAAGTTAATTGGAGATAAGAGTCTCACAGACTTTAAAAAAAAAAATGAGTCTCACAGACCTTCTTGCCCATGCTGGCTTTGAATCATGATCCTCAGTTCTCAGCCTCCTGAATAACTAGGACTGCAGGCTTGAGCCACCAGCTCACCTGAAGAAATTTCAGGTGAAAGCTATGCTTCCCAACATATCTCCTATACATCTCGGAGATGCTATTAATTGTTACATAAGTGGGAAATTTTTCCTGAACAAATTACTTTGGAAAATTGGATTAAGAAATTAATTCTCTTTACTTACTGAGCCTCAAATAAAAGTTAAAACACACATGATCAGAGAATCATTTGTTTCCACAGACATCTTACAAAACTGATACTTTATGAGACAAGTTCTGGGTGGTTCTGACCTTAGAAAAACCTCAGGGAGAGCTTTGAGATATTGAAGAAACTGTTGTGAAGTGATGAAGTGGAATTGTGTAAGGCCTTGGACGTGAAACCAAGAACCATCAAGAAAGTGAGAAGGCCAAGTTTTGGCTCAATTATCTATCTTCTAACTACCGGCTTCAACAAAAATCTAGTTCAGCTTCTCTGAAGTACAAATGGCTCGTAAACACGTGAAGATACGTTCAACATCCCTATCCACAAAGGAAATGCAAATCAAAACTACACTGAAGCCAGACACTGGTGGCTCACACCTGTAATCCTAACTACTCAAGAAGCTGAGATCTGAGGCTCATGATTCAAAGCCAGCCAAGGTAGAAAAGTCCTATGAGACTCTTATCTCCAATTAACCACTCAAAAAACCAGAAGTAGAACTGTGACTCAACTGGCAGAGCATTAGCCTTGAGCACAAAGAGACTCAAGGAACAGCACCCAGGCCCAGAGGTTAAGCTCCACAACAAGGGGGAAAAAACACTGAGATTCCATCTCAGCCAAATCAGAATGGCTATTATCAAAGAAACAAATAATTACAAATACTGGCAAGGATGTGGGAAGGTGAGGGAGAATAATACTTATAAACTGTTAGTGGGACAGCAACTTAGTGAAGCCACTGTGGAAGCAAGTATGAATGTGCCTTTAAAAAATAAAAATAGAACCACTATATGATTCTGCTATCATAGCACTTCTGGGTATATACCTGAAGGGATGCAATAGTGGAGATACCTGCTGCACACTCATATTTGCAGCAGAACTATTCACAATAGCCAAGTTAAGGACTCAGCTTAAATATCCACTAACCAATGAATGAATTTTTTTAGCTATAATGTGTGTATGTATGTATATATATATGTGTGTGTGTGTGTGTGTGTGTGTGGATTTGTACATGTGTGTGTGTGAGTATGTATGTATGTATGTATGGTGGAATATTATTCAGCCATAAAGAAGAGCAAATTACACCTTTTGCAGGAAAAGAGATGGAACTAGGAATCATGTTAAGTGAAATATTCCAGACTCAGAAGGATGTGGCATGTTTTCCCTTATACACAAAAGGGCAAGAACATGAATGGAGGACTAATTTTGAAGAAGAACTAACAGGAATGGAAAAAAGAGGGTAATGGGGTTAATATGACCAAAGTGCATTGCATGCACATAGAAAACCATCATTATGAAACCTACTTTTTAAGTTAGATCTGGACATCAACAGCTCATACCTGTAAGTCTACCTACTTGGGAGGCTGAGATCTAAGGATCATGGTTCAAAGCCAGCCTGAATAGGGAATCCATGAGACTCTTACCTCCAACTGGACACCAAAAAGCTAGAAGCAGAAGGCAATATCACAACAACACCCCTCACTTGCTATAATTTATATATACTAAAAAAAATATCTTCTTCAAAATGCAGTGTTTTTTACTGGTGATGATGGTCAGAACGCTCTATATCAGCATCTCTTAGGGTTTTAGTAAGATGTGGAATCTGTCTCTCTAGATCCAGAGTGAGGCCACATGTATTTCTGCATTTCTCACTAGAGGATCATAATGGTATTGCAGGATGAGCAAGAAGAAATTCCAGTATTGGATAAGACCTTAGAGCCTTCTTTAAAATCCTTTCTTCTAATCCTGAAGTCTATGAACTATTGGGAGTAGCTAGGGTGCCACTTAAGTAAACATATGATAGGTGGTAAACAGAAGCCTATTATTTCATAAAACTGATGTTGCAGCAGAGAAGGTATTTTTTTTAAGCAGTGTATTTTGTCAGTAAGAGAGACTTCTTTCCAGGTTTGTGTTAAATCTTCAGTGTTTTCTTTCTATCCAGTACCTGGGAAACAGACATAAACATAAATATAAACATAAATAGATGGTTTTGCTACATCTCTTACTTTTGATTAGTTATGCATTTAGAGGTCAAGTAAATGGGCTTGTTATAACCATATATGGAATGGGAATGAATCCATTCTGAATTGTCATATCAAGTAGGACTGATTTTGATGGGTCAGCTTTGGCATCTACTGTATGTCAGATCTGCATTAGATACTGGGGAGAGAGCAGTGGGTAAAACAGATATAATCTCAGCTTCTGTGGAGCTCAGAAGACCCTCAATAAATAAACACCCAGTCAAAAAACCATGCAAAAAGTGCTACAGATCTCATCTAGCAAGAGGTGCTAAAAGTATAGAAGTAAAACAGAATTTTAAAAAAAAAACATCCAAGTCATATTGGACAGGCCAATTGAAAAACCTCAGTTCTACTCTCCTGTCAGAATTTCTCAAGAGATAATGGGAAAAATACCAACAGGATAAAAAAATAAAAGGTCCCAGGAAAAAAAGAGAATGCAGTATTTCTTCCCAATACATTGCTATTTTGCACAATCACAAAGTGGGGAAATTTCTCCAATTTCCCTTCCAAAAGAACAGTGAAAAGGGTAAAAAGTAATGATAATAACAATGATACACAACCAGTTCTGTTTTTAGCACCTACTTTCCTGCCTGAACGACCAGTCTGAACAATAAAATTGTCAGTTGATAGAGACTTTATTCTACTTTATTGTACTTTCTTCTTGTCCAGGAGACATGTTTTGTGATACAAATTTTTGTGAGTATACAAAATGTTCCCTTGAAAAATTATTGGCCGTTGATGCTCGGTAGAAGGCAGGCATGGTTGTGCATACCTATAACTTCAGCAGAAGGCTGAGACAGGATTAGAAGTTTGAGGCCAGTCAAGACTACAGAGCCTGACCCTGTCTCAAAAACAAACAAAAATGGCCAATAGACACATGAAGAAATGTTCAACTTCTCTAGCCATAAAAGAAATGCAAATCAAAACAACATTGAGATACCACTTCACCCCAGTTAGAATGGCTATAATCAAGAATTCTAATAATAACAGATGCTGGAGGGGATGTGGACAGAAGGGAACCCTACTGCATTGTTGGTGGGAGTGTAAACTTGTTCAACCACTTTGGAAAGTAGTATGGAGGTTCCTCAGAAGACTCCACATAGAGCTCCCCTATGACCCAGCAATCCCACTTTTGGGCATTTATCCAAATGATCACAAACAAGACCATACTAGAGCTACCAGCACAACTATGTTTACTGCAGCATTATTTACATTGCTAAGATATGGAACCAACCCATATGCCCCTCAGTAGATGAATGGATCAAGAAAATGTGGTATATATACACAGTGGAATTCTATGCCTCTATCAGAAAGAATGACATTGCCTCATTTGTCAGGAAATGGAAAGACTTGGGGAAAAAATTATATTAAGTGAAGTAAGCCAGGCCCAAAGAAACATAGGTCCCATGGTTTCCCTTATTTGCAATAACTAGTGTATATCTCAGACAAGCAGAAAAGTTCAGAAAAGATGATGTTAAGCAAAATGAACCCCAAGATAAGGACAAAAGTGGGGTTCTTTTCTTGCTTGCTATTGTTTCTAACATATTTATGAGGGGGGAATGTAGTTGTGGAGATGGGAGGGAAGGAATGGTAGGGGAAAAACAAAGGAGGAAGCAACAATGCTTGATAAGAAATGTACTCATTACCTTGTTCATGTGATTGTAACCCCTCTGTATAGTATTTTCACAATAAAAACTTATTTTAAAAATACAGAAAGAGAAAAAGGAGAGATTTAGAAATCTGTGATCAGGCTTGTTGCTTTGTGTAGGAAATATGAAACAGATAATGGCTTAAGGAAGCTATGATGATCTGTGTGGATTAGGCTGGGAACCCAAATAAATGAGCAGGTGGTTCTGTACAGAAACATTTGTTGATAATTTCATGTACACACATATATGGTCTTGTTCTGTTTTCTGACAGGGCTTAGAAGCAACCATAAGCTAGTAGCAGACAATACAGCTAGCATCCAGGTGTTGGTTTCTGATTCCATTCACTAGTAAAAGGAACTAAGTCTCCTTAGAGAAATGGGTGGTTCTAGAGCTGAGAAAGAAAATATATAGCATAAGCATACACCCAGACTGTTTCTGTCTTGCTACAACGTAAGAAAGTTTAAAAGCTTGAGAGAGAGAGAGAGAGAAAAAGAGAGAGAGAGAAGGAAATGAAGAAGGAAGGAAAGACAGAGGGAGGGATAGGGCAGGGAAAGAAAGAAGGAGGGAAAGAGGAAAGGAGGGAAGAAGGGAGAAGAGGAAAAAAGGCAGAACCACTGGTAAAGAGTATGTCAAAGGGACCTAGATCTGAAAGAGTTCCCAGTGTCCACTGCTGGAACATCTTTAACAAAAAATAAACATTAATAAAGTAGTAGTACTACTGTATTATAGACCAAAGTGTGTGTGTGTAGATATATAGATAGATCTATTATTGATATATAAATAAATAAATAGAAAGAAGATACAAATCACCCATGTGGAAAAAGTCCAACCAATTTAAATAGATAGTGTTCTCTCTGGGAATTGGAGCACAATGCCCCATTCCTTTGGGCTGAACTTAATGCTTCCCCTTGAAAGAGTGGCAATAGGGTGACAGTTACTTTCCACGGGAGGGCTGACTGGTAAGCATCAGTGGATGGTGACGAGCCATACTGACAATATGAGAAGGACACGTTACCTCTCTTAATTTTTTTTTCCAAATATCCAGAGGCATTCTGCAAAATACCTGCCCAGTGCTTTTCAAAACTGTCAAAATAATCAAAAATAGGAAAAGTTTGAGAAATAAAGAGGAGTCTGAGGAGACACAACTTCTAAGTGCTGTGGAGTTTTAGATGGGATCTTGGAATAGGGGAAAAAAACACTAGATTAAAAAAATGAGCAAATCTGCCAAGTGCTGGTGGCTCATACCTAAAATCCTAGCTATTCAGGAGGCTGAGATCTGAGGATCATGGTTCAAAGCCAACTTGGGTAGGAAAATCCATAAGACAATTACCTCCACTAAACTATAAAAAAAAAAAATCCAGAAGTGGCTCTATGGCTTAAGTGGTAGAGCACTAGCTTTGAGCAAAAGGAAGCTCAGAGACAGCGCCCAGGCCCTGAATTAAGCCCAAGAACCAGCATCAAAAAAAAAGGAAATCTGAATTAAAGTATGGACTTTAGTTTACAATGAATCAATATTGGTTCATTAGTTGTACCAAACTGTAAGATGTGTGTGCCAGGAAGAACTAAGTGAGCTACATGAAAATGCCTTAAGATTTCTCTTAAAAGAGTAATCTTAAACTCTTAAAAGATATCTCACTTTTAAAAAGTAAAAGGTAAAAAAGTAGCTGTAACCCCAGCTACTTAGGAGTTGCAAATCTGGAAGACCATGGTTCACTATCAGCCCAGGCATAGAAAGTTAGCAAGATCCCAGCTCAACCAACGAGGCCATGCATAGTGATACAAGCTGGTGGTCCCAGATACTAGAATTATAAGGAGGAAAAATGTGGTTCAGGTCTGGCCTATGCAAAAATTCAAGACACTATCTGGAAAATAATTAAAGCAAAAGGAGTTGGAGAGTGGTTCAAGTGGTAGAGCATCTGTCTATCAAATGCAAGGTCCCAGCAAGGCTCAGGCCCTGGTATGGCCAGAAAAAAATCATTCTAGCAGTTTCAAATTAAAGTAGCTCTTGTGTTCAAATATAATAATGGTTATTCTAATCCATTTTGAGTTCCCTACGCCCACGCTGCTTATTTAACAAGATTTTCATTTTATGCATTTATTAAATGCCATGAGCTTGGAAAGAAACAAATGAAAGTATCTGAATTCAGTGAACATTGCTAAGTGAAAGTTTACTCATCATATTCAATTTCCAATAGATCAAGATATTTGCTATTTTTCTTTTGGCTGAATAACAAGTCTCTAGTACAGCAAGCAATAGCTCATAGGCAACACAAGTACTGTGTCTGAAGGCCAGCTTTTACCTTGGGCTTCTTCATTTTGACAAAATTCTGAGCCTCTATCGCACTCACCATTCACTCTGGCATAATCTATAAAAGTTCTTTTAAATAGCAACAACAAAATTCCATAAGGGGAACTATCTGGAAGACACTAGATCTTCTTCTTTTATTGTTTATTTCTTGTAATTTCAGTATATTGATGCTCTATCAGTTATGAATTTTTCACTTAACAAGGACACAAACAAAATTCAGTGACTAAAAATATCCCAGAAAATAGAGCTTTTATCATCAGACCTACCACAGACCGGATAGTTTGTTGTATTTAGCATCCCAAATAATATTATCAAAACCTAGTGATTCTCTGTGTCTTAGTTCTTTGCCTTCTAGTTCATTTCTGGTTTCTCATGGTAGCCCTGAGCAACTGCAGTTCACATCTTCACAAGTTCAAGCTCAATGCCCAGGGAGCTTGACTCTCATCTCATAGATGAGAAGAAAGCCCCATTAGAGACACAGAATGTACCTCTTCTTAACCCCAAATGGGACAGAAGCAATGACATCTCAGAAGCAATGACAATGGCCAGGAGAAAATGATTTGATTGTATCTTTGCTTCCCCAAAGCTAGAGTAGGGAACAACTGAAGCACATGAACTGAGACTCAGGAAGACAGCTGAACTGAAAGAAAGCTGAACTGAAGCTAACTGATGATAGACAATGGGCACAGAGTAGCAAACAATCAATCAAAATATGTTTACATCAGCTAAACTCACAATTACAAGCCTAAAAGAAGCATAAGGAGGCCTTCAACACTATCCTCACTTTCAAAACCAATCATGCTCTTGGGGAGTCCCGATCCCTTCCTGTCTGCAGGCCTCAAATGGTACACCTGATGCATCTGCCACTCTCAGAGTCATTCTGCATTATGTCTGCCTCACCCACACAATGTACTGCTCCATCCTTCTTGTCTGTCACATGCATATGATGTGCACTAATGGGAAGTGAGAGGGGAAAAAAATGATCCCTCCAGAATTTAGAAATTTATGCTAGGATGTCTTTACAGAGACTTATTCTGGGTTTTCAGTGTCATGCAGACAAAGAATTTCAAGACATACTCTGGAAAACATGAGTTCCAAACACAGGCTGAATACCATGTCCTTGACAGCCTTTGAAGTCACTTGATCTCCTATGTTGAGCCCAGGAGGTACCTGTAAAATGAGGGACTTCGACTAGATTATAGAGATCAAGCCAGAAATAACGCCATGATCAACCAAGCTGAAAAGAAGCCCATTCAATGCCTCCTCTTAACGTTCCCAGAGCAATTTTTTCCTCATGGCAGACAGGAAGGGAGATTCAGTAGTGTACATAGTCCCATGTAATGCTACTCTAACCCCAGCACCACACTGAGTACCACGCACACAGCAGGCCTTTGAGGGTAAGTATTGATAGCAAGCAGAACAAAAGAGGAAAAGCAAATAATAAATCAAAAGCTATTTCTCTGAATTGTATGTGCCAGCCTCTGGCAGGCAGGTGTGCCTATTCCTGATGTTGGTGCAAAGCCAGTGGTAGAATCTGCGGCTGGCACTGTGGTCAACACATGGAGAGCCATCTTCCATTGGGTCTTGGGGGCTGGCTTACTCACAGACCACTAGAGACTGGCAAAGCCTCAGTCGAAGACATGCTGTTAGGGAGGTTAGGGAAAACCAAGCAAGCTCAGAACTTCTTATCATGGACAGGAGATAAGAAGACTGGATACTTGAGCGTCATCTCCCAGGGTACTTAGACCACGTGAGTGTTCCGTTACTCTATCCCCTATCAGAGTTACAGATCACAGGACCTTTAATGGGGCTGGTGGTGGTTTCCTAGTTCAGCTATGTCTCCTCTCCCTTTCATACCCTGACTAAAATTAATAATAACTAGTCATTTCACAGCTACAGGTCCCTAGCCTGTCTTCCCTTGTTCTCAAGCTCAGCCTGATTAGATGCTAGATTTTTAGACTCTCCCTAGACTTTCCCTGAGTAATGATGTCACATACATTCTTTTCTTCCTTTTTTTCCCAACTGAGGAGGTTATTAGCCTCATCATTTCTCCCCTAATGTATTGCTGTCTCCCTATCTATAAGCCTTCAGCTATAGCCAGGCTAGAATTACCTTTCTGAAGCACAGACATAGTCATTGTCCCTCACTTGTTTTGTTTTGTTTTTTTAATGGCTCCTGGAAAGGGAAGTATGACTCAAGTGGTAGAGCACCAGCCTTGAGCAGAAAAGTCAACTGAGAAGTCAAGACCCTGAGTTCAAGTCCCAGTACTGGTGTGTGTGTGTGTGTGTGTATGTGTGTATGTGTGTGTGTGCACCTGTGTGGATACGCACACACACACACACACACAAACACACACACACACACACCACACACAGGCTCCCAATTTTTTTATAGGATAATCCCAAAGTGCTCAGACAGTATCCAAGCTCAATTTAACTGGAGTGCAGACCCCTTTTACAGTGTCCGCCACACAGCCTCCTCCTGGAGAGTCACACTGATGGGGTTGTCCCACTGTGCCCTGTGCTCTCCAGCTTCCCACCCTTGACCTGACTCTCCTCTCTACCTACAATGGACTTCCTTCCCTTCCTACCCTTCCAACCACTAACTATCTACCATTCTGCCCTCTCCAAAACATTTGGATTTCTCCTCAAAGTTCATCTCATCTCCTTGTTTTCCTAACCACTGTGCTTTATAGTACACTTAATCACTTGCACTGCTTTTATATGATTTGTCTACCCACTTCCCTGCCACACCTGATATTCTTATGTTTGTTTCAGCACCATAATCCTGAAGCCTCATAGGAACAAAGGATCCTACTCCATTCCAACTGGTTTCACATACATTGTCTTATTGAAACCACACAATACACTTTCAGAGGATCCCTATCTTAATTACCATGCCATTTGTTTTATAGAAGACGAAACTGAGGCACAGAGAAATTCTATATCTATCCCAAGGACATGCAGCTGATTTGGTGATGCTAACCTGTGAAAACCATGCATCTCTCATTACAGTACAGATTACAGATTGCCTGTACCCTTAAAGTAAATGCTGATGTGTGTTTCTACCTAAATAATATCTAATGGTGATTGCCCAGTTTCAAAACATCATACAAACCTAACAACTCTACTAGAAGGCATTGAATAGCAGCCCCAGACTCTCTTCATTGTACTAGGCTTTATCTGTATTGTTTACATTTCTGATTTTCTACTCAATATTTAAAGTAGAAAACTGCCAGGTGCTGATGTCTCAGGCCATCTCAGAGGATCACAGTTCAAAGTCAGACCAGACAGAAAAGTCCATGAAAATCTTACCTCCAAGGAACCAAACAAAATGGCTTAACTGGCAGAGCACCAACCCAGAAGGAAAAAAGGCAAGTGAAAGAATATGAGGAACTGAGTTGAAGCCCCAGTACTGGCAAAGACAGACAGACAGACAGACAGACAGACAGACAGACAGACAGACAGACAGATAGATAGATAGATGACAGATAGATAGATAACAGACGTCTCTGACTGGTTTCTCCCTGTGGAGAAGTGGCTTTATCTCACATCTTCCCAGGGCTTCTGCCTTCTTCCTACCCCCACCTAACTCATGCAACTCTAGCAGAACAGCTTGCCCTATAGACAAAGATGCAGGGCTCTCCCATCAGAAACCTTGCAGGGAGCTCAAACAGATGGGTTCAGGACCATCAACAAAGTTCTGGGCCAGAATCTTTTCTCCCTCTAGGCCTACCCATCTGCTTAACTCAAACATCCTCCAATTTTTTTATAAGATGATTGAAGAATGACACATTTTTTTTTTCCTTTGTCACAACTCACATTAAAATGATTGTGCTCTGGACCTCCAGGTGAGTGGGTACTCTGGAAATCGAACCAGCTGACATTTTTTTCTTTTGTGTGGGAAGCATTTCAATTAACTGAGAGAAACAAGCCCCATCAACTTCAAGCTCCAAGAAGAATATACAATGAGTGGCATTTCTTTGCTGCTGGAACATTAATTAATCAAACAGAATTGACAAGGATAAGTGGTCTCACAAGTGGGGGCGGGGGAGGGGTGGAGAGAAAGTGTTCTTGATGTTTTCTAAATGGTCAAATCAAATGCTTTTCCCTGCAGTCTGCTCAGAAACTGTACTTACAGTTTTGTTGGGTGCTAACTCCCTTTCTAACGTTGCCATAGCAACATATGTGATTTGTTTGGTTGTTTTGTTTTCCAGGTTCTCAGGTGAAATATTTGAAGGAAAAACCCTTGTTGCATTGGTGCAGAGACAAGAAAACCGAGGCCTTTAGTCCTTGAAAACACAATGACAGTATCTTTTGTTTGATGTGTGGTATGTCATGGAGCTTCGGTACAGCAAGGACCACCATTTCACAATCTTTACAAGCTAGCAAAGCTAGAAACAAAGAGAGAGACAGGAGAAATATCAGAAAAGATTCCAAAAAAGTATAAAGGACATTGGATTGTAAAGTAAGGGCACTGAGTCATTATTTTCTAATTACAAACAGCATTAATAAAATAACTGTTCATTTGCTCCACTCTGATGTGATTATCCCAGTTAATCCTTCTAACAATAACAGGAGGTAAGAATTCTATCAGTCTCCATTTTGGGGATAAATTGAGGAGTGAAGGACTGCCACTAAGATCAGAGGGGTGACAGGAGGCAGATTGTGCAGACAGCTAAAGGAACTAGGATGTGGGAAGGGAAGCTTTTGGAATGCTTTCAGACAGGTGGGACATGATCTTTCAAAGGACCAATTTGACTGCTGCAAGAGAAATAAACTGTGGAAATGCAAGTACAGAAGCAAGGTGAATCTAGAACAACTAAAGAAGTCCAGGTGGTGGCTGTTAGGTTCTGCATTGGTAGGAGAAGAGGTGATGAAGGTGGTCAGGTTCTAGACGAACGTTAAACCCAGTGATATTTCTCCACTGTTTGGACATAAAGGATAAGAGAAAAGAATCAAAGATAACTTCGAGATGTTTTATTCTTTTCTTAAAGCATGGAAAACTGGACTGCCATCAAAGATGGGAGGAAGCTCAGTTGTTGCAGGCTTGGCAGGAAACAGGAATTGCGCTTGGAGAGCTGCAGCTTGAGAAGATTATTCACTTAGGGGGAGATGCCAAGGACGGTGCAGTTGGAGATAAGAATCTGGAGTATAAAAAGTAAAATCCGGACTGAACATTCAAACTTGAGAGTTGTTGACATATAAGACATAGTTACAGCCATGGTACTAGTTGGGACTACTTGGTAAGAGAATACAGAAAAGAGGAGAGATGGCCAATAGACGTATGAAGAGATGCTCAACAGCTTTGGCCACAAAAGAAATGCAAATCAAAAGAACATTGAAATTCCACCTCACTCTGGTTAAAATGGCCATATGGAGAAAACTAACAACAATAGATGCTGGCAGAAATGTGGACAAAAAGGAACACTACTACACTGTTGGTGGGAATGTAAACTGGTTCAACCACTCTGGAAAGTAGTATGGAGGTTCCTCAAAAGACTAAACTAAACACAGAGCCTCCCTATGACCTAGCAATTCCACTCTTGGGCATGTATTCAAATGACCACAAACCAGTCAGCACTAAAGCCACCAGCATAACCATGCCCATTGTAGCATTGTTTACCATAGCTAAAATATGGAATCAACCCAGATGCTCCTCAGTGGAGTGGATCAAGAAAATGTGTTATAAGTGCACAATGGAATCCTACGCTTCCATCAGAAAGAATGACATTGCCCCATTCATAAGGAAATGGAAAGCCTTGGGAAAAAAATTATATTAAGTGAAGTAAGCTAGATGCAAAGAAACCTAGGCTGCATGGTTTTCCTCATTTGTAATAATTAGAATGTGCCTATAAATCCAAAGTAATGTATATACATTTATCTAATTTGGGAAGGGGAATAACAAAATGCTGAAACAAGGATACAGGATGACCCATTGCAACAGTGATACTCACAAAACACTATATTGGAAATGAACCTTACAATTTTTTGGGTGGTAAGAGTGGGGGGGGGGGGAAGAGGAGGGAAGATAGTGGGAGAAAAACAAAGGAGGGGTAACAACTCCTGACAAGAAATGTACTCATTCCCTTACTGATGGAACTGTAACCTCTCTGTACAGCATCTTTCCAAGGAAATAAAATTTTAAAAAAAATCTCTGTAACCTCTCTGTACAGCATCTTTCCAAGGAAATAAAATTTAAAAAAAATCTAAAGTAAACCCAATGGATAGAAAAAGACAAATAATTACACTTGGACATGATTAATTAAATAGAACTCTAAACATTCACACAGTAAGAACACAGGAGGACATTTTTAGGAGAGAATCACAGGGGCTCAATAGCTATATATACATGACCATGATTCTTATCAAAATTATGAACTCCAAGAAATGGAAACAAGAGGTTTCTTACTGTACTGTTTGCAGTTTTGTTTTTGTTCTTTCCTTTTTTCCTTTGTTTATTCCCTTTTGTTGATGTTTTATTTCTGTATCTTTTGTCTTGTGTATAAGTTTATCTGATGTGGGGAGGGAAAGGGGAAGCACAGAAATGGAGGGACAGAGAGAACAGGGAGAGAGTGACACTGTTCAAAAGGAAACATATTAATTGCCTGAGTCATGTAACTGTAACCCCTCTGTACCTCACCTTTACAATAAAGGAAGGAAGGAAGGAAGGAAGGAAGGAAGGAAGGAAGGAAGGAAGGAAGGAAGGAAGGAAGGAAGGAAGGAAGGAAGGAAGGAAGGAAGGAAGGAAGGAAGGAAGGAAGGAAGGAAGGAAGGAAGGAAAAGAAAAGAGAAAAAGAAAGAAAAAAGGAGAGAAGCATAGCATGAGCCCTGGGATTCTGCATGACTAAGAGGTCAGGGAGAAGATGAGGAACCAGCACCGAAGTCTGAGGAGGAGTGACAAGGAGAGTTTGGCATGCTGGAGGCCAGTCCCTTGTTCTGTGCTAACAGCACAGCTAAGATGAACCTTGACAACTAAACAGTACAACTTGACATGAGCTTCATCCATGGGGAGATTTATGAACAAACCTGATGAAGGAGGTTTAGAATTGTAGATAAGCAGCACAGATGTTGATTTGTAGGATATCTCTTGCAACCAGTGCAAAGAAATGAGGCAGCAGCTGATTGGAAGGAGGGTGTCTATTTGAAGATGGGAGAGGAGTGGTAGCTTCATTAAGAATGGTAAGGAGGGGCTGGGAAGGTGGCTCAGTGGTAGAGCGCTTGCCTTGCATGCCTGAGGCCCTGGGTTCGATTCCTCAGCACCACATAAGCAAAAAGAAAAAAGCTGGAAGTGGCGCTATGGCTTCAGTGGTAGGGCGCTAGCCTTGAGCTGAAGAGCTGAGGGACAGCGCCCAGGCCCAGAGTTCAGGCCCCACGACCGGACCCAAAAAAAAAAAAAAAAGAATGGTAAGGAAATGGAAAGCCTTGGAACAAAATTATATTAAGCAAAGTAAGCCAGACCCAAAGAAACATAGGTTGCATGGTTTCCCTCATTTGTGGTAACTAGAATGTGTCTATAAATCTACAAGTAAACAGACTGGATGGTAAAATAATAATAATAATAATAATAATATACTGAGACAAGATAAGTCATACAGGTCTCTAAACATTCGCACAGTGAGAACAAAGGACAATATTGATAGGAGCAGATCACAAATGCTCAAGAGCTGCTGTTCATGTAATATAAAACTTATCAAAATGAACTCCAAGAAATGGAAATAAGAGATTTTTGTTATCACTACTGTTTTGTTGTCTTTTTCTTTTGTCTTGTTAGTTAATTCGTCTTTGGGAGGGCGGGAGGCACAGAAAAAGTGAGGCAAAGAGTGAACAAATGCACTAGACACGATGTGGAAAACGAGCTGCACAATTTGTGGGTGGGTTGGGAGGGGGAAACTGGGAGAGAACAAGGGAAGGGGTCACATGGTTCAAAAAGACATGTACTCATTACCTGAAGTGTGTAACTGTAACCTGTCTGTACACCACCTTTACAATAACAATGAAACATATATTTAAAAAAAAAAAAGAATGAGCCAGTAAAGAACAAAAAAGTCAATGATGTCAAAAAGAAGAGGTGAGGTGCCCAGAAAGAATAAGAGGAGGCGGATCTAGGGCACCTTAGACAGGAAGGACAGAGTGTGCAGTGCAGACATTGGTAGGGCAGCCATCAGTGATGGCTGCTAGGGTGCTTCAAGGACAGAACTGGGGTAGCGGGCGCTGTCCCATACACTGCTGCCGACCAAGCTCAGCACAAGACAATTGCTGTAGACAGCATAATAGCCAGCCGGTCAGATTGTACCCTGGCCTAGAATGTGACCTTTCTGCTACCAATCTGCCCATTTTGCAGTGGGCTCTAAATGTGACCGAACCACAACACGGGGAAGATCCAGGAATCTAAAAGGCATCATGTGAAGACACTGAAACATTGACCTCTCCAGTTCTCTTCCCAGACACCATCCATGTTCTCAGCAAGAAGGGATCAAAGCCTCAGGAGCTTTGGAGTCATACACCCTGGAGTGATTATACAACATCCCTGTCCATCTTCCCAGGAAATCCTGTTTTACTCCAACAGAGCACAGAATGGCCAGGTAGGAAGTGACAGAGTTAATATATTGATTTGTAATACATACATTGTACCCAAAACTTAACATCTTAAGCATACTCTTATTACCCCCATATTTTCTGTAGTAGGGAACCTGGTTGCTACTTAGAGTCAGAAGGCTGCAGTCACTATCAACTGTCTTGTTGCCTTTTGGGCTATGGTTTCACACCCTGGGGTTGGGGGCGGGGGGGGGGGGGGGGGGGGGGAGGGTGGCACTATTCTTATATTTAAATGAACACACAGGCCTCCACTGAAGCCTGTGGGCCCCTTTTTGGCTCAGGACTCTAACTCAACATACTGTTGAATCTCAGCTCCTTCAAATCATATAGCCCCTCAAGAAGCTTCCTCTTTGGGAGCTTTAGTTCCCCCATTGTCACTGGCGCCATATTGCCTTCCTCGAGAGACTCTTCCCATTTGCATTCTCCCTATCAGCAGATTTTCCAGGAAAATGAGTACATGACTCACCCTTCTCTCACATTCAAATCTATTCTACTTTTACCAAGAAGAAAATGGTCAGGGAAATTAAGTAGGTGATAGGTATTTCAGAATGTTTTCAAACAATTGAACATAAATAGCCAGGCTCATGTGAACACTAAAACACCTACTGATGAACCATTCTTTCAAAAAAAAATCATTAGAGGGCTCAAAGTTTGGCTCTGTGATAGAGCACCCACCTAGAAAAAGCACAAGGTTCTGAGTTCAAGCCCTTCTATCAAAGAAGGAAGGGAAGGAGGGAGAGAGGGAAGGAGAGAGAAAGGAGAGAAAGGAAAGGAAAGAGGAGAAAAAATGGGGAAGGAAAGAAGGAAAGAGGAAGGAAGGAAGGAAAGAAGGGAGGGAGGGAGGAAGGGAGGGAGGGAGAGAGGGAGGGAGGGAGAGAGGGAGGGAGGGAGGGAGGGAGGGAGGGAGGGAGGGAGGGAGGGAGGGAGGGAGGGAGGGAGACTGACTCATAGAAAATTACTCTGTGCAGAAACTATCACCTCCCTGGCATCATTCACACTTCCTGGGCAGAGTTATGGACTCAGTATAGAAGCAACTGGCCGCTCTCCTTCCTAGCATCCTCTGCAGTTGCAAGGAGGCTGGCAGTGTAAGGTAGAGACTGGTTCACACACATCTGTGCCTCATGATCCTGGGCTACAATCCCAAGTCACTTTCTTCACTGGGCAACCTGAGCACACGCCTGAGCCTTCTGTGTTTATTTCACAGCCTCAGGGAAAGGATTAAATGGTATGCTTCTTGGAAGAGATCAGAGGCCAAAGAGCTACCCCACCCTCTGGGAGACTTCTGCTCTCCGAGTTCCCCCGCCCCACCCCCCCAATTCTGATGGCTCTGTTCCTCTTCACTGTGATCCTAATTTTCCTGGCTCCTTACCTTTGAAAAGTACTAGACCAGGAAAGTCTGGTGTGTTCTGAAGGCACCTGGTCGGGAAAAGCTTAGTGAGCACTCAGTGCTGTGGCATTCAAGACCTGAAGGCCTCTTGCAATTGCCCCTCGCGGAGCACTGTAGCGATACAGGAACACACAGAAATCCTGGGAGGGCCTCTCTCCGATCTAATCCCAACCTGTAATCCTGCCAATTCTCAGCTCCTGCTAAGCCAAATCGTCCATTTTATCCACTTCTGTTCCTGAGCTGTTGAAAATTACAAAAGCCTGCTGACCAGCTCCCATTATAAATCTGTGTTATTCAGCATCGCTTGCTCACTAATCTTTTTATTCATCCTTATTAACTGTCCATCCTGCTCCATATGGCAGCAATTTCAGCCTGCCCTACTCATCTCTAAACTCTTCTTTCAGAGCCTCCTCTGTCCCTGGAAACATGTAATGCACTCTCCCTTACCTTCCCTTTCCTTTATATCAGATAACATGACTATTTCATCTGGACTCCCCAGGCCACAAAGAGGAAAAATCCCAACCCGTGTGTGTGTGTGTGTGTGTGTGTGTGTGTGTGTGTGTGTGTGTGTGTGTGTGTCTTCATGCGTGAGCACACACCAATACTGGGGCTTGAACTCAGGGTCTGGGTGCTAACCCTGAGCTTTTTTTACTCAAAGCTAGTGATCTACCACTTGAACCACAGCTCCATTCCAGCTTTTTGGTGGCTAACTAGAGATAGGAGTTTCACAGACTTTACTTCTCTCAGCTCATTTGGACCTCAGTCTCTAGATTTCAACCACCTGAATAACTAACTAGAGTATAGGCATGAGCCACCAATGCCAGGCAACAGCCATTCTTCATGCCTTCTCCTAGATTTTTCCACATTTAACAGCCCTCTTCTTCTGTTACAGGTTCAGCACTACCTTTATGCCATAGGGTGAAATACCTCTTCCGTGTTCATACAAAAACTCACTTTCTCCATGCCATGGTTCTGTTGCACAGATACCACTCAGCTCCTTTGAATCATGCGTCCAGCCCCAGTATTTCACAGAAAAATGCTTTCTGGACTGTCTCAGATATCGTGTGTGCATGTATGTGTGTGTGTGTACACGTGTGCCTGCACTCATGTGCACATCAGTTACTGGAGCTTGAACTCAGAAACTGAACTCTGTCCCCTAGTCTTTTTGCTCAGCAATCCACTTCTTGAGTCACACCCACTTCTGGCTTTTTGCTGGTTAATTGATGAAAATCTTTCAAATTTGTCTTCCCCCATGGCTGGCTCTTAGATACATTTCTATGTGCCAGCTCCTATGGCCTTATCTCAGCCCTCGGCTGACAGATCCTTCCACAACACTGAATATAGCTGTCCAGTCCTCAAGCTACTTTTTTCTTTATATCTTCTGCCCCTTTTTCTGCTACGTTTTTTTTCCATCTTTACTACTCATACATCTCTCTCTCCTCTTAGGCCGTAAGTCTAAAGATGTCAGATGCATTCTAGGAGTCTCTCTTTTCCATGAACCCCTCCTACTAGATAATCATACCATCCCATGGGCGAGTGTCATTCAATATCAATGATCTTTGCACCTATCTCATTAGATGTTATTTTTATTTCTATTTTTGGATGATGAGAATGGTGTTTGAACTCAAGGCTTTGTACTTGCTACACAAATGCTCTACATCTATGAACCACATCCAGGTCCTTTTGCTTTAGCTTATTTTTCAAAACAGGGTCTCGTTCTTTTGCCCAAGACAGCCTTTCACCTCAATCTTCATGCCTCTGCCTCCCAAGTAGCTGGGTTACAGTTGTACTCTACCACACCAAGTCACAGACCTCACTTCCAAATCACAGTTCCTCCTGAGCCTCCCCAGTTTATTCTAAAAATAACACCACTACCCCCAAAATTCCCTGCTTTCATCGTTCACCTATTCTAGAACTACTTTGAGAATGGAATTCATCACTTTCCCCAAGAGACCTTCCCTCCCCTTGCCCCTCACCTCAAACAATCTGTTTCACTTGTTTTCTCTTCTGCTGTTCCCTTAATTACCTTCTCTTCTTAATCTGTTTCTGTGGCCAGATAGATTACCTGACTAGAGCGTCAGTTCTCCATATGGGGGAACACTGCTCACTCACCAAATCCAGCTTCTTTTCCATTTCTGTTGCACTCTCTCCATCATGTACCGCTGGGACTTGACTGCTTGTGATTCATCCTAAACCTATTCCCTCCTCAAATGATGTGTGTTGCACAACAGGAGCCGCTTCGGCGTGATGGCCATGAAGAGTGAGATCAACTCACTGGAGAAGCACAGGTAGCACAGGAACCACTCACTCCACCACGTGGAACAAGACCAGGTTCCTGACAGCTGCCACCATGTACAGTGGGACACCCTCAGTATATGCTTACCAAGGGAGACTGCAGTGATAGGGTGACAAGTCACCTACACATAGATTCCTCAATTGATGCTACCTGTGCAGCTATACTTCAAGGATGATGCATTTTGTGCTTTGAAGCAGGGTTGATAAGAAGGAGAAAGTTTCTGGGAAGCATTATGAGAGTATCCTGAATGAATACTATTGTGTTTTTAGTTAATGTGTGTGTGTGTCTGTGTCTGTGTGTGTGTGTACACGTGAGTGTGTGTACACACGTGCTCATGCTTGTTGGTACTGAGGCTTGAACTCAAGGCCTGGGCACTCTCCCTTCACTTTTTTTGTTCAGGGCTGGCACTCTACAACTTGAACTATAGCTCTAATTCCAACTTTTTGCTAGTTAATTAGAGATACAACTCTTCCAGACTTTCCTGCCCAAATTGGCTTTGAACCACGATCCACAGATCTCAGCCTCCTGAGTAGCTAGGATTACAGGCATAAGCCACCAGTGCTCAGCTTTTTTTTTTAGGTTTTAAGACAGAGCACATCAGGGGGTCCTTTTATTAAGCTGAAAATCCTTGTTACCCTCCCCGTTAATTGGCTCATCAGGAAGCAACATCTTTATCTTAGTCATATCCCAGTGGGTCCAGCTGAGCAGAGGACAATGCACAAGAGATACCTTTACCAGTCATCTTCAGCTGCTCCAAAGGTTCTTGGGAATCAGCAAAAAAAACATCAAGCAAGTTGTGGATGTAGTTCAGAGCTAAGCATGTTTCTGTGTTGGCAAGGACTTGTGAGGCAGATGGGAAAAGGCAGAGACCATCAGACGGCCATCAGCCAAGCGAGGCCAGCTTTGCTAACCAAATGATTCAGACACATTTGTCATTCCCCACCTTGTGCCTTCAGGGGCTGCATCTTCAAATCTCAGGGCTCCCGTTTTCAGCCCTCCATATTTCTGGGTAGAATTATGCAGCCTGCTCCACTTGCCACCATGCTGCGTGGACTGTTTCTCTTCCCACTTTCAGAGTGATTAATAGGGATGGCAAGGCAGCAGAGAGTCAGCAATGATTAACTGGAGGAGAAACCTCTAAGTCACAGATCCGTTCTTCCTTCTTCGGAAACCTGAAGAAGGCATCTCATTTATTTGCAACTATTTTCATATCTTAAATCTAAGTAACAAATAGGACAGCCAGAGCTCATCTCATGTCTGACAGGGCTGTTCAAATCTTAGAGGGCATTGAAGGCAGGGGGCTGAAGTAAAATTTTGCAGTGGGTACTTTCTACCAATTTCCCAAGCCAGAGAGCCTTCCCCTGAACCAAGACCACTCATCTCATTTGATAGACCCCCAGAGTCTCTGGAGTCACTTCTCAAGTGGTAAACAATGAAGTAAGTTCAAAATTCACGGCTTATTCAATAAATTCTTAGGAAAGAGGCTGGGTGTTTGTGGTTGACACTTGTAATCCTAGCTACCCAGGGAGGCTGGGATCTGAGGATCATGGTTCAAAGCCAGCCCAAGCAGAAAGGCCATGAGACTCTTATCTCCAATGAACTATTCAGAAAAATCTTGGGCTCAAGTGGTAGAATGCTAGCCTTGAACACAAAGAGGCTCAGGGACTGCACCCAGGCCTCCCAGGACCAGAAAAAAAAAGTAAACACACACACACACACACACACACACACACACTTAGGAAAGAGATCTCAACTCTGAAGTCAATATTCATTGTTACCTTTTCCCAGCTAATTACTGATCTCTGGAGAGTATTTTCCTAGGAAATTTCTAGTCCCCTCCACCAATCTGTGGAGCAGGTACTAGAAAGTACATCATTATAGCTCGGTCTTCTCTCCCTGAGACAACAGTGAATTTGGCAAGCAAACAGATAAGGTGAGAGAGAAAGTAGGAAAGAGTCATATGAAGCCCATCCTTGTTCATTAGTCCATGAACATTGTAGAGCTTGCTGTAAGGCCAAACTCTGAACTTCTGGGAGAAAAGTTTCTAGAAACTTTTAATAATCAACAATGAGGAGCACCACAGACAGGAAGAAATAGTGGCCCATGACCCCTGGTCTCTATTTTCCAGGTCTCCAAAGCCTGAGCAAGCCCTAAGCATTTTAATATGCATTGAAAATAACATCAAAAAGGAAAATGTAATTTCATTTTCATGCTAGTTCCAAAAGATAAATATAACAACCATTCCAAGGACCTCCTGGGCTACACAAGTATAATATCACTAAATAAAGAGCATGTCTGAAAAATGGCTCACCAACTTCCTTGCTTTGAAGAACCTTGGACTGGTTATCTAGTTTCTCATTTTCCTAGCTATAAAATGATAAGTTTCTATTACCTCATAAAGTGGAATTTCTCAATATGGGAATTATCAGCTTTGGGGAGCAGATAATCCTTTGTGGTGAAGACCCGTCTTATGATTTACAGGGTGTTTAGCACCTTCCATCCACTAGATTCTGGTGGTTTCTCCAAGCAACCAATAGCTCCAGACACTGCCAGATGTCTCCTGAGGGGGCAAAGCCATCCTTGGTTGAACATCTCAACCATAAAAAAATAAAGAGCCAAGACATGAAATGCTTAGACCTGTCCCAAGAACATAACAAATGCACTATGACTGGCCCACGGGTATGGAGTATAGACAGACTGTGCTGTAATAGCCTTCACAATTTTGACAGATCTCCTAAGGAATTAGCTGCCCTTCTGAACCACTCTTCTCCTTTCAAAGACCTTGGAGAAAAGTTTCTGGTGGCCCCAACCACCTGAAAAACTGCAAAAACACTTCCAATATTATCTCTCCCTCTCCTCCGTTGAAGGGTACAGCCATTTGTTGAAAATAATATTTATTACCTCTCTCAATATTTGAATGCCTGCCCAGTCAATGACATTGAACACTACAGAGAATAGTTTTATTGGATTTTACAAACAATAAAAATAACCCATCTGGTCTCACCCTTGTCATCTTTGTGGAGAGGCCTTTTATGTTATAATACTGAAAATGTGGCTTCCCTGATGGACACGAGATGCTGCTATTATATCTCCTTGAACTTTTGATGCCTGGCACTATCCTGATACCCAATGAATAGTGAGAGCATCTACTGCATCAATGGACACTTCTCACTGTTGGAAGTTGGATTAAGTGTATCCTTACCCTAACTCTCTTCCTATGGTTTCTCACACATGTGGTCAAGTGTCAGTGCTGAGGCCCAAACCCAGTGGCCATTGAGCCCATTCACAGATCGTGCATGGGACACATCCTGGGACAAACAAAGGGCCTGAGCACTGTCTCTGAACTTCTTTTGCTCAAGGCTAGCACTCTACCAGTTGAGCCATAGCTCCACTTCTGGCTTTTATAGGAGTAGTTTGTTGGAGTTAAGAGTCTCACAAGCTTTTCTGCCCTAGCTGGCTTTGAACAGCAATTCTCACATCTTGGCATTCTGAGTAGCCAGAATTACAGGTATAAGTCATTGGCCACCTAGCCATAGGTCATATTTTAACCAAAAAAATGCATCATTGTCTATTTATCTTTACCATTTTAACTCTTGATGTCTCGAGCAGAGTCCAAGATGACAAAAGAGCTTTGAATGTTGATTCTATAAACCACCAAAACTTCAGCTATTTTTCTCCAAACCCGAACTTTTCCCAATAGCTTTGGACCTTCTTAGCTCTTCACTAGATATATTTTTAACTTTATCCAAAACACAGTTTTGACAAATTGTAGCCAACATCCAAAACTCAGCCACCACCTGTCCACATAAATAAAACTTTATTAGAACACAATCACGATCATATGTTTACAATGTTTGTCTACACAGCTCTCTCACTTAACAACATCAAAGTTGTAACACAGACTGAATTGTCTGTAAACCAAAAATATTTACCATCTCAGCCTTTATGGAAAGAATTTATAGATCTTCCATCCAAAGCCTTGAAATAGAACAGAATCAAGACAAAGTCCAGGCACAATGGGTCTTTAATTTATTGAAGACTACTAAGCAGCACATTTAGAAAGAGTGGCACCACACACTTAAATTCCTGTAAAAAATGCAATCATTGCTAGGGTCTGTGCAAAACGCAATACACTCTACTCTTGGCATTGCTTCATCCTAATAATCCTATCAAAGGAAGAATGGAATTCATTGGTTAATTAACTGTTGATTAGTTAATTCTTCATGTGGTAAGCATAAAAGGAGAAGAACAAGAAAGAGAACAAGTACATTGTGAAGGAAAAACTGAAGACTGGGGAGAAAATTGATTCTAAGAACCAGCCAGAGGCCCCAATCTAAAAGGGACTTATACAGCGAAGAATGGATTTGCTCCACTGCTGGCGAATAGCTCATGCTCAGGCAGGCCTGGGTTTTGGCGGGGGTCAGTGCTGCTCCTAGGCAGGTGACTTGGAAAATGACCATGGTTGCTGCTGGAAACTGCTGCCAAACCAACTCCCTCAGTGTTCAGCCTAACTGGACAGGATCCCAGCATCCTTGCATGGGAGGAATTCCTCACAGCCCTAAATCCAGGGACCTTAGCATTAACTGTACCCTCTTAAGCTCTGTATTCTTTTCTCATTTCCAACTAAAGTTTGTCACAATAGGTGACTAGAGCCAAGCTCTGGCTATCTCGCTATCTAGATTGTACAATAAAAGGGTGATTGCTCAGAACTATATATGTATGTGTGCATACATATATATTTGTGTGTGTGTGTGTGTGTGTGTGTGTGTGTGTGTGTGTGTGTGTGTGTGTGTGTTTGAAAACAGCACAAAACAGAATCCTACTGCTAAGAAATGTTGGGTCCAAGAACAAGTAGGGAGGAGGTCATTTGCCAAAAGGAGAGAATACTGTCAGAGCATGGGCTTTGGTATTTGGCACATCTGGGCTAAAATCTTGACCTGCTACTTGGTACCTCCAAGCCTCAGGTATCTCAGAGCCTCAACATCTGCAGAGCAGGAATGATTCACAATGCTCCCTTACCTGGCCATTGCAATGGTAAGTTCTATGACGCCGACAATACATGGCATCTAGTAAACATTCAGGACATGTTCGAGTTCTGATGAATTTCTAGAACAATGTCTAACTTTCCCCTTTGGGGACAGGACTGAAATCACACGGCCCATTTAATAAATGAGAACACAGGGCACACAGGTTTTTAGATTTTTTTTCCCAAGGCAAGGAAACAAGAACTGACACCGATATGGAAGGAATGTTTTCAGTCCACTGCCTACCTGTGATTCTCCCATAAAAGAAGTCCTTTTATTAAACAAGCAATTACCATTGCTTTATTCTTTTTCCAAATAAAAAAAAAAATCACCCACGTTGAACCTAAATGCCAACTGCCCAGGAGTTTCCACTACTAAGTAACCATTACCTGGATTGAGTAAGACACAGGTTCAGCTGCTAAAACACCAAGAGACCAAAACACGGTGGCTCAAACAAGAGAGATGCTTTGATGCACCCCTATAACAGTCCAGGGGTGACAGGAGGTGAGCCTGCCCCACAAGAGAGCACAGGGACTTGGGTTTCTGCTCTGTTATTCTCCCATCTCCTGTGACCCCTGACAGGCCAGAATCAGAACCATCCAAGAAGTTGTTAAAAAAACGCAAATCCCCAGACCCCAGTGCAGCTCAACAGAATCAGGAAGCATGGAGTAAGACCAGCAATCGGTGTTTTGATGGGCCCTGCTTCTAGGTCATATTCTCCTCTTTTCCACAATGTTTCTTAGTACATTATTTATTACTCACACAGAGTGGGGACTTTCACTCTGATATTTCCACACATACATGTAACCTACTTTGATCACCTTCTTCCCCTCTACTATTATTCTTTCTCTTTTTTTTTGAATTTAAGTTTTTATTTACGTATTTCACTGTAGTGCTGTGACAACAAAATGACATCTGTGTACCAGAGCATACATATATTAACAGTAAGATGTAATTCCCCATTATACCACTGTTATATTAAGCTTCTTTGAAGGAGACATAAGCATGTAAGATGGCCACAGCAAATAAATTTCTGCTTTTTTTCCTTTAGATAATCTTAATTTTTCCTCAATAATACTTTGTCAACTTTACTGTTAATAGACTTGAATTACCTGGGTAATGGGGATGTGTGTGGGGGAATCATTCAAATATGTTTTACTGTAATAATTGCTAGAATAATCTCACAGACTCATCAATAAAGAAAGTAGACTTACTGTCCCATCCATGTTCTATACCAGGCAAAGGAGGAGATGACAAACAAGTTATTGCCCTTCAAGGAAGCGAAGTGGAAAGTGCACATGTAGATGCTACTCACCCTCCATTGGCAAGTACAAAGGGCCTACCAATGGCAGGATGAGTGAGTGGAATCTGGTGCACCCAACGGAAGTTCTACCACCAAACGCAAGAATCGATCTTGGAGGACAAAGTAAAACTCTACTCTACATTTCCATTGACAATGACCTTACTAGTCATCCTAATGCTGATCTTGTCTTTCTCGATTCCTCTAGTCTCTTTCCTTCCTTTCCCCAAAATCTTTTCATGAGAGCAGTTCTGCACACAGTGACCATGAATGGATGTGATCATATAGCAGATCATCTAGAATCAAATTCTGGACACCCCTATTGTAAAAAGCCCCTGCACTGCTGGGCACAGGTGGCTCACACCTGTAATCCAGGCAGCTGAGATCTGAGGATTGGCAGTTCAAATCCAGCCTAGGTAGAAAAGTCCATCAGACTAATTAACCAGCAAAAAGCTACAAGTAGAGCAATAGATCCAATGGTAGAGTACCAGCCTTGAACAAGAAAAGCTAAGGAGGAAGTAGCCATTCCCTTCCCTCTCCCTGTGCCTCTTGTCCCAAGGAAGCACAGATGGGAGCCTTTCCAGGAGCCAGATGGGAGCTCCACAGGCGTGTGATTCTAGAGACCCAGAAAAAGGAATGGGATTGAACAGTATCAAAGAAAAGCTGCCCTGGATATGTAAGAGGCAACTTAAAATGTGCTTGAGCTGGGCCCTGTGAATGCAAAGCCCCTGGCTTTGCATTTATGCCCTTTGATCTGAACTATTTTCTCCTGCGGTCCCTTTTCATCACCTTGGGCTCTAGGAAAGAGAAGATTTACCACATGGAAGGCATCTTGTGTGGAAGACAAATTGTCCATCCAAGAGGCAATGTCTTCTTTTTATCATCTTAAAGAAAAGAGCCAAAAACTCAGGAAACCACCTTTTTCCTGTTGTGTGCCAGTAATAAAGTGATAATAATGCTCTAGAACTCCTCCAAGGACAAAGACAGAGTGAACCATCAGACCACACATGTGACGTGAGACTGTTTTTACTATGCAGACCTTCCTCATCCCCTGGCCCAATTCTCCTTATTTCACCGGAAGCCAATGTCTATACCCCTGAAGATGGATCAAGATGGACCAAAATGCCGTCTTCCCATGGCTGCCATGTAATAAATCTCTTTTTCCTGCCCTTCACTGTGTCTCTTTATTTGGCCTATGGGGATGAGCAGATAGATCTAACTTGGGACTTCGGGACTTTGAGCCTGGAGTCTAAAAGCTTAGTTCCAGGTGGAGTTAAACAGACAATGAAAAGAGGAAATGACTTGAACCCAACTGCTAAAACAAAAGGCCTGAGAATAGTTAAGGGCTAGGGTGAATCCTTGCGCAAGCTCTCCGGAGACCCCTGGCAGAGAGGCTGAGGAGTGCGAAGCTGCGGCCATCAGGAATCCATGAATTGATACCACTCAACTTTCAGCTCCTGCCTTCCCACTGAGACCCTGGCTGGGAGCCACTTTCCTCAATAATTACACTTCAAAGGATGGCTTTCTGGTCCTAGGGAAAGACATCAGAGGCCTTAAAAATAGTAAGAGTCTGGGAGAACATTTACATCTCAAAGGGGGCAGAGAAGGAATTTGCAATTGAAAGTGATCTAAACTAAGTGTTCTTAAGGAAGAAAAAGAAGAAGGCCTAGAATCTAGAATGAGGCCACATCTAAACTTTTATCAAACTGAAGGGAACCGTAAGGCCCCCTTGGTCAGCAGGTCCCTATCTGTGATCAGGGTAGAGGCTATGCAGCATGGCCTCACTCCAGCCATCGGGTGCAGATCACTGGAACATTCTCTGCGCCCACTGCTACAGTTCATCACTGATTTTTTTTTCTCCTTTATTGTGAAATTTGCCCCTTTTTTTTTTTGGAAAGCGATTTCTTCTTTCCTTTTCAACTTGGGCTTTCTTCCCTCTCCCTTGGCATCTAAACTGTTAGGATTCTGTAAGTCATTTCATTGAAAAACATGGAACTGAATAGTGAGGCTTTCATAATCACGTCTCAACCCTGCTCCATCTTCGCTGACTTTGCATTTTTAAAAGGCTGTCTGGCTTTCTGCAGAGACAAGATAGCAACCATGTAAACATGGTTACTGCCAGCAGGCCCTCTCCTGCTTCATTCTGGCCAGCTTTTACCTCAATGGCTTAGGTACTGCTCTTCTCGGAGACAAGACTCTCCAATGGGAGATGATTGGCAAAGAAGATGCTACAACACTTTCAGCCTGTGCAGAAACATGTCAATTCATACAGAAAGGAGATGAAAGTCTATTTAGCTAGAATTAGAAGAAGCACATTCACAAGCTCGACTGCAGAAAGTGCCTGTCTCTACCTTCGGAAAAGAAAAATAAACCATTCTTTAAGCCTCTTCTAGAGAGATTTTTAATTCCCTTTTGCTCAGACTCCAATGAGTCTATTGTAGCCCCAGTATGTCAACGAAGTTTCTTTCCACTGAAAACCTCAGTGTTCGCATCGCAACAAGACACCAATTTCATGCAGGACGCCTAGAGCTGCTTCTTCTCCAGGCTGGCAGTGGAAGCAAGCCCGGTGCAGAGCAGTGGCGAGCCTCCATTTCCCAGCAGCAAACTCTACCACTGACATAGGAGACAGGTTTGGAGAGTGGCTGAGAGATCCTGCAGGAAGGCCTATTCCTGTATCCTTTTGACAGGTAGAAAAAAGACCCTCCGCATCTTGGGGGTCTCTCAATGACCAGAGAACCAGCATACCTCAATCCTTTGTTTCCTATGAGAAAAGAATTGAGGCATGATATGAATGCAGTAAAGATTATAGAAAAGCTAGGCACTGGTGGCTCAAGTCTGTAATCCTAGCTACTCAGGCAGCTGAGATCTGAGGATCACAGTTCCAGGCCAGCCCAAGCAGAAAGTGAGAGTATTATCTCCAATAAACTACTCAGAAAAAGCCACAAGGCAATGTGGCTCAAGTGGTAGAGTGCTACCCTTGAGCAAAAAGGTTAGGGACAGTGTGTGTGTGTGTGTGTGTGTGTGTGCGCGCGCGCGCGTGTGTGTGTGTGTGTGTGTGTGTGTGTGTGTGTGTGTGTACGTGTGCTATTAGGAAAGGAATATGTCAGGATGTCAGGTCTAGTCATTTGCCCCCATATAGCACATAGAGACATAACAAGAGGCAGAGTCGGATTTGTCACATGGTGTGCACATACCATGAAATGATGGCACTTCAGTTCATCTCTGCCATCGTTTGGATACAGATATGAGCATTAAGTTTAAATAGAGGAAGAAATATGGGCAGGGAGCAAAAGCCAAGTGTGGGTGAAGTGTTGCCAGGCGCTGGTGGCTCAGGCCTGCCATCCTGGCTACTCAGAAGGCTGAGATCCGAAGGTTAAGGTTTGAAGCCAGCTGAGGCAGGAAAGTTCCTAAGACTCTTATCTCCAATAAACCTCTAAAATATGCTGGAAGCAGAGTTGTGGCTCAAGTGGTACAGCATCATCAGCCTTGAATGAAAAAGCTAAATGACAATGCCCAAGCCCTGAGTTCAAGCCCCAGTTACTTGCATAAGGGGCAGGGGATGGGGGAGGAGAGGAGAGGAAAAAGGGAGGGAAGGGGAGGGGAAGGAGGGAAAAAGAGGAGAAGAGAGGGGAGGGAGGGGAGAGGTCCCAGTGGCCTTTTTTCAGTTGGTTATTATTTCAGTTGAATTACCTGCTGCAAATGCACTTTCAGTAGATTATAAACAGATTGCCTCTAAGGGAAGAACAGAGCACTAACCTTCAAGGTGAAGCCTTCTTGGGATTGTCTGTGGGAGATTCTCACGCCTAGGTCCCGCCTGCAGGGCTGAGGCCATCTGCGCTTCTCAGAGGCCTTCTGATCGCTTCCTTCCCTAGTCACCCCTTAGGCTTCTCTGCTAACTTTTTTTTCTTTAATGGAACCTTAACAAATTTTCCATTTTAAGTTTTCTTCACATCTCTCCATCGCTCATGGTGGGCTGCTATGCGTGCAGGGAGTTCTGCAGATGGAGCCCTGCTACCCCCACCCAACCCCATTAGACTCTTTAGAGTTCATTTAGGCAGAGTAAGGATGGTGGAGCGAGACCATTCCCATTTTGTAAGCACAGCTGAGCAAGGGCAGATAATCTCAGGGCTACAATCTCTGATGTGGGTTGCAGAGTATCCTGGAGGAAATCTGTGTGGTGACCTCAGGCGAGCTTCACAGCTACACATCCCACAGCTCACAGTGAGACAGAGACTGGGGGAAGGCAGGGAGAGGGGAGGAGGCCTCCTCCAACACAGCTTAGTTTATCAGTGGAGAGCACAGTTCCATCCACCTGCAGAGCTACTGGCTGGCCCCTGGGACCCAGGCTGCCCGCCAGCTTCAGATTTCAGGGAGGCATTTTCTAGACTGAAACAGATAAGGTTGTTTTAAAAACAAGAGTTAAGATGGAGGTTAAAAAAGAAAAAAGACCCTTCTAGTAATATTCACAGGCACCTGCTGCTTTCCAAATCAAAGACTGCTGAGAAGTGTAAGTAATATAACAAGTCTGATTTATTTTTTTTAATTTGCATTTACAAACACAGAATCAAAAATATTTTCTAGCCAGGCGCTGGTGGCTCACATCTATAATCCTAGTTACTCAGGAGGCTGAGACCTGAGGATCATAGTTCAAAGCCAGCCCAAGCAGGAAAGTCCATGAGACTTATCTCCAATTAACCACCAGAAAACCAGAAGTGGTGCTGAGGCTCAAAATGGTAGAGCGCTATTCTTGAGTGTAAAAGCTCAGAGACAACACCCAGGCCCTGAGTTCAAGCCCCATGACTAACCAAAGAACATTTATTTTTCTAAAATGACCAAAGGAAATATTAGGGATTGTTATGCAAAACATTCTACATGAGTACCTTCCTATCCATGTCACCCCAAAGAGATTAGAACCCCAAGTGCAAGAAGTTCAGCCTGTCACTAAAACAGACCCACAGTTCAGACCATGAGAATAATAGCCAATAGGAAATCATGGAATGGGAGCGACCTTAGAAACCTGGGGACCAGGAGATCATTTCAACTCCCATTGAATTTGGCTCCATGCTAGGGGGAAATGCAGCAAAAAGACAGAGTCACAAGCTCTGTCCGTGGCTCATTTGTCCTTGCACTAGTATGGTTCTAATGAAGCTACAATGTCACGCTTCCAATGTTACAGATAAGGAAATTCAGGCACAAAGAACCTAGGGACTTGGCCCAAATTTGCAGACCTCAACTTAAACTGAGTCTGAACTTGAATTTTGGTCCATTCAGCCTTTCTGAATTCTGATTTACACTTGGCCTTTGCATCCAGCTCTCAAACTCACACAGAACCAAGAAAACAAAGATACAGGGGCAAAGAAGGCCTTGGCATTTGTAGGACGCCTGCTTATAGGCTGTTGAGCCACTTCACTGAGACTGGCACGATCATGTGTGTGCACGAATAACAGCTTGCCCAGGTCCTGAGAGACTCCAGGTGGAGACTGTGCCTTCTCTAATGAGCTGTGTGCAACTGACAGAGAGAGGGGGGAGAATGGAAAACCAGTGTTTATGGAAGGGCCAGTCTTGTACATGCCAGGTGCTACTAGCTGACTATTTTTACTTGATTTTGCAGCTTACAAAATGTAGTTGAATGAGAGCTAAATGGCTTGGTCACTGTGCATAACAATTGTTGCAGAGTCAAAATTGGAGCCTAACTCAAATCTGGACAACCTTACAGCACAGGTCCTTCCACAACACAGTGCTGAGTCTCACTTCTATTGTCTTTCTTTCGTTGACAACGTAGGGCATGGATGTTTATTTGGGAAATATATACACAGACAAGTTATGAGTTATGTTCGTATCTTCAGAGGAAGGACCAGGAGGAAATATTCCTCCATGTTCAATCAGCCCAGTTTTCTCTGCAGAGAAATAACACCACAGAATGAGAAGAGAGAAAGGCAGAGATGGGAGACCCATCTCTGAATCCTTTAAAATTAAGATGCATTTATGTATCAACTATACAATCAAAATGAAAACAGAGATTAAACTAGACTAGTTCATTCCAATGGTATCATTATGTTCTTTTCCTTACTCATAAGCAGCTTGCTCCAACTGCCTTCTGCAGGTTTCATTGTACCTGAAACCCAGTATAGTTTTATAACACTGTGGAACAAGTCTGCCATCTAGTGGTCACTTTAAAACGTACATGGTTTGCTTTTTTTTGTAAGTTTGTTTTAAGATAGTGTCTTGAATCCATTGTATATACTACAAATTTAAGAAAAATGAGGGAAGGGGTGAGCCAAATAGGGGTGAAAGTATTGAAAGGGGTGACACTGATTAAGATGTATTGCATTCTTAAAGTGCTTTTTTAAATAGCAGTTCTTTGGATAGCTATTTAAAGATTTGGGGGGGGGGGTTAATATGTATGTTTTATTATAAAGATACTGTACAGAGGGGCTACAGTTCCATGAGTAAGGTAATGAGTACATTTCCTATAGAACATTATTACCCCTTCCTTTGTTTTCTCCCCTACCATCCCTTCCCTCCTCACCTTTCCAACTCCTCCCTCCCTCTTCCCCAAAGTTGTAAAGGTCATTTTCAACATAGTGTCTTGAACATCTTATTGTTACAATGAGTCAACCTGAATCCTTATTTCAGCCTTCTGTTATTTCCCTTCCCCTCCCCAAATTAGAAAATGTATATACAAGATGCAGGACACCAGAATCAAATACAGTGAAAACGGGGATTATACCATGGGCGAAGAACATACAAAAGAAAAAAAATCACATGGTACATTATAAGTACATTAAAAACAACAGCAACAAAGATAAAACCTCTTGTGTCCCTATCTTGGGGTTCATTTCACTTAGCATCATCATATATGGTCATATGTGCATAGCTTTTGACCTTTTCTACTTGTCTGGTAAAATTATCCTAGATGTATACTAGTTATTTCAAATAAGGGAAAACATGGGACCTATGTTTCTTTGGGCCTGGCTTACTTCACAATATAATTTTTTCCAAGTCTTTCCATTTCCTAACAAATGGGGTGGTATCATTCTTTCTGATGGAGGTATAGAATTCCATTGTATATATACACCACATTTTCTTGATCCATTCATCTACTGAGGGGCATCTGGGTTGGTTCCATATCTTAGCTATGGTGAATAATGCTGTGCTGGTAGCTTTAGTATGGCCTTGTTTGTGATTGTTTGGGTAAATGCCCAGAGGTGGGATTGCTGGATCATAGGGGAGCTCTATGTGGAGTCTTTTGAAGAACCTCCATACTACTTTCCAAAGTGGTTGAACAAGTTTACACTCCCACCAGCAATGCACTAGGGTTCCCTTTGGGCCACATCCCCTCCAGCATCTGTTATTAAATTTCTTGATTATAGCCATTCTATCTGGGGTGAGGTGAAATCTCGATGTTGTTTTGATTTGCATTTCTTTTATGGCCAGAGAAGTTGAGCATTTCTTAAAGGTAAATTTTTAAAGAAAAAAAAAGGATAGAGTCTTGACTAGCAAGGGCAATGTTCTAAGTTCAAACTCCAGTACCACCAAACTCTGGCAAAGATACAGAAAAAATAAAAAGGAACTTATACATTCCTGTTGGCAGTGTCAGTTAATACAGCCATTACAGAAAATACAGAGTCTCCAGAACACTAAACATCAAACTACTAAATGATCTACAACTGGGTATATTCAAAGAGGAATAAATCATACTAAAAACATACTTGTATTCAATGCACATCATATGAAACTAGGAAAGTTGAAGGAAAGGTTTGAGTTGGGAGGGATGAAGAACGACTTAAAGAGATGATATCGATCCGATGCATTGTACTTATAAACTGACATATTGAATGGTAAAACCTTTGTACAACTACTTAAAGATAATTTAAAATACATAACTTTTAAAGATACTTATATTTCCAGGTATATTGCAGCAATATCCATAATAACCAAGATAGAGAATCAACACAGGTGCCCTTCAGTGGATAAATGAACTGAGGTGGAGAAGGACAGAAAGAATCTCAATAAGGGGTTCCAAAAATGGAGTAGAAGAAGCATTTCTGGTTCTCCTTTGGCAAGTGGGCTAACTCTTGAGGGAAAAGAGTTACAATATATTTTCAAATGACTACAAGAGTATAAAAATTTCATTATAGAAAAACTGTTACTGGTTGAAGAGATGAAAATGTTTATTGCCTGGATTTGATTAATACACCTTGTGTGGGAGGGGAAAGTTGTACAAAGTGATGAAATGTGATCAATATTAATGAGATATTATGGTAATAAAATATAATTTTTGAAAGAACCTTTAGAAGGAACTCAATACATGCTGTTGCACTGAGTTTCTCTTGGTCCCCAGCACCCCACTTTTGCAAACAGAACACTCTGTATTTCAGGAATAAATTGCCTATCTAGTTTTCAACCTTTATCCTCTAGCCCAAGAGTCTTCCTGGGGACCATATGGAACTTGTATTCCCAGGGGTTATCATGGCATTGATGCTCAGACAATGGCAGTGGAATGAACCAATAGTTTCTTGAACCTCACTTCCAGTCTAGGGTAATTTGGTGAGAGTTTCTTCCTCTGAGGCAGAGAAACAAAGAAAGTTGAGTCAAAGGAATGGTGGAAATAAAAGTCTAGCAGAGCTGGAAGGCTGGTGTTCCATAGATGCTGTTTTCCTTCCTCCACACAAGCCATTGAAAGAAGTCAGGAGGAAGATGGTGGAGGAGAAGCTGGGGGCTAAACAAGCTCTCATATAAAAACCAGTTTTAGTGTTCCAGTGAAAAGTCCAAGGCTAGAGAGTCACACCAAGTGTGCCATCATAGTATAGAGAGTTTGACCAGAGAGGAAAAATCCAGGCAGCTTGGTTAAGGACACAGTGTCTGCAGCAGCTACTGCCATGGCCACCATATCAACAGAGAGAGCCCAGGACAAAGGCACCAGAGGCAGTGTGCCTCACTGCCAACAAGAACTGACAAGAAGCAGAAATCTTCACCTGCTGGCCACAGACAGCTGCAGACCGTGGACATGGATGGCCCAGAAATGAAGAGACAGGTGTGAGTACCCCCAAGACATCCTTACTCCTTCTCATAGAGCATTGTAGGAAGGTAGCCCCTCCCCCACCACCAGAGAACTCCATATTTGATACTGACAAAGACCTGGCCAGAGCAACTAGTAACTCAGGCCTTGGAAGAAGACAATAGGAGCCATTCAATAGGTCAAAGGAACTTGACCTGTGGGGCTCAGCTCCACCCAGGGGAAAGTTGCCCTTCCCAGGCAGAGAAAGCTCCACCCTTGGAGGAGTAATTTTCTTCACTGAGTAAATAGAACCAGAGGCTGCCCCTCCCCACTGCAGCCTAGGTAGCAGACCCAGCAGCAGGAAGGGTAAAAGAGAAACAGCCATCTCCTTCCTTTGTGATACTCAAATCAGATCTCCCTCCCACTGAACTAGTCTAGGAAGAGGGTCATAAAGTCCCTGGTAAGTCAAAGTTTCTTTCTGCCTGCTCAAACAAACTAATTTAAAAAACCAATCAAGCCACAGAAAAACCAAACAAAACAAGCAAACAAGAGACTCCACCAAGAGACTGGTTATGGGCACAGGGGTGACACAATATCCACCCCATCCCCCCCAAAAAATTGAAGGACTCTTTTTTTCTACCTAATTTTTCAATTTTTTTTTAAATTGTTTTTTTTTCTTTTCATCATTTTTATTTTAGGTGTGTGTTTTTTTTTAATTCTTTTTATTCTTTGCCCTTATTTTTTTTTTTTGGTTTGTTTTTTGTTTGTTTGTTTTGTGAGACTTAATTGCTATTCTGTTCCTCCCCAAATATATACTTATCTTCGATTATTAGTCCTTATCCTTCATTGTGTTCATATTTAATTCAGATATCAATTACTCAATTCACAAGCTCTCAGTCTTAACTCCTTTAATTGTAATATTGCTTCTTTATACCTATATAATTTTAAGTGTTTTAGTTTTAATTTTTTTATTTTTCCTTTTTCATTTTTTCTTTATCTCTCTCCTCCTTTCCTTCTATCCTTTTCCTCTCTCTGAATTCCTCTCTTCTTTTCCCTCCCCACATTCCTCTAATCTTATTTTACCCCCACAATTCTCCCTAAAACTATTCATTTCTGGTCTGCTGACACCTTTGACTTTCTTAGTCCATTGATCCATTGATCCATAGTTGTTTGTTGTTGAACCAGATTGTATCTTGTTGAACTAGATTGTATCTGTACTCATTCTGTCTGTTTCAAGCAGTCAAACTACAGGGCACTGGTTGATGCTTGCTTGTCTAGTGTAGAATTGGTTATGCTTTCATACCCAAATGGGCAGAACAAACCAGAAGACACAAGAAAAGTGGCAAGTTCGGACATCTTAACTCCCACTCGTGATAATCAGGCCACAGAGCAGTTAATGAATAATCCAGAGGAGAGTCCCTAAAATGCTCTATACACACTACTGGTAAACATGCTGAATGAAAACAATGAAAGCCTGCATAGGTCTCTGTGTGAGCATGATGAGGCTAACTAAAGATTAATACAGGAATTTCATGAGCATGAGTAAGCTAATCAAAGATTAATATCAGAATTGCGTGAGCTGGATGAGAATAAACAAAGATTAATAAAGGCATTCATGGAATCCACAAACAGAAAGCTGGAGGAATCCATGGAGGCCACAAAGGGAATGCTGAATGAAGCCCAACAGAAGTGAGTCCAATTACACGATAACCAATCAACTAAGGGATTGGAGGCTGAAAACCAAAAGCCAAATTAAAGAGGTAAAGAAATCCATACAAGATCTAAAACAGGGGCTGGGAAGGTGGCCCAATGGTAGAGCGCTTGCCTTGCATGCATGAAGCCCTGGGTTTGATTCCTCAGCACCACATAAGCAAAAAGAAAAAAAAGCCAGAAGTGGTGCTGTGGCTCAAGTGGTAGAGGGCTAGCCTTGAGCTGAAGAGCTGAGGGACAGTGCCCAGGCCCAGAGTTCAGGCCCCACAACCAGACCCAAAAAAAAACAAGATCTAAAACAAAGCTCCAATAACAAATTTGAAGCCATTGAATCTGACCAATTAGAAGGAAAGGAAATAAAAAACAAAATAGAAAGTCTTGCCAGTAGGTTAGACCATGCAGAAGATCAAATCTCTGGGACTGAAGACAGCCTGGACATTATAGAGTAAGAACAGGCAAGTATTCAAGAAATTCAAGAAATATGATAGAACTATTCAATATTTAGAAGACACCATCAGAAGGCCTAATTTAAGGCTAATGGTTGTAGAGGAGGGCCTAGAGACTGAAGTTAAAGGTCTAAGAAATTTATTTAACAGGATCCTAGAAGAGACCTTTCCAAATTGGCAAAAAGATCGGCCCATTCAGATACAAGAAGCCTTTAGAACCCCAAATAGACCAGAACAGAACAGGACATCCCACCGTCACATTGTAATCCTCACAGGATCAAATGAAACCAAGGAAAGGATCCTTAAAGCTGTAATGGAGAAAAGATAAATCATCTATAAAGGGAAAACAATCAGAATAACTTTAGATTTCTCAGCAGAGACAATGAAAGCAAGAAGAGCCTGGAATGATGTATGCCATGCCCTAAAGACAAACAACTATCAACCAAGAATACTGTTACCCATCTAAACTCTCCTTCATAATAGAAGGACAAATAAAAACTTTCCACAGCAAAGAAAAATTGAAACAATATATCTCCACCAAACCAGCCCTACAAAAGATATTTAAAGATGTCCTACACATAAAAAACCAACAAGGCAAAGAAAGAGCCTCCAAATAAATAACCCAAGAATCATAAGAAGAACCCAGTTGGTTCTCCCAAAAAAGTGGATAACATGGCAGGAACTACCAAAAACCTCAGTCCTAACTCTCAATAATAATGGATTTAACTCTCTAGTTAAGTGACATAGACTGCTAGCTGGATCAAAAGGCAAGACCCTTCTATCTTCTGCCTTCAAGGGACACACCTTGCCCACAAAAACAAACATTCTGAAAGTGAAAGTCTGGAATAAAATCTACCAAGCAAATATCCCCCATAAACAGGTGAGAGTTGCAATCCTAATATCAGATAAAATAGACTTCAAATTAAAATTAGTGAGAAAAGATAAAGAATATCACTACATGTTAATTAAGGGATCTCTCCTTCAGGAGGATATTACAATTCTAAATATCTATTCACCAAACAATGGAGCACCCAAATTTATCCAAGAAACATTACTTTGCCTAAAATTACACTCAGACCCAAAAACATTAATTGTTGGGGACTTGAACACACCACTGTCCCCGCTGGATAGATCAACCTGGCAAAACCTCAGCTGATAAACCTTGGATGTAAACAAGTGCATAGATCAACTAGACTTAACAGTCATCTACCAAATATTTCACCCAGCAGCATCAGAATACACCTTCTTCTCAGGAGCACATTGAACATTCTCCAAAATAGTCCACACTTTAGGTCACAAGCTAATTTGTCCAAATTCAGAAACACTGAAATTATGCTCTGCCTTCTCTCAGACCACAAGGGAATAAAATTAGAAATTAACACCAAAAACCACCAAAGAAAATCCTGTAACACTTGGAGGATGAACAACATACTGTTGAACCATCAGTGGGTCATGGAAGAGATTAGAAAGGAAATTCTAATGTTCAGGATATTTAACAAAAATGAATGCACAAAGTACCAGCTCCTCTGGGACACAGCAAAGGCAGTACTCAGAGGCAAGTTTATAGTTCTGAGTTCCTACATCAACAAATTGGGGAGATCTGAATCCAACAATGTAATGAGGCACCTGAAGCTAATTGTAAAAGAGCAACAAGCTAAATCCCAATTCAGTAGACAGAAACAAATAATTAAAATTAAATCCAAATTAAATGAATTAGAGTCCAAAAAAAAATAGAAAGAATCAACAAAACAGAATCAACAAAACAAAAAAATTAACACAATTGACAGACCCTTAACAAATCTTATCAGAAAAAGAAGAAAGAGAACACACCTAAATAAACAAACTCAGAGATGAGAATGGAAACAACATCACCACAGAATCAATCAAGATTCAGAACATTATAAAGGAATACTTCTCAAACCTTTGCTCTAATAAGTTTGAGAATCTGGAAGAAATGGACGAATTTCTAGCAAATATCAACATGCCAAACTAAACCAAGATGACTTAACAGACCCATATCAAGCATTGAAATAGAAAGAGCAATGAGAGACCTCCCACCAAGAAAAGCCCAGGACCAGATGGATTTACAGCAGAATTCTACAAGGCCTTCAAAGCAGAGCTCACACCAATACTCCTCCAAGTATTCAATGAAATTGAAAGAGAAAGTTCACTACAAAACTCTTTCTATGAAGCCATAGTAACTTTCATCCCAAAACCAGGCAGAGACTGATCAAAGAAAGAAAACTATAGATCCATTTCTTTGATGAACACTGATGCAAAACGTCTCAACAAAATTTTGGCCAATCGACTTCAACAATTCATCCAAAAAATCATACACCACGATCAAACAGGATTCATTTCAGGGATGCAAAGCTGATTCAATATACACAAATCAATTAATGTAAGTCATCACATCAACAAGAGCAAGGATAAAACTCATATGATTATCTCAATAGATGCAGAAAAAGCACTTGACAAGGTCCAACACCCCTTTATGATGAAAGCTCTGGGAAAACTAGGAATGCATGGAACATTCCTCAATATAATAAAGGCTGTGTATACAAACGTACAGGCAGCATTATACTTCATGGCAAAAGCTAAAGCCATTTCCTCTAAACTCAGGAATGAGAAAAGGATGTCCATTCTCTCCACTTCTCTTCAATTTAGTATTAGAACGTCTAGCCACAGCAATAAGACAAGATGCAAACATAAAGGAGATCCAAATGGAGAAAGATTAAGTAAAGCTCTCTCTCTTTACAGATGACATGATCTTGTATTTAAAGAACCCCATGGACTCCACTCCCAAATTATTCGAGCTGATCCAAAACTTTGGCAAAGTAGCAGGGTATAAAATTAACCCTCAAAAATCAATGGCTTTTCTGTATGCCAACAATGAGAAGAGCTCAGCTGAAATCAGGAAAGCAACTCCATTCATAATAGCCCCACAAAAAATAAAATACCTAGGAGTTAACTAAAGAAGTGAAGGACCTCTATGATGAAAACTTTAAAAACCTGAAAAAAAGGAAATTAAAGCAGAACTAAGGAAGTCAGAAAACCTCCCAAGTTCCTTGATTGGGAGGATTAATATCATGAAAATAGCAATACTGCCAAGGGCTATCTATAAATTCAATGCAATACCTATCAATATTCCAACCTCATTCTTCAAGCAAATAGAAGCAACCCAAGAATTCATATGGAACAAGAAAAACATATAAAAACAATCCTTGATAGAAAGAACAGTGCTGAAGGAATATCAATACCAAATTTCAAACTCTACTAATCAAAACAGAATGGTCTTGGCACAAGAACAGATCTGAGGACCAATGGAATAGAACTGAAAACCTAGAAATGAACCCACAAATCTATAGCCACCTAATCTTTGATAAGAAAGTCAAAAAATAGAATGGAAGAAAGACAGCCTCTTCAGTAAATGGTGCTGGCAAAATTGGTTAAATGCTTGTGGAAAACTAAAGCTAGATCCTTAATATATCACCCTGAACCAGAATCAACTCCAAATGGGTCAAAGACCTTGGAATCAAAGCAGACACCCTGAAAACATTACAGGAAGGAATAGGAGAAACTCTAGGGCTCCTTGGACAGGCCAAAATTTTCTTAATAAAGACCCAGAAACACAACAAATCAAAGAAAGGTTGGACAAGTGGGATTGCATGAAACTGCAGAGCTTCTGCATGGCAAAGGACATAGCTAGCAAGATCAATAGAAAGCCCACGGATTGGGAGATCTTCACTAACCATACAACAGACAAGGATCTCTTATCTAAAATGTACATAGAACTCAAAAAATTATATCCCCCAACATCAGATCCTCAAAGAAACAACTGCCCAATAAATAAGTGGACTAAAGACTTAAAGAGAAACTTCTCTGAAGGGGAAATAAGAATGGCCAATAGACACATGAAGAAATGCTCAACCTCTCTATCCATAAAAGAAATGCAAATCAAAACAACATTGAGATTCTACATCACCCCAGTTAGAATGGCTATAATCAAGAAATCTAATAACAACAAATGCTGGAGGGGATGTGGCCAATAGGGAACCCTACTGCATTGTTTGTGGGACTGTAAACTTGTTCAACCACTTTGGAAAGTAGTATGGAGGTTCCTCAAAAGACTCTACATAAAGCTCCTCTATGATCCAACAATCCCACTTTTAGGCATTTCCCCAAATGATCACAAACAAGGCCATACTAAAGCTATCAGCACAGCTGTTTTTCGCAGCATTATTTACCATAGCTAAGATATGGAACCAACCCAGATGCCCCTCAGTGTAGACTATTGGATCAAGAAAATGTGATATATATTTATATATATGGAATTCTATGCCTCCATCTGAAAGAATGACATGGCCCCATTTGTTAGGAAATGGAAATACTTGGAAAAAAATATATTAAGTGAAGTAAGCCCAGGCCCAAAGAAACATAGGTCCCATAGTTTCCCTTATTTGCAATAACTAGTATACATCTAGGATAATTTTACCAGACTAGTAGAAAAGGTCAAAAGCTCTGCACATATGACCATGTAAGATGATGCTAAGCGAAGTGAACCCCAAGTTAGGAATATAAATGTTTTTATCTTTGTTGCTGTTGTTTATAATGTACTTATAATATACCATGTGGTTTTTCTGTTTCTTTTGTATGCTCTTCCCCCATGGTATAGCCACTATTTTCACTGTATTTGATTCCAGTGCCCTGCATCTTGTATATACTTTTTTTTATTTGGGGAGGGGAAAGAAAATAACAAAATGCTGAAATAAGGATACAGGTTGACCCACTGTAACAGTGAGAATTACAAGACACTATGTTGAAAAGTAACTTTACAAGCTGGGTTTCAGGGAGGGAGGAGGGAGGAGGGAGGTGGAGAGGTGGAGAGGGAAGGGATGGTAGAGGGAAAACAAAGGAGGAGGTAACAATGCTGGATAGGAAATGTACTCATTACCTTACTCATATACCTATAATCCCTCTGTAAAGTATTTTTACAAAAAAAAAATACAAACAATTTAAAAAGAAAGAAGTCCCATTTGCTTTCCCAAACCCAATCTGACCTCCTAATTCTGCTCTTCCCTGAAGATTAACAATTGGTATTCCCTCACTTGGGAGAGAAGGCAAGAAGGAAGGGAAGAAGGGAGGAAGGGAGGATGGGAGGAAGAGAGGGATGAAGGAAAGGAGAGGGGGAAGAAGAGGAGAAGGAAAGGTAGGGAAGGGGAGGGGAAGGGGAGGGGAAGGGAAGGGAAGAAGAAAGCAGCAGGGGAAAAAGGAGGGTATAAAATTAGTAGTTAGCCTATGTCACATTTTATGTTTGACTTTGGAACCTGTAATTATTGTATATAAAACCTCCTAGATGCAAAGTTTCATGACATTGGTCTTGGAAATTATTTCTTATAGACCTAACAGCACAGGCAGTAAAATCAAAAGCAGACAAGTGAGACAAACCAAAATGCTCCTGCATAGCAAAGGAAAAGTTAGCAGAGTAAAAAGACAGCTTACAGAGGGAAGAAAATATTCTCTGGTAAGGTTAAGATCCAAAGTATATTTTTTAAAAATTCCTGCAACCCCATAGAGAAAAAAAAAGAAGTCATTCAAGGCAAAGACCTTGAATAGACATTTACCCAAAGAAGACATACAAATGACCGACAGGTATATAAAATGATGTTCAACATCCTTAAATGAGTCAAAGCGCAACACAAATCAAAACCTTGAGATATTACCTCATATTAGGATGGCTTTTAAAGGAAAATGACCAATGTTGGGAAAGTGTGGAGGCATTGGAACCTGGTTTCAGTGTTGGAATGATGCATAGTGATGTAACTCTCTGGAAAGCAGTGTGGAGGCTCTTCAAAAACCTAACAATAGAACTACCGTATAACCCGCTTCTGGGTTCATATCCAAAAGCAGTGAGATCAGGTTCTAGAGGAGATGTTTGTAATCCTGTGCTCACTCCAACACTGTTTACAGGGTTAGAGTCATTTGACAGCTTATCCCAGATAATTCATGCCTGAGAACAGAATAAGGGACCCAGAACAGTACCAAAACATAAACCCAGTTGATCTCAACAAACTGATGTTTCAAGTTAATTTAAAGCCTGGAAAGTCCTGTTTTAATCTTTTACAAAGGTTGTTCAAACAAACAGATCCATAGATGAGAAAAATGGATCTCAATTCAATCAAAATGAGTCTCAACCCAAACAAAAATTAATTGAAACCGGATCAGAAAGCTAAAAGCAAATCATAGAATCATGCTTCCAGAAAGAAACACAAAGAAATAGCTTTAAGATTTCAAGGGTGTCAAAAAAATCTTCTTGAACTCAACATTAAAAAATCATGTAACATGAAGGAAATAAATTGATAAATTATATTTCAAAATTAATCATTTCTGGTCAGCAAATGACACCGCTGAGAAAAAATAAGTCACTAGCTGAAAGGAGCTGTTTGAAGCATATTATATGTGACAGCAAAAACCTTATATTTAGCATATGTAAATAAGTGTCTTCAAGTAACAATAAGAAAATGAAAGACTTAATTAAAAGAGCAAAATGCATGCTAACAATCTTAGTATACAAAGAGATATACGAGGGCCCACAGGTACACTCCATCTCATTAGACATCAGCAAAATGAAAAGTGAAACTACAATGAAATCTTATTTTCTTCTTCCCACCAGAACTGCAAAACTACAAAAGACTGGCCAAGCGTTGATAAGAATGTAGACCTTCCATGAGTCTGATACACTGCTATGTTCCTAAAATGATACAACTGCATTGGATCAGCTGTGAACCAAAACTGCTGAACTTCAATACTGGGTTAGTGAAAATTTTTATTCTACTCTCCCTTCCTACTTTTGTGTATGTTTAAAACTTTCAATAATTAAAAAAAATTGAAGACAAAAGCCAGTGGCTCACGCCTATAATCCTAGCAACTCAGGAGGCTAAGATCTGAGGATCACAGTTCAAAGCCAACCCAGGTAGGAAAGTCCATGAGACTCTTACCTCCAATCAACTATTTGGAAAAAGCCAGAAGTGGGACTGTGACTCAAGTGGTAGAGTGTTAGCCTTGAGCAAAAGAAGCTCAGGGACAGTGCCTAGGCCTTGAGTTCAAGCCCAGGACTGGCAAAACAAAAAAGTTCCAAAAGAAAAAAAAACATGGATCTCTGTAATGAAGGAAATGACCTGACTCTACAGGGGAAAAGTAATATCTCTCCCCAGCCCCAACCATCAATATAACTCAGTGGCAATAGTTGCTTTATTAAAATATCAACCTCCAATCATCAGCCCCTCTGGACTAATTACAGTAAGCAGTAAGTCTGAATCTTAGTCCCATACCTGTTCTAGAAGATTTCAAGGAAGGCTAATGTTCAGCCATGACCAAGAACTACAGACAAAGATAATGTTAACTCCAGAGTTTTACTTCATGCTCTATTTGGATGTTCTAAAGGGAAACTAACAAGAAACAGAATCCATCCCTCGAGGGACTATTCACACAAGTGTGAGCAGGTTTCAAGAATGAAGAGGCCCCAGCAGGAAGCCAATGGTATGGCCTTGGGGGGTGACAAGTGCCCCCTCCTCCCCTCCTCCCTTCTTCTAGGAATAAACCTTCCAGAATGGGGCCCAGAGAAAGGCAGCCATCAGCAGAGTACATGGAAGTATAGAGTGATGATGGACACTCACAAAGAAGGGACACAACATACGGATGAAGGCATTTCCCGTTGCCTGTGTGGCCTGCACACCAAACACCTACCTTCTCCGTTCCCTGAGTCACTTGTTTGAACCCATCGATGAGATAGAGGCGAGTCCAGTCAAAGGGATGGCCTGTCAGGGATACATAGTCTATACATAGACTATATTTAAGGCACCAGCCTATAGGAACTCACCTGCACAGAATTATTATTATTTCATCTGCAGAAAATTCACCTTTCATTTCTCTTTCCTGGCCACTCTTTAACAGTAATTATAGTGGTCAGTCTTACTGTATTATTTTCTGTGACTGTATCTAAAAATGCAACATAAAAATCTCATTATTTGATCTGGAAAGGTCTAAAGTTCTCAAGATCTAACCCGCGTTGCTCCTTTACTTTACAAATAAAGGAACTAAGACCAGAATCACCTACAGCTGCTAGTTGGTTAGGAGCAGAGTCCAAATAATCTGAACTCCCAGCCCAGCTGTCTCTGCACTTACTGCCTTTCAGTTTGTCTTCTTAGCCAAAATTGGACTATGAGACTCTCCAGGGTGGTAAGAGAAGGTGAACATCGGATGCATGTATCTTACCCTTCAGCTCTAAATGTGATTTCCCAGATCTGTGTCATGGCAATTGTTTGGTCTGTTTCAGAGGGCTAAGAAAGGAAAACAAAATGTACCAACAAGTTCCTGCTGGCTCCTTAGAGAGGCTCTCGCTCCAGAAGGCAGATGCTGAGCGGCCCAAGACAGGTCCAAGCTTCATTAGCTCCCTGGAAAAGTCTCACTAGCCCACAACCCATTGCTTCTGGTATTACCCAGCCTGCAGGCCTGACTGAGAGCAACCCAGAAAGCTGGTCTAGTTGCTGCACCATGGAGCAAAGCCCACTGCTGTCTTCCATTCTGTCTCTCTCTTCTAGCTCACCCTCCACAGCCCTGTTGAGAGCACTGTGGCAGGGAGAAGGCTTCCACAAAGGCCCCTTTCCTTGTGGATTCAGCATCCATCGCTGTGGGGATACAAAGAAGACTGATAGGAAACATAGAGGTATCAGATCCCATAACCCAGAGGGCCCAACTAGAGACAGCAGGCAAGCAGCAATGGGGCAGTAGCTGAGGGTACTTCATCCAAAATAAGATGAGCTCTCTCAAGTACAAGGTCAACTGTGAATGAAGAAGAAGAGCCAGGTCACAGGATTCCCTGCAGCCCAGATAACCATAGCTTGAGGAAGGGCAGCGAGCGGCATCTTGCTGAAGCACATCTTACAGAATCTCTACCATAGCCTGCCAGGCCCTTCATTACATACATAGAAAGTGGGGAGCATACATTCAAGTGTTTATTTCTTATCTGTCTCCCCCACATAATCAAATTTCTCAGGAAAGCATCTCAGATTGAATAGTCACTAAAACAGGAAGATCTATTGGAGTACTTGAATAAACAGATGAAATGTCTTATTCCTAAAGAGAAGTAAATGAACTGTTGAATTTGTAAGGAGAAAGATGGCTACTGGTAGCTCACAACAGTAATTCTACCTATTGAGGAGGCTGAGATCTAAGAATTATGGGAGGCTAAGATCTGTAAATCACAGTTTGAAGTCAGCCAGGGCAGAAAGGTCTATGAGACTCTTATCTACAATTACCCAGCAAAAAAACAAAAGTAGAGATGTGCTCAAGTAGTAAAGCACCAGCCTTAAAGTAAAAAGCCAAGCAAGAGTGTGAGGTACTGAGTTCAAGTCCTACTGCCAACGCGTGCATGCGCGCACGCGTGTGCGCGCACACGTAGATAACACTAGGTCCTTGTACTTCTACTTACCTGATAAGCTAGACCCTACTCTGCCCTGTGAAATAACAATAGCTTACATAAGCTTTTGTCATCTTTTCTGATCTTACAACATGACATTTTTAATCCTAAAGTCATAGGGGGACAGAATGGTCTACCCAAAATAATAGCATTGTTCTGCCTCCAAATCTAGTGCTTTTCCTCTCCCTCCTATCACAATCCTAGCTCTGAGCATGGATGAGTGCTAATGTCTCTATAGAAAGTTAATAGAAGCTTCAAGAAATACTGCTTTAGATGGTGGCCCTTAGGGTATATCAAAAGCCAGGAGGAGGAGGAGGAGGAGGAGGAGGAGGAGAAGGAAGAAGAATTTGAAATCAGAAAAAGGGGAACTGAAAAATTAAGAGATACACAATCTTCTATCCAGTAGAGTAGGAAGAGACAAGCAAAAGAGAAAAAAAAGAAAAATGAAAAATGTTTCTAGCCCAGTGATTAACTAGTGATATCAAATACCAGTGGCTGCCAGTCCTCTACTTTGCCCACCCCCCACCTCCGGGTGAACAAGGCATCCAAAGATGAAATAATTCTGGATGACATATTGGCAGCATGGAGATAACCTGGCTTTTTGTTGATTAACTCTGGAGACACTGATATTTATAAATTTACTGTTATACAAGATAATAAGTACCTATTTGTTTAAACCACTTTGAATCAGAATTCATGCTAACTGGACCCACGATTGTTTCTAACCCCAAGCTTGTTTTGTATCTGCTGTCTCTAGGAAAGATAAGAAAAGGTTGCAGTTGTAGTTGAGTGACAAAGTGTTCACCTGGTCTGCACCAGACCCTTGATTAAATGGCATCATGGAAAGAAAAACAACAAATGGACTCTTCCTTTTTTTTTTTTTTTTTGTCATCAGTCATAGGGCTCGAACTCAGGGCCTGGCACTGTCCCTGAGCTTTTTTGCTCAAGGCTAGTGCTCTACCACTCAGAGCCACAGCACCACTTTCAGCTTTCTGGTGGTTAATTGGAAATAGGAGTCTCGTGGACTTTCCTGCCTTCAAACCATGATCCTCAGATTTCAGCCTCTTGAGTAGCTAGGATTACAGGTATGAGCCACCAGGTGTGAGAGAAGAAAGATCATGTGCCCTCATGGTATGAGTGTGTGCACGTGGGCTGCCTTATCCCCAGCTTTGTCCATGTATAATGCCCACAAATAGGCAGGGTGGAAGACAAGGATACTAAAATGCAGAGGGAAATAAAAACATAAAGCGTGAAGAAGAGGGAGCCTAGGAGCTAGAGATCTCTGACTCCCTGATAGCCTGAAGGCTTTGGAATCTTCCAGAGGGGGAAAAAAATCCCTTGTGAAGGAGCAGTAATACCAGATCAGAGGGGTGTGAGGAGCACATTTTAAGGCTCAAGGCAAAAGCATTAAAACCCTAGCCAGATAGGGTTTTATGCTCACACCTGTAATCTTAGCTACTTAGGAAGCTGAGATCTGGGAGTGGAGGTTTGAAGCCAGACTAGGCAGGAAAAGCCATGAGACTCTTATCTCTAACTAGCAAAAAGCCAGAACTGACTGTGATTCAAGGGGTAAAGTAATAGCAATAACACGCAAGCACAGGGCCCAGATCTTGAGTTCAAGCCCCAGGACTGGCACCAAAAAAAAGCCATAAAACCTCATCTGAAAAATGAACTAAAATAAAAAATGGGTTTAGGGTTTGGCTCACGTGGTAGCATGCTTGGCTAGCAAGCATAGGGCCTCACGTTCAAACCCAGTACTACCAAAAATAAAAACTAAATGTCTCTAACGTGCCCAATTCCACATACCAAATGCCAGCTCTTGTTTACTTTGGGGTACTGCCAAGTACCTAATAAACAAAGGAAAGGCTAGCTCAGATGCCTCTTAAAAAATAAATTAGCCAGGGAACAATTAAAGGCTTTGAATAAGCAATTAGTCCAACTGGCAAAGACTTATAAATCCTTCCATGATCAAAACAGTTAATTGAAATTATCAGTCTTTGGAGGCAAATTACTCTTCTTGAAATTAGTGAATGCAGCATTTGGGTGATGAAGAGCTACAAAGAAAAGGTCAATAAAGCACTTATTCAGGAGGTCTAATTCTGTATTCAAAGCCATAGTAATTAAATCAACAATGTATTTAGTCAACATCCATATCCTTGCCTGTTAAGCTGAATATAAATGCTGTTATGTATTTTGGAGCAGACAGGTTACACCCTAAATACAGCCAAGGAAAATAACAGCCTGTCCATCAAACAATTTCTGTGGTCACTCAAATTGACTTAAAACATGCATGGAAATAGAGGTGCCAGATGCTCTCAAATTTGCTCTATATACTTGGACTCTTGATTTAAAATCCTCCTGTCTCCCGTGTTCATTGTTCAATATGACACAATAAGATTTGGTTATCTTGACTACACTATTTGGGATATTCTAATCATTTAAACCACTAGGTCTCAAACAGAAGCAATTTTCCCCCACCAGGACCATTGAGCAATGGCCCAAAGACCCTTTCAAAAAAATTAAGGTCTGGGCACCAGTGGCTCACACCTGTAATCCTAGCTCTTCAGGAGGCTGAGATCTGAGGATCAAAGTTCGAAGCCAGCCTGGGCAGAAAAGTCCATTACACTCTTTATCTTCAATTAGCCACAAAAATCCAGAAGTGGAGCTGTGGCTCAAGTGGTAGAGCACTAGCCTTGAGCACAAAAGCTCAGAGACAGTGTCCAAAGGAGCAAAGTCCAAACCCCAGGATGGGCAAAAAATAAAACCAAACAACAAAATTAAAAGTGGGCTCACAGGTATACTCAATCATCTAAGGGCCCTCCAGGAAGTTTGAGAGTATAATCCCCTCTCCATATCTGCAGATAGAAAGGGGTTTATCACAAAAGGATGTGTCAGTCTGACTTCTGTCTAGTACAGTGAATTTGGGGGACATCTACAAAAGCCCCACAAAGTTCTTGAGAAAATTCTTTCAGCAGAGATAATACCAACTTGGAGAAATAGGAACAGAAGCAGCAGTGAATGAAAGGAGACTATCAGACGTTCAAAATTCCACTGGCAGGAAGCCAGCTAGAAAACCACCCCCACCACACACAGGCATTAGCTGACACACCAATGGCAGAGTGGCCCAAAGGATGGAATCAAGAGCCCAAAGGCCAGCAGCCAGCTCTGCAGAGAATGATTCCACGTTCTATAGATTTGGAGTGTTTCCGAATAAAACATTGAGAAGCAAGAGAAAAAGATGGATTTAAGAGTCATCATTCATGGAGATGGGAGGGGGAAACCTGGGAAAGAGCAAGGGAAGGGTGACATTGTCCAAAAAGAAATGTACTCTTGGGCTGGGAAGGTGGCTCAGTGGTAGAGCGCATGCCTTGCATGCCAGAGGCCCTGGGTTCGATTCCTCAGCACCACATATAGCAAAAATAAAAAAGCCGGGAGTGGTGCTGTGGCTCAAGTGGTAGAGAGAGCTAGCCTTGAGCTGAAGAGCTGAGGGACAGCGCCCAGGCCCAGAGTTCAAGCCCCATGACCAGACCCAAAATAAATAAATAAATAAAAAATAAAAACCTAAGTACGTGGGCTGCTTGGGGTCGCGTCAGCTCCGGAGCCTGTGCTGCAGCCCTGGCCAGTCAGTGTAGGAACCTTCTGAATAAAGCTGCTTCTTTAATAACAACTTTGTTGCAGTGGGCTCTGTCACTCTGGACTAGGTGGGCTTGCCTGCCTGAGTAGGGGTCTTCCTACTACAAAGATACAATCTTATTTGGGAGAGAAAAAAAGAAAAAGAAAGATAAAAATTTGTGTTAAACACATGAGACATGCTGGGCCTGATGGCTCATGCCTATAATCCTAGCTACTCAGGAGAGGCTGAGACCCAAGGATCACAGTTCAAAGCCAGCCCAGGCATGAAAGTCCATGAGACTCTTATCTCTAATTAACCACTAGAAAACCAGAAGTGGTGCCGTGGCTCAAGTGTTAGGGCACTAGCCTTGAGCTAAAGAGCTGAGGGACACTGCTCAGGCCCAGAGTTCAAGCCCCACAACCAACCAATGAGGGAGAGAGAGAGAGAGAGAGAGAGAGAGGGAAGGAGGGAGAGAGAGAGAGAGATTACCCATGCATCCCATAATGACACATTCTTATGCTCACACCTTAATCTTATTGGCCCAGTCGCTAGCTGGTGTGGCTGGCACAGCCAGAGGCAGCTTGTCATTCATGGCCACTTTCCACGGTAGCGTTTGTGCCTCCCAACTCATTTGCAGGGAAGTTAAACAGAAAGGGGGTGGTTTTGAGGTTTGCCTGCCTGGGCTCTGAGATGCTGAACCAACATTACTTCCCACTATATAGGGAATAGACAATTCCCTGTGAGTTCAGAGTCATGAAGGTAGACTATGACTTACAAAAGTCATTCACGGGGTTTCAAAATATACCTGACCACACCCAGATCTCCCAGCTACCTTCCCTAAAGCATGTCAGCTTCCATGGAAGGAGAGGTCCAGCTATGTGAAGCCCCCGCCCCAGAACAAAGGTTTTGTTTTCTTCATATGAAAGTGGCATAAGTGCCTTTGGAAACAAGTTCAGGTAAATGATGTTAGGGAAGTTAGGGAACAGCATCCTATGTGAAATTTCTGTTGGAATGTTCTAGAATGTCCTATGACTTTTGTAATGTTCCCATAGCCCCTTAGGAATCAGCACTGTTCTGCATATGAATCATTCAGGACTTATCAAAATACAAACTAACACACAAACCCAGAGAATTTGGGTTGGTAGGGGGTACCTAAGAACCAGGGCTAGAAAATGTAGCTCAGTTGTGCATGAGATACCCAAGGGTTAGGAACAAAAGAAAAGGAAAATGAAAAGGAAAGAAAGAAATCTTCCCCGGGTGATTCTGTCTTGAGATAGCTTGAGTATTTATTAGTCCTCTACTCAAATGCTATTTTGGAGCCTTTGGGGTATTTAGTCATTTAACAAATTATTTGCTGTACACTTACTCTGTGCCAAGCACATAGACACAAAATAAAAATCTAAAGCAAGATATTATCATTTGCTGGAGGTTTGTTTGTTTTTTGTGCCAGTCCTAGGGCTTGAACTCAAGGACTGGATGCTGTCCCTGAGCTTTTTATTTTTTGTTCAAGGCTCTCTACTTAAGCCATTGCACTACTTCTGGGGTTTTAGTTAACTGCAGATAAAGCCATTGCACTACTTCTGGGGTTTTAGTTAACTGCAGATAAGAGTTTCATGGACTTTCCTGGGCTGGCTTTAACTGTGAAACTCAGATCTCAGATCCTCCTGAGTGGCTAGGATTGCAGGCAATGAGCCATAGGCGCTGTCATCTGCTGCTTTTTCATAATCAAGAAATGCCAGGGTTTCTCTTACAATGCAAAGGAGTTGGGGGCCCTCTGGTGGTTCATCTGCAGAATTACATTTTTCTTTAACAGTATTACTATCCACATTATTAGTAAGTTAAATTTGATAATCACAGTGATTAATGGCATTAACCAGTGATCTCAGATATGCTATTGTTCAGATGGGTGTCTTCCAAAGGTCCACATGTTAAAGGATTTGTTCACAGGTGTTCACAGGCGGTGATGAGACCTAGTGATTATTGGGAGACAGAGGACTTAGTACCCCAACCTCTGCGTCCTTCTCTTTGTTTCCTAGCTCAGGGCTACTCCATCTTAGACTGGAACCTCCAGAATCACGAACTACAATGAGCCTTTTCTCTTTCAGTGTTCATTGCTTTTGGTATTTCAGTCTAATGATGGGAAACTGACTAACCTTCACAGCCCTCAGATCCAGTGCCCTTCCTTAGGACAGCCAATTGGATCTTCATCATTTTCTATGCAGAAATGAATGTATGCAAAATACAATCTACATATGTCATTGCAGAAAATCAATACATAAGCACAGATAAGCAAGGTGAAAGTTTTAATTAATATTTATTTCACATATGAATACTTAGGCATGACCACACTGGAAGTCATGATGTCAGATACTTGCATTTATACATGGGATTATGGCAGATACCATACTAGACAATGTGGACAGAGAGCATGTGGAATGACCACCTTCAGTGAAGTTGAGGACAAAGGACAAGTCTTTTGCTTTGTCTGCGAGACTCTTATCTCCAATAAACTACTCAGGAAAAGCTGAAATGGTGCTGTAGCTCAAGTGGTAAGCTCAAGCCTTAAGCACAAAGAGGCTCAGGGACAATACCCAGGCTCCTATGTTCAAGCCACAGGACTGGAAAAAAAACCACTAAAAATATAACTGGACTTCTAGACCAGAATCCTGACCCCTGGGATTCCAGTGTGTCCATCTGGCTTCTCACCCAAAAAACAAGCAAACAGAAGTCATGGCAGAAAGGCAAGAAAGGATTGTAATGGACATGACTCTGTTGCAAAGGCAGAAGCTGAAACGGCCCCTCAGCCCATCTCCTGAGTACTGACGTGAGCTCTAAATAGAGGATGAAGTGGAGCATAAGGTAAGAGGCATGCACATTTAAGCAGTCTTGGTCCGAGTGTGGTCTGGGTGATTCTTATCTCACTTCTGGTTCTGCAGAGTAGCCTGAAGAAAGCCTTGTGGCTTGTGGGGCTAATGGGACTACCATAAGACCACTGCTTCTGTTGGGGGTGATCTCACTAAGGGTGGTCTATCTCTAAGGCTTTGTTGTTCCTGGGATCTAGGCAGCTGCAGTTTCATGACAATAGCTAGAAGTTTAGGCGTGCCTTTTTGCATAGAGCATTGTACAGTAAATTTAAGCCGGCAGCAGCTCTCCCAAGACTCGGCAGTCTCCTCTTCTTTTTGGCTAATGAGACTTTACAGTGCCCCGTGTATGTCTCCACTCTGTTTAGCACCAAGTTTGGCACATTTTAACCATTGTCCTCATTCCCTATGTAATAGAAGGTTCTGTTTGCTACTGTGTGGGCTTTAAGGGAAGAGTGTGCAAATGCCCTGACCTGCCATACCGGCTTCAGAAAGAACCCCTGAATGCCTTGACTTCACCAATTATGAGGAAAGCCCCTCGCGGTCTGACTTCCAAGAGTATCCCTACAGTTCCTTCTATGGGCAGGGATAGCTCTAGTTAAGATACTATTTCTCAGCAAGAGGCATGTCAAAATGCAAATATCACTTCACACTATCAACGATACTATAAACCTTAAGTTATTCCACCTTTGATTAGAATTAAAGTTAAACATCAGTGGCAAGCCAGGCACCAGAGGCTCATGCCTGTAACCCTAGCTACTCAGAAGACTGAGATCTAAAGATCTCGGTTCAAAGCCTGCCTGCCCATACAGGAAAGTCCATGAGACTCTTAACTTCAATCAACCACCAAAACCCCCTTTCTTTAAATTCCCTCTGAATAGCTTTCATCGTCCTCTCTAGAACAGAGCTTCAGCCAGACACACATGCACCTACACATGTACACACACAAGTACACACACAGACCCATTGGACATGTCTATAAATGTCAGTCCTGTGGTACAATCATGTAAATGAATATGAGTACAGCTGCAGACAAGGGCAATGTCTATCTATTCCTGGGCCCTAAGCAAATAAATGGTTGCAGACACATCTGTGAGGTTAGCAATGTCTCCTAATTCCATTCACTGAAAGTCTCAGCCCAGCCCTGAGATCCTCTATTAAAACAGACAAGGAAAAGTATGGTTAAGGGATGGAGCCAGGACACACAGGCATCTGGTGGCAGAGTCCCAGTCCAGCACTCATTTCCTGTCCTACAGCCCCTGTCCGCCCTCCGCCATGGCACGGGCTCCATCCTCTGTGCTGATGCCTTTGATTTAGACAGATGGTTAACACATTTTTTGTGGGTATTGCCAAAAGGATGTATTACGTTCCAAAACTCTCAAATTAATCAGCTCATGACTGCTTTTTAAGATAAAGAGAATTGAATTCTAACAAAGCATTGTAGAAAGCAACTTGACAGGACCATGTTGCTTCTGTTTCCTGTCTCTGGCTGCCAGATGCCTGCTTTCTCCTGTCCATCCACAGGGGATTTGTGATTGTGCCTGAATCCTCCAACAGAAAGTCCTGGAAAAGGCTTCAGAGGCCTTGGTGTGTCTGGAAAGAAGGAAAAGCATTTTGCCAGTCCTGGATTGACATAGTCAAGGCACTTCAGCATCCCAGCTCAAACTTGGGTGGTAAAAAGAATTTTTACTGAGCTTTAGAAACAAAAGAGAACTAAAACTTGAGGGGTTTGCTAGTGGGGCGGTCAGGAAAACGGAGACAGAAACAGCCACAGGGTGGGAGGGAGGGAGAAAGGGTGGGAGGGAGGGAGAAAGGGAGGGAGGGAGGGAGGAAGGAAGGAAGGAAGGAAGGAAGGAAGGAAGGAAGGAAGGAAGGAAGGAAGGAAGAAAGGAAGGAAAGAAGGAAGGAAGGGAGGGAGGGAGGGAGGAAGGAAGGAAGGAAGGAAGGGAGGGAGGGAGGGAGGGAGGGAGGGAGGGAGGAAGGAAGGAAGGAAGGAAGGAAGGAAGGAAGGAAGGAAGGAAGGGAGGGAGGGAGGGAGGGAGGGAGGGAGGGAGGGAGGAAGGAAGGGAGGGAGGGAGGGAGGGAGGGAGGGAGGAAGGGAGGGAGGGAGGCAGGGAGGAAGGGAGGGAGGGAGGAAGGAAGGAAATATGTCTACCCAAGGCATCTCTGCAGGCCTCAGTGTTCCCTTTCAAATGAAAACTTAAAATGTAACTATCCACTAGCTATTCAGGAAGGTGAGATCTGAGGATCACAGTTCAAAACCAGCCTGGGCAAGAAAGTCCATGAGACTTTTATCTCCAATAAACTACTCAGAAAAAGCCAGAAGTGGCACTGTGGCTCAAGTAGTAGAATGCTAGCCTTGAGCAAAAGAAGCTCAGGGGAAGCACCCATTCCCTAATTCAAGACCCAGAACCCAGGCCAACATTTTTTTTTAAAAAAAGTAGTCATCCCGTTATATATCAGAGGCTAAGTGTTTGACATACATTAGGCAAGAATATTCTTAACTAATATTGAACCTATTTTTATTTTACACATGATCAATAATTGTTTAGGAATCTTCCATTTCCTCAGTGTACCTGAAGGTGGACAAGTCCCCTAAAACATAAATGGAGACAACCCAAAGTTATATGGATCATCTATTAGAAGGATTAATTTAAAGCCAATGTAAACTTACTATTCTAAGGAGTCTATCTGACACACTTCTCAACACCTTTGGCTGTTCAAGAGGAAATGATACTATCCATTTACTATATTGTTAAACTCCTAAATGCCCATGATTCCTCTATAGTCAAGAACTCTGGCTCCATGCTGGGTGCAGCAGATCCTGATTGAGGCCAGCACACACACACACACACACACACACACACACACACACACACACACACACACAACACACACACACACACACACACACACACACACACACACACTTTAAATGAAACTTTATCTCAAAAAGCAAGCCAAAAGCCAGGTGCCAGTAGCTCATGCCTGTAATCCTAGATAGTCAGGAGGCTGGGATCTGAGAGCATCATGGTTCTAAGTCAGCCCAGAACCACTAGAGACTCTTATCTCCAATTAACTACAGAATAGCCTAAATGGAGCTGTGGCTTAAGTGATAGAGTGCTAGCCTTGAACAAAAAAAGCTCAGGGACAGCCCACAGGCCCTGAGTTCAAGCCCCAGGACCAGCACTAAAACAAAAAAAGCCAGGCTGGAGGTGTTTAGACAAAAGAAATAGCACCTCTTGCAAATCTAACCAAGCCACAGTACTCCGTGCCCAGAAGATACTCCATACACATTTGTTCAGTTAGTAAATGTTTCCAAAGGGGAGCTGCCTGGCAACGCAAATTTAAGCAAGGATGGAAGTAGGTGAATACAAATTTAAACGCGCCCCTTAACCCTTCTACCAAGCTGTGAGAAATGTCTGTGTGTTCGTGTGTATAGAGAAATTGGCTCCATTTCTAAACAGTAAAAACATGGTAGAAATACGAAGAAATCTGAGATGACACACAATCAAAAGTAGAGCCATCTGTTTTAAATCCTGCATCTCTATTTTTAAAAATAAGAAACCACCTGCCTTGCCATACTGATGCATAAAACTTCCATCTATGTGAGCAAAAATAACAATGTCAAATAGACCTTCCTTTAGTCACAAGCAGAGATCTTTGTCTACCAACTATACTAAGGGCCTAGACCAGTGCCTGGAACACAGTAGACACTTAGGCATTGATTGATTAAGAGCATTAATAATTGAATGCCTGTAGGTGCAAAGCAATGTAGTAAGTCCAGTGAGAGATACCAAGATGTGCACATACCCAACCTTGCCCTCCAGAGCCTTACAGCTCTGGAAAATAACCATGCTATCAACACACACAACCACAAAGCAGAATAAAATGTGTGCTAAATAGAGGTACAGAAACATTCTGTAGGGGAAAGAAAGAGAGCTGAGAACATGAGAGATGAGAAGAGACATGAGGCCATATATAAGGTTCTCGTTGCTTAAGCCACAAAATTAGGCCCTCCTTAAAATAAATGGTTTCTCTTTCGCTCACTCCCTCCTTCCAAATTTGTCAAATATTTATTCTCCTTAAGTTATGCAAATGGCCCTGTATTGTTTTAATCTGTATTGGATAACTGTCATGCTCAAACCATGAATGTTACAGAAGTTCCAAAAGGTAAGGGAGATATGTCATAAAATAAAACAGGAACCTGGCACTGGTGCTCATACCTGTAATCCTAGCTACTTAGGAGGCTGATATCCAAGGATCATAGTTCAAAGCCAGCCTGGGTAGTCTGTGAGTCTCTGAGAGACATGTATTGTATACAAAAAGCCAGTAGTAGAACTGTGGCTCAAGTAGTAGAGCACTAGCCTTGAGCACAAAAGCTCAGGGATAGTGCCCAGGCCCAGAGTTCAAGCCCCAGGACAGGCAAAAACTAAATAAATAAATAAATAAAACAAAACCTAAGTATGTTTAATTTCTGCCTTCTTAAATTAATTATTGGATAACCAAAGGCTTTGTGTTTAAGTCTTATCATAAGAAGGCACAGCCTTCTGCTATATATTTGTCTTGTACATCCCCTGGTAGCTGTGCCTCAAAGAAGAACTGGACTAGAACTCGGACTCCAAAGTATTACAGGAGGTAGGGCTTATGGCTTCAGTGACACAAGGCCCTGGATTCAAACTCTAGAATTCCCACCTGTGAATGTGTCTGGTAATACCAGACACAGTTTTCTTGGCAATCACTTTGTTGGAGTCCTTGAAACCATTTGAAGAGGAATGGAAACAGGGAGAGAAGACCCTCACTTAAAGTGAGGCTCAGGAAGATGGCTGCGCACTCACTGATTCATCCCACAGGTAGAGATCAGGTCATCAATCAATGGCTATGAGGTGCTCAGTTAATAGGCATGTACTTTGTACAAGCACTGTTCTAGTCGGCTGGAATAGGTGAGAGAACAAGATTTACCCTCGTGCAGCTCATCCTCTGAGAGGAAAAGTGCTCACACACAAATGTGAGACTGTCCTTGAGGTCCCCATTTTCCCAGCCCACCTCGTCTTCCCCCACACACACACACATTTCCGGCTGCCTTTGAAGCAGCCGCAGGCCCTTTCTGCAGGAACATATGTTCTGTGGCTTCAAATGTCTAAGGAGGTATTTTTCATTCATAGAAGAGACATCAAAGAGGATGTAGGACTTGGGCTGAGCATAAGTTCCTAAAATCATGGTATTTGAAAAGAAAATCCTTCACATTGCGTTGCTTTCCCTTGCTTGGATTAGTTTCTAACAGCTTGACTTTGAATACCAAGAAGCCAAAGCCTGAAAGGAAAGGTCCTAGAGTTTATCCACAGACACAATTAGGAAAGAGAATAGATGCAATGATAGTTTTCTTACCACGTGGAGAGATCAAAGGATTTTCTGAATTAAAGGGGATCAGCTTCGAAATTAGAAAACATTGTTGGTGGTGGTTCCCTACCATAGACTCTCTTCCTCTTGGCTCCTTCCTGAAAAGAAACTCCTCACACAGGTGAAGGAATCCGAGAGCAGAGAATTTCTCTCGTGACTTCTTACAACGCCCAATAGAGCAGACAGTGGCACCACGGAGTGGAATGAGGCTAGGAGGCTCCAGCAGAAAGGAAATTGGATACAGCTTTCTTCCAGTAGCCCCCACCTCAAGTCTCCTTCAGCACACAATGGTAAGAGACAGCATCAAAAGGATACAGGGGTGAGTGAGAGGACAGCAGTGGAACTAGAGAGGCAACTCACGCTGAATAGAAGGATGTCAGATGACCTGCACAGACCTAACACATAGAGCACAGAGCACAAGGAAGACCTCAGTGATGGATGGCAGCAGACACACAAGTCTTCAGCCTCTTACAGGAGATCATAGAATGAATCAAAGGATAGACACTCCTTCCCCATTCCATAGTCTCTTACTCCTCCTAGGAACTGCGATGTACACCGAGACCAACTCTGTGGTCACCAGTGGCTCACATCTATAACTCTAACTACTTGGGAGGGCGACATCAAGAGGACCATGGTCCAAGCACAGTCTGGCAAAAAAGTCAGCAAGATCCCTTCTTAACCATCAAGCCTGGCATAATGGCATGAGCCTGTGATCCCAGATAGATGGAAAAGCATAGATAGAAGGATCACAGTTCAAGTCCGGTCTTGGCAAAAACATGATACCCTATTTGAAAAATCAAAGAAGGGGTGGTAGAGCACCTTTCTAGCAAACACAATGCTTTGAGTTCAAAACTTCAGTACAAAACAAAACAAAAAAAAGAACCAATTTTGTTATTGTATTAGACCATGAAATTTGAGCCAGCTTACTCTATCATCAAAACTGAAAGATTTCCTATTTATTTTGCTAGTTTGAATGTGTGACATATACAATTTTCATTCTCTAAGTGATAAGTACTAAGAAAGAAGAGAATGAGAAACAATGAATAAAAAAAATTTTAAAGAGAAATGTCATTTCTACCATGAATAGGATCTCTAAATAAAAACCTGAATGTTAAGATTGAGGAGACCCTATGAGTCTTGGGTATCAAAGTTCCAAGCAGAATAAACCACAGAACTAAACCTCTGAGTTAGACATGAACTTGGGAAATAAAGTAACTGAAAAGGAGACTGTTGTGACTACAGCAGAGTAAGCAAGAGTGTGTTGGAGGAGATGTGGCCGTGACCTTGTTATGTAGTATCTAAAAGAAAGAACATGAGTCTATCCTAAATTCTGTGAGGGGTCACTGGTGTGTGACCTGACTCATTTTTTATTTATATCGACTGCTGTTGGAAGGGGTAGGGGAGTAGTATTTGAGTAGGACAAAAAGGGAGAAGTTGGAGAAGAGTCAAAAGATTATCAAAATAGACCAGAAGGGGGGGAAATGTGATCATTTGACCTGAAAGTAATAGTAGTAAAAATGGGAAGAAATAAGCATTTTGGAAACAAAGCAGAATTAACTAGATGGGACATATGAAGGAATGCTGATAAAGACTCCTGTTTTGTATTCTTGTTTTGGTAGTACTGAGGGTCTGAACTCAGGGTTTCTCACTTACTAGCCACACAGCCATCCCATACTTCCAGGTTTCTATCTACAAGGAAAAAAGACTAGAAAAATTATGCCATTTTCCAAGGAAGAGACTTGAAGGAGAATGTTTTAGGGAGGAAAAAAAGCAGAAAATAAGTTCTATTTGGGAACTATTCCCTTTAAGATGCCTATTGGACATGCAAGTCAGGCAGGCAATTTGACAGCAAGTAGGCAGTTTGATATATGAGCCTGTAGCACAAGGGAAGGTCAAGGCAGGGGATTTACATTCAGGAGTCATCTGCATATAGATGGAACTAATACTATGGGTCTAAATGAAATCCGCTGGGGAGATAAAATAATAGGAAGGAGCCTGAAAGGTCAAGTAGACATGATGGGATTTTACTGTAGCAGCTGACAGGAAGGGGACTCAGTGTTGAGAAGCTGATGTCCTAGACCTGAAGAAAACAATGTGGATTCGTTATCTTTACTCTGAAATTAGCACCGACAGTTCTCAAGGCTTGCTGACTTGCCTTGAGCCTGGAGTCAGTAATCCCAATCTCATCATTCCTCAGAGAAAGAAAAATGTCAGGGCACAATTTGCCTCCCAAATGCACACTCTAGTCTTCATGGTGCTAACGAGCATTATTAACAGCCCTGCTGGCTTTTCTCCACTGGAATAACTCATGTCTTCTTGAAACTGACTTACCAGCATCTTCTCCACAGTAAAAAGACAGCAAGGTTCAAGGCAGACAGTTGATCCAGCTATGTCTTTTACATATAGGTCATATCAGGCATGGAATATCAGGCTACAGCTTACCATCAGATAGAATATAGATGGTGAGGTGGTTTGGTGACTGTGGTTTGCTTGCTATTAATGGGTTGCCTTAGTAAGCATACTTTAAGTGGAATATTATTAATTGCCATTATTTTGGCTTTAGAAATTCCTTGACTGAAAATAGTATCTGACACAGTACTCCATGAGTGCTGACTTGTCCATTGACAAAGCTATCAAGGAGATGAATATTTTAAAAATCAAGCTGGGTGCTGGTGGCTCACCACCTGTAATCCTAGCTACTCAGGGGGCTGAGATTTGAGGATTGTGGTTTGAAGCCACCCTGGGTAAGAAAGTCTGTGAGACTTATATTACCAATTAACCACCAAAACACTGTAAATATTGCTGTGGCTCAAACTAGTAGAGCTCTAGTCTTGAGGAAAAAAGCTCAGGGAATGTGTCCAAGCTCTAAGCTCAAGCCCCACAACTGACACCAAAAAAAAAAAAAGACTATTTAAAAATCAAAGCATTATGGAAATATCACTTGATTCATTCAAATCACCCTTCTTACACTGAGGTTTATCCTATGACAGGCATGTTAATAACATAAAGTTTCCAAATTAGCTATGATTCAGATACATCCAATTCTATTTCCACTTCAATGGGCTTCATACACTTGGGAGTTCTTCAAATTATGGCTTCAGATGTCAGTTGAACATTTTCAGAGACCGTTCCTTTTTATTGATGTTATTGTGGTTCAAGAGCTACACACAAGGTACTTGACTAAGAAGGAAAAATTTAAATTCTTTGGCAACTCACACAAATCTTAAGAGGTCTATCAAAATACATAAATTGTACATAAAAGTATCTAAGTGGATTGATTCAAAAGTTTCCATCCTCAAGTGAAGAAGTTATTTTTCCACTAAAACACCTAAGCTTCTTTGTAAAGAAGCTATGTGCAATTTCAGGAGTATCTCAGATCCTCTAAACTTTTAGCTTGTTCCCTCCAAGTTCCCAAGTTTAGTCTGCTGGCTGTAGCGTGTTTTCTCATATGTGCTACACCTGTGTGCCTTCTCCAAGAACTAGAATCTTTACTTCCCAAATGTATATTCTTTAGAGAGTCTGTGTTTTATTTATTTCCTAGGAGAAAGGGCAAGGCAGAACTGGAATGAATTTGCCAGCATATGGAGTTTGATGAGCTCGGTGCTGTCCTGGGTCCTGGAAATGCCTCGTGATGCCTAAAGGGAACTGTCCAAGGTTCCAAGTCTCTTTGACTAGTGTTTCTCAAAGCATGGTCTGCAGACCATCTGCATTAAAATCGGGGGATGGCAATGATGAGCTGTGGCCCCTCCCAGAACCACTGAGTCAGAATATTCATATGCATTTTAAAGATTTTTCTCAGGAGATGCTTACATCTGATGCTAAAATAAAGTCTACCAAATGTTAATAACAGTCTGTTAAGGACTGGGAATCATTCAATCCCATCTTAACTCACAGATTGTTATAAATACAGCCGATGCCTTTAACATTATCTGTACTAACAATCATGATAAGTAATAATATTCCTGACAAAGACATTATCCAAATTTCTTCCTTATGGTTTCTGTCACTATTTGGCACCAAACACCATCAGGAAATCTCATAAAAAGCGACTTCGCACAATTCTTTCCCTATCCATCCATAGTGGTAATGAAAATAATTATAATTGCAACCCCATATACTAATCATTAACTCTGTGCAATCCTTCAAATCCATGAAAATGGTAATAATGATAAAAATAATTATTTAGTGCTTATGTCATGCCCAGCAATGTACTAAGTTTCTTATATGATTGTACCACTTAATCCTTCTATAATAAGCCTATGATCCTAACAGAAAGCAGAAAGATTATACACTGTATTGCATAAGGTGTTGGCATTCACCTATAAGCCTTGTTATATGATATAGTCTAAAACTAAAGCCATAATTTTTTTTACATATGTGTAAAAATGAAAAACTGAAGTGTATATTGTTGAATAGCTGCTAGAGCCTCAATGGTGTAACTCCTTGGAACAACTAATGAACTGGTTAACAACATGACTATCAGGAAGTAGAAACATGCTTTTGGGAGAAGACAATGAGGGAGGGGTTCACACATGGAGGAGAAGGGCTGAGAAAATGCAGCCATTATAGTCAATGTACAATATGTGAAAATTAAACTATGTAACTTGAGGATAAGGATGGCAGGGAGAATATGGGGACAACAATGGGAGGGATGACATAGATCAATTCTACTAATAACCTGGCTTATGGATTTATAACTTCTTTGTACAACTACTTAATAATAAAAAATTTAATTTATTAAATCACATGTTTTAAATCTAATGCAGTTTATGATATGTCAACACTTCAGCAAATCTAAAATTGAGATGGCAAAACACATTCATAACTATTCTTCATAATGAAGAATACATGTGTCGCATCCACCTCGACCAGCAAGGAAGACACGACCCGGGATTCTTCTCAAAGCAGTTTATTCAGGAACCTTGATTATTAGCTTCTCTCTCGTCCCGCACCCACACTCCGGTTATAAGCCTCCTGGATGGCCAATCCCGAGGTGCCACGTGGCATATACCAATAGGGTCGCAAACACGGAAGCAAGCCAGTAGCCAAACCATAGCCATATAAGGAGTTGTTTTTCACAGAGAGCACTCGCCATCGGGAAGGCGGAAGGCAGAAGCCAGCGCCATCTTTGGCTTGGCCGTGCCATGCGGCCGCGCCATCTTTGGTCGGCTCCCACAGCTCTCCACAGCTCCCCCTTTTTGTTTTATTAAGCGACAGGTAAGAGTAGAGGTTGGGCCTCTGTCTAAAACATTAATGAGAGGACCTTGCACTGGTCTTCGCCTGAGGGGCGCCTTCCCCAGTGACGACCAGGCCCGTCCGATGTCTTTTTTGCAGAGGTAGGACCTTGGGCATCAACCCACTTGCAACCCAACATGCTCTTCTTGGGCTCACGCCAGGAAGTGATTCCCATGTGCAGTGCGTTTGCCCAAGTGCAGTGCGTTTGCCTTACACCCTGTGCTATTCCTTTAACATGGCAAGCCATGCATGGGGGGACTGTCCGGCCTCAATGGCAGTGAAGGCCTGGACCACCATAGCCATACTCCTGTGTTGCAAGCTCCTAATCCGGCACATGCACCACAGGCACAGCAAGATCACCAATGCCAGGATACCGATAAGGGAGCCTAATCCCGCCCACTCCTTCAAATGATCCACAGCTGTCAAAATCCAGGAGGAAACATCTTGTAACAGGGCATCATCCATCCAGGTGGAGTTTACCGCAACAATGGCCAATCGTAGCTGCAACATCAATTGGTCGAATTCTCCCGTCCAGTTGCCTAAAAGATAACTTGACAGTTGTTTAGACAAATTTGCTGCCTGAGTATAGTTATAGTACTGAATAGCAGTAATACAAAGCCCTTCATATTTTTGAATACATCCCAGCTGAGCCAACTGCCACATGATATCAACCTGTTCCTGCGCAAGATCAATCCTTTGATTTAACAGCATCAGTCCTCCTTTTAATTGTGCATTGGCCACTTGTTGTAAATCCAGAGCTCTGGCTGTAGTAGCCGACAAGTTATTTAGAGTCTGAGCCGTCTGCACAGTATGTGACATGGCGACAGCGGCAGCCGTCGCACCCGCAGCAGCTACAGCTATAGCAGTTACAATGGCCACAGTGATGCCAAAACCTCTCTCATGTCTAAACAAGGTTACAGCTTGAGAAGCATCTACTGGCACAGGCACCCAACGTGGAATGCGTGCAACTATAGCTAACGGATACTGAGAACTCCAGCAGGTAGCATAATAGCAGGTTTCATTAGTGCAAGCACACACATCATCTGAGCATATAGAGATGTTGTTAATTACCAAAAACACAAAAGGGGAAACCACACACACGGGGGTAGGCTGATAGCTGATTACCGTATAATTTTTACTGAAACGACAATTGGCACCTATAGTACGGGCAGTACTAGTCAAATTACAAGTCATGGTTGCTATAAAAAAGTGACCCCCTTTTTTATACGGCTCCTTTTCATCTGTTGAATAAGTGCTCTCACTTCTTCCTCCTCTAACTCGCTGGAACTTCCTCTTTTCGATTTCAGCTCGGACAGATCTGGGTATAGTCGCCCCCTTTTGCCCTGTTTACTGTCTCCCTTTTCACTGATCGCCTTCTCTGACCTCTCCTCCTGTAACTGCTCCAGTGCTGACTGTCCATTTTCTATAACCTCACAGCAGCGCTGGTCCTCCAGGCAGCCCCTTATCAGTTTCCAAATGGTGCGGACTCCTGCCTTTAATGTGCCCTGTTCACAGGCAAAGTCCAAATCCCTCCCTAATTTTTCCCACGAGGCTACTGTAAGGCTCCCGGACACTATGAACCAAGGAGCTACAATGTTGCATTCTTCAAGGAAACTCTGTAAAACACCCTTCTGAATGAGCGTAGGAGCTCATTCAGGGCCAAAAAAATTGGATGAGATGTCACGGCGCCCATCTCAGTTATTAAAAATTTTATCTTTTTTTACTCCCTTTTTTATTTTTTATATTTATATTCTTACTTTCACTTTAGGCCTGTATTTCTTCCCGGGTTTCCGCTCTCTCTTTATCTACAGAGAAGAGCCCCGTATTATGCCCGCTTTAATCACGGATTCCCACTTACCTGGGAACTTACCAGTGCACCACCCTGACTGCCAAGAGTTCTGGATCCCTTGTAGAGTTAGTTTCCCCGTACGGGCCACCACTTGTCTCATCCACCTCGACCAGCAAGGAAGACACGACCCGGGATTCTTCTCAAAGCAGTTTATTCAGGAACCTTGATTATAACCGCACTCCGGTTATAAGCCTCCTGGATGGCCAATCCCGAGGTGCCACGTGGCATATACCAATAGGGTCGCAAACACGGAAGCAAGCCAGTAGCCAAGCCATAGCCATATAAGGAGTTGTTTTTCACAGAGAGCACTCGCCATCGGGAAGGCGGAAGGCGGAAGCCAGCGCCATCTTTGGCTTGGCCGTGCCATGCGGCCGCGCCATCTTTGGTTGGCTCCCTCAGCTCTCCACATACATGTTAAAGTGTCAGACCAGGCCTGGAACTAACACCCCCAGCTCTGTCCCTCCCTCCCTATCTCCAGCTGCAACCCAGTTTCTCAGGATATCTATATCTCACCATTAGTTGCTTCCTTATCAATCCTCACCAGATCATACTAGCATCCCCACAGAACCACTGTAAATACTCCCTCCTGTAAGTAAGAGTGAGTCTCTAACTTTGGCTGGATACCCTTCTCCTCAGGCTTTCTCCCAAATAAACTTGTGCTGGTATTGAGCCATCTCTTTGTCTGTTCTCCACACTTTTTTGAGTCTAACATCCATCACCTCCAAAAGTTTCTTCCTGCCCCCGTGTAGGCTGTTCTACACATTCCAGGTGCCAGTCCTCAGACAACCACTGATCTTTCTGACACTGCAGATTTGTTTGTATTTTCTCCAATATTTTATAAGTAGAATCATATGCTTTATATTTTTGCTTGATATAGCCACAGTTTTCAGATTTATTCAGATTCATTCAGACTCATGGTAGTTCACAACTTTTCAGTACTTGAAGAGTATTGAAACTATCTCAAATGGATAGGTAAGAAAACTATACAAGTAAGCAAGTAGTCTAAGATTGCATAGTAAGTCTGTCCAACATTAAAGTCCCAGATATTCCTGCTGATCATTCTGCCTTTTAACTTTCAACTAAGAAATAAGTCTACATACATCCTCAGAATGAGAAAACATGACTTCCAAGATGACACCAAAAGAATCATGCCAAAAATAATTATCGGATAATTAATAGAAGAGCATGCTCCCTGTCCTCCCAAACACTTCCTTATTCCTTCCTGCATCACTGCTGCTCCAAAATGTGGGACATGACTAGACCATTCATTTCAAGAAGAAACTCCAGAATATTGTGACTGCCAAGATACTAAAAATAAACACATGTAGGACTTCAGTTCTATCTAGAGTCTTTTTGTCCTGGCCAAAAGTGGGGGAAAGTGTGGGACAAACAATGAAGGGTGGGCACCGTTTGACAGAGGCATTCAAAACCTTTCAAAACCCCCTTAACCTGGGTCACCCATATGATGGTCACCTGGTCAATCATGGTGATGGATGGACTTAGGTACAGAAGAGTAGCTAACTAGAAAGTAGGAGAAATGACAAGTAAATTACCCTTGCCAACTCCATTACTCATTGTGTTATCTCAGAATCCAGTGGTCCATGGAATATTTTTTTTAAATCTTAACAACTTCTGTAAGTCTCATAACTTACATTTGAGAAAGATTTAACAAATAACAATATAACTAATAGTTACCTGGTGCTTGTTGCAGGCCAAGCACTACACAAGAGAATCCTGTTCTTTTTCCAGTTCACTAACAAGAACATCAATTCTCAGAAAAAGCGGTTTGTTTGAGGTCACATTGCCAGAGAGTAAATTATAGCCAGAATTCAAGTCTCTGAGTATTATTCCATTGTCTTCTTCATTAATAATGAAGACCAGACTTCCCTGAGTAACCATCACCCAATCACCTCTTACACCATGTCTCTTATCGCCATCATTGGTCCCATCACCTAGAGGACGTGTGACTCCAGGTGTTTCCCTTATCTTACCCCATCACCTTCCAAATCCAGTTCAACACTAGAGTCACTAGTGTCAAACTAATTCTGCACTAAAATAATCATTAATAATTATAACCTTATGCTCTTGACAAGTACCCCCTGGGGCTTGTGAACACAGAGCCTAAAAAAGTGGCGAGTTGACTTGTAGAAAACTAAAACTAGATCCTTATATATCACCCTGTACCAGAATCAACTCCAAATGGATCAGAGACCTCAGAGTCAAAGCAGACACTCTGAAAACATTACAGGATGGAATAGGAGAAACCCTAGGTCTCCTTGGCGCAGGCCGAAATTTTCTGAATAGAGACCCGGAAACACAACAAATCAAAGAAAGGTTGGACAAATGGGATTGCATGAAGTTGCAGAACTTCTGCATGGCAAAGGACATAGCTAGCTAGATCAATAGAAAGCCCACAGATTGGGAGAAGATCTTCATTAGCCATACAACGGACAAGGGTCTCATATCTAAAATATACTTGGAACTCAAAAAATTAAATCCCCCAACAACAAATCCTCAAAGAAACAACTGCCCAATAAATAATGGGCAAATGACTTAAAGAGAAACTTCTCTGAAGAGGAAAGAAGGATGGCCAATAGACACATGAAGAAATGCTCAACATCCCTAGCCATAAAAGAAATGCAAATCAAAACAACATTGAGATACCACCTCACCCCAGTTAGAATGGCTATAATCAAGAACTCTAATAACAACAGATGCTGGAGGGGATGTGGACAGAAGGGAACCTTACTTCATTGTTGATGGGAGTGTAAACTTGTTCAACCACTTTGGAAAGTAGTATGGAGGTTCCTCAAGAGACTCCACATAGAGCTCCCCTATGACCCAGCAATCCCACTTTTGGGCATTTACCCAAATGATCACAAACAAGACCACACTAAAGCTACCAGCACAACTATGTTTATTGCAGCATTATTTACCATAGCTAAGATATGGAACCAACCCAGATGCCCCTCAGTAGATGAATGGATCAAGAAAATGTGGTATATATACACAATGGAATTCTATGCCTCCATCAGAAAGAATGACATTGCCCCATTTGTGAGGAAATGGAAAGACTTGGAAAAAATTATATTAAGTGAAGTAAGCCAAGCCCAAAGAAACATAGGTCCCATGGTTTCCCTTATTTGCAATATCTAGTATATATATATGAGTCAAGTAGAAAAGGTCAGATAAGGTGATGTTAGGAAAATGAACCCTAAGATATGTATTTAAATGTTTTTTTTCTTTCATGCATTTGTTTCTAAAGCATTTATAAGATTATTTCTTTGTTGCTTTGTATGTCCTTTCCCCACAGTATAACCTCTGCTTCTACTGTATTTGATGTCGGTATAATTTGTGGAGGGGAAGGGGAAAAACAAGTCGTTTAAATAAGGATACAGGTGGACCTGTTACAACAATGAGAAGTACAAGTTGTCATGTTGAAAATGAACTTTACAACTTTGGTGGGGGGGGGAGGATGGAGAGGGGCGGGGGGAGGCTGGGAAGGGATGGGAAGGGTAAACAAAGGAGGAGGCTACAATGCTTGATAAGAAATGTACTCACTATCTTGCCCATGTAATTGTAACCCCTCTGTACAGTATTTTCACAATTAAAAAAAAAAAGTGGCAAGTTGTAGGTAATACTGTGATGGAGAGCTTTTCTAAGTCTTGTCTTCACACATGTACATGTCACAGATTTATAGACCAAAACTTCACATAACCTACCTACTACCCTCTTGGGCTGAAGTGACCTCTTTCTGATAGAAGAAAAAGGGGATGGTTTCATTAAATGATAATAGCAATGGGAACCAACAGTTATCAGTTGCTAAGTACTGGGCATTTTGCCAGCATTATCTCAATCAAATCACAACTCTTTGAAGTAAAGTGCTAAACTAAGATACAGAGGTTGGCAAAGCTAGGAATCAACAGCTGCTCTTCCAACTCCAGAATGTTCGTTCTTAACCAGTGCACCCTTCACCAGTTATCGTTTATATGCACCTATTGATTATGTGTCTGGCAGTGTGTAAACCTTATGCATATTGATTCATGGAAGTCTCAGAGCAACATTCTGAAACAGGCATTATTGCTGCACCCATTTTACAGATGAGAGCCAGAACCTGAGCTCTAATTCAGCAGTAGAACTGATTCCTATTCAAATCTGGGTAGTTCCTTTTCCATTTACGTCAAAAAGCTTCTGTTCCCAGGAGCCAGACAAGCCCAACCATCCCTGAGGAGGGCAACAGCGCATGGACCATCTGGGGACGCTGCTGTCACTAAAGTGAAAAGAGAACTCAACTCCCTTTCTTCTTCTGGATCCTCTCTGGGCAAGCCCCCATCCCCAAACTGATGAGCATGGTGACTGGCCAGGTCTCTTAAGAAGCAACCAGTATCCAAAGATATCCCTGTGGTCACAAAAGAAAAGGGCCTCCAGACATGTTTATTCCTTGGGCTGAGAAGGCGGCAACCTACCCCTAACCTCCCCACTTAGGTGTTTACCACATCCACCAATCATCATTCCGCTCATCATTCAGCCAGTTTGGCAGAGGCCTCTGAAACCTGGGTCATTCATGTAACTCACCGTGAGGGGTCCACTTTCACTTAGGCACGGAAGAGGACATCACCAGAAAGTGGGAAGAAATGCCAAGTAGAGTGCCCTTGCCAGCTCCCACCGCTCCTGGTATCATCTCAGAATCCAGTGGTCTGTGGAATATTTTTAATCTTAACAGGTTGCATTTTTCCATAAGTCTCATAACAGACATTTGGGGAAGATTTCAGGACTTGAGGAATGCCGGACAACCTACCTACTACACTCTCCCACTTTACTGTTCCTTGCATTCACCCAATCATCATTCTGCTCTCTCAGCTAATCAGGAGCACTCTCCCCCTTAACTGTTCCTTGCATTCACCCAATCATCATTCTGCCCTCTCAGCCAATCAGGAGCACGCTGGGCCACTTCCCAGCACGTGGCCCTAGGGCCTCTGAGGCCTTTGTGGGCAGGAGCTCTGGAGGATGCTGCTTGGGAGACTCCTGCTTGGCGCCTGCTGGCTTGACTTGCTCTGTGGATTGGGGAATCTGCCCCGGCCTGGGGCAGTGTTTACCGCAGTATTTTGTTTTGTGCTGAAGTGGAGAGGAGGTGCTGCTCTGGCCCAGAATTTTAGATGGAGTCCTCACTCTTTCACCCTAGTACACTCTTTCACGCCTTGTACATGCGCACTTATTTTTTTGAGTTTCCTCACAAAATGTCTCCTCTTCCTCTGCAGGGATTGCTCCTCTCTGAACTCATTTGGAGCTTTGCAAATATCCTTATTACAGCATTTACTGCGTTTTTACTTCTCACACGTTGGACTGAGGTAGAGACTATAATTGAACCATTTTTGTGTTGAGCAAGTTAGTCACATGTGTGTCACTTTTTTGCAACTGTAAAATGAGGCTATTACTACCTTCTGTGTAAAAATTGTGTAAAAATTAATTTGCAAAGCACTTAGAGACGTGTCGTACACACGCAAATGTTCAGACAATGTGAATGTAAATACTCATCAGGATTTAGAATGAACTTCATACACTCATGTGTGGAAGAACTCAGCTTCTTCATATCTGCTGCAGGGAGAGGATGGTAAATATAAAATATGTATGTCATCTATTACTATGTGACACATATATGTAGCCCATATATACATGTGGATATGAATGTGTTTCAGAGTATTCAACATATTTTGATCCCTAAAGACTCAAGTCACCAGGAAATAAAATCCTGCTTGTTGAAAGCTTTCCACTGGCTCCCTGCTTCTCCCAAACCACAAGCCCAAGTCTAGAATAGAGGGTCTGAGTTCAGATTCTGACTGCAGTTTGCTAGCTGGCTGGCCATGGAAAGTTATCTGCACTTCTTTACTCCTTAATTGTGAAATGGAGATATCATAATATCTCTTTCATGCACGGCCCTTGCAGGTAATGCCTGAGAGGTGCTTAGCAACAACATCCATCCCATAATAAGCGTTCGAGGTTTTTCCTTCCTCCCTTACCCCACTTGCAATTTAGAAGCTAGAGAAAGTGTAGAATGGCAACCTAGAGTTTAATTTTACCTCTACACTTTGCACTTCAAAATCAATTTCAACATCAATCCCTTTGTTCCACACCAGGGCTAAGCTGGTGGCCACAGGCAGCTCTGTCACCAGCAGGCCCCAAGGCTCCCAGCCAGAAGAGAAATGCAGATTCTAGGTTTTCAAACCAAGTTGTTAGGGATTTTTTTCTGAATTACACACGTGTGCACACACACACACACACACACACACACACACACACAAGTGTAACTACATTATCTCTCTCTTTTTTTTTTCTGCTGTTGTGGTGCTTGAACTCTGGGCCTGGATGCTGTCCCTCAGCTCTTCAGCTCAAGGCTAGCATCTACTACTTGAGCCACAGCACCACTTCTGGCTTTTTCTGTTTATGTAGTGCTGAGGAATCGAACCCAGGGCCTCATGCATGTGAGGCAAGTACTCTACCACTGAACCACCTTCCCAGCCCCCTATATTATCTCTTAAAATGTGAACAAAATGAAGTACAAGATCCAGTTATCAGGCACATAAAGCACCAGAGAGGCAGCTACCACTACCAGTTGAGTGTAGCATCTCCGTGACTCTTCAAGTCCAATTAACAATGCACATTTTGAAGAAAGGATTTTTATATAAATAGCATTGTAATTTTCTATTTATGCTACTTGTTTCTTCAGTTAACAGAGCCTCTCAAAGATTGGATATATTTCTTTGTGTGTGTGTGTGTGTGTGTGTGTGTGTGTGTGCAGCACACATGTGCACATGCGTGTGTGTGTGTGTGTGTGTGTGTGTGTGTGTGTGTGTGTGTGTGCAGTCCCGTGAACTCAGGGCCTAGGTGCTCTTCCTACATTTTTGTGTACAAGGCTAGAGTGCTACCACTTGAGCCGCATCTCCACTTCTGGCTTTTTGGAGGTTAACTGGAGATAAGAAGACTTTTCTGCCCTGGCTGGCTTAAAAACTTCTCATATCTCTGCCTTCTGAGTAGCTAAGATTACAGGTGTGAGCCACTGTTACCCAGCTCCTTAGTCCTCTCAGGGCATTTCTGAGAGCTAAGGGCATTTCAAGGGGTTCAAAAGACTCCTGCTCCTTCCCAAGCCGTCTACACACACAAAATCCCTTCTGAGGAAGTAGAGCTTGTGTCACTCTCTTGCCCCAGGCTCTGGTGACCTTCATGGCCCAGCCATTCCCAGGCTGACCTCTCTAGCCACACACCCTATACCAACAGGTGTCTCCCAGAGTTAAAGTCTCTTGATTCAAAATACAGACCTTAAGATTGAATTGTGGGAGATGGCAGATACATACTGCAGGAGCTTTCAGAAGTGCACAGATCTCACATCTTCCCAGAAGTGGTACAAGCTGGCCATGGATAGGTCTAAGGATAAGACAGTTTCAGGCAAATTGAAGGGGGACCAGGGAGAGTCCTATGGCTTGATTGTCCCCTCCAGAAGATATGTCCAAATTTAATTGCCACTGTGCCCAACAGTATTGGGAGGTAAGACCTTGAAGGGGTGGTTGGACCATGAAGGTTCTTCCATCATGAATGGATTAATGCTGTCATCTCAGGGGTGGCTTCATTAAGACAGGACTGGGTTCTTGATGAAAAGGAAGAGTTCATCTGATTTCCTCTCTGTCTTACATGTGTTCACTTGCCTTCTAAAATGCAGCAGATGGACAGGACTATGCTGCTGGACTTTCCAGATTCCAGAACTGTGAGGCTACAAACTGCTACTTAATCACTTTGACCGTGATAGTCTGTTCTAGCAGCAAAAATAAATGGACCAGGAAAGAAGGGGTTAGAACTCAGTAAAGACACAATCCAAAGACAAGATGATGGTTTCTTGTCTCCAAACTCTTTCTACTCAGGCCCCAAAAGACAAATTCACTTGTCTCCGTTCCTCCAGCCCCAAATGATAGCTATCTAGAAGAAATAAGTGGATTGAGTTCTCATCACACAATTTCCAGACATATCTCCTGCCCACTCGATGTTTTGGACATTAGCTGAAAAGCACTCACTGAATACAATCACATGCTCACATACAAGTAAATGCAGTCAGGATCCATCCCAACCCCACACCGAATCCTTGACGGAAATGTTCTGCTTTCTAAGACCTCGCAGGATAATGAACAGGAGCCATGCATAAATACTTTACTAAAACAGAAATAAAAGTTTGGAAAACAAAATTACAATCTCACTAGCTGTAGGAGACATACAAAGTACAAAAGCAAGTTTCTACCCTTCACCTATAAAAGCTATCATGTCACACATAGCTATGCGTTCGTATGGTGTGTGAATAGCAAATGATATGCATTGGAACAGCAAGGTAAGCACTATCCCTTCATTGTGTTGCCAGTTGGGTCTAGAAATGTCCCTTATTGAAGGTTTGGTCCCCAGCTTGCAGTTCTGGTGGGAACTTCAGGAGGTAGGGCTTCCTGGAAGAAGTAGGCCTTTTGAGATGTGTCCTTGAACAGTACACCAGGACCCAGCCCCTTGCCTCTCCCCATCTTTCTTCTTCTTGGCCAGCAGATGAACAGTTTTGTTCCACCATGTGCTCCATCATGGTTTTCTTCACCAGAGGCCCAAACAATCATGGACTGAAACCATAAGCCAAAGCAAACCTTTCCTCCTAAGTTGTTTTTTGGGCATTGCATGACAGCAACAGAAAGTGGGCTAACATGCACAGCTACTGGTAGAACAATTAATCGAAATCTTCTGGAAAAGTAACGACAACGCCCAACCAAGTCTCTTTAACCCAGCAATTTACTTTTGTTTTTGTTTGGAAAATCTACTCAAATGAATTATTTCAAACAGATTTCTTTCACACCAAGAAACTTGATACAATATCTTTGATGTTCAAAAATAAGAAAACAGTTCAATAAGCATTGCTGTTATGAAATAAGTAATGACAAGAAAAATATTTATGTGATTGTAGCAAGTAAAAAAAAGATCAAAGGAATCAGTACCAAATTATTGCAATTACATTAAGAACTGTATTATGTGTGTAAGAGGCACACACGTAGGGGCATACAAACACACACACACACACACACACACACACACACACACACACACGCACACACTGTTTTATTTGGTCCTCTCAATAATCAATGAAGAGATCATGAGATGCAGGGCGTTTGGAACTGGCAAATCTGTCTCCAGCTTATGTGCCCAGATGTTACATGAAGTTCTACTGAATTTAGACGAGTCCAAACTTCTATTTTAATATTTTTGGGGGGGTCTGGTCATGGGACTTGAACTGTGGGCCTGGGCACTGTCCCTCAGCTCTTCAGCTCAAGGCTAGTGCTCTACCACTTGAGCCACAGTGCCACTTCCGGCTTTTTTCTTTTTGCTTATGTGGTGCTGAGGAATTGAACCCAGGGCCTCAGGCCTGCAAGGCAAACACTCTACCACTGAGCCACCTTCCCAGCCCCCAAACTTCTATTTTAATATTTAAGCCCATGAATAAATTCTCTAACTCACCTATTCCTTGAGGTCCCCCCAAAACACTTAACTCCTCCAGCTAGACCTGCTAAGGGAAGGAGGTTTCAGGATTCATTAGCCTTCGAGAGTAAGCACAAGGCCCTAGGGTGCATCTCACCAAGCACCTGGGAGCTCTGTCCATTCTCAGGTGAAGCCCCTTGGCTGCGATTTACACCCAGACCATTTCAGCTCTCTCTGTCCAAACTTGATCCTTCCCACTCACCTTAAGCACTCTTTCACACTTAGAAGGGAATAGGAGATTTGTCAAACTCACCGTCAAGAAAGCAAAAACAGAAACCTCACAAGTGTTCTAAGTCTCTAGACCCAGCCTAGACCCTCCATTTCCTTATATCTGGCTCATTCAGAGGACCACATAAACACATGCTCTTCCCCTTAAGCTGAAGGTAGCCAGTCCTGGAACACAGCTCAGCTATAGACAGTGCTCTCTCCTCTCTGAGAAGAGGAGAAGAAGCAGTAAAATAGGATTCCCTGGGGGACACCATCTCACAGCTATTGTTCAAGAGGATGCTCCCTCTGGCCCTTTAACAATCTTAAACATTGACAGGACCAGACTCACACAGACTACAAGATATTATCTGCTCACCCACACTTTTGAGTTGATTTTCGCTGATCAGCCTTTTGGGATAAGACTACATTTCCCAGACTTCTTAGCGCTAGTTTTTCTGGCCAATGAGATATTAGAGACAGCATTATGGAGGACTGAGAGGCACAGCAAAGGCATTCCCCACCTCCTTTAACAGGCTCTTCCCTAAGTCCTGCTTCCCGTAAATGAAGTGACCTTTGCTGAGAATGATAGTCCTGAGTTAGGATATCAAAGCAGATATAAAAAGGGAGTTTGATGACCTGGACTTCAAACTGCCCACCTCCAGACTTCTTTGAGGTGGAGAAGCCACTGCTGTTTTATGTTTATTAAACCTCATTCCTTCACCGACCGGCCTCTCCTCCTCGGGGTTTCAAAGTTAATGAGACGAGAGTTCCTTAAATCCTGTTTACATTTTTTTTTAAAGAATTGATTAGAAGAATTAAAGGCTTTCATTGGCTCAACTACTTTAAGTTACTGAGAAAGACACATGTATAAATTCGAACATTCTTAGGACTGGGTTTGGTTGGCCAGCAGAAAATCAACCTCAGACTCATGAAACATCTTGGGCCAAAATATACAACATACTCTCTAAACCACTTGTTCCCATAGCCTGTTCGTTCCATTGTTCATGTGGGGAGAGGGGGGATCCACAGGGGAGAGAAACCATAATATCCTACAGAGGAAGATCCTTCACATACAAGCAGACACAGTTACTCACCTCTCTGTTGGTGGTCATGTTTAATCCAAGCTCCAGGCCGAACTCTAAACAGCAGCTTCCTTTGAACCTAGTCCAGGCTTGTGAGCGGTTTCAGAGGAGTGGTCAAATATTCACAGCTGACTTCTGTTCCAAGCCTGTAAACCCTCAACCCCTATTTTCTCCCGCCAGAGAGGAAACCCAGCTGGCCCCCATCTTAGCCAACCTTTTAAATCCTGCCCTCCACAAGTTGTTGTAGGAGGGAACCTTTGCCCTGGAACAAGGGCTCTCAGGTTGAAAGTATAGCTCTGAAGCACCTGGGCAGGAGGGACTGACTAGGACACCCCCCCCCCAGCATCTTGGATTCAGTAGTTTGGGGAGGCAGAATCCAAGTGTGCAGCCCTCACAATTCTCAAGGGATGTTGATGCTGTGATTCAAAGGACCACTGTCCTACAAGAAGCTCAGCTTCTTCAGCCACCTTCTTCCAGTGTGTTTGGAGATGGTTAGACACACGCTGTGGCCTCTGTGTGGCTGCCCTGAGAATTTGCTACCCGCCCTAGCTCTGCTTCCCTGGCCCTGGGATTCCCAGGATTCCCAGGGCTCTGTACAGCCAGGAAAGCTCTGCTCCTCCTGGGTCACTGGGCTGCACACCCCAAGGGTTCGTGCTCTTCCACAGGGACACCATGTGGGGAATGGGATCTGGGTAGTTGCAGATCAAGTTTGATCTTTCATTTTTCTTCAATGTTTAAATATTTTAAGATAGGTGTGTCATTTTTATAATAAAAAATAAATGTTAGCCAGGCACTGGTGGATCCTGCCTGTAATCCTAGCTACTCAGAAGGCTGAGATCAAAGCCAGCCTGGGCACAAAAGTCCATGAGACTTTTATCTCCAATTAACCACCAGAAAACCAGAAGTGGCGCTATGGCTCAAGTGATAGAGTGCTTGCCTTGAGCAGAAGAGCTGAAGGACAGCACCCAGGCCCAGAGTTCAAGCCCCATGACTGACAGATAGATAGATAGATAGATAGATAGATAGATAGATAGATAGATAGATAGATAGATAGATAGATAGATAGATAACAGAATGCAGACCCATTTGCCACTGTTGTTAATACTTACTATGGAATAGTTTTAGAAACTTACTAGTACTTACTAAGTACTAGTACTTGCTAAGTATGCATTTCATTATTGTCACAATATTTCAGATCTAATACAGACTTACAGAGGTGAAGTCGCTTACCTGATATACACAGCTAGACAATGACAGGAGGGGCCAGTCCATTTCTACCCCAGCTCACAGCTTAATCCTTTAATGCTTAGGGAACAATGAAGCTTGAAAATTCTGCAAGGTTTAGATTTACTCAGAAGTGCATTCTCAACGATGGTGATTTTGCCCTGAAATGAGCAAAATCTGGCTCTGGTAATATATATCACAAATACACACACACACACATACTCTCTCTCTCTTTCTCTCTCTCTCTCTCTCTCTCATTACACATATAGTTCTGAAGAGATTTACAGTTAGGAATCACAGCTGTTGGAACCTTTTATGAAAGAACCTGTGCTCTCAGAAGCTGTGCAATACCTTACACAACTTCCAGAGACCAAAAATCAGTCAGAGTCCCAGCCATTCATTTCCTGACAACCTTCTATCATGATGCTGTTTCCAAGGAATCCACTAAGAACAATACTATCCATTTTGCGTGTACGCCAATAAATGGGGCTTGAACCCGGGACCTGTTCCCTTACTTTTTGCTCAACACTAGCATTTAACCACTTGGCCCACAGATCCACTTCCACCTTTTTGGTGGTTAATTGGAGATAAGTGTTTCACAGATGTTCCTGCTCAAGCTGGCTTTGAACTACAATCCTCAGACCTCAGCCTCCTGAGTAGCTAGGATTACAGGCGTGAGCCGCCAGTCCCTAGCTACTATCTGTTTTTAATAGATGAAGATTGAACTTTGGAGTTAATAATTATGCACTGAGATGGAATACCAAGCAAAGCTAGGTTCAACTTCCTCTCCAGGCAAGTTTCTTTTCATAAGGGTTTTCTGTCCCCTGGTGGAGGTTCTGTCACTTCCTGGGCCTCAGTTAGCCCCTGACTTCAGGAAGAGATGAATGGTGTGGCTTCTGAGTCTCCCCAGATACCTGATGGCGACTCTGTAAAATGAAGGGATGGAAGATGAGCTCTGACTTTTCCTCCACCTCTGACCTTGATCTCAGTAATCCCTTCATTCTCTCAGAGAAGGCAACTGCAGTCCCAAGAGAAGCAAAACTACCTAGTCTGCTGCAATGTAAAGAGAGAGTGCTGAGCATCTTAGTTTCAAAATCAGCTTCATTTATTTTCAAGATCAGTGATGTTAACTCCCTTCTCCTCCCCACGATGGGTAAGCTCATGCCAGATCCACTTCTCCCAGGAGTCCCTCCCAGGTTCCTTGACACCTACCCACATGGTGAAGTGAAGAACCCAAGTTCTTCACTCCTTAAGACTTCACCAGGGATGAGAGGAAGCTGGGTTGTACAAGGCCAAGTAGGAGGCAGAGGCAGAGAGGCTTGGTAACAGTGCTGCCCTGCTGTTACTATGAGAAGGGAGGCATGAAAATATATGCACAATTGAAATCCATAAGGCCACTAGAAGGCTACAAAACCCCAGGCATCAGCCCTGGCCTCATAGCAGAATCCTGGTGAAAGCTTTTGAATAACAAGAATGTGCTGAGCATAGCCCAGTCTAGTGTCAGACGTTGACCCTCCAAGTGTATAGTTCAGCAGTGTGAATGTTGAGTAAGGTCCCTGCGTGATTCATATGCACAGAAGCACAGCCACCACGCAAAAGGATGTGGTGACAGGACCCCCTATCAAGAGCCTCTTGACATGGCAAAATAAGAAGCGTGAAACATCACCAATGAAGCATTTCATTGCCAATGAAATACTCCTCACCCAAACTTTCTAGCCTGAATCCAAACATGAAAAAATAACCTACTATCCAGCCATGGGACATTTTAGAATACAACTGGTCTGAACACTTCAAGAAAGCCAACATCATTAAAGAAGAGTCAAGGAGGGTGAACTGTTTTAGATTTTAAAACACTATAAAAGATGCAGTGCAACACATAGTCCTCGATTGGAGCTCACATTTAAAACATGCATGAATAGAAAAGCATTTTAGTAACAACTGGAGACATTTCAATATAAAATATAGATTCAACATTGTCAAGTTGTTGTCTTTCTCAGACGTGATGGTGACATGTGCCCATGGAGGAGAAACGTTCCTTGTATGAAATGTCTGCTGTGTAAGCAGGAAACGTTAGGATTTCTGCCACTTTCTTTCAAATGGTTCAACATAAAAGAAACATAGGAGGAGAGGAAGGAAATGTGGAGAAATGTTAACTGCTAGTGGATCTAAAGAAGGGAATGAGGATCTTCATTCACCCTTCCCAATACCCCAACCAGATGTGCCACAGCTGCTCCTTTGCCACCAGCCTTCCCTTTCAGATCCCAAGACTGTTGCTAGTCTCATACTGAGAGCTATTACAGCACTTTCTGGCCCAGTAGTTCTAGAGTAGAGCCTGACAGTTTGCATTTGTGACAAAACACCTGGGTGATTGTCACACTGCTGGTCAGGGACCACAACATGCGAACCACCACCCTAAAGAACAAAGAGCAAGGACAGACATCATAACCAATACTCCCAGGGGTCCTATGGCCTTCCAGCCCACAAAGCTAGAAATGTCTTGCAGGGGAAAAAAACAAAAACAAACAACGAAACCCACTTTGTAACCTGATAATAATCTCCACCAGGGGGCAGAAGACCCTCATAAAAGAAACTAAGAAATTTGAACCCAAAGAGCTGTTTTCTGAAGATTCTGGCTCCCACAGGGAGGACTTGAAGCAGTGAGGATTAGAGTAGAAGAATCCTTTACATCCGGTTAGTATTCTGTAGGTACCCAACTTTCCTACATATCACCTGGCCTGCAGTCTCCAACACCAACAGTTCTATGCACACAGAGAAGAAAAGCCACGAAAGGCTGTCTACAACCAGAGACTGCTGGTAATTCATGAACTCAGAAATGGACCTGTCTGCCTGACTCCAGCAGGTACAATGTTCCTCCTGTGCGAGAATAATGGCGCCTGTGATTTTTCCTCTGTCATTTTCTTCCCCCACCCCCCTGGGTCCCCAGACTCCCTCTTTTCATTTTCCCAGTCACCTATGAGGCATAGACTCTGTGTGTCCTCACAGAAAAATTCAGATGCAAGGGAGTAAAATAACTCATTCTGTTAATAAGCAGTGAGTCAGCATTTGAACTCAGGTTTGATGGATGAATGCACTTGTTCCCGGCAGCCACGTGTGGAGCAGCACAGGTAGCTGATGCTGTGCTAGTTACAGGAGATGCAAGGTCCTAACCCTCCCAGCAGCGACCAGTCTAGGAAAACCCAAGAGGAAGGGGACCCTACCAAGAGCATAGGAAGCCAACACAGTGAGGACTGGCTGCTATTCCCATTTTACTGATGGAGCAATATGGTCTCGTTTTCTAAGACCACATGGCAGGAAAGACAGATCAGAGATTCTCACCTAGGCCATGAGCTGCACCCTCTGCTCTCTTACACTTCTCAGCTCCCGATTTTCTGACCCAAGACATGAGAAACCAAAAATGTCCTAATGTATGTAGAAACTTGGTTGCTGTGGATATCCCATGAGCTTTCCAAGGCTCCTCATGCTCAGACCCCTAACACCAAAGTCCTTTGCACCCACACAGCTCTGCTCCTCCTTCTCATTGCCCGTCAGTCTTTTCCTACTAGAATGGCCCAGAAAGATGACAAAAAAAAGGAAGTCAAGCCAATTCTGCATACTGAGAAGCTTGATAAGGAGTTGCTGTTCAAGATCAAAGGAATTCCCTTGAGATTCCCATTTGTCTAGACCCCTCTACCACCAAAGAGGCACAGAGTCAGGACAGTGCCTGAAACTAGTTATGAGCCTGGAGGCCTGCGGGTGTTTTCTTATGTGGGCCTTAAAGTCCATATACTCCAGCAAGGCCCCTCTGGGTGGCTTTTCTGTTCTTCCCACAGATTCCAGCCAGCTCACTCCATCAACATGGTTGCTACTTCCAGTTGAGCACATTTGAGGATTCTCTCTGGCTCTCTCCCAGCAAGCTTCTCTGCACCCCTCTGTGCTGCTTCTAAAGCAGCCTGCTGCAAAGGAGATGGCACTATATGCTGACAAGAACATTGGATTTAGAACGCTGACTTCAGTAATCTGCTTAGGAGCCCAGTCAGGATGGGTTAGGATGAAGATCAGCATCTCTGGGTTGGATATCTTCCTGTCCTTTCCCTGGGTCATCCACCAAAAATCCAGAGCTACAGTATCATTAAATTGAGCACAGGTGACTGTCTTCAATCTGAAAAAAAAAAATGAAATCAAACAGGTTCCCAAATCGGAAATTTTCAGTGCCCAAACAATGACACAAGTGGAAATTTCCACACCTGACCTCACCCTCCTGGTCCCAGTCAAAACATAGACACACTAAAACGATATTGTGTAAAAGGACCTTCAGGACATACAGGAAACATAAGTGAATCTCTTGTTTAGATCCGGGTCATCTCCCAAAGATGTCTCCTTATGTATATGTAAATATCCCAGAATCTGAGACACTTGTGGTCCAAAGCATTTTGGATACAAGATTGAGAGAAACTTATCATGAAAGACAATTCTTCTCAAGTTCTTTACCATATGTATGTTGATAAGAACTCTGAGAGAAAATCTTGTATCAGCCAATGTCTTTTTCAATGGCATAGATGTGATGCTCGTGGCAACTAAAAATGAAGGTAAAAGAAGCCATGTGGTAAATGTATCACACATTACTTAGTTGGTAGAGCCAGAAAGCTTCATTGGTGGAGAAGGAACATAATTTAGAGTAGGGTTATGATTCCCTAATAGAAAGTTCACTTGAGATTCAAATCTAAAAGGCAGGTTTGACTAATCTGTGAAAGAGGTCCCTTTCAAATAAACCTTTAATTTGGTGCCATTGAGCCTACACCTGGGAAGGGAAGATTCCGGAAAAACAAGGAGTACTTTCCATGCATGTGGAGTGTAGAGCCATACCTGAGAAGAAAGACAGCTGGAAGGTATAGAGAGGAGGATTCAATCACCTGCTCTCCGTAGAAAGACTGTAAAGAAAACACAGATGGAAATGACAGATCTAGAAATAGATCCCCTTCCATTATTCCAAACCACTTGGCAAGTCCTCCAATAACCTTAGTTTGAAGATGTTGGTCAGAGCTCACACCCAAAGTCTGTTAAAAGAAGTTCCAGACCAAAGAGACATCTGCAGATCATCCTAGCAAGAACTTCCCACACTCCTGCCTCTCCCACTGAGCCTGTCCCTTGGGGCCTGCCCTGCTCCTCATTCCTATCCCACCCAGTTCAAGAAAGCTTCCTACAGTCTCCTGCTCCTCAACCTTCAAATCCTTAATAACCTGCTTCTTTCAAGACTCAGCTGAGACCGCCGTGCCTACCAGCCCTTTGTACTTGCAATGGAGCCTTAAGGATACCATACACGCTCGTACCACCACATTTGTAGAACTTGCTGGATTTATACATCAGTTGTTCAGTTTCCTAATTAGGGTTTGTTATTCTTTCTATATCCTCAGTTCTAAAAATGTTGTGGAAATTGTCTGAAATCCCTATTGAATGAATGAACCTGAAGCTCCCTCTATTGAAAACAACCTCTTGTTTCAGTTCTGCCAAACTTCACTTGACCCTAGGCCTGGTAACCATAATGTGGCCCTCTAGTTAAAAGACTCCAGCGCTCTTTCAGCCCTGTGTGGAGGTCATTTGCTAGCCCAGCTACTAAGAGTTCAATTCTGATTTTTTTTTTTTGGGGGGGGGGTTCCAGTTGTGGGGCCTGTACTCTGGGCCTGGGTGCTGTCCCTCAGCTCTTCAGCTCAAGGCTAGCACTCTACCACTTGAGCCACAGAACCACTTCCGGCTTTTTTCTTTTTGCTTATGGGGTGCTGAGGAATCGAACCCAGGGCCTCAGACTTGCAAGGCATGCGCTCTACCACTGAGCCATCTTCCCAGCCCCTAATTCTGATTTCATATTAGAATCATCTCAGGAATTTTTTAAATATATTGTTATTATTATTAATGTTTCAGTAGCCATTCAAAAGACTTTCAAGTCAACATGTCAGTTCATGAGTACAATGCATCTGGATCAACGTCACGCCTCTCATCATTCTCCTCCATCTCTCCCAAGCCTACTTGAGCCTTCAATTTTTCTAGGTCCGTTTTCACATGTATACATTGACTATTGTGAGTGCATTCACCCGCGCCTCCTCTCAGGGAGATTTTTTTTTTTAATGCTTACTCTCATTCCTCCACCTCAACCACCAATTCAAAACCTCTTTGGGTTAGGCTGAAGCTCAGAGTTAGAGCCCTTGCTCCTCAGAGGTAGAGGAGCAAAGCCCTGGGTTCAATTCCCAACAAGAAGGAGAAGGAGATGAGGAGGAAGAAAGCTCTAGACAATGAACTTCAATACCAGTGCTTTTAAAGGTCCCCAGTGCTTCTTAGGGGGACCTAGGTTGAGAACTGTTATCCTGGAGGAAAGATGTGTCCTACCTTGGGATGTGGGCAGAATTGTCAGCTCAATCTGAAATCCATTTTGGAGCCCTCCCTTCAGGTGGGACTCCCAACCCTTGCATCTGAGCTCCGTCCCAGCCACCTGGAAGTCAGCCCCGCACCCGCACGCTAGGCCACCCAAGACACCACATGTCTAAACATCTAAAAGTTACAAATTAAATTAAGCACCGTGAAACACAGAATGTTCCTCCTTACATGAAAAATGGAACTTTTATAACATCAAGATTGAAAAATATATGCAAAGCCAAGTTTTTATGGGTCGTAAAACTGTCAAAATAAGATAACAGATTGTACAGCCCTGGTTGTAATCTTGATGAGCTCATGAGACCTAGGTGAGTGATGCCATAAAGGTATACCTTAATTAGATTATTTATTACAAACTTATTCCATCACATTTGTATGTTTTGTCCTTTACTTCGACAGATTACTAATTAAGGTACTACAATAAATATTTTCAAGCATGTCAGATTTGGTGATTTTAATCACTCTGCTAAGCTAGTCTCTATTAGAATTGTCAATAGTCTCAATATGTAGCTGGGCCAGCCTTCAACTTGTGATCCTCCTGCCTCCCAAGTGCTAGAACTACAGGTATCTGCCACCATGACCAGCTGTCAATAAACCCTTAAGTCAATGCTTCGGTTGCCAATAAACCATAATTTTACAAATCAGTCTCAAACACTGGAACAGAGTCGTTTATGGCAAAGTAGTGTCATCACTAGAAAATAAAAGAATAAATTTCACTGCAAAAATTATTACTATTTACATAAAAACTTTTAGCTTCTAAAACAATATCTATATTGAGAGACTGCTTTGTAAGTTTTTCTTTTAGATTCTGTTTGAACTGGGTTATAGTGCAAAAAATCCAAAAGGCAATGTGCTAGTTTTATTTGTTCTTATTTCTTTTCAATAAAGACAACTCCTTAATCTATATGACCAACAGGAAGTCTCTAGAAACCACTTTCCAGATTTAATAAAATAGGAATCACCTCATTTACAGTCATATTATCAGCACTAAGAGAGGTAGGTTAGAAGCAAGCTCTTATATTAACATATCTTCAAAACATACCTTTTATTTTCTGTGTGTGTGAGTGTGTGTGTGTGTGTGTGTGTGTGTGTGTGTGTGTGTGTGTGTGTGTGCTGGTCCTGGTCTTAAACTCAGTGCCTAGTCACTGTCCTTGAGCTCTTGTACCACTCTGAGGCACAGCACCATTTCTAGCTTATTGGTAGTTAATTGGAGATGAGAGTCTCACAGGCTTTCCTGCCCAGGCTGGCTTCGAACACTTTCAGATTTCAGCCTCCTGAGTAGCTAGGATTATAGTATGAGCCACTGGCACCCAGCTGTTTTGTTGTTGTTGTTTTAACCCAGGTGAAACTAGAGACAAAAGAGGAACATGCCCAGAAGCATTTCTGTTCATCTCTATAATTGAAGCAGAGCATGTCCAAGAGTGTTTCTGTCCATCAAATTTAAAACATGTGCTCCATGGACCTTGTGCTAGGCATACCTAAAAATGTGTCCACCAAGCCAGGCACTAATAGCTCACACTTATAATCCTAGCTACTCAAGAGACTGAGATCATGGTTCAGAAAAGTCCTGTAGACTCTATTTCCAAAATAGTCAGCAAAAACCAGGACTGGAGGCACCATTTAAGTGGTAGAGTGGCAGCCAAGCAAGCAAGATGTAGGCTCTGAGTTGAAACTCCAGCACCAAAAAAAGTGTCTACCATCTTTCCTTCTTGAAGTATGACCTTGAATTGAGCATGCTCAGGAATTTGCCGTTCCTATATGAATATGTATAGCGGCCCTGAATAAACTCCTCAGGCTTCTATTGTTCAAGAGATTCCCTTGGATATAAGTCCTGCATTCTCCTTACCGGATGCAGGCAATAAATCTTTCTTTACTCTCATTTCTTGGCCATACATGTCCTGGCAACCATGCCAAGATGCAAATCCATTGTGCTGAATTACAATACAAATGTTGTTGTTTCATGGTCCAAAGTTCCATGTATTTTTCTGGAATTTAACTTTTGTTGCAGATTTACTATGCAGCTTTCTTCTGCTTAGAAAAAAAAACAATTCTCCTCTAAGTGTTCAATTTTTATTAAGAATTTGTTTTAAAGTGAATTAAAACTTAAAATCGTTCATGGGGGTTTACTTGTGTAGGTCTGTTCGCTTGTTTGTGACAGGGTCTCTATATGTAGCCCCATCTGTTCTCAAACTCAAGATCCCACAGCCTCAGCTTCCTGAGTGCTGGGATTACAGGCATGTACCACTACACTGGCTCATGGTTTAGGCTTTGATTTTTGTAAAACTCCAATATTAGTTATAGCTTGCAACAGTTCAGAATGCAGAGCTAACTTCACGTTCTTCCGAAGACCAAGATTTGCTTTTCAATTGAGGATCTTCTGTTGTTTGTTCTTGATTCTACTCCTGTCTTTCTTGTCTTGTGTAAATTAAATCTGGTGGCTCTGGCAGCATCCCATTGGATTTTATATCGTATGTGCCAAAGACTTTCTAAGGTCATGTTTGGAATGTGTTTCATCAAGATGAAACAAGATGGTTTCACCTTGAAAGAGATGCAGAAAACAATGCACATCATCTTTGAATTGCTCCAGAGGATGCCACTGACAGCAGCCAAGACTGGAACTGCACATTTCCCCAATAAAATTCAAACTATAGCTCAAAAGAAATGTTTTCCCATATTTACAGCTGAAGTTCTGGATAGTATATCATTTTCTTTAACAATCATGAGACTCATTATTACAGTAAAGCCTTCAATATCCTTTCAAGTCAATTACAACAAAACATCATAATCCTAGCATCTAAACCTATCTGGATGCAAATAAAGAGTGGGGTACTAATGAAACCACACTTTAGACTCCATGCCCAAACTCCTGGGATTTTACATGTACACTTGCATGCCACTCACCCCTTTATGCCAAAGAGAGAGACCTGGTGAATGGCAGAGAAAGGAGATTTGTCATGTGGTGCAAGGTAGCCACAGGAAGACAGCATGTCAGCCCATCGTCAGCTGCTTTTATAGGACAAACATGAGCTATAGGTTTAAATAGACAAAGAACTGAGTGCAAAGCAAGAGAGGCATGCGGGCTGATTCAACAATCCTGGTTATAGTATGGACTCGTTGGTCATTATTTCAGTCCTGGTTGTGGAAGGGGTTTCAGACGACTTGCTATCACCATCCTCACTGGTCACTGCAGCTGGGTGTGTGGTCTCTCCTGAGAAGGCTCTGTTGCTCCTTAGGGGTTGCTGTTGGTCTGTTGTCCAACAGTCTCATCCTTCTGGGAACCTGAGGTGATTGCAGTGACTACAGAGCACAAAGAATGAAGATACAAAATGGAACTTAAGATGACAAGCTTTTCTTCTGCCTTTAGTTAATTTGTGGGCCAGTTAAGTAGTGCTTTACAGCAAAAGGGCTTTGAGGCACCCAGTTACACTAAAAGCAAGAAAATCACAAGTTAAAGCCAACCTAAGCCGCATAGTGGCGTCCGATCTCAAAAACATACATGAAAGAAAGGAAAGGGAAGGGAAAGGAAGGGAAGGAAAAGTAAAATAACCTATTCTTGATGTGTATCACATAATGTCGGATGGTTTCTAACCTAGACTTAACACATACACATCCTTTTTTTTTTTCTGGCAGCACTGAGTTTTGAACTCAGGGCCTCATGCTTTCTAGGCAGGTGCTTTTCCACTTGAGCCACATTCCCAACCCTTTCTGCTTTGATTAAAAGGTAGATTCCTTCGTATATGATACACCTAAATTCAGTTGTTCAGTGTTGTGGATGATCCTTAGCCACTTGATGTAATTATTGCAAATACAGAGCTGATTCCTGAGGACTTCCGGCACCAGGAACTCTTGGAAAGAAACAAGAAAATAGTTATTTAACACTTCTGGAAAATATTTGGTAAAAACCTATCAGATGTATCCTGAGACAAGCACTTTCATAAGTTCACTGGGTTTGCTGGCTTGCATGTTGGTTTGGGGTTTTTTTTTCCCCTGCCTCTAAAGCTTCTGCCACAAACAAACTCCCTGCACTCACAGTCAGCAGCCTTCCAAGAACTCCCAAACCTTCCTCATACAGAACACGGCCTTCTTTCACCTTGAGGACACACAGCTGTGGAAGACTAGAGACAACTCTGCTGAGCATGAATGGCAGGGTTGGACAGTCAAAGTGCAGAGATGTGGGTCCCAGGGTATCATTGCAGAGAGCCTTCTCGGTGCACTGTAATGCCATGCAGGGGCCTTCCAGATCCCTCCATTTCCTGGCCCAGGGCTGGCCAGCTCTTGGATGGGAAGACACTGGCCAATCTTCCACCCTGCCTGGGAGTGCCCATGGAGCCCTTGGCCTGGCTCTCATTCCCTTGGCCTGAATCTTTCTGCCCTGTATACTTTCCCTGAAGAATAAATCACTCTTGGCATTTCTAATAGGACCAGACCAAGTAACTCACATAGATTGATGCCAGCCAGACTATGGCTTGGCCAAGTCTTCAAGCCAATGTTTGGTTGTCGTTGTTCTTATTTTCATATTTGGAAGCTGGGGAGCCACAGAAGATTTAAGAACTAGAACCTGCCCACTATGTGGGCTTTCCAGTTCCGACTCTCTTGAAGTCAGCTTGCTTAAGTGACTTTTGAAGTCAAGGTGCTTATTGCTTTGTTACCTTAGTTTTCTCCAGCATAAAATGGGGATGATGATAGCTACATTACAATGTTATGTGGGTCACATAATCAAGGACATATCTAAAGTATTGAGGACTTGGGGAGTATTCCATAAGCTGTTTGCTTGGGGTTGCTTTTCCACGTTTTTGCTTACATGTTTTGTAACAACTCATCTTTTACACTAATAAAAATGCTGCACCTCTTTCTTTTGACTTAGGGTACGTTATTTATCACAGGTAGTTTTCCTAGCCAATTTGCTGGAGGAAAGAAGGGAACATAGTCACGAATTTTAAATTTTCACAAGAAAATAAATCATTTGTGACTAGCAAATGTATTGGGGCACACTAGTCCAACAGAACCTAGCTTTTCATGTACACTTGTCTCTCTAAGATGCTAGCATCTTCCCCCCAACCCCACATGCGTGCGTGTATGTGTGGGCACACACACACACACACACACACACACACACACACACACACACACACAAAACCCATGTTTTCCACAAATGTGTGACCTATCTTTCATTTGGTCACCATCTGCTTTCTAGTTTATTTGTGCTGGGTCCTGCCACTAGTTTGACTAGTTTTCATTTCACTAAGCAGATAAGACTGACCTATTTGGAGTCCTGTGAAGACAGGTGTGGAGCTGGCACCCATGGCTGCATGTTCAAAGAACCAGGATCCATTTTCGCGAAGGCAAGTTGGGATAGAGTGGTTGGTAGGAGAGTTTCTGTTATTGCAAGCCTGTGTGAATACGTTTTCAGTGGCTTCAGAGTAAATCTGGGAAAAACAAAAACAAAAACAACCAACCAACCAAACCCCAACAGGAGCCCTAGAAACCAGGATTTAGTAGCAGTCCCAGAAGGCACATGGCTCTGAAGTAAAAGCAGGTGCTGTGAACAGCTCGAGAATGCTGATGTAATCCAGGCCAACTCTAGGTCATGAGCTGTGGCTGTAAAGAGCAGGATCCATTAAGAGAAGCCAGGGCCCACGCAGGGTGAGGGCCAGCAGTTCAGGCCAGTGCAATTGTCAGTCAATAGGGGACACCCAGCTACCCACCAGTAGGTCACATCAGAAATGTATTGCCAGTTGGGGTGGATTCCTTACCTGCCCAAACACAGCATTTTGTTTGCACAGCACATGGCAGACCACTAGTCTAACCTTGAGCAAGGTCTTGAGGGACACTGTGTGTCCCATCAAGGTTACAATGGTTTTCAACCAAAGGAACCCTTCAAAGGCTCTTAAAGATTCTTTCTGTGTGACAGCTCGGCAAGTGAATGTCAATTTCCCAGGCTTTGTTCTAAACTTTGGGATCTAAAGATCCCAAAGGGGATCTTTTGTTTGATATCTGGTGATACAAGACACTAAATAAAGTCCTATTCTCTAATATGCTAATGGACGGCCAGCAACGTTATCTTTAATGAGTGTCCCTCCTCCCCCACTTGTCTAATTACTGAAGGAATATGAATTCACATGGTCTTATTTCTACTAGTAACCTTTGTCTTTTGTCTAGCTCCTTAACTCTATTCCCTACTACTTAGTGTTAAAGTTCCTTTGAATGATAAAACATGCTTGGTAAATTTCCATGTTGTTTCTTTGAAAAAGAATTAATAGTATTTCTCCTTAAAGTACATATCTTAAAAGATTTCAGAGTAAAACTTATCAATATTTCCTACCAAACTGCTTGTCTTATATTTTGTTTTTTAATTTATTATCATATTCCAAGAGAAAAAGCTATTCTTATTCATAAAATTGCCTTCCACTCAATTTATTCCTCCAATATTTACTTCACAGGATTTTGAGCCAGTGATAAAATTTCCTACCTGTTAATTGGCTTCCTTTAAAAAGAAATGACCAGGCACTGATGATGCATGTTTATAATGCTAGCTACTCTGGAGGCTGAAAACTGAGAATTGTCGTTTCAGCCAGCTGGGGCAGTAAAATCCATGAGACTCTTATCTCCAATGAACCACCAAAAAGCTGGAAGTGGAACTGTGATAGAGTGCTAGCCTTGAGTTAAAAAAAAAAAAAAAAAAAAAGGAAAGTAAAAAAGAAAGGAAAGAAAAAGGAAAAGACCTCAGGGCACAGTGCCCAGGCCCTGAGTTCAAGCCTGAGGACTGGCACAAAAATTAAATGATATCTATTGATAATTAGTTAATAATAAAAGGTTGATTTCTAGGGCTGGGAAGGTGGCTCAGTGGTAGAGTGCTTGCCTTGCATGCATGAGCCCTGGGTTCGATTCCTCAGCACCACATAAGCAAAAAGAAAAGCCGGAAGTGGCTCTGTGGCTCAAGTGGTAGAGCGCTAGCCTTGAGCTGAAGAGCTGAGGGACAGCGCCCAGGCCCAGAGTTCAGGCCCCATGACTGGAAACACCCCCCCCCCCCCCCCGCAAAAAAAGTTCATTTCTAAATCTTGATTTCTAAATCCTCACATCCTGAACTACATCTACCAGTTCAGAGTCTTTACAGTCTATGCCCCTTACTCTTTTTGAGTGTCTCTCATAAACAAAATCCCACCAGGGGCTGGGAAGGTGGCTCAGTGGTAGAGCGCTTGCCTTGCATGCCTGAGGCCCTGGGTTCGATTCCTTAGCACCACATAAGCAAAATGAAAAAAGCCGGAAGTGGCGCTGTGGCTCAAGTGGTAGAGCGCTAGCCTTGAGCTGAAGAGCTGAAGGACAGAGCCCAGGCCCAGAGTTTAGGCCCCACAACCGGACCCAAAAAAAAAAAAAAAAAAAAAAAATCCCACCAAAAAAAGAAAAAAATAATATTAACAAAACAGTTAAATCTACAGATATGAAGCTGGAAAAAAAAAATCTGTTCAAATGGATGGCACAGCATGGGCTCGTCTTCTATTCCAGGTGATTCCAATCCTTAGAACTCAGCCAGACTCTGAGGTTCTCTTCTGCTCCAATGTTTCCTTCTTACTCTCAGGGCAAAAACCACAGGAATCTACCTGTGATGGGAAGAAATGGAGCCCAGAAAAACCATTAAACAGAGAAGAAAATGAAAATGCAGCATATTTGCTGAAGTGGTCCCAGATCCAGGTAAGAAAGATACCCAGCCAGAACAGCACCAGCTGGGAAAAAGAGCTGTGCTTTGTCTGCTTCTCACAACCACAGACACACACACACACACACACACACACACACACACACACACACAGCATGCACACCCACACAAAGAGCAAGCTGTAGGCCTTCCCAGCTGAGCCTGGATTTGGGAGCTGCTGAGAGGTGGGGGCTGGGGAGGCAGGGAATAAGAAAACAGAAAGGAGCTTTGTGGGAGAGTCCCTTGAGATCTCACCAAATGTCTTTTTAGTCCTGGATGGATGTCTGCTATGCTGGGGAGGAGGAGCTGGGGTGATGCCCAGGGAGGGAGGCCTCATGGAGAGCATATGCAAGTTTCTGGGGAAAGCAGAACCCAAGTGGGGACAGGGAAAGACAGAGGGTGGTTAGTGAGTGACTTAGGACCTCAGAGTCAGAAGGCTCTGCTCAGTATCACTCTAGGCTGGGCCACCACTGACCTAAACTCAGTATCAGCCTGAGCCCCACAGGAAATGGCTACCTCCACTGGCCAGGGCTGACCATATGGCTGAGGAAGGAGTGCGGGGTGCTGATGAGGCTGAGCTCTTCGTAGGGTGAGGCTGATCCCCGTTGGGCCTCCAGCACCCACCCTTTACAAACATCCTGTAACTGACCACAGACATCCCACACGTGACCACTTCAGTACAGACTTCTTAACACTTGGGCCCTGGAAACTCAAGGCAGTCTCCACCTTTTAATTTCGAAATGGAAATCCCATTGGGGCATTTCATAAAAGGTTAAGAAGTGTGCCACCTACCTCGGAGTTCTCCTTCCTCTTCCTGCTTCTTCCCCTTCCTTTTGAAATGATATCCAAACCCCAGTGGTTTCTTTGCCTGGAAGGATGCCGTGCCACACACAACATCTGTAAGCAGTTAATTTTCCAAATGGGAGATGGGCACCACGGAGGCAAAACTTTCAAAAATACACACTGGAAAAATATCCCTCTGGCAAAAATGGAAGCCTCGGTCGTGTCAGTGGGTGGGTGGCAGGATCCAGTTGGCACAGACCGAAGTCACATCCTCACCTACCAGGTCATACAAAAGCCAGAGAGATTCAGAACCCCAGAACTGCAATTCAGAATAGCACCCTCAGGGGTGCACCAGCTAGCTCCCATAGAGTGGGTAGATCAAGGCACAGTCAGGAAACGATACTCATCTGTGTCAGGACTACAGCCCACGCCAAGAGGCTTCTGCTCTAGCTAGCCTTACTTTTATTTGGATGCTTTAACCTTCTCTCTTTCAAGAAAAATAAGCAGTCTCCAACTTTTCTTTCTTTTAACCCTTACATTGGCCAATCTGGAGTAGGAAGGAGAGGCCCCCAAATGTGGGTGCTGCCCCCACCTACGCCCCTCACCAGCCTGACTCCTGGATTGATAGCAGTAAGAAGCTTTGTCATTACAGAAGCCAAGGCAGGGCAAGCAGGCAATCTAGCTTGGCCCACATTCTATCATAGTCCTCTCCTCCTGCCCCAATACTGCTGCATGTGGGCCTCTGGCCTTGGAGCAAAATAAAGCACAGAATATATCCCTACCACAGGCACGGGCTCAGAGCGGGCATTGAATACACGGTGGCTGTTTCTGTATAGGGGGAAATGGTAGAAATTTGAGAGACAAATGGTATATTGGAAGGAATAGATGTCTGCAATGAAGTGAGCCCCTGATCGAGGTGCCAACTTCTCAGCTGTGGCTACCTTATTGATAGTCTGTTGATCTCTTCAAGACAGTTTTTTATAGTGAGGTTCCAAAGAAGGAAAGCTGAGTTTCACCAGAAGAAAAAGAGGAAAGGGAAACAGACCAAGAAAAATGGTAGAGGGTAAGAACTGTCGGCCTGGGAAGCGGGGTTTCCACAGAGAGAAAGGAGGTTCCTCACTTCGGGAAGGGATGGCATCTTGGAAAGGAAAGCTTTCTGGGAAAAATCAGCCCGGTGGAGGCAGGGAAGGAATCCCGGATGGGAGGCCACCAGGGGGCACTGGAGCTCTGCCAGCCGTGAGCCGGTGTTAACAGAGGGGAAGATTTTTTAGCAGCAAACAGGGACTTTACTCTCTCCCCCATCTGACCCCCGCCCCAACTTCCATATTCTCCTCTAAGGCTTTAAAGTCTCTCTTGGCCCCTTGTGAATTGTCTCAGAGACTTCTGGGGGTTCTCACTCCTGTGAGCTTTCTCCTGGCAATGACCAACCCAAGCAGCCAGGTAACCATGAGTCTGACAGAAGCACTGGGTGTGGGGAGATGGTGCAGAGGCTCCCAGGATTTGTCCCTCCAATGCCACGCCCAACTCCTGAGGCCAGGCACCTGTAGACAGGGGTGGATAGAAAGGCACTGTGTCCACAGGTTGCTGATGGGATCTGTTCAGGCAGAAGACCAAGGTGAAGTCCTAGCGCATTCAAGAAGAACCTGGCTGTCCCCAAACAACAAAGTCAAAAGGGACTGAAATGGTAAGGCACAGTGCTCGCTTCCTGTAGCCAGCTGTGGTTTGGCTTGATCTTCAGAGCCCCAGTTCTGAGCCAGGGAAACTGTATGACCCTAGAGCCATTCCCTGCAAAACCCTGAACTCTGTCTGAATCCAGCAGCTGTCGTCTAGGCTCAGCACCAACTCGCCTGTACAGACACCCTGACAAATTTGATATACTCCTTCGCTTCTCCGTTTTCAGTTCTGCTACTAAGACACCCGAAGCCCCCAATCACTACAACCTTCCTCAAATTGCCTTTTCCAGGCTTAGGGCTTAGCCAGTATTAGTTCCAGTTCAGGTCAACTGATGTCTTCTGAGAAGATTTTAGGGGAGACTTTTATCTCCCAAGTCCTAACTAATTGCCTCTGAGGATAGATCCACCACCATCAGAGGTTTTTTTTTTTTTTCCAAAAGGCAAATATTGGTCTGTTCTCACTTTTCAAGGGACAGCGACGAAGCAGGCATAAGAATCTGAGAATGAAAAAAAAAGAAAGAAAGAAAAAGAACCTGAGAATGCTGAAGATCTGAATTCAGAAGGCTCCGAGGTTTGGAGGCCAGGCCCTCGAGGGTAGGAAGCCACACACGGAGAGCTCAGGCACGGGTCGGGCAGGTAACCACCGAGGATCTGGGTCTGAAGAAACAAAAGCACAGTGCACACGTGGAATACAACCCTGCGCCATCCATATCCAGCAGGACCCCCACCTCAGGGAAGGCTGCAGCATCACGGAGGCCCAGCCCCACACAAAGCCTCAAGGAACAGGAGCCAGGTCTGGAATGACGAGAGTATAATCAGATGATGGATGAGAGGATCAATGTAGATGCCATTAAGTGAAGGCTGGGGATGAAGAGGCAATTCTAGAAACTAGGCTACCTCTGACACACTCAATCCTTATTTGGAATTGAGCAAAGGAGGCTTGAGAGTCCAAGGAAAGGCTTGGGAGTTGTGGGTGTGCCTCTAAGGCCCACATTTGAAGACCAAGACTTAAGGTCAGCTTTGGGCAGCATCACCACTGGTGCCTCTGAGGTTTAACCAAGGCACCGTTGTTACTGACTGAAAACATGAGGCCTAATTCCAGCCCCTTCCTTCCCCAGTAGACTGAGGCTCACAACGATTTCTGCTTTGGGCAGAACCAAAACTGGAACCAGAAACCAGGAGGGCAAGAGAGGCTGAGGTGGATGAAGGCAGACACAAAGGGGCAACCAAGGGACAGGACAGCACCACAGAAGAGATGAAGCCATGGCCTGCCCTGTCCATGTCCTCTCAGACAGGATGCACACGCCAAGGTAGGGTGTTGGAGGGCACTAGTATAAGCCAGTCTGACAGCTATGGTGAACACCCCTGCTCCCACCCCACCCCCACCCTATCCCATCCCCAACACCAGGGTCAGCTCCACTATTCAGCCAGTCCCTCACTTGCTTCATACTTATGAAGAAGAGCAGCTCCCACAGAGGGGGTGGTTATTTGTCTGTGGAATATTAGATGCAGTCAACTAATTAGTGGCAAACACTGGGAATTGGAAAAGTGATGGTTGGCTATAAAACACAGAAGAGCAAAAGTCACACAAATAGAAGTCCTGAAAATATAGAAACCTACTATCATTTTAGTGCAGGAGGAAAATAGATCTGAAGGCACCATTATGTGCCTGAATCATTTTTTTTCTTTCTTCTTTTGTTCTTTTGTGCCAGTACAAATTCAGGGGCCTGGGAACTGTCCTTCAGCTTTTTCTCAAAGCTGGTGCTTTACCTCTTGAACCACACCTCTACTTCCAGCTTTTTTGTGTTAGTTAATTGGAGATAGAGTCTCGTGGATTTGTCTGTTTGTTCTGGCTTTGAACTGTGATCCTTAGCTCTCAGCCTCCTGAGTAGCTAGGGTTATAGTTGTGAACCACCAGCACCTGGTTGAATCACTTTAAAAAAAAAAAAATGGAGTCCTTCAGCCATTTTTTTTTTTTTTTTTTTTTGCCAGTCCTGGGCCCTGAACTCTGGGCCTTGGCACTATCCCTTAGCTCTTCAGCTCAAGACTAGCGCTCTACCACTTGAGCCACAGCGCCACTTCTGGCTTTTTCTGCTTATGTGGTGCTGAGGAATCGAACCCAGGGCTTCATGCATGCAAGGCAAGCTCTCTACCACTGAGCCACCTTCCCAGCCCCCTTCAGCCATGTTTTATCTCACTCAGTTTATAGGATGTTTATTCTTCCAAGTCTAGTAGATCAAATCCTGTATTCCCCAACTCAGGATCCAGGAGCATGTATGCTTCTGGTCACATATTCTCCACATATTCAGAGACAGTGGACAGAGATCCTAGGTACACCCCCTTAATCTCTCTGTCCCCCTTACAGATAGGAGCATGGTGGAAAATTATCATATGGATCTTTCAGCGCATGGGTTCAGGAACAGCGTTCATGGGATATAGAAGGAAAGCCTAATACGCTTGAGAACAAATGAGTTCCAAGTTCCCATAATCAGTCAAGAAGCTTCTATTTATTTACAAATAATGGCCAGGCTGCAAATAATCTTTCTTCTCCATTTATTGAAGGAGGCCCTAAAATGTCCCTATAGGCCACTGTTGAATGATTAGATGGAATGGGTGGATAGATGGTAAGTAAATAAACCCAATGACATAGCTGGTATGGTTTGAAAAATAGTAAGTCACCTGCAGACTTTCCCTGATTTACAGGCGGGTTCCTCACCATGAGTCGGCATCTGCAAGCCTGGCAGAGCTGCTATTATTTCAAATCATTCTTGCTGCTTATATTTAAGGATGACATCCCACATTCCGATGAAAATCAATAATCCATTCTTGTGAAGTTCCTTGAGTATCCAAATGGCTGGCACCCAGAGATAGGAGCACTGTGTATCCATTCACTGAATAAATATTTATTGTGTCTGTTCTATGCTCAGCTCTCTGCTAGGTCCTGAAGCCCCCAAACTGAGTAAGATTAATTAGTCATTCCACTTCACAAAACCAAACCATCTTGAAACAGAAGCAAGCAACCAATCATATAGAACATTTGTTCCATGCCTATTGTGTTAGGCACCTGCATGTGCTACTTGTTGGAGCCCCACAGCTATCATGGGTCAGAACAAATGCAGCCTGTTCTTCTGTCGCGTTTCATGGAAGGGGTCTTGATAGGAGGCTGAGAGAGGTTGCACTGTCTGAACTGACTCTACCTTCTGAAAACAAAAAAAAGGCCAACTCTTCTGAGCCTCAATTACTGTATCCAGCTAATGGGCTCACAGTGCCTCTCAAAAGCCTGCCATAGGAATCAAAGGAAACAGCACATGTGGCTTTGTGTCCACACACAGTAGATACTCAGCAATTGCTTAAGATGCCTCCCTCCTCCCACCCCTTGTAATCAATGTCAGCTGACTCTTGAGCAGGAAGTTCTGGACTTCCTGAAGTATCCTGTCTTTAAGTTAGAAGACATTCTTACATTTTTATTTGCCCAGACCATACCTAGTATAGAAAAGACAGAAGGCATGGGTAAACTCTGAAAGAAGACAGGTTAGATCTGGAGACAGAGCCTGTCTACTCTTGAAACATTAGAAATCTTAAAGGGAAACACGGGAGAACTTTCCAAGATGTGTCCTCTTCAAGAAAAGGAGTTGGAACTAAGGAAGTGTGGCAGGTTCGAGTTTCCTCTATCAGCCTCAACTTTCTCTGGCTTGAGGACAATTTTGAGCTGAGCTCCTTGCCCCAGAAAAATGTGGTCAGGCTTCTTCCTGGATCCTGATGCTCACAGACTGAGGGCATCATTTTCTCCAAATCCCCTTCTATCCTATCCTGTCCCCTTTGAAGCCATTGTCCCCTGTAACTCCTAAGCCAACCACAAATCTCCTGCTCTAGTCTCCTGGAGAAACCAATTTTGCTGTAATGTTTTGGAATCTGAACAACCCTGAAAACAAATTATGATTAAAAAGAAAATTGCACCCAGCACAAGTGGCTCATGCCTATAATTCTAGCTACTCAGGAGGCTGAGATCTAAGGATCATGCTTTGAACCCATCCCCTGTACATAAACCCAAGCAACTCTTCCCCTCTCCCCACTCAGTTCGCTAGCAAAATCCTGGAAGAGGAGGTATGGTTCTAGTAGTAGAGCACCAGATTTGAGTGAAAAAGCCAATAAGGCAAATAGGCCCTGAGTCCCCAGCACAGAAGGAAGGAGGAAGGAAGGAAGGAATGAAGGAAGGGAGGGAGGGAGGGAGAAGAAGGAGGGGGAGGCAAGGGAGGGGGAAGGGGAGAGGAGGAGACAGAAGGAGGAGGAAAGGGGAAGAGAAGGAAAATAAAATTTTGTATTAAAGTCAAAGAGAACAAGACCTCCATGTTCCACCTTTCTAATTGAATGTCCGTGAAAAGTAGTCATTAAAATCTCACGCCGGTCTTTCAGATTATATTCTAGCTCTACTGCTTCTCACTGGTAAGCCTGAACAAATCTCTAACCTCAATGGGTCTTTATTGTCTCATCTAGTAAATAGCCCCTCCCTTACGGATTTACCAGTAAAGAACAGAGCTCAGCTGCCTGTGCTCTGGCTTACCATCTGTAAGCTAAGAAGGGTTTTACTTTTTAACTAGTTTTTAAATAGTAGAGAGAAGAAATATTATATACTTTAAAAAGTATGGGGCATTTGAATTTTGAGATCTATAAATAAAGTTCTGTTAGAACATGTGCATGTACCCACACACATGCACACGGACCACTTGCATTTGTTTACTTGTTACCTGTGGTTGTTTCCCTGCTACTGCAGCAAGGTTTAATGGTTGTTCTGGCAACATTATAGCCCACAAAGCTCAAGATATTTACTCTCTGGATCTTTACATAAAATGTTTGCTAACCCTTGTTTAAAAAAAAAATGAAGAAATGCCTGAAAGTGCCTAGAATCAAATAAAAACCATTAAAATGCCCCCTACCGTTTCTCTTATTAATATCTAACCCCTAGCCAGACATGATACTCATGCCACTTTGATATGAAAATACATTTCCAACTCTTTACAAAGGCTTTATTGAAGAACCATTTTTTACAGCGCTGGGGATGGAACCCAGGATCTTGCACATGGTAGGTAAGTTGCTCTACCACTGAACTATACCCGCAGCCCCTCCTAAATTATTGTTTTGAAATCCTTGCATCATATGCTTTCTCCCATAGAACACATTGGAGTCGCTAGTTCTCACATAGCATTGCTAACACAGACGCATTGTCCTAACATCATCCAAAGGTGATGGAAGCCAGTGCCCATCCTCCCAAATGTCATACATCCCCTGCTCTAATCCTTATCAAAACACAGTGAGAGGATGTGGGACGGAAGCAAATCACATCAAAGCCATTCAATTTCATTATATCACAGAAGTGAAGTGGGAAAGGGCCTTGCAAATCATCTGATCTACTATTCATTGTTTCACTAGTAGGGAACTAGGCCTACTAAGAAGTTAAGGACTTACCCAGAGCCCCCCCCCCTCTGGTCAACTCCCCCACACCCCCACACCCCCATCCAGGTACCTTCCTTAACTGTGGTTCTTCTTCCCCACAGTCATTCCCCCTCCTTTTTGATTTCAAATCCTTGGCTCACTTAGCGTGTCCTGTCACGCAATGTGACCTTGAAAAACAGTGTAAGCACTGGTCGTCGTTGATTAGATGTTAATAATAATCATGGAAGCAAATCAAGTGTATATTTTGAAACAAAGTAGCATCTACTCTGCTCCAGCCCTGACACTCATTACCAAGTCAATGCTGTGCTTTAATTTTCCTAATCAAGAACTGGCTGTGTTTAGCCAACCTCCTCACTGGGTCCGGTACCAGCCTCCCTCAGCTGCCTGTGGAAGTTCCAGAACAGGTGAGAAAAACATTCAAAGGCCCTGCTCCAAGCTGAAGCAGGCCCCCACAGCCTGCATTTCAGGGGCAGGACAGAGAGGCTTTCCCTTTCCTCCTCCATGTCATGATACCAGCCGAAATTACCCTTAAATGAGGAAGAAAGTCATTATTTCATCAATAGGATTGCGTCAATTGAGGAAAATTTGTCTCCAGTGTAAACAAGCGGAACGCCTTTGCGCTCTATGAAAACAAGGTTAAATTACTTGCAGATCCGGGCGCCAGAGAGAGATGGAGGAAATGAACCTGAAGCCTGACACATTCAAGGTCTGGGAACCGAAAATAATAGGAATTGTTCTGAGTTTTTCAGTGGAATGGAGCAGAGAGATGGACACGCCTCTTTGCAGGACGCAGGACTCCTGGGCTTCTCTCTGTACTTGGGAGGAGGAGGAGGAGAGAACAGCAAGAAAGAACAAGGGAAGGTAAAATGAAAGCGAGGCTAGTTGGTCCTTCCCAGGCTGACCACGGTTGGGGACTGTAGAACTACATTAAAAGGAGGAATGTCCAATCCTTGAAGTTCCAAGATCAGTTCCTGTGTTCCAGTGATTTATCTAGTAAGTGGTGTTGAGAAGAAACTGTCCTAATGGTAGCTAAGTGTATTGCATACCTTCTCCTCAACAAGCACTCAAGGCCTAGGTGTGCATGCTGTGCTGTTCAGGATGAACAACAGCCTTACAGGGAGGGGCAGTACCTGTTGCAGAATGGTGGTCAGTCCTGCAGGCTCTGAGGTTATCATCCTGATGGTCTCTGCACCCACTGCTTGCAGGATGTCATCCTTGTCTTGTACTCTGCAGAGTCACAAGACTGAATAGAAGCAGGTACTCGTGGCTCACACTTGTAATCCTCAATATTTGAGAGGTTGAGATCTAAGGATCACAGTCCAAAGTCAGCCCGGGGATGGAAAGTCTGTGAGACTCCAATTAACCACCAAAAACTGGAAATGGAGCTGTGGCTTAAGTGATGGAGGTTAGCCTTGAGCAAAAATGCTCTGGGACAGAGGGAAGGAAGGAAGGAAGGAAGGAAGGAAGGAAGGAAGGAAGGAAGGAAGGAAGGAAGGAAGGAAGGAAGGAAGGAAGGAAGGAAGGGAAGGAGGGAGGGAGGGAAGGAGGGAAGGAGGGAGGGAGGGAGGAAGGGAGGGAAGGAGGGAGGGAGGGAGGGAGGGAGGGAGGGAGGGAGGGAAAGAAGGAAAAAGAATGCTTACAAGTCAGACCTGCCCTTCTGACATCCCCTCAGCCACAGGGAGAAGGGATAGAGCTTTCTTCATATTTAGAGTGGGGCTTATCTTCTCCTAGAATCTTTGGCTAAGTAGTTCTGCCTACTCCTGTTGCTGGCCTTCTGCAATATCCACACTGACTTTTTTGGCCACGTAAGGTGACCTGTTAATGGCATATATGACCCCTGATACTTAGATAAAGGTAGATAGGGAGGCCTAAGCTCCCCGGTTCTCCTCACCAACTTGAGAGCCTGAGAGCACCAAGTGAAGGTTAGTGACCCCCTTCCCTTTATTAATGACAGGACTTTAGCTCCAGACTGCTCGCTCCTACTCCCATCCCCCTACCCTCTCCCCACCTAGTTCCTGAGCTGAAGCATCGGAATGTGAGGTTCACAACCTTCTTCCTTCAATGGCTGTGTCTCCTCAGCTGAGGGTCATGGGAATCCAACCACCATGTGAGCAGAGATGTTGAGGGCCCCACCTCAGACCCCCACATCAGATGAGACTGTAGCTTACTGGCCTGGGATATGCTGTGACATGAAAGCAAGAAGAAAAAGAAGTTGTGTGTTATATTTTTGAAGGAAAAAAAGAGAAAGATAGAAAGAAAGAAAGAAAGAGAGAGAGAGAAAGAGAGAGAGAGAGAGAGAGGGAGGGAGGGAGGGAAGGAAGGAAGGAAGGAAAGAGAAGGAAGAAATGAAACATATTTGACCTGGGAAAAAATAAAAGACCTTGCAAGGTGACAAAGTGACAAATGAGACAGGGTGGTAGAGCAAATGGAACTCCTGGGGTGTCAATCAGGAACCAGATAGGATAGGCAAGACTAGATGCAAGGGAGGAATAGAGACCGAACAATTTATCCAGGTCAGAGTTGAGACCAATCAGAAAGCCCGGCAGAGCTTGACAGTCTACCCTTTGTACCGGCATTTATCTAACTTGTCAATTTTATAGCCGCATTACCTTCTGAGTATACAGGAAAGTAGATATTGGCGCTGTCAAGGGGCCTGCCTGTGGTTTGCACAGCATAATGACAGATGCAAGAAAACAAAGGGGAAGGGAGAGACCACAAAAGAGCCTTTATAATTATGCCTCCGCCTGGCTCTGGAGCCTGCCTCCTCCTCCCTCCTTGTGGAGGTGCCCAGCCAGTGTGGGGGTGCTGTCGTGCCTGGATATGTGGATGTGCAGAGCAGCTGCCTTTCACGCGTCTATTAACAACCCTGCATGGACTTGAAGGGAGTTATTACATGCCACCCCTCTTCTCCAGGCTAAATAGCTGCAATCCCTTTAACCTTTCTTCATGGGCCTGATTTTCCATCCCTTTAATCATCCCTGTCACTTTCTGTTGCAGTCCCCACTCTCACCACATCCCTTCCCTGGGGTGGGGAAGCGGAGCCAACTGGAAGAATGAATGGGCTGCTCCTTTCCCTCTATGGTTCTTCAGCCATGGGTCCCCACCAGCCCTTGTCAGGGCAGTCCCGCAGGCTGAGCTGCTTTTCTTCATCACCCAGTTGGACAGAAATACATGTTCTTCTTTCTATATCAAGAAGCAAAGCTGGGCGCTGGTGGTTCACCCCTGTAATCCTGGCTGCTCAGGAGGGTGAATTCTGAGGGTTGCAGTTTGAAGCCAGCCCGGTCAGGAAAGTCCATGAGACTCTCATCTCTAATAAACTACCCAGAAAAGGCTGGAAGTGGTGCTATGGCTCAAGTGGTAGAGCACTAACCTTGAGCACAAAGAAGCTCAGGGTCAGTGCCCAGACCCTAAGTTCAAGCCTCAGGACCAGCAAAAATAATAAATAAATGATTTTAACAAAGAATCAATGAACTTTTTCTAGTGGGCCAGATAGTAAATATTTCAGCCTTATTTCAGAGATATATATTTTCAGAGATATATGGTGGAAACTCCTCAACACTACCATGGTAGCACAAAAGCAACCATGGACAGGTCATGGATGGATGGATAGATGGATGGACAGACAGATTCAGTACTCTGTATCTTTAGAAACAGGTCAATGAGCCATATCTAACCTACAAGCAGTAGGCCTGATATTGCTTGTTAACCTGCTCTATACCACACAATAATACTTTTAAGGATTTTACAAATCTATTGGTTGGGATGCTATAATTTTGCCTTATATCAATGTTTGATCATTCTACTATGATCTATTAGATTCGTTTTCTCCCTTTTTTAAAACCTTTATTCATCAATATTGTTGGCACACTAATTTACTTGACTTCCCTCTACCCTCTAGTTCTTTCCATGTGCTATAGCAATGCTTTCTCTCATCCATGTAAAAGGGCCCAGCTAAGCTCATCCCTCTTCCCCAGTCCTTCTTTACTAGGCCTTGTAAGGAGGAACCTCCTGGAACAGGGTGTCTCCCAAGGCCCACCAGGACTTAACTAGGACAAACCATTCTTTCAGCTCCCCTTCACTCTAGGGCTCATGTGTTTCCTTTCTTGGGCTTTCTCCATGGAAATTCATGCCCTGAGATGGTAACTAATAGCAAGTCTTATTGTGGCCATAATCAGAAAGATGGGGCAAGAGTATATCTTCTTCTTTAGCACCTACCATGGAGAGCCTAACTCCAACACCCTCCCTAGGGAGGAAAGGTACTTCCTGTGAGCAGGTTGGGTTTATAGTTGTCCCTGCTCATAGATTCCAGGAGAGAGAGGCTTGTGAATTGCGGGTAAACAGCATCCTCCCAGACAAAGAGGTCTGATTCTTGGATAATCAGAGTTGCAAAGCCTCTGGTATCATGATCAGATTTTGCAGGTATACATGTGTGCACCCAAGCAGAAAGGAAACAGAGACTAGCAATCAAGCTGCCTAAGTTGACAAATAAGGAAAGTAAAGCCAAAGATATCATCTTGGTTTACTATGAGGCCAAGTCCACAGTGTCTTTATAAATAGTGTCATAAAAATGATGACAAGCCAGGTGCTAATGGCTCATACCTATAATCCTAGCTACTCAGGAGGCTAAGATCTGAAGATCCTGGTCCAAAGCCAGCCTGAGCATGAATATCTTTTAGATTCTTATTTCCAAATAACCAGCAAAAAGCCAGGATGAAGCTCTGGCTCAACTGCCTTAAACTTAAAAACTAAGAGACAGGACCTAGCCCCTGAGTTCAAGCCTCAGTACCAGCTATAGTTATAGAAAAGCCTTCTTTGAATATTAGTATGCTTTAAATACAGAGCAGAGAATGTGCCTAGAACCACACATGACATCAACTTTTCCAGAAACCGCTAACATTAGGTCTTCTCAAAGCTTCCTCATGTTCCAAAGGAAATATCTGGAAGTATCAAGGTGCTTCCAAATTTCATCTTTGAAAGAGTCAAGAGTCAGCACAAAACAAAGAGAACAAGGTAACACTTGAGCTTAGAAGTTGTGTGGCCTTTATGAAATAATTTAATTTCTCTAAGCCCCAGTTTTCTTATCTGTAACATCATAATAGTATTTACCTCATAGCATATGTGTAATAATTAAATAATAAGTTATCCCTACCTTACAGGTTCTATATGCAGTATCAATGTTTATAACTCACTATTCATGATTACTGCAGTTATTGCTATTGATCTGTTGGGCTTTTTACCTTCAGTATAGCTCTCTTACTTTGAGTTGACATCTGGTATCCTTTTCTGAGGTAAAACAGGGATGATCATTTAGCAGGAGAGATGGATATGTAGACATTAGTTATGGCCTGTGTGAAGTCCTCTGGCTCCTTTCCCAGAGTTGCAGTCAGTCTTGAATGATCTCCACACAAGATGGCTTTTCTGAGCTAAGATTTTCATATTTTTGAAGGGATAGCTGCCAGGTAGGATCTAGCTCTATAAAAAGTCACGGGCCATAATAGATCAGAAGTATAAGAAATGGAGGGAATGACTAGGAAATGTGCAAACAGCAAGTGGTTATTTCTTTTGTAGAAAATCTTTTGGCATTTCATTTTTTTTTGAGTCAAATTATGCCCTCTTGTGAAAATCTTGCAGGCTAGGGCAAAGGAAATCAGAGAACTTCTACAATAAAAAGATAAAGGATGCAGGCAAGGTCATCTTCCAATGATCTCAATAAACCCAACTAAAGCACTTGCAACATCTCTTTACACCATTTTGAAAATGATGCAAATAAGCAAAGCATCTAGAACTTCATTTTCCCGGTTATAGAAGAAACATGCTAGACAAATCAATGCCTTTTCTTTCTCTCAGGGATACTCAGCAGCAACAGAAAACACTTGATAAAAACTTGTAGGAGGACTTGATATTGTGTTTGAAAAGTATGAATTCCCATAACAATCAGTAACTAAAGAAGCAATACTTTAGCCCTTTACGGAAGTCTATTATTACCATTAATGCCAAGTATTTTGTTTCTATTCTTTTTGATTTAGGGTCATTTGCCCTGTAAAAGGCCTGCTTTGTGATGCTGTTCAGTGACATTGGTTTCAAAGAAGTGACGGAGCTAGCTGGAAAAGTACCACGTTGAACCGAAACACTAGGACACTTGGCGTTGCTTTCAGAGTAGTCTACTCAGACTGACAATACTGCTTCTTGAGTATAGAAGATATCAAGAAGGTGCTCTAGGAGGCTGTTCCTACCTGGTCCAATATGGTAGAGATCTAAGGAGACCTAACTCAGCCTTCATTGTCTGGAAAGTGACTCAGTACTCAGGGGCCATCTTCTATCTATCACGGGACAGAATAGAACCTAGAGAGTAAAATATGCAGCTCAGTGATATACAACTCAGGACAATTTTCACCACCTCCCTCAAGGTTCATCCAGCAATATCTACAGATGCTTCTGGTTGTCACAACTCAGGAAAAGTTACTATCCCATCTACTGAGCAGAGGCCAGAGAAGTGGCTAAACTTCCCACAAGGCACAGGACCATCCCATAACAAAGATTTAAACAGCCCCAATTGTCTCAAGTGCTAAGGTTTCCAAGTCCTGAAATAGTATTTTGGGCAAGGTACTGAACTTCTCTGTTGTCTTTGATTTCTTAATTCCAACGTGGAGGTAATAACTTTACCTAGCTTGTGGGAATAGTCTAGAAAACCATTTCAAACAATGTCATGTTCGTCAAGAGCACCACATAAAAGTTTGCTATTGGACTGGGATGTTACTCAGTGTCAAGCGTTTGCTTAGCAAGTGCAACATCCTGAATTAAATCCCCAGTACCAAAAAAGAAAAGACAAAAAGAAGTTGCTATTATTATTATTGTTCAAGAGTTAAACATGCCTGTGACTACAAATAAGAAAGACCTGTAGTATAGTCCCAGCAGCATGACCCTACACACACCAGAGTTATCATGGCTCAGATCATTGGGAAAGGGGAGTCAAAGTCAAACACTTCCTATCTACAGATAGAGAAATCGACTCAAGAGAGGTGAAGGGATTTGGGAAAGGTTTGTTTTCTACCTGATCTCTCCTTCTCCCTCTGCTTTGGAAGTGATAAGTGCTGTAACTCCTGCTCTCCCCGACAAGAATGGTCCCTAGCAACTATCTCCATCAGACCCCAAGTGCTGGCTCCCAGCTTTCTACAAAAGACCTGAAGTTAAAATCTAAGCTTATCACAACTAAACATACCAAACAGAACACAGCAAGGTTTTTCATCAGAGAGTTAAAGTGCTTTCACAACAACATGAAAAATAAAATAAATTAATTAATTAGTTAATTAATTAATTAAAACAAAAAAAAATCTTGAAGCCTGAAAAGAAAGGCAAACCAAATACAAATAACAGCCTAAATAAATTAAGAAAACACTGGGCAGGCTCCTACAGCTCTCAGCCCTTAAATCATGGTCCTGAGAAAGGGCTGTAGAATGTCACCACAGCCAGGGCCATAGCTTATTTGCCTGAATTCCCCCTACTCCTATTGACTCTTTGACAAACCCCCAGCCTTTCTAGACAGTTCTCTCTCTCTCTCTCTCTCTCTCTCTCTCTCTCTCTCTCTCCTACAGTTGTTTTTGGTGGGGTTTTGTTTTGGTTTTTTTTGAGATGCTTACTCTTTGTCACTACAGTGATGGTTTAGCCCAATGAGTTGTGGGACTTCCATTCTCTGGAAAGGAGTGAGGTATTCAGACTATGGAGTTACAATGGCCTGTGACCTATTAGTGTGGCAATAACTAAGAACTCAGCTTTGCCCTATTCTATAAAGATGCACAATCAGGATGAGACACCTCACTGGGTGAGGAAAGACAGGGTAGAAAAGACTTTGAAGAACCTGAGAGCTATCTCCAACAACATGAAGGGCTACTCATTTTCAGGTTTCAGCCACTATACAGACTAAGCTAATAGAAGCTTTCACTCTCTTTCCAAACCTGTACAAATGCTGGAATATGCTGGAAAAAATGTTTCTATAGATGTAGTTGAGCTCATAAAAATAAAATCTCTAGGTGCAAGAAATAAAAGAAGGAAACCCCAGCCAGAATGAATGGAAAATTTTTAAGCTGGATGACTTGATGATCCAAGAAGGTATTTACACAAATACATATCCTAATGTCTAGAAGTTGGAGTGTTGATACTCGCACAAGAGCCAAGTGTGGTGCTATGGAGTCCTGCAGCAGAGAAGCCAGAAGCACCAAGTAGAAACTCTGGGAGGATAATTTCTTTAATTTAAGCTCCACCCAAAGGCCCAGGAAAATCCCAGGGATATTTGTCTGTATCCAGAGATGCAGGTAAGAAAACCAAATGACCTCCTGAGAAATAAAATCAGCTCCAAATACAGATTTATACAGCTTACATGGTATATTAACCGGGACACTCCAGAGAAATAGAACCAGTTGGATGGGTATGATGAGAGAGTGAGAGAGAGTTCAAGAAATTAGCTTGTGCAACTGTGAGGACTGGCAAGTTCAAATTTGAAAGCAAGGGAAGAGTCGTTGCTACAGCTTAAGTCCAAAGGCAGTCTGGAAAGAGTATTCCTTCAATTGATTGGATAAAGCTCACCCACATTGTGGATGATAATCCAGACAGATATTTAACCCCAAACTGGGTTTTACTGCCTTCCTCTGTTAACACATAAAATTAACCATTGAACATGGTATTTAAATCCCAATCCATAAAGCTAAGATAAAAATTGGTCTTTGAATTGATGTGATGGCATATCGCCTATAATCTTAGCACACAGAGGACTGAGACAGGTATCATGAGTTTGAGCCCACTCTGGGCTACATAGCAAGAACCTTATCAATAAATAAATATGTCTTTGACTATCTCTCTGGGCACATGGAAGGACAAAGAAAATTCCTCGCTAAGAAATCTTTACTATCCCAGGGGAGGCACAGCTACAGATTAAAAGTCACAAGTCACATGAAGAAACAAACTACAATTAGCGATGCTACAAGGCTAGTAAATGGATTATCACCTCAAGAATTTGAAACAAAAATCCTGAAAGAGACTTATACATAGAGTTTTGAATGCTATGTAAATAAAAGAAATAAACCATAAGTAACAGAATGGGGGAAAGACAGGGCTGTGGACCGGATTCAAATGGTAGAATAACTTTTCAATATACCAATAATGAACAGCTAATACAGAAATCAGGAAAATAATTCCACCTAAAATAGCTCTTTTGTCCCGTTCTAAGGCCTAGGGTCACCACAAACCGATAGACCAGAGGCTGAGACACAGAGGTCAGGGCTTGGTGAGAAATGGGCAAGAACATAACTAAGAAGTCCAGAGGACAGAAGCCAGCTCAGCAATGAGCTTCCAAGAGCCTTCCTGCCGCTGAAATTCCACTTGGCCGCAGTCATTGCTCTGGCCCTAGGCCGGGAGACAGGCGATGACTAGGTGGCCCCTGGCAAGACTTTGGGGCAGCATATTTTGTCTGTGCTGCTTTGTGAATGGAGAGGCATGAGTCTGAGTAGGCTACTGGGTCAGTCTGCCCCATAAACCACGCTCTTCCCATACACACACACACTGGGTTCTGGGAAAAAGAAAAGAAAGAGCAGGAGGTACCCAGCATCAGGAATTTTTTTAGATGGAGGAGAGACAAGGTCTTTGTATTTGAGGACCCTCCTTCAGTCTCTTAGGGCTATGGGGGAATTCATTCTTGGGGAATGAATGCTACATACTGTCCCTGGCTTAAGGAAGGAAATCTGATCCCACAGAGGAGATGTGGCCCCTGGCTGGCTGTATCATTCTTGCCTCCTCACCTACAGGAGACGGGAGGGAAGAGGGGAGGAAATGACAGGCCCAGGGACAAGTCTATTTCTGTGATGGATGGGGACTACACACTACTGCCAGTAGGCTCTCAGGGACATTCTTACAGCCCCAAGCCAGAGCCCCGTCCCATTTTCCTTCCCCAGCAGGATGCCTGCCCATTGGAATGCATCTGAGCCCTGAGTCTATTCCTAACACAAGAATGTTGGTCCCTCTGCTGGTCCTGCTTTCCTGCTCATTCTGTTTTTGTTCCTTTTCCCCACCCCCACCTGCCATTTCTCAAGCTCACCCAGGGGCGATCAGACCCAACAGCCCACTGGTGTGATCTTGTTTTACATGAGACATTTCCAAAAAAGACCAAAAACTCCTTTCCAGGAAAATGCCATTTAAAAAAAAAAAAAATTCAGCTCCAGACACTGCGGCAACATTAGGAAAACAAAGGACTTGGCAGAAAAGTTTTTCTGAATCAGGACTTTCTCTCTAAAATACCTTTTCCAAATTGCCTCCCCTGGGAGCAGCTCCAAGGGTCAGTTCTAGAGAACTGCAGGCAATTTCAGACAGCAACTTCTGGTTTTTATACCGGTTAAGGCCTCTGCTTACCTGGAGCACTATGGAATGTTCTTTTTGGCTTGAGCAGGAGTTCCTTGACCGGTCCTCCAAAGGAAGCAGCTGTCTCTGGACGGTCATGCTCCCTCTCCTTCAGAGGTGATCTTCCTTGTCACCATGAAGAAGCTGAAGGCCCGATTGCAGGCTAGGGTACCCTATTGTGCCTAGCAGAGAGCTGGCTTTCTCTTCTCATCCAAAGGGAAAGGGTGATCTTACTGTTTTTGCTTGAGTCAAATGTAATCATTTGGATTTCATGTTTATAGTAACAATAATAGCCATTGATTATTAAATACTGTTGGTCTACCACTAGACTAATCTTCATGTTTATTTTACATATTTGAAGGCTCATAATGACTGCTATCATCTTCACTGTGTCCCTTGCCTCTCAAATTCACATGGTAAAGTGAAGACAGAGACTTGATGGGGTGGTTAAATTAGAATGAGGTCCTATTGATATAGGTTCAAGAACAATATGACTGGTGTCCTTAAAAAAAAGAGGAAACACGGACATACATTTCCACATACATGAGAGCAAGGCCATATGAGGACACGCAGAGAAGATGGCCATCTGCGAGCCAAAGAGAAAGAGCTCAGAAGAAACAAACCCTTCTGAGACTTGAGTTTGGACTTTCAGCCTCCAGAATAAGTACATCTCTATTGTTCAAGCCACCAAATCTGTCGTATTTGGTTATGGCCACCCTAGCAAATCAATATAATCCCCATAAAATCAATATGATTATTGATTTTTACCATTTGTATCACCATTTCCCAGAAGACAAAATAGTCTCCAGAGGTTCTGAACTTTTCCCTGAGAGCTAAAATTGGAGAATCAAGCATTGTGTTCCAGAACTCAAGATCTTAAGACTACATCCAGTGCTTCTCTTCTGTGCTTTGCTAGGCACGTGCATGTTCCATGTGTTCACTGCTGTGCAACAAACCATCCTACAATTTCATGACTAAAAACAATAAACCATCCTACAACCTCAACCTGAAAACAGTGTTTTCAGATCAGCAATGTAACTGGGTTTCTCGGGAACAACTCCTCCCTGCTCCACTTGGTGTTATCTGGGACAATTGAAAGGCTGGACAGAACTTTCTGCCACCTTGTTTATTCATTTGTCCAACAACTGCCACAGACTGCCAGTGAGGACCTTAGCTTGGGCTACTGGTGAATCTCAGGCAGCCTGCCTATGATGCTTGAGCTTCCTCCTAGCATGGAGGACTTGTGCCCAGGGAAGCATCTCAAGAGACAGATAAGCAGAAACTGACTCATGTTTTCCAACTAGCACTAGAAGACACAGACATCACTTTCACCACATTCTCCTTATGAGAAGCAACTCACTAAATCTGTCCATGCTTCAAGGCATAAGTTCATATTCAATGTTGCTCTTTGATAGGAGGAATGTCAAAGACTTTGCAAAAGACTTTTTAAACTGTTAGAGTACCTGTTCCATGGGCATGTTGAAATGACATCAAACTAGATCCCTGAACAAGAGATTTTCAGCTGCCCAGGGGTAAAATTCCAAACGCCAATTAAGAAAAGAACAGTACCTGCTTGTCCTCCCTGGTTTAGCCATCTTCTTCTGTATGGACTAAGTATACTTCATCCCCTTCAGTGTCCAAAACAAATACTAACCTCAGTCAGAAGGAATTTCAGGGTACTGCTCAATTGGACACTTTGCCACGATGATGCCTTGTGTCTAAGCCACTGTCTTAGAAATGCAGCAATCTATGCATCGAGCACATCTTTAGTACCAGACATCCCATGGGTGTGTTGTGTTTGTCTCCACTGGTTATCATTTCTACCCTACATTATTATCCACATTTTACTGATGGAGACACTGAAGCTGACAAGAGGTTAGTTAAAACAAGAGGTTCTAAGTCAGGATCTTACACTTACATGCTAGGTAGGTGCTCTACCATTTAAACCACATCCCTAGCCATTGTTTTACTTTTGTTATTTTGAGACAGACTCTCCAAAGGAAAATTGTGGTCTGGACCACAGTCCTCTTATTTATGCTCCCTGAATTGCTGAGATGATAGACATGTACCACTGTGCCTTCGCTTTTACTGTTGAGATGGGTTCACAAGCTTTTCTCCAACTGGCCTTGAACCATGATCCTTTGGACTGCAGCCTCCCCAAGTATCTAGGATTATAGGTGTGAGCCACTGTGTCAGGCTGCCTGTTAGATAATTATCTCTGTTCTCATTATGAACTACTCACTAGACTTCTGTGGTGACAATTAACCATAATGTATTCCTTCATCTGGTCTCATTTCATCTCCTAGCTCTTTGCATCTATCCCAGCCTCTCTTGGATAAATAAGATAGCACATTGGCTTAGCTAGAAAGCAAGACCAAGCAGGAGAGGATCACAGGTGAGATGAGGTCCAGGAGTCTGACTAATCTACACCGGATTCCTATCTGCACTATTTATACTTGTATACAGAAATCATGAGGCCCAGGCTGCCTTGTTAGGAGAATTCTCAATGAGTTAATATATCTACAGGACTTGGCGCTAGGCCTGGCACATAGAAAATGTGTAATAAATTAGTTATCTTTGCTGTTGTTGTTATCAATAATATTTGTAAAAGATCCACTAGAGAGCACAGCATATGGTAGGCATTCAAAAAATGATAGCTGTTAATCTCATTGTTTAAGTCCTGGAAATGCTACAGGAATTCAGAGAAGGACTCGATAACAAGGTAGTGAAGACAGAAAACAGGCTGCCTGCGCAACTGTGCAGATCTGCAGATCTCAGTCTAATCCTAGAGCTTGGGTATGACTGGCCTTGATTAAGTGGGAATGCCTCCCTACAGAACTCTCATCCTCATCTGCCTCAATGAGGAGATGACAAGGGCTTCCTGAGCTTGGAAGCCCCTGGGAAAAGGAATTTCAAGAAAGAAAATCAGAAACACCCTCTATTTGTACTTCTACCCAGCAGGCACACACACTGTAGCAATACCAGCCACTCACTGCCACCACACCATGCCCTATTCCCAAGGTGCCTATGGCTCTATGGCTTCACAGCCTTCCTTCTTGGCTGTTAAATGCAGAAGGCCAGTGAAATGACCAGAAGAGGTATCCATCTTCCAGCCTTAGACCCTCACCAGGTTCAGCTATGAGCCAGAACAGTGAGCAGGTGGACAGTAACCACCAGACTTAGATGAGCACTTTCTCCTCTCTCCTCCCCTAGTCTCAACTCACACACACACACACACGCACACACACACACACACACACACACACACACACACACACACACACACAGGAGCATGTGGGAGCTGACATGTGGGTATTCTTCCATCTTATTTTTCCTGCTGTTCTTTTCCCCAGGTCCTCACACCTCAGTCCCTATCAATGTTCACAGCTCCTGGGACACTGCCAGCCAAGTTTGGGAAGTTATGAAATCTGAGCAAACACAAGTGCTTAGAAAAAGGTCACCAGCTCTGTTACAACTGCTGAGCTCTTGTGTTCATCCTGATTGTCCTTCAAACCTGATGATTAATGAAGTGACAAGTATTTTCCCCAGACCGCTCTCATTTCCCTCTTTCAATCGTGTATGTTTCTGGTACTCCCTGGAATGATCTCTAAGAACTCACACTGCTGCTCAGGTTGTTTCCCCTTTCATTTCTAAGCTGAGCCCATTCTAGTACAACCAGGCTCCTCTGCCTTGTATTCTACTCGTTAATTTTGCCTACTATTCAATTCTTCTGTGTATTGGTCAGCTATGGCTGTAATAATACTATCTAACAAACAATCCCAAAATTGTGGTGGTGGCTTATGAAAACAATTCTTTTTCATACTCACAGTCTGTGGAATAGGTTTTAGGGGTCTGGTACAAGTTGTGAGTTAGGTACAGGTCAGTTCTCTATGTTCCTATGCCGAGAACAGCAACTTCCTCTCATTATGAATAGAAGAAGTCCAAGGGCCAGTGGTAACTTTGCATTAGTCTCAAGCTCTCAACTTAGAACTGGGCCATTATCAAGTCTATCCATTATTTCAATGGCCAAAGCAAGCTAACTGCCAAGCCCAGAGTTGTAGAGACGGGAATAATTTCTCCATCTATTCTTGTAGGCCATCTATTATCCATCTATTCTAGTATTCCAAATCACATGACAAAGGGCACAGACACAATAGTTTTATTACTGGGAGGAAATGAAGTATTGAGAATAAGGATCCAATCTCCATATTTCTCATCCAGAACCTTGTTACGAGCTCTCCTAAGGGAGCCTCCATTTCCTTCTCACCTGCCAGGCCTCTGTACCTCTGTTCACTGGTTGAGGTGACCTCAAGGCGGACAGGCCTTTTGCCTGTAGACTTGGCCAGTCATTCGCTTTCACCAGCATCATTTGCCTATGCTTTACTCCCTGCTGAATCCTTAAAAAGCGTATTCAGCTCCTTCAATGCCATTATATTCTGCTCTTAGGAGGGGCTGGAACCAAGAACTCGAAGTTAGAAAGATTTAAGGAGCCAAGGCATCTTCTCCACTGTCACACTGTATGTCAGTTCTGCCTGCATTCTTCACAAATCTCCATGTTTCTCTCTAGGCATCAGTTTCCTTTGTTCTAGTATTTTACTTCTCTGCTATTTTCTGGGGGAGTAGGACCTGCCCAAGCCACTACAGTGACACCTTCAATACCATCCCCTGGCTGAGGAGTATTCTAATGTCTCACTTCCAGAATCTTCTAAAAGGACACCAGTCAAGCCTGATCATGAAGGACAAGCCTGGCTGCCCATCCTGGTGATGGAGAAGAAACCTGATGTGAGCTGCCAGACTTTCAGAGCAGCACGCACACCACAGCTTTCAACTGGAGTCCCCTGACTGACCTGGATATGACTATTTTTAGTCCATATTACCACTGGATCCTTTTTTAAGAAATGTTTGGAATTGCTTAACAAAATTTAGAAATTGACAAGAGTTTGCATCTGAATCTCCATACTTTTCTTTTCCTGGAAGGGAATATTAGAGAGGGCCTATAGATCCTGACACTTTCCTTGATCCAGCTGCAGACTATTCTAACATGAAAATTCACCAAATCGCACCCTTAAAAATTGACTTTTCAGCCAGGCACTGGTGGCTCACACTGTAATCCTAGCTACTCAGGAGGCTGAGATCTGAGGATGGGGTTTCAAAGCCAACCCCAGGCAGGAAAGTTTGTGAGATTCTTATCTCCAGTTAACCATGAGAAAACCAGAAGTGGCACTGTGGCTCAAGTGGTAGAGTTGCCTTGAGCTGAAGAGCTCAGGGACAGCACTCAGGCCCAGAGTTCAAGCCCCACCACAGACAAAAAAATAATAGACTTTTCTATAAAGAGAAGAGAAAAGAAGAGAGGGAGGAGAGGGGAGGGGAGGGAAGGGGAGGTTTTGAAATTTAGAGGCTCTAAAGTGGAATCACATTTAGCAAGAGAGGAGTTCTCTGGAACTGAGCAGTTCTTCATAATGCAATATGCCCACAATTTCCCATTTTCTACACATCACTGAGGCTGAGGGTCAGCTTTCACTGATTATTACCTTGGAAAGCTTTGTATGTATGTATGTGTGGTGGGGTGGGGGTGTTATTTGTGCGCATGCAAAAAAGTACAAGTAAAAAAGATATTTATATATCCAGTCCTCTTTGGTTCCAGTAATGCAATCAAAATGGGAGGAAATCAAAGAGCATTCAAAAGAGCTGTGTGTTTACTTGCTTTTAATTTTTATTTAATTTTTTCATGCCAATACTGGGGCTTAAACTCAAAGCCTGAGTGGTGTCCCTTAGCTTTTCCACTTAAGGCAAGCATTCTACCATTTGAACCACTGCTCTACCTCTGGCTTTTTGGTAGTTAATTGGACCTAAGAATATCACAGACTTTCTTGCCCATGATGGGTCTCCTGAGTAACTGGGATTACAGGCATGAGCCACCAGCAACCAGATTATTTTAAAAAATAAGATTGAAGCCAGGCATCAGAGGCTCATGTTTGTAACCCTAGCTACTCAGGAGGCTAAGATCTGAGAGTCATGGTTCAAAGCCAGCCCAGGCATATCTCCAATTAACTACCCCCCCCCCCACAAAAAAAAAAAAAAAAACAGAAGTGGAGCTATATTTCAGTGGTAGGGCATCAGCCTTGAGTAAAAAACCCAGACTCTGGGTTCAAGCCCCAGGACTGGCAAAAATAAATAAATAAATAAAATTTAAAAACTAGCTTTTGCTTTTGTTTTTTTTTTTATATTGGTCAAAATGTTCTTCCAGGTTTGACATATGAATAAAATTTATCAGTATGAAAGAATCAAATCCAAGAAGTTATGACAGATAGCAACTTAATAATGAAAAGTAAAAGACTGATATTTCAACATGTTTTTTTTAATGCAACTAAAACAAGAGATGCAATTGTGAAGTTATGGAGAAGGTGAGAATTTTGCTTAAGCATTACACCCTTTTATGAATAGTGAGCTTGGATTTACTCAAGACAGGAATTCATGCCTTGAACAAAAACAAGTATTTGCAAATGGAAGACTAAACAGGAATGCCGCCACTCCGTGAGATGACGCCATGGCTGAGAATTTACAGAACAGATTGTGTGAAAAAGTTAAATCATTTGTGGTATTTCCTAGGGAAGCTAATACAAGCCTCGTTTAAATATCACCAGTCGGTTATATTTATTTATGGTTCCACAGAGACTGTGGTATGATTGGAAAAGTTTGGGGCATGATGTCCATCACAGGCACAATTTCAGGAAATGACTTAACTTTGCGTGTTTGAGGACTTTTAGGTCAAAATTAGTAAGCCTGTACATGAAGCAGAGCTCCTGAGATGGTTTGTTAGAAAACTTAAATCTAAGGTAGCAAAATTTTTATGGGGAAAATAATTGGCCAGTAAGTGCTAAAACATTGTGCTAAAAAGTAAAAGTAGAACATACCAAGGGTTAGTGTTATCTCTCCCAAGAATAAAATCAGAGGAAGTTCAAGTATTTGTTTTATGAACTTAATATATAATGGTCATTGTATTGTCTGTTTTAGTAAGTGAAAGATAGTAAATAATGCTTTTGGTTGGTAGGACAGAAGAAATTTGAAAAATTATTAACATGTCCGTAATAAAATACTCTTAACTTACCAGTAGATTTGATCAAAGTTTTGGCCTTTTCAATAACAACCACAAGCTATCTAACCCTTTCAGATGCTTCTGTGTAAGAATCTTCACCAGCATGCGAATGGGCTATTTAGTTTGTTCATTCTTAGTAAAATTAAGTCTCATTGTGTAAAGAATAATCTGGCCTATGTATGCTGAAAAGTGAAAGCATTTAAACTCCTTCCTTTAGACTGTAGAGTGAAAGATAATTTTTGAAAAGATTCTAATACCTTTCTAATGAATAGTATGCCACTCCTGGAATTTATGAAACTCATCTTTCTCTGAAAAGATGACCCTGATAAAAAAAAAAACACTGGACACATAAATGGACCTGTTAAATTATAACTCCCTTGCATAGCTATTTGAAGCATAGAAGTTTTTTTTAAAGCTGCCAAAAAAAACCCTCATCTTTCTCAATTAATCTTATGTCATAAATGGAATTTTTTGAACCACAATTTGGCTCTAAAAACTATATTTTCCAACATTAGAATATCAAGATTCTACAAATATCTCAGGAGTGGGTACCCTAAATATACATTTATATACATACATATATTTAAAAGCATCTTACAAAGATTCTATCCATGCTCAGCCATGAACAGCTGTTTTCCATTATGAAACTAAATAAAACTATTGCTTTCAGTTAAAAGATTCAAGGTTAAATTCTATACAGCCCATCACAACATGAAATGCAAGACTCAACATTGACGTGTTGGGGCAGAAGAAAAAGTGTCACATTTCTAGTTCTAAAGCAAAGGAGTAATGAACTCTGAAAGAAAAAAAATTAATAATTACAGATTCCGATTTTTTCAAAGGTTATGTTTTTCAATTTCAAACTTAATATGCAATCTCCAATATCATACATGTTTATATTATATGTTCTTATGCCATGGTCAAGTAAAAATGAAAGAAAGTTTGATTGCATTTCTGGCAGTCGATGTTTCTTATGCCCAGTCCATTTTACTCATTCACATTGCCTTTCTGAATTCTTTAAGAACCTGAATTTGCAACTTATAGTGTACATTCTACATTTATTGTTTGTCATTTTCAAAAAAAAAAAAAATGAAGGAAGCAAGGAAGCAAGGAAGGAAGGAAAAAAGGAAGAAAGGAAGGATTAAAGTGTAATGCATAGTCATTTAATGATGAAAATGGAAAATCTAGATTTAAAAAAAAAAAAACATCAGCCAGGTGCCCATGGCTCACACCTGTAATAGCAACTCAGAAGGCTGAGATCTAGCCGGGCGCTGGTGGCTCACGCCTGTAATCCTAGCTACTCAGGAGACTGAGATCTGAGGATCGCAGTTCAAAGCCAGCCCAGGCAGGAGAGACCGTGAGACTCCTATCTCCAATGAACCACCAGAAAACCGGAAGTGGCGCTGTAGTGCAAGTGGTAGAGGGCTCGCCTTGAGCTGAAGAGCTGAGGGACAGGGCCCAGGCCCAGAGTTCAAGCCCCACGACCGACAAAAAAAAAAAAAAAAAAGAAGGCTGAGATCTGAGGATTGTGGTTCAATGCCAGCCTAGGCAGAAAAGTCCATAAGACTCCTATCTCCAATTAACTACTAATAAAGCCAGAAGTAGAAGTGTGACTCAAGTGGTACAGTGCTAGCCTTGATAAAAAAAAAGCTCAAGGACAGGTCCCAAGTTCTAGCCTCAAGACAAAAACATAAAAACAAAAATATATCTTTCCATTTCAAAGTGCCCATACTCCCAAAATGAATTTATAGGATACATAACCAGAGTCCCCAATATACAATGGTTCAATTTATGGCTTCCTACATATCTCATAATAGGGTAAAAGCAATATGCATTTAGTAGAAAAAGTACTTAAAAATGTGAAGTTTGGTGTTTTTTTTCCAAGTTGGTGATATAAAGACGTATCTTTTCACACAACGCTGGACAGTGGCACCCAGCCACAGCTCCTAATCAGCCACATGGTCCCACGGAGAAGCAACCCATCCCCGCATTGTACTGTGTTTCAAAGCTATGAGGTTAGGTGTTATTAAATGAATTTTCAATTTGTGATGATTTGTCAGAACATAGCTTCCCTTCAAGTGGAGTCACACTACACAGAAAGTCTTGTCGATTTCTTGTGTGCATTCTATACAAATGTTTATGGTTAAATGTTATTCTATAACATACGTCTAACATATTTATCTTAGCTTATTTACTCTTGTTGCATATTTAAGTTTTTCCCACTTGGGGTTTACTGGTCTTGATCCCACTCCTGGCTCTGTGCTTTCCTAACTCACAGCCATATTAATACTCATAGTGTCACATACTCAGTATCTGGGTTTCAACTTACAGCAAAAGCCGGACTTGATTCTAGTTAGATTTTGGTAATCCTGGGAGAACTGAAAAAAGTGACTTAAATATACAGGCCTTCTTAAGCATAGCAATGCCAGCAATTCCATTTTTCTGAGTCCTTAACAGTTACTACTACTATCACTATTATTATTATTATTTCTCAGAGGGAACAGGTTTGTTTTGTGTGGTATGAGGTCTCTGGTTGGTTCATTCACTTCACAGGCCCTCTCAAAAGAAAGCCAGGGCTGTCTCAGAAAAAAAAATCCTAACACTCCAAGGAAGTCTTTGGTCATTTAGAGAGAGTTCCTCTAAGGACTGCATCCACAGCCAGCTGAGCACCAACCAGCCCAGACATGCTGCTGTTTTCCTGAGGTTTTTACCCCCTGACAGCCAGTCCCATCTCCAAGCCACACGTACCACTATTTGTATTCCTAAATGTCTACATAGGCTGCATATGTCTATAGAACCTTCTGGTCCTAAAAGAAGAGAACAAATAGATAGAGTACCTCCCCTCTGTGGAAGGATGTTGCCTCCTTTTCTTAAATTAAAAAGTCATCATTCACAAATTAGGGGGTCCCCAGCTTGACACAGAAGTGTACCTCACCCTCAAGGAGCCCCTGGCTTGATGAAAGAAACCCAGTTTGCTCCTCTGTTCAATGGCCCTCAGCAAACTTGCTGATTGCATCAAGTGAGCAGGTCAGCATGTGAAAATAAGCAAGAAGCCTGGTGCACTGGGGAGAGGCCCTTAACGCAAAACGCTAGGGCCACGAGACTGCAGCATGGGGGCCAGTAAGCTGCACCTTTCTACAGCATAACTAGAGACATCACAGCCTTGTCAGAGCACAGTCTGCATGGCAAGAATTTTTGTGTGTTTTCCATTTTTGGTTGGCATTTGTGGCTCAAGCAGCAGAGTACCTAACTGGAAAGACAAGTTCCTGAGCTCGAACTGGAAAGAGAAAGGGGGGGGGGGGGGAGAAAGAAGGAAAGAAAGAAAGAAAGAAAGGAGGAAACAAGGAAAGAAAGAAAGAGGGAGTGGGGGAGAAAGGAAGGAAGGAAGGAAGGAAGGAAGGAAGGAAGGAAGGAAGGAAGGAAGGAAGGAAGGAAGGAAGGAAGGAAGGAAGGAAGGAAGGGAGGGAGGGAGGGAGGGAGGGAGGGAGGGAGGGAGGGAGGGGCTGGGAAGGTGGTTCAGTGGTAGAGCGCTTGCCTTGCATGCATGAGGCCCTGGGTTTGATTCCTCAGCACCACATAAGAAAAAAGAAAAAAGCCGGAAGTGGCGCTGTGGCTCAAGTGGTAGAGTGCTAGCCTTGAGCTGAAGAGCTGAGGGACAGCGCCCAGGCCCAGAGTTCAGGCCCCACCACCGGACCCAAAAAAAGAAAGAAAGAAAGAAAGAGAGAAAGAAAGGAAGGAAGGAAGGCAGGCAGGCAGGCAGGCAGGCAGGCAGGCAGGCAGGCAGGCAGGCAGGCAGGCAAGCCAGGCGACAGTGACTCATGCCTGTAATCATAGCTACTCAGGAGTCTGAGATCTGAGAATTGAGGCTCAAAGCCAGCCCAGGCAGGAAAGTCCATGAGACTCTCATCTCCAATTAACCATCAGAAAACCGGAAGTGGTGCTACGTCTCAAGTGATAGAGCACTTGCCTTGAGCTGAAGAGCTCAGGGACAATGCCCAGGCCCAGAGTTCAGTTCAAGTCCCATGACCGACAAATAAAGAAGGGAAGAAAGAGAGAAAGAAAGCAAGAAAGAGAAAGAGAGAGAGGGAAGGAGGGAGGGAGGGAAGGAAAGAGAGAAAGAGGAGAGATAGAAGGAAAGAGAAAAAGAATGAGAAATAGAGAAAAAGAAAGAATGAAAAAGAGAAAAAGAAAAAAATTTAATGTTAAAGGTGCAAATTGAACAACATAAGATCAAGATTTTAAATAGGAGTCAAGATCGTCCAACGGCTGACCAGCACTCCTTCATCAGCCCCCATCAAATTTAATTATTTATAGGTGTACATCCAGTTGAAATCCAAGGATCTCAGTTTAAAGACAGCCCAGACAGGAAAGTCCATCAGACTCTTATCTCCAATTCACTACCAAAAAGCTGAAAGTGGAGCTATGGCTCAAGTGGTAGAGCATTAGTCTTGAACAAAAAAGCTTTTAAAGGTAGCACCCATGCCTGAGTTCAAGCCTCACTACCAATATAAAAAATAAAAAATAAATTAAAGGTAATCCCATCATAAGGAAGAAAATGGAAGCTGTCCTTCAGAAGAGGAAGAATTTCAGCTGGTTTTAGAAAGCTTAAAAGCTAATAGAACAGACGTTTAGTCCAGGGATTTTATCTCCGATTAACTATCCAAAAGCTAGACCTGGAGCAGTGGCTCAAGAGATAGAGTACTAGCCTCGAGCAAACAAGCTGAAAGCTCAGGGACAGCACCCAAGCCCTGCGTTCAAACACTAGCACTGGCTATCTACGTATTTCCAAAGCATTCCAGCGGCCACTCAACACACAGAGTTTCTGTTGACCTTCTAGTCCTTCATTTTCACCCACAAACAGACAAACCAGGATCTTCAGACACTACGGGAAGCCTGCAACATGAAAGAAAGCTATAGAGAGCTAAATCCTCATCCATCATAGCCCAAAGGCAGAAGATCCTGTCTGAAGTCAATAAATCAAAGAAGAATGCTATAAGCACATCATTTAGATATGCTTTAGAACTAAAAAGCAGAAACAGATAAAAGTGCATATCTCTCAGTAGCAGCACAGAAGGCAGGGGAGAAGAGCAGGAAGGAGAGACAACTGTTGCTTTTCATTATAAATCCTTTGGTACTTATTGTTGTTTCAACTTTTAAAATACTTTTAAGGAAAGGTCACGTTGTAAATGCTATTGCCAAAAAAGGAATCATCAGAATAATTCATTGCTGTATGACCTTAACTTTTTGTTCTTGAAGTTTGTTTTTTCAAGCAACTGATACAGATGGAGATTCTCTAGTAGTTTCACCATGTACTCATGATAGGTAGTAAGTGCTTTGTGCTTTAGAAAACTGTTGCAATGAAGGAACCAGATTAAATGATCCTTAAGTATTTTAACAGTTTTCTTTCTCTTTTGTCAGTGAAATCAAGACAAAACAAGTTAGAAAAGATCAGGTTAAGAGTTTTCAATTGCCTCTAATATTTCTTGAGTTTGTAGAGTGATGGTTAGTCTTTTTTGTGACATCTTCATATGTGTATACAGCATACTTTGATCATATTCATCCTTCATGAACCTCTCTTGTTCTTTCCCCTTCCACTGTCCCCTTCCTCTCCCCAAACAGTTCTCCTCCTCCTCCTCCTCCTCCCCTTTCTTCTCCTCCTCTTCTTTTTTTTGTCAGTTGTGGAGCTTGAACTCAGGGCCTAGACACTGTCCTTGAGCTTTTTCACTCAAGGCTCTACCAGTTTGAGCCACAACACCACTTTCAGTTTTCTGGTACATAATTGAGGACAAGACTCTCATATACTGTCCTGCCCAAGCTGGCTTTGAACCTTGATCCTCAGATTTTAACCTCCTAGGTAGCTACAATTCCAAGTATGAGCCACTTGCACCTGACTCCCCTTCTACTTTTATGTGCTTTTTTTTCTCTTTTTAATCTAGATTTCTTGTATAAGAACATTGTAATTGTCTTTCTGAATGTGCTTTATTTAGCTTCACATGATGATTTCCAGTGCCATACATTTCCCTGCAAAGGTTGGACTTTTGTTCTTCATTATGGCTGAACTGTACTTTGTGTGTATGTGTGTGTACATGTATCATATTTTCTTTATCCTTTCATCCGTTGATTGGTACCTAAGTTGATTCCATAACTTGGTTATTTTCAACAGTGCTGTAGTAGCCATGAGGGTGCAGGTATCTCTATTATATGCCGACTTAGATTCCTTTGAGTGTATCCTCGTGAGTGCTATCACTGGTAGTTCTAATATGGCTAGCTGGTAGTTTCTGATTTTTTTTCAAGTGGTAGTTTTAATTTTGGTTTTCTGAGGAACCTCCATACAGATTTCCATAGTGACTGCACTAACTCACCATCCCACCAACAGTGTATGAAGTTTCCTTTTTCCTCACATCCTCAACAGACACTGTTATTTTCTTGGCAACTCTCATTTTGGCTGGAATGAGATCGAATCTCACATTCTTCTCGATGACTAAAGATGTTGAATTTTTTTTATGTCTTCAGTGGGCACTGGTTCTTCCTTTGAGAGCTATCTGTTCAACTCATTTGCCTTGTGATAGTGAAACTTGATTATCAATTTGGTTGGATTGAGAAGTACCTGGGAGGTTGGCACAGCACATCTGTGGGTGTATCTGTGAGGACATTTCTAAGGAGCATTAACTAGAGGAAAGACTTGCCCTTAATATGAACAGAAGCATCCCATGTGCTAGAGGATCATATGATATAAAGGGGAAAATAGTAAGGCTAGCTAACAGTAGCATCTCTTTCCTTCCCTTCCTTCTTTCATTTGTCTCTTCCTTCCCCTCCTCCTCTTTCCTCTCACCTTTCTCTTCTCCCTCTTCCTCTTTTTCCTGGCTGCCACAAGATGAGCTTCCGTGTTCCACTATGCTCTCCCACTATGACAGACTGAAACAACAAACCACAATAAAACCTTCAACACTCCTTCAAATTGTCCCAGGTGTTTATCACATTGATGCAATGTCTTACTAAAACATGAATTAGTGCCAAGCAATGTTCTAAATGCTTTAGGGACAGGAGTGAACAAGACAGTGTGGTATTGCTCTGGAATCAGTAATCTTATTGTAAAAGCTAAAGGTGGGAAGAAAAATAGGGTCAGCATTAGATAACCTCAAGACCTATGCAGAGGGTTGAAATGTTCAATGCTAGACAATGGCTGAGTAGCTACGTTAGTGCAGATGGTCAGATTTGGTTGGTCTCTTTAAGGGATGATACAGATATTTAAACTGAAATCTGAATGAAAGGAAGGAACCAGTCTCATAAATACCTGAGTAGGAAAAGTGGCAGTGTGGCTCCAGAGGTAGAAGATCAGCCTTGAGTAGAAAAAGCCAAGTGGGAGTACAAAGTCTTGAGTTCAAGCCCCACTGCTAGCACCAACTTTTTTTTAAATAAGCAGAATGATAGAGGTGGCACTCCAAGTAGAAAAGTTCCAAGTAGAAGGGAAGAAAGTTTTAATATTATATTATATATATATATATATACATATATATATATATATATGTATATATATATACATAAGAATATAGAAGGCCAGGGCCGAGAGAATGCCTCAGTGTTAGAGTACCTGCCAAGCTAAGGCCCTGAATCCAAACCCTATACCACCAAAATAATTGTAATGATAGCCAGGCACTGGTGGCTCACACCTATAATCCTAGCTACTCAAGACGTTGAGATCTGAGGATTGTGGTTCAAAGCCAGCCTGGGCAGGAACATCTGTGTGACTCTTATCTCCAATTCACCACCAAAAAATTGGATGTGGTGCTGTGGCTCAAAATGGTAAAGCACTAGCCTTGAGCAAAAAGGCTCAGGGTCAGTACCCAGATGCCAAGTTCAAGTCCCATGACCAATAAAAGTAATAATGATGATGATGATAATAATAATAATAATGTAAAAAATGCAGAGAATAGATCATATTGGGCTCATAAAGCCATGGGAAGGAATTTGGATTTTATTCTCAGCTCGGCTTAAAATCTTGAAGACATTTAAGCAAGAGAGTAAGTTGATCTGATTTGTTTTCAAATAACTTTCTACCTGAGATGTTTTGAGGCCAGTTATTACATATGTTTTTAATTATTAAGCACATAAAGAGGGTTAAGGTAAACTCAAATGAAGTTTACAGGATTACGCAGAAGACAAAGTTTTTTTTGTTTTTGTTTTTTTTGGTTCTGGTCGTGGGGCCGGAACCCTGGGCCTGGGCGCTGTCCCTCAGCTTCAGCTCAAGGCTAGCGCTCTACCACTTGAGCCATAGCGGCACTTCCGGCTTTTTTCTTTTTGCTTATGTGGTGCTGGAGAATTGAACACAGGGCCTCAGGCATGCAAGGCAAGCACTCTACCACTGAGCCACCTTCCCAGCCCCGAAGACAGAGTTTTCATTCATGTTCTCATTCATTCATTCAAAACCGTTTCTTGAGCATTTGCTAGTTGTCCAGTTCTATGCAGAGCTTCAGACATACAAGTCTTTGTCCTCAGGTGGTTTCATGGAAGACTAACACTGAAGAATATCATGGAATTGCACCCAGCTGGAGTCAGGCTTGGGATGAGGACATACAAGATTTTCTTTCTCTGAGAAAGTTATAGGGCCATCTGGATTTGATAGGAACCAAGACAAGACACTTTCCTTCTTTGTCTTTAAGAGGAAGCCTGGGAAGCTTGTAAAGATGGCCTCTTGTGATCCAGGCCTTTGTGATGTCCTTCTCCTCCAACTGTGTGACTTCTTTTGGATAGGAGAATGGCACACATGACAGAGACAGATGCTTGAAAACAACTTGTGCATTGGAGCTTGCTCTCCCTTGATACTCTTGAGAACCTTGCAACTACAACCCTGTGAATGAGCCTGCAGAACAAATGAGAAACGCGTGAACAAGTGTTCTCCATCACTCCAGCTGACACAGAACCAACCACCAGGCGTAAGTGTGAGCCCTCCTAGTACACTGATCCCCAGCTGAGCCAGTCCAGACCAGACTCTCCAGTCTACCCCACATAATAGTAAGAAATAACATTTGAACTCAGAACATTTTATTTTTTAAAATAAGTTTTTTATTGCTCTATCTGCTCTTTTCTAGCTCTTTCTCAGCTCTTTCCTTTTCCCTTTCCCAGACGCTCTCTTTTCTAGCTTTCTCTTTTCTAGCTCTTTTCTCTCTCTTTCCCAGCGCTCTCTTTCCCAGGCCTTTCCCCACTGCGTGGAGGACCACGATGGCCTGGTGCCAGCCGGACCGATGAATAAACCTACCCCTTACCTGAATACCACGTGCGTGCTGCTGTTCTTACTCGGCTTCCTCTTTTTAAAAACCTAACATAAATGGTGCCGTGACTCAGATAAAGGGCTTAAAGTCAGGATAGGTGGGATTCCTCTCTGGTTTTTTTTCCTCCTTTTTCTTTTTCTGTTTGTTCTTTCCTTTTTGCTCTGAGGAATGCCCGCAGTTCTGACGGCCTTTTGCGAAACGGTCTGTCTGCTGCAGACACAGCGCATCGATACCATTGCTGGCCTTCACATCCACGTCCACACCACTTCTCTACTCTGGTGAGTGAAACTACTCTCTATGGTTCTCTGTTGCTCAGTCTCTGTCCAGACATGGCGCCATGCCAGAGAGCTCCTATGGCCTTTAGCTGATAGGCCGGTCACCTCTGAAGCCGAGGACGCTTGGTTTTGGGGGCTTGGCCATTTCTCTCTAGAGGGCTCTGGGGGAAGTCGGGATGCCTGATCAGCTCTCCTTCACTCACCAGACTGACTCTCCTACTCATTTAATGGGGTGCTGCGAATCATGCCTGAGCCGTGAAACCCCTTTGAAATGCCTCCTGCACTCCTTGGAAAGCCAGAGAGCCTAATTTTATGCCATTCTCAGATGTACACAGTTCTTGCCACTGCAATGGTAAATGGTCAGAAGTCTGTTTAATTTCAGGTTCTCTTTGCTCTCTCTGCCATTCATGTCCAACTTTCCCTATCTCTCCCTTTCTCTTTTCTACATTTTGGCTTGTGCCCTGAAGAGTGCAATGCAGGCTGGGTCCCAGGACCCCCCCCCTCTAGGTTCCCTCTCAAAGGCTAGCCAATGTAGGCTTGATCTATTTGTTCAGGCTTTCTTTGCATTTTTTTTTTTTCAGAAATTCGCCATCTTGAGTTCGCCATCCTGGCCACATGGTTGGTTAAGGGTCTGGCCCCATCTGACCCTTAACCTTCTACCAAGCTTACTCCTACTCCATCTATTCTACGGTGCCTTGCTAACAAGTTGCTCTTTTCACAGGCCCTGGTAACTGAGGCCCAACCATCTGATGTGCTTTGTTAGCAAAGATGTTTAAACGTTGTCAAAATTTTAGGTTTTGAGTTTTGCTTTTTCTGTTTTGTGTTGTGTATTCTACTATTGACTATGTGGTTATAAAATACTGGGCATATCTGTGCTAAAATTCTCATTACATCTAATGAGTTTTGTCATTTCAGAATATTTGTTGGCAATTTTTGTTAAGGACCAGGTAAGCTCTACTTATTCTATTTGATCTCCTTATTGCTTTAATTGGAAATAATAAAGGGCTTTTGTGGCAAAGATTTCAGTTCAAAGCCAACCCTGGCTGAAAAATCCCTAAGACTCCATCTCCCAACTAACCTGCAAAGAGCCAGGCTGGAAGCATGGCTTAAGACTCTTACCTCTAACCAGCCAAACACTGGAAGTGCTATTGTAACTCAACGTGGTAGAGCACTAGCCTTGAGCAGAAGTGCTCAGGGACAATGCCCAGGCCTTGAGTTCAATCCTCCTTGAATACCAACTGGGACAAGCCATCCCAGCAACGAGCACCTAGACTCAGCCGGTCTGGGGAAGAAGGGAACATGGACAGGAGTGAGAGGAGATGAGGTCACATCAGCTACTTTGTGCTTGCCCTTTCAAAATTAACCAGAGCCGGGAGGTCAATAGAAGTAAGAAGCCTGCCCATCTAGTGTCCATACCTGTCTACCTATTAACTGAACAAGAATTTATATTCTTGCCTTTGTCACCTGACTTCTCTACCTAATCGCCAGATTTCAGAAGTAGCTAGGGACATTTCTACCAGCATTTTCAGCCCCAAGTCCTTCCTCTTGCCATTTATTTGCTCTCTAGTATTTTTTTTTCAGCCCTTCAATGCTCATGAGACTTCTCCAGACTTCATCTAAGGACTCACGCCACCAAGGGACAGCTGCTGCTTGCTGCCTTCTCTGGGAGGGGTCCAAATTCCAGCCTTTTACCCTATTGTTGATGCCCCTTGTCAGCAGGAAGTAGCCAGAGAGAATCCTCGCCCTATTTCATAATTATTAAAAGGCTAGAATGTAAGGTCCACTCCTGGATAGCTAGCAGACTCCACCCTCCTCACAGCAAAGTCTCTACCCAGTACCTGCGTTACCTAGGCAACTGGGACACCTGGAAGAGGTCTCATCTGAATTTGATGTGGCCACACCTTTCTCCGCTCATACCCTAGATAAGGCCTAGCTCAGGCCCAAACGCCCTCTCTCTGCTCTTCTCTAGCTCTTTCTCAGCTCTTTCCTTCTCTTCTCTTTCCCAGCTCTCTCTGCTCTTTTCTAGCTCTTCTCTAGCTCTTCTCTTTTCTAGCTATTTTCTTTCTTTTCTAGCTCTCTCTTAAGCTCTTTTCCTCGGCTCTCTCTCTTTCCCAGCTCTCTCTTTCCCAGGCCTTTCCCCACCACATGGAGGACCAAGATGGCTTGGTGCCAGCCGGAACAATGAATAAACCTACCCTTTACCTGACAAAAAAAAAAGTTTTTTATTGTGAAAGTACTGTACAGAAGGGTTACAATTACATGAGCAAGTACACAAGTATTGTTGCCTCCTCCTTTGTTTTTCCCCTATCATCCCTTCCCTCCCATCTCCACAACTACACTCCCCCCCTACCTCCCACTCCCACCTAAATTGTAAAGTTCGGTTTTTGACATAGCGTCTTGTAGATCTCATTGTTGCAATGAGTCCACCTGTATCCCTATTTAAACAATTTGTTTTTTCCCTTCCACTCCCCAAATTATACCCAACATCAAATACAGTGAAAACGGGTTATACTATGGGGGAGGGACATACAAAACAAACAAAAAAAACCACATGGTACCTTATAAATACATTAGAAACAATAGCAAGAAAGAAAAACCACTTGTATCCTTATCTTGGAATTCATTTCGCTTAACATCTTATCTGACCTTTTCTGCTTGTGCCAGACATATATTAGTTATTGCAAATAAAGAAAACCATGGGACTTATGTTTCTTTGGGTCTGGCTTTCTTCATTTAATATTTTTTCCAAGTCTTTCCATTTCCTAACAAATGGGGCAATGTCATTCTTTCTGACAGAGGCATAGAATTCCATTGTGTATATATACCACATTTTCTTGATCCATTCATCTACTGAGGGGCATCTGGGTTGGTTCCATATCTTAGCTATGGTAAATAATGCTACAATAAACATAGTTGTGCTGGTAGCTTTAGTGTGGTCTTGTTTGTGGTCATTCGGGTAAATGCCCAAAAGTGGGATTGCTGGGTCATAGGGGAGCTCTAGGTGGAGTCTCTTGAGGAACCTCCATACTACTTTCCAAAGTGGTTGAACAAGTTTACACTTCCACCAACAATGCAGTAGGGTTCCCTTCTGGCCACATCCCCTCTAGCATCTGTTGTTATTAGAGTTCTTGATTCTAGTCATTCTAACTAGGTGAGGTGGGTCTCATTGTTGTTTTGATTTGCATTTCTTTTATGGCTAGAGAGGTTGAGCATTTCTTCATGTGTCTATTGGCCATCCTTCTTTCCTCTTCAGAGAAGTTTCTCTTTAAGTCTTTAGCCCACTTATTTATCAGGCAGTTGTTTCTTTGAGGATTTGTTGTTGGGGGATTTAATTTTTTGAGTTCCAGGTATATATTAGACATGAGACCCTTGTCCATTGTATGGCTAGTGAAGATCTTCTCTCAATCCGTGGGCTTTCTATTGATCTTGCTAGCTATGTCCTTTGCCATGAAGAAGCTCTGCAACTTCATGCAATCTCATTTGTCCAACCTTTCTTTGATTTGTTGAGTTTATCTATTAAGGAAATTTCAGCCTGTGCCAAGGAGACCTAGGGATTCTCCTATTCCTTCCTGTAATGTTTTCAGGGTGTCTGCTTTGACTCCGAGGTCTTTGATCCATTTGGAGTTGATTCTGGTACAGGGTGATATACAAGGATCTAGCTTTAGTTTTCTACAAGTGATTAACCAATTTTGCCAGCACCATTTACTGAAGAGGCTGTTTTTCTTCCATTCCATTTTTTTAGCTCCCTTATCGAAGATTAGGTGGCTATAGGTCTATAGGGTTCATTTGAAGTCAGGACATTTTAAGGGAGGTTTGTTCCATGGCAAAAAGCTAACTAATACAAAAATGCACAAGTTAGTTCAACCCCCACAAAGGAGTTCCTCACCTACTTCAGACTGAAGCCTGACTCCTTCTTGCCAATGACAAGTGCCCCTCTCTTTCTGCTTCATAGCTCACACATCTATTACTTCATCCTCTGAACATTCTTCAGAGAAGAAATATCGGTGGACCTGGCCAAGCTGACAACCAGCCCTATCAAGTAGGGACAAAGAGATCTAAGCAGGTCACAATGAACCTAAGCTAGCACCAGATGACAATGTCAGAATAGTCATGTTGCAATTCTGCACCAAGATTGATAAGAGTATAACAAAGAAGCCAGGGAAGTGAACACCCGCTCAGCTTTTCTCTAAATTCTGCCCTTTCCAAGAACTCTTCAACCAGCCCAGGGAACTGCAACTCAACGAAGAGACCATGAGTCAGTAAGAAAGAGTTTACAGCTTCCTTCCTCAACAAGGCTCCAGGATAAACAGAATAAACACCAGTTGGTCTCAGCTGGTTGCATGTTGGCCTGCCTGGAAGAGGGGGATGCCAGAGATGGCTTCTTGAGGTTGCTTCCAGCCCGGCGTTTCTAGGAAATAGACAATTATGAATAACATGGATTTTATTATCGTGACATCTCTAAGATCTCTGCATACAGCCTATATTTAAAAATATAAACATGTAAGTGAAAAAAATGTCAGGGGAATAAATATTTGTCTTAAAAGAGACCATCTGTTTCGAATTTTTATTTAAAAAAAACTAACATGTGTTTTATTTTAAATTTGTATGTGTGTTGTTATCCTTGGGTTAAGTATTAGGTAAATAGACAGAAGCATTGAGAATCCATTTTCCAGCAAATTTTGGTTAGAAATCCTTGCACACGTGACACGGGAGATAATTTGGGGTCTAATTGGAGCTTTGTGGACTGCCAGCTCCTCACAGACCTCCCCCCCATGCAGTCTCAGCTTGTTGGGTTGGGAGGTTCCCTGGGCACTAGTGTTTGTTTTGGACAAGATGGCATTTTACACCTCTGAGGACAAAGCCACTACAGCACATTGCGGGCTGCTCCCAAGCCAGCCCAGATGTGCAGTCAGAGGCAAGGCAGCCAGGATGGCAGAACTACTGGGGCCCACTTCTGTTTGAGCCTCACTTGTAGCTTCAAAGCTCAGTCAAGTGGGATGCAAGGAAAGCTTTTCCAGGGAGATGGCTGTGACCTGGTCTTCATTCATGGGTGAACAGGAAAAAGGCACGAAGAGGTCATTCCAGAAAGACAGTACAACGTGGAACTGTACATGGAATCTGGGAGCAAATGTGGATGACTGCGGGGTAGACATTATGAAGAGGCTGGAGGTGAAGCTGGAATGCTGGTGAGGATCAGTGTCTATAGCCTTTTGGTCTGCTGTGTTCATTCTTTCCTCATAGGAATTGCCTCTTCCCCCTTCATTCCAGGGCATTCATTCATCTAGACTGTCTGAGTTGTCAAGTTCTCTGTTCAGAACATCTTACTCATCCAAAGATATAGCCATGGCCCAAGTGACCCAGTGACAAGGCAGGAACAGGTGAAGTCTTTTGTGGGGCGATTGAGGAGGATCTGAGAGCAAGAGCTTCCCCTTTCCTCCTGAGATAATGAGCTAAATGGACGCAGTAAGGCATTTCTTTCTTCTTCCCACCATGTGGAGAGTTGTTTTTCCTTGTGAATGAAAACTAACACAGGAAAAACAATAGAAAGGAAGGGAGAAAGGTGATGGACATTGTTAGAGCTCTTCAGCTCAGTACTACCTAATCAGAATGTTTCCATTTATATGAAAACTGGAATCAGAGTGAGTTGCTGCCCCTTGTAAGTAAGAAATTTGGGGTTAGTACAAGTGAAGTCACAAGCCAAAAAGTCACAAAGCCAATAAGAAGCAGATGATGCTACTCTGTATAGGGATTAGCCCTGAGGTTACCAATGGGTAGAGAGAATGAGCTACCCATCCAAATCAGGTCAAGTTGCAACTTGGAAATAGATATCCGGTCAAGGATTGTATTTCTCAGCCTCCCTCCCTCCCTTGAACCTAGGTGAGACTTGCAAGGAAGACTTGGGTCATATGAAATACACATAGCAACAATGTGTCATTTCCAGACTAAGACTTCAAAAGGGACCTACCTTCACACTGTCTTTTACCTTTCTGCCTGGACGGAAAAGCAGACATGATGATTCTTAATGTGGAAGGAATCCTGATTCCTTCCAATCACAGAGGACAGCCACACTCAAAGGAGAAATCTGCTCTGGATAGCTAAAAGGTGGCAAAAAAAAAAAAAAGAAAAAAAAAAAGAAAAAAGAAACTTCTTTGAGTCTGAGCCACTAATGCCATTTAGAGATCTAACTATTGCTCCAGCTGAGATTACCCTCAACTAATGTACCCCCTTCATGATTCTAGAAGTTACTTGCAGTTCTAAAATTCTGCACCCTAATGCTTTGGTTTCTGGTTACTCAGATCAGTGACTTCGACTGATGAAATCTCCCACAGTAAAATTGGTTCACTTTGTGTATTTATTGGGCACCTACTATATTCCAGACTATGAACTAAGGGTAAGAGGTGCAATGGAGAATTAAATGTGCCCCATTTCACTGACTCCAGGTCACTCTCAGTGTTGAGAATTATTATTTTCTATGCCCCTAAAATTAAAGAAATATTAACACTGAGAATATAGATGGCCAATTAATCTATGGCATGCAACCAAAAGCAATCCTAATTACAGTGGTTACAAATGTACATACTTTAAAACTGATGGAATATCAGTGTTTCTTAACTTCAGGAAGCTGAAGATCTTGTGAGAGAGGCAGGTAAGCAAATAAATATAGACTGTACAATATAAATACTTCCACAGTATTAATTAGATGGCTCATCTGGAAAGAAGTTAAGTAGGTTGGCCTCAGGAATGGAGGGAGCTTCACCAAGGTGGCTTTTGACTGCGTTTTGAAAGATGAAGAGGAAGGTGATTGTGGGGAGAAGTTCTGCCATAAACAAGCAGAGTCAGGTCTCCTAGATGTTTCCTCCATAACTTCAGAGAGGCGCGCAGACATGTGTGCATCTGCAGGGACTACAATGGGTTAGCAGAAACCTCAAAACATAGAGAGTAAATTCCAACAAGACAGCTTCATTTTCTGGATAAATGGAGACTAATCCTTTAGGTGCCAAGACACAATTTTAACTGGGTATTTTAAAATGGAAAACCTTCCAAACTATCCCATAGTAAACCCTTTAGCTAGGGGCACACCAGGGGGTCTTGGTGAACCTCCAAATTCACAAATCCAGCTAGGCCTGGACAGGCTCCTGGCTTGCTACAGGATCACATTTACAAGAAAAGCCACAGTCATTCACTGTGAATCCCAGCTGCACACAGCCCCCTCTCTTCCCACAGCCTCTATACTTTGCCTCTCCGTTGATGAACAATTCTCTGTCACCAGCATATTGATCACACATGACTTATGATAGAGCTGAGACAAAATTTTATTTTTGTCTCCTATTATCTCTTTAATGCTGACTCCTCAAGGATAGTCTTTCTCAACCACTGGGTAAAATCTCTGGTAAATCTATCGCTTTTCAGTTCAGTCTGTGGTGGATACATTAAATCACTTGAAGTGACAAACAACAGTTCCAATGTCATAACTCAAATGCTTGTTTCTACATGATAATTAAAGTTTCTAATTTGATTTAATAGCATGTCATCCTCCCTCCCTTTCTCTGGTTCACCTGACTATAGGCTAGAAGTCTGCGCTAGGACAGAAGGGAATGGCTGGCCTCTCTGCTTTGTATGTCTTTTTTCTCCCCACATCCCTGCCATATACACTATGAGAGGCAGTCACAGCTCGGAGAAAGCTCTTACCAGCGAAGTCAGTCTTTCCTGACCTTTTTCTCCCTCTCTACTGCCCCATGCTTTTAATAGTCTCAGGGCAGATAAGTAATCCCAAGAATTCATTCATTTTGCTCTGACCTTCTGTAACTAGTGATTGCACTTTGTAATTTCACATCCATTGTATCTTGGTATGCTGTCTAGTTTTTATTTTAATATCGAGAGATACATATTACTATAAAGGACTGAATTCATTCCCCCTGAAATCCATATGTAGAAGTCGTAGGCCCTCCAGAAGGAGACCACATTTTCTCTGTGTCTCTGACTCTCTCTCTTTCTCTGTGTCTCTTTGTGTCTCTCTGTGTTTATGTCTGTCTTTCTATCTCTCTGTGTCTTTGTCTCTGTCTATCTGTGTCTTATCTGTCTCTCTTTGTGTCTCTGTCTCCGTCTCGGCTCAGTCTTCCACCTCCAGAGCTCTGAGAACATACATTTCTGTGCCTATGGCTCTTGGTTGATGGTATTTTACCATGGTAGCCTAAGATGACCAGAATTCTTGCCAAAATAGTTTAACCAACAACATTCTCTCTAATATTCCTCTGGTTGCTGTGTTGGGCACAGCAAATAACACTTTTTTAAAAAAAAATAATGAATGAATGAATGAACAAGTGGATGTATAGGACAACGATGAATCATTCACTGCGAATGTCCAACACTATGCAATGCTACATGCCATTCTCTGTATGTGTCTTTGTTTTGTTAATATGTAAGAACACATTCTTGCATATTTGCATGTATTTTAAGTCAAGCAACAGAGAATCACATGATCCCTCCCCAGACTGTCTCTTGCATGTCCCTACTAGAAGAGACTACAGACACACAATTAGTGTGGTCTGTTTCTTAAAGACCTTTATTTTTATGTCTATGTGCCAATGAACCATAGCACATCACACCACCTTATGCCACTGCCACTTCTTGGCTGGTTGCCAGTATATCCTCACTCTCTTACACATAGAGACATCTGTGCTTATTTAAATCTATTCCCATGCATAGACACCTCAAATATTTTTTAACTTTTCCTCGTACAACATGGCAAAATACATCTTACATACATATCTCTTAGGGCACATGTACAAATGTTTCACTAAAATCCGTATTTAAAAGTTAATAGCTGGGCTGGGGAGATGGCTCAGTGGTAGAGTGCTTGCCTTGTATGCATGAGGCCCTGGGTTCAATTCCTCAGCACCACATAAGCAGAAAAAGCCAGTAGTGGTACCGTGGCTCAAGTGGTATAGTGCTAGCCTTAAGCTGAAGAGCTGAGGGACAGCACCCAGGCCCAGAGTTCAGGTTCCATGACTGACAAAAAAAAAAAAGTTAATAACTTCCAGGAGCTGATGGCTCACACCTATAATCCTAGCTACTCAGGAGGTTGAGATCTGAGGATCACAGTTCAAAGCTAGGCCAGGCAGGAAAGTCTATGAGACTCTTATCTCCAGTTAACCATCAGAAAACCAGAAGTGGAGCTGTGGCTCAAAGTCATACAGAACACTAGCCTTGAGCAGAAGAATTCAGGGACAATACCCAGACCCTGAGTTCAAGCCCCACAACTGACAAAAATAAAATAAAGAAAGAAAATAAAATAAAAAGTTAATAGCTGACCTTACTTGGTTTGTACAATGAAATGTTGAACTATTTTTTGTTTGTTTTTGAGATAGTCTCACTATATTGTCCGGGCTGATTGGGAACTCCCATACTGCCCTCAGACTCTCAATCCTCCTGACTCAGCTAGATTACAGGCATGTACTACTGAGCCTAGCTGAATCCATTAAAAATTTTGATAGCTTCTGCCTCAGAGCTGTCTTGAGAGCAGGGTCTGTCTATAAGGCACCAAGAAGTCTCCTATTTATGATTTAATGCCTTAAATCTTCCTAAATTTTTTTCAGTCTGGTATTAGAAAAGATTTCATTGTTTAACTTTTAGTGCCCACATTGCCAGTCAAGTAAGCGTTCTACCCCAAATCATCCATTCCTAGAATACGTCTATTTTTCCATCTGGTTATTTGTATTTAATGGTGGACTCCTTAGAAGTCTATTACGTAACTATCAGCCCTTTATCCCTTGTTCTACATGCTGCAAATACTCCCTCCCAGGCTGTCCTTTGTCTGGTAACTTTGTTTATGTTGTCTTTTGCTTTGCACAGAAGTTCTTTACTTTAATGGAGCCAAATATAACCAATGTTTTCTTTGTGGCTTCCTTTGCTACTTCCAATATTAATAAAATACATTGACTTTTTTCTTCAGCTGTTTTGAAATTTGGTATTTGTTAGTTTGTTGTGGCACTAGTGATTGAGCCCAGGGCCTCACACATGCTAGGCAATCATTCTACCTCTGAGGGACATTCTCAACCCTAAAATTGTATTTTTAAGCTTAGCATTTTATTCTATCTGGAATGAATTTTTGTAGACGGAAAAAAAGAAGGAGCCAGCATTTTCCCTATATTCTCAATAAGCCCAGTCTCATTTATTGAATAATCTCCTTTAGGAATGACTGCCTCTTATTGGCAATACTATATCATATACTAAATTACTGTGTGTGTGTGTGTGTGTGTGTGTGATATTTCATTCTAATTTATCCAAAATGTCTTTTTTCTTAAGACAAAGTTCTTTCACTAGCACCAGCAGTTTTCTTTGGGGGACGATCTATTTCTCACACACGAAGAAAATTCTTCTTATTTTCATGATGGAAGACAGAATGCAAGTATTTGAGCCATTAATAAGGTCTCTTTTTCCACTCCAGGTTTGCACTGTCAGCAAATAAAATTTGGATTTCAGCAAAATATCAAATTCTTACATGTCAAAGAGCAGGCCAGCTTTTGATGCAGTGTCCCATCCCAGGTCACTCAACCTCCCCCCCCCCCCCACCCCACACACAGCATATCCAATGAGGTACAAACGTGGTTGACCTGAAGTGGATCTTGGCTTAGCCACTATTGAGAAGCTGGACTGTGGTTCCCTGTCTAGAACCAGCTTGGAAAAATGAGAATAACATCCACGTCAATGGGGTTGAGCTTCTAACTGTAAAAAATGTCCCGATGTGTATCACAGGGATGTATTCTGAAATCATTTCTTCCTGGCTGTCCTCCTAACCATCTTCTTGGACATCCTGGATGCCAATTCCAAGTCTGCCATACAAAACTAAAAGTCAGACATTCTTGTGCAGAGAGATGACATTTTATTATCTCAAATTAGATGTGACCAGAAAATAAATGTGCCATGCTAGGCAATTATTTCCAGAAAGAAAACCCACAAGTCAACTGTCCTGAAACTAAATATATTATCTCTGATAGGCATTCCACATTTTTAACTAATCTATAAATAATGACCCTGTACAAGTTACTTCATTCAGTTACCTTGGCACTAACATTGAGTTTGTCTTGGATGGGGTCCTGACAGTAGCATTGCTCAAAGCCAGGCATTCTTGGGTGCTTTGCCAAGATTTTATTTGACCATGGCAAGGGTCTGGTTATACCGATCTTAAACAGTCTTAGCTATAGGCATTACTTCAGCCATGTTGAATGAGGTTGACTTTGGGGGCCTGGCTTGCTCATTCGTTTACATATTGGAATCGACTCAAGGCAATTTCAGAAGGCAGTCCTGGTCTTGCTGCTGGCAGTGATGGAGGGCTCACCATGGCTTGATAGTCAATTAAGATGTATGACTAGGTACTCAAAGGATAACAAAGAACATTGCCTGCAAGGCTTCTAGGGAGTACAGTTTGATCATCCTACTACTAAATATTTATGTAAGAATCCCACTGAGAAATAACACTATACTGAGAAGATTGCTGGAAGGATCACATATTCATCCACTCTTCCAGATTTTCCAACAACCTTCCCTGGGTCCGCCAGAGCAACTAAAACACAGGTACCTGGAGTGCATCATACTGGCCCCAGAAGAATTGCTTTGGCTAAACTGTTTTTGGTGTAATGCCATCAACATCTTTCAGAATGTTGTTACAAGAAACAGTCCCACGAAAAGCATCATTATATCTTGGCTAACTAGGTTGTTGAAGTCTGTGTTCATTGCGTCCCACAGTGTTTATTTTATTAAGTACCTCAGGGGATAATTTGGTCTGGATTTAGTACTAAAAATAGTAGTGCTTCTTTGGGGTAATTGGCTTATCTGTCTGGGCATGGTTTTCCAAAGGGTGCTCATAGGAACACTAGGGTAAAGGGCAGCTAGTTGGTGTTTCATGAAAAAAAAAAGTTTTCTAGCAAAAACCATTATACATATTACACAGTCATATATGTGTACATGCACATGCACACACACATACACACCAATTGTTTAGTTATTGCCTATAGGCCTTCCCCAAGTGATGAATGTGTGTTATATCATGTTATCAAGCATAACGTTTGCTGGGAGTCTAGGGACATCCCTCATGGGCCAGTCTGGGTTCTAACCACAGAAGATGGCATAGATATCTACAGGCCAAAAATTCCTTCTCTTTCCATTCTAATAGTTCTGATTTGTACTGACCAGCTCCCCTCCAGAATGGCATAAAGGCCTTGAGGTCCTGAAATGTGGCACAATGCCTTTTCGGCCTTCTCTCACTCCGTCCTCACTGCCTACATCTGGCTCAGACATCCAGGGGCACTGCTAGATCTCCAGTGCTCTGCTCCTGACATAGGAGACGGCTGTGTCACCATGTCACAGCCTGGCTGTGTTCTTACCTCACATAATATCTGCACCCAGCTCATGTTCCTCTGCTCTGGCTACTCAGAGTCTCTCCATTCCTCTTTTTCTTTCTTCTTGTGTGGCCATTTCCAGAAAATGTCTAAGACTTTGGAGAAGAATGTCACAATGGAGTTAAGAATCTGCTTTCTTTCTATGCAAGGAATAGTCTCATCAGAGGGCACACTATCCTCTGGGAATTGTTTGGAGTGTGTGTGTGTGTGTGTGTGTGTGTGTGTGTGTGTGTGTGTGTTTGTGTGTGTGTGTTCCTTGATTGCTATTTTGCTGACAAATGATAATCTATATATGATCCTATTACTACCCTCACCCATCCTCTTCTAGATCCATAGAACAGGTGGACTGGATTCCAACCAAGACAGACCATTGCTTACTGATCAGTTCTTTAACAATAGAAGCCCCAGATTTAGCGGGCTTCTGCCTATTCAGAATAAATACTGCATTTCCCAGACTCCTTTGCAACCAGAAGTAAACATATTAGTAAGTTCCCGCCAGTGAGACTTAAATGGATCTGGCATTTGCAACTTCTAGGAAAAGTTCTTAAAGGTTGCTCTTTTCATTAGTCCACCTTTTCTACCTCGCAGTTGGAATGTGAATGTGATATCCAGAGCTCTTGTAGAAAATTAAAAGCATTAGGTGGTATACCTACAATGACAGAGCAGCAAAGTGCAATCAGCACAGGTCATTGGTGATTCTGGACCTATCACAGCTCTAGACTTTCTGACTCTGAATCTTCCTATGTGACACTTCGCCTCTGTTATTTGGAGGTTTGTTTGAACTCACATCAACTCATTTTGTCCTAGGTTCTACTGGAATGAAAAAGATATGGTATTCATAGTCAAAGGAATCTAAAGATTCAGTCAAAAATACAGGCAAAAGTATCATACCCTATCTGAAAAATAGCTAAAGCAAAAAAAGAGGAGCTGAGGGTATGACTCAAGTGGTTGAGTGCCTGCCTAGTACACATGAGCCCAAGTCTAAATACCAATACACACGCACATAGGTATGCATATAAAATAACAGCTATATAGCAAGCACAAACGACTATGAGAAGAGATGGTTTACAAAAGCTCTAAAAATTAAAACATGATCATGCAAATGCTTTTCTAAAATAAAAATAAGTAACAACCTTTTCTTGACTGGTTAAATAACTCTTGGACACAACAATAAGAAAACCACGCAAATTGAAAAAACAGACTTGAGGAAATCAAGCAGAAGTAACACATAAATAGCAAGGAAAATTTCCAAATATGCAAAAGAAACAGAGAATATGTTTTAACAGTCTTCAGTCCTCTAATGGCACTATACAAAGAGAGACCGACCCAGGGAGGGGGTGGGGTAGGGTGGGGGGACAGAGGTGACAGGCAATATTTGAAGAGAAGGATTTTCCAGAACTGAAAAATGTTTCTGCTGGGTGCCAGTGGTCCACACTTGTAATCCTAGCTACTCAGAAAGCTGCGATCTGGGGATCAAATTTTGAACTGAGCCAGCACATTTAAGTCCATGAGACATTTCTCTCCAATTAACCACCAAAAAGCCAGAAGCAGAGTTGTGGCTCAAGTAATGGAATGTTAGCCTTGAGTGAAAAAGCTAGGGTATAGTACCCAGGCCATGAGTTCAAGCCCTACTACTGACCCAAAAAAACCCTTCACATCTTGGACAAGACTGAGAAGGAACCCAAGGAAGACAACTTAATTAATACCTATAGATTACGAGACCAGCCAGTGATCTCTCTGTCCTCTTCCCACTAGACCTATCATGTCATTAAGTTGCCACTTGGTAAATCAGAGAATTGCCCAGAAGGAATGAGAAACAAGGAGAGGAGGAAGAGGAGGAGGAGGAAGAAGAAGAAGAGAAGGAACAGGAGGAATAAGAGGAGGAGGGAGGGAGGAGGGGGGAGGAGGAGGAGGGGGGAGGGGGGAGGAGGAGGGAGGAAAAGGGAGGGAGGAGGGAGGAGGAGGGGGAGGAGAAAGAAGAAGTTATCCTAAGGACTGACAGGGAGGGCACAGCATTGTCAACAACCCACTCCCTACCTCCGGGATGTGTCTGGGTTAAAATAGGCCACCATGGGATGCCTTTAAGCCTTGACAAACTTTTAGAATTAAAATTCAAAAACTCATCAATGCTTCGCTTCTCTCATTCGCTCCCTTCCCTGCTTTTAAAATTAAATACTCATTTCAATATATCTAATAAAAGCTAAGGGTGAAAAAGAGAGAGGGGGGAGAATTTTGCCTTGATTTAGACCTTGATGTCAAGGGCATTCCTTCGGGCTAGAGCTGGTGTGTAAGAACAGGAAGGAGACAGTGGAAGTATTAGGTGAGAAAGAGCAGGAGAGTGACAGAAACTCAGAAGCAAAGCACTCAGTCCCTGCTCCCTCCTTAGTTCTCAGGATGGGCTTTGACATCAGACAGGCATGAATGAACTCAGACGTTTCTTTGTGACTAGGTCACTTGACCTAAGTTTGGGCAAGTCATTGCATCTACACCCCATGTTCAATGTGTGGCCCAAAATGTGTAGATCCAAACCAAGCAAGAGTTCCTTTCTGGAGAATTTAGATGGTGAAGGGTGCCATTACCTCAGCCCCAGGGGTCCAATAAGGAGGCAGAATGGCCATGCTTGGGAGGGTCAGGCATGCGCTAGGATACTTGGGATACTAGGGACCACAGAGGAGATCTCAAACCTGCTCCCAAAGATCTAGACCATAGCACCGTGTGAAAACCATTCTCAGAGGAAAGAAGTAAGTAGGAAATCGAAATGATGCTTTTGCTGAAAAAGCATGTTCAAACAGCAACCAAAGATGAAACAGACAGCACTGGAGATAAAGCACAGTGTTTCTGGGATGAGGAAGGGGAGGGTATTGCTATGGGCATTTTAACAAAAGGCAATTTCCTAGGCCCTTCCGCACTGCCAGGAGTCAAACCAAGGGCTTCCTGGGAGACAATCTATGCCCCATCCTCACCATCTAGAAGCTGGCTGGGTTCACACATGCAGCTGGGACAGCAACTACCACCCAAAGTGAAATAGATCAGCCCAGACTTTCCCTATGTGAGATTATTTCCAGAAAGGAAATCTGCCAAGAGACAAGCGCTACTGAGAGTAGGGAGGGGAGATGGTATATTGGGGCCATGTGGGGAAAGTTGGTTTCTGGCACTGGCCATATCCCAAAGATAGCGGAGGAATCAAATGAATGAGAAAAGGGGTGCCTTACTTCACAAAGCCTACCCCTAGACATTCAGAGAGACAGGGTCAGTCTTCCCTGGAACTCAGAGATCTCCCTCTGAGGATACACACAGAGACCAGCCTCTCCCCCATGCTTTCTACCTCCTCTGAACATTTCTATCCTACACACACCAAATGACTCCAAATGTCAATCCAAAAGGCAAGGCAAGAAAATGCAAGCCAGGAAGCCAGAGCTGCTGTACACTGAGCTCTTTCTCTCCCTTCCCCCCTCCCTGCCCCCCACCTCCCTGTCCTGGCCCCAGCCCTCAACTCAGGCTTGCCTCTGCTTGGCGGAACTCAAAGCAGTCTCATTTCCCCCAAGGTTGTCACAGACCAATTTTCTAAACTGCATGAAAACAGAAAACAAACAGAAAACTAAATCCACCAAAGCCTGAATCTCAAGAAAAGCTTGGCAGGCCTGAGCAACGTGCTAACAATTTCATGCTGTTTTAAGACTTTCTAACTAAGCAACATGTACCAACAACCAGATGTGCCCTGATATCCAGAAAAAGAAAAGGGAGGCGGGGGAGAGAAGAACATCTAGGGACAGATTCATAAAACAGGAAAGCACTCATCAAGACATAAAGCTTCCCAGCGTGCTAGGCCCGGGGTGAGAGGGAAGCTGTCTCTTTTAGCCTGGATGTGGCTAACTTAGCTACTCAGCCACTCAATCACTTGTATGTTTTTGGTCACTACCTTCTTTGTACCAGTTGCACAAAGATGTTCACAGCCTGTGCAAAACAATAGCAAGGGAACAAATATAGTCACAACATAGTATATGCTATGCTCCGGAATGGAGGAGAGAAGCCCAGAGAATAGAGCTGTCTCAGAGTGCAGCTTAGGTTTGATTTCAGGCATAGCAATATATGTATGAAGCATTTATAAGATGCTGAGGACCCAGAATGATCATGAAAAATAAGTGCATGCAGGCGTGATGAGTGTGCCTGTGGCAAATGAGCCTAGAGCACGTAGGTAACATCCCACCACATATAGGGTGCTGGAACCAGGGCTCAGTTCAGCCAGGGCTCACCAGCCAAGAGCGCTATGCCTTTGAAGCAGGCATGTGTATGGACCTGTGGCTTGCTAGTAAGCTTGCTAGTCATCTCCAGGTTTCTGTCAACAGTGCCTCCCCCAAGTCTGAGAGGACCTCAGTAGCTAGAAGAAGCCAGGGCCTTGGACTCTTAGCTACCCCATAGCATTGGATACAGGTTAACCCAGGACAGAAAGATATACCTCATGCTACTTTAAACTTATATCCAGTTGGTTTATCTTACCACCTGGTTGCAGTACATAATAGATATTTATATAATCCTGTAATGATTGTGAAATTCTAGAATCATATACATGTAGGGTTTTAACTTGTTAAAAAATGATAAATATGAACATCTAAGTCATGCCATGATTTTCAAAATATTCTGGTACTTTCTTCTTTCTTCTCTTTTTCTGTCTCTGTGTCTGTCTGTCTCTGTCTGTCTGTTTCCCTGCGGCCCTCCCCCCAACCTCAGTACACTTGGAAGTTAATAAAAGTAGCTGGGAGCTGGCCTGGGCTTCCCTTCCCCCCTGCCCTGGGAGGTCACTCCAGGTCAGCAGCCCTGAGCCTCAGGGAGTCCCTGCTCCCTGCTAAAAGTCCATTAGCTCAGCCTTACTGCTGTCCTAAAGCCAGTAGCCTTTATTAGGGTTGTCTTTGTCACCTGTTAACTTGTTTATTAGACCAGTACTGGGGTTAGAGAAGGGAGGATGGGCGTGAAGGTCACAAGTAGGTGGGAATTGCACACCTCAGGCCTGAGCCTCTCCCTGGTCATTATTTTCCCCAGAATGACTTCTGAGAGGGGGGCTGGGGGAGGGGGGGCTACAAAGCCCTCCTTGAGCTAACACGTGGCAAGCTAGCACAAAAGGACTGCAAACAGGCCCCTAATTAATAGGTTTGCTTAGAGCTGTTTCCCTGTTTAGAGACTTCATCCCAATAATTGCAGGCTCCATAATCATTAATCAGTCACCACTACCTTTCTGGATGCCCACCACAAGCCTGGCCCTGTTCAAGCCACTGTGAAGAGAGAGGAGCCAAGAACAGGAAGGTTTTAAATGCATGCACTGTGCCAGGTACTTTGTGTGTGAGACTCATGAACCTCATAACCATCTGATGAAGAAACTGAGTCCCATAGAAATTAGTTTGCTCAAGGTTATCAGCTTGTGTAACTTGTACATGAAACCATTCAAATAAGGGAACTGAGCCTAAGAAATGAACTACAGATGAGGAAAATGAGTCGAAGAGAAATTAACTAGCCAACAGCCTGCAAATGTCAGGATTTGAGCCAGTGTATGGCTGACTCTCAAGCCTGGGTTCTTGCCCACCAGGCAGTAACAACACAAGCTCCTTAAAACTGATGCAAAAAGCAGAAGAGCTCAGAGCTGGCTGAACAAGGCACACCTTGTACACAAGAGCCTAGAAGAAGCTGGGAATACAGTTCTCAGGTCCCTAAGGACAGGACACATATAGTGGGTATGAAGGGTAAGGAGAATTATATGTGCTTAATAAATTGTACTTGGGAACTTTGTCCAATCCCAAATCCAACATTGGAAATAATGGGTGGAATCTGTGCCTCACTCAGAGCCAATAAACATTCAGTTAAATGTCAAGGAGGACATACGTGCACACGCGCGCGCACACACACACACAATCTCACAACTATACCTGCACATGTACACACACACAGAGGCATGTGTGCATGTATGCATAGGCAGGCCCACTTTGGCTGCTCCAAACAATGCTGGATCGGGTTCAGTAGAAGAAGACCTCCACGAGCAGCGAGGTATTGGCATCAGGCCCCAAAGGATTAGGGTGAGGGCCAAACCTAAAGGAGGAGATGCGGAGTCAGTGAGTCCTGTGACCACCCTGGACCCAGAAGGCTGGCAGCTGTAAGGGAATGTCTCGTCCAAGTGCCCAATTTAGACCTGGTCCCAGAACATAAGAAATGCCAGGGAAGAGGAGTGGAGCCAGGAAATAGCAAAGAGTGGGGGCTGACCACAAGCTGGGTACCTACTCCTTTTCCTAATCATCTCAGCCCTGCTTCACCTCTGAGCTGGCCCACCTCCATACCACACAGACATCTTAGCCAGGTGTTCAGACCTCCCAGCTCCAGGGGAAGAAATATACATCCCAACCACATACAGATTCACCCAGTCATCTCCTAAGCTCTGGCCACACTGATCCCTTGGAGTCCTCAGGCCAACCTTGAGCCTGGACAAAGGTAGACAGAATGAAGTAAGCCAATCAGTATCTGGTAAGGCCTGTCTCAGCCCATCCCCTGTCTTGGGTCTGTGTGACAGATGGTGGAACCACATGAGGCCAGCTGTTGTTCCTTAGAGCTAAGAAGAGCTGGGTCCCAGAGGCTACCCTAGCCCATCCTCCACAGCTCCCAGAACCTGATATACTGCTCAGGCAACTGTATGCAACACTCATGACTTTTGACCACAAGGTTGAGTTTCCAGATTCGATTCCAGAGTGGGCTGTGGGCCTGGAAGACAAAGCCAACTCTTCTTTTTATGGTCAAGCCTCTCACATCCCAAGGAAACAGCAAGTTCTAAAGGACAGTCTTGAAGCTCATGGCCAAACCCATTAGCTAAGAGTTAATAAGCCAGACCCCCGTAAAGGCTTCAAGGCCCAGGACCAGCCCCATCAACTGATCAGTGCCATTCCTCAGCTGCCCAGGCCTCAGCATAATCTGAATGAGGACTGTTGGGTCCTGAGTCCCTGCAAGCCACAATTTAGAAGGTTACCCTGTGCTGAGGCTGCCCCTCCCTTCAGTGGCTTCTCTTCCAATCTTCCACAGAGCCTCTGGCTCCGTGCTGTTCCTGCCCTTAACTAAGTGGTTAAGGGGGACAAAAAGCCCATTTATCATCTGAATTAGCCATGACATATTGATGTTTCTCATCAGTCTTCTCCATACCACATCCAGGGTGTCTAAGGAAATATTCTGGAAAGACTAGCACTCTACCCTCTGCCCATGAGGAAAGGGACAGAAAGAGAAGACAAGAGACAGAAAAGGAGACTGAAGAGCCTGGCTTTCCCATGCTGGGGATCCTGGAAGAAACAGGAAACCATGCCTGCAACCTCCATTTAAATTGCAGTGATGATCACTCTGGGAAGATGGTAGGGTGGGGTCAAGAGGGAAATCAAGAAACTTCCTACAGAAGACAGTCTAAACCAGATTCCTTCAGAGACTCTCCAGAGGCTCACCCCTGCCTGCAGCGTCTGAACCTGAGTAAGGATCCTCACACAGGGGCTCAGGGCTACTAGAATACCAGAGAAAAAGGAACCATGGTCTCAGAGCCTGTTGCTGGCCACTCTAGCCTTTTCCTCCAGGGCTTCTTATCAGGCTAACGGCACTGCTTCATTGAACTAACAGGGACCAACTTACCTCTTAAGACAGCATGGATAAGTCTACATACCCTTCCTAAATTGTCCTGTATCTTGCTTTTTTCTTTACTTTTCTTTTCTTTTTTTTTTTTGTCAGTCATAGAGCTTGAACTTAGGGCCTAGCACTATCTCTGAGCTCTTTTTACTCAAGCCACAGCTTCATTTCCGATTTTCTGGCGGTTAATTGGAGATAAGAGTCTCACAGACTTTCCTGCCTGCGCTGGTTTCAAGCCACGGTCCTCAGCTCTCAACCTCCTGAGTAGCTAGGATTACAAGAGTGAGAGAGCCTGGCTGTATCTTGCTTTCTATCCCCAACTATGTAACCAATAGGATGATGATGGTGATGGTGATAATGGTGGTGATGGTGACAATGATGGTGAAGATGAATAGTCAGACAGACAGACAGATATACAGATGGACGCATGATAGATCTCATCTCGTATACATCCTCTAGTCATACTGGTGCTTCTCTTGTCAACCTCTCCCTCTTTCCCAATGTCAGCCTCCTTTCCCACTCCCTCAAGCCCTCTTTCCTACTCTGAAACCAGCAGTAGACGAACTGTTCCGAGCCCAATGGGATGGGAACCTGCACTTTTGACTCTAGACGTGTTTCCATGTGGAGCTGCCTCTGCTGAAAGCCAGACATGCTGGACTCAGACACTGAGCAGCCTCTTCTGAGAGATGCACTGGCTGTGGCTGGTGAGCCAAACTTCCCTCTGCACCCTCCTTTCCCTACATATGTCCGACTCATCATCAGTCAGCTGTCAACTCCAGCCCATTAAGCTCCTTCTCTCTTAACATTTGCAGTTTGAATTTGGCAACAACAACTGGAGAAGAGGGCACATCTAAGGAATGACCCAGAAACTCCTCCGCACCAAGGACTGCAGGAGAGCCTGGCAGAAGTTAAGTTCAAGGGCATGACCCACAGGCACCCATGTGACCACAAACCCAACCACTATAACCCCAGGGTGCTGAGTCTCCTGGGTACAGTGTTCCAACACACCCACATGAACCTCATCCCAAACGTCAAGAGCCCTCTTAGAAAGTCCTCTTCACACTGAAAATTTGAAGTTGTCAAATAAAATACAGAATACACAGTTAAAAGTGAATTTCAGATAAACAACTAATAATTTTCTGGTATAAAATATGCTCCAGATACACACAGACCACATTTAGGTTTAAAGAAAAAAATTAAGCTGAGCACTGGTGGTTCATACCTATAATCCTAGCTACTCAGGAGGCTGAGATCTAAGGATTGTGGTTTGAAGCCAGCTTGGGCAGGAAAGTCTGTAAGTCTCTTATCTCCAATTAACCCCCATTAAATCGGAAGTGGAGCTTGCTCAAAGTTGTAGAGTACAAGCCTTAAGCAAAAAAGCTAAGGGACCACAACCAGACCCTGAGTTCAAATTCCAGTACGAGCTCACGCTCTTTGTCTTTCTCTCTCTCTCTCTTCCTCTCTCTTTCTCTTTCTCCTCTCTCTTTCTCCCCCTCTCTCTTTCCCTTTCTCCTCTCTCTCTCTCCCTCTCTCTCACACACACACACAAGGTAATTCACTGTTTATCTGAAATTCAAATTTAACTGGTGTTTTGTGTTCTTATTTGCTAACCAGCAATCCTACCTTAGAACAACTTGATTCTAGAGTCATATTAGAAATGGAGAGAGAATTGTTAGGTGGGGGGAAAAAACAAGAAATTATAATCAGCTCACCTATGCTTTGGGATTTGCTTCCTCTCAACCCTGGCTTACCCAAGCTCTCCAACTTTGACCTTTCTTGTCTCCAAATCACCTGACCCCTTAGCTGCTCTAACTAAGCTCTGAGGCCCAGGTGCCTGTACTTTTATCAGTGCACTGGGGTGAGGCAAAAGTTTTAGAAAAAAAAGTTAAATAAAACTTTATTAGAAAACTGAAAGTAGCATTAAAAATATTTGAATTCATATAAAAAGATAAAAGTATAGTAACAATCATATGTAAGGAGATCGAATATCAAAGCCCTAACGCCAGAGAACTTTGGCCATGGCCTGGTTCTTCCTTTCCTTCAACTATCTTTAATCCATTGACTTGGGGTAAGGTTTTAAACTGGTGCCCCTCAATGGAACTAGACCCATACTCTGGAACACAAGCTCTGCATATGTAAATTACCTCAGAATCGTTTTGCATCCTACCCCAGACCACTTCAATCAGAACTTCCACAAGTAGGGCTCAGGTATCAGGATATTTAAAAGCTCCCTGGATGATTCTAATACACCACCAGAGCCGAGAAACCCTCACCTGAAAACCTATAAAAACTACCGATGCTTGTGTCTCACTCTCAGAAACTCTGCTTTAATTGGTATGAGGTGCAGCCTGGGCATTGGGAGCTTTTAAAGCTCTCCAGGTGAATTTAATGTGCAGAAAAGTTTGAAAAGCCACAGCTCCTCACACTTTAATATACTTTAAATCTCCCAGGGATCTTGCTAAAATGCAGATGTTGATGCAGTAGATCTGAGGCAGAGCTGAAGAGTCTGCATATCTAACACGTCCCAGATGATAACCATGCTGCAGGCCTTCAAACCACTTTGACTCTTGAGGTTCTAGCTCAGAGGGTCCTGAACACTATTGAAATTACCTAGGAAACCTTAAAAATACATTGCCTTGAGCCAACCCTCACCACACGGCAGAGATTCTGACACAACTGGTCTGAAGCTGGGCTTGAACCATTAGGATTGTAAAATCTCCCCCAGGTAATTCCAATGTACAGCTAAGACCTTGGCTATAGACCAAAACCTAGGCCTCATTTTACAAGCAACCTTGTGACCCTAGTGGGGAGTTACCATTCTCCAAGAGCCCTTCTGATTCACTTCTATTCCCTGCCCCAATTTGAAAAAAAAAAAAATTGCAGAAGATACTTTCTCCCCCTGTCTCAAAAGGCCATGGCCTCTTGTAAAAATTCCCCTTCTCCCACTTGAGACCGAACAAAGTCCCCAATTCCCAGATCCGTTGCAGAAGTGAGATGATCGCCTCAATACCCTGAAACCGTGTTTGACTGAAGCAGGCCACCTTCCCTTGCTCTGATGACCAAATGTCCCTCTGGCTTTTCTGAAGATGCCACTGCCAGACCAGGAGCCACTGAAAAGCAAATGTCACCAACAGTCATACACAAGGGGGTGGGGTGGGGGGGAAATCCATGCTTGACAGGATGCTGTCAATCAAACCAACTGAGCTGCCAACTATGTCTCAAGCTGGTTCCCATACAACCCATCCCCTCTCCCCCATGATCCCTTAGAAATGGAATTATGACAGCATATACGATATGTGGCCACAGGGGTCCAAAGGGGGAATGTGGACCTGAGGAAATTATTACCCTATTTTTTGTGTCATTCCCGGGCAATTTTTCATGAATCTCCCCCCCACTCCCAAAGGGTGGCCATAAAACCATGTGCTGTGCATTTTTTCATTAGTAGCTTTCATCTTCCAATGGGCCCCAAATCTTTTGTTGGAAGGTGGATGTTGCTGGTAGAAATGTCCGTGTCTTGCATGTACACACAGAGTTTGTGTAAAATCCTAACTGTAATGTGTAGAATTTGCAGGTCGCAGAAGTGTCACAGTCTACTGAAATGGATCTGGAATCAATAAGGTGCACATCAGACTCAATTGTATTTAATTTTCATTGCTACCTAGAGGAAAGCCTCGCACAGTCCTATACGCATGAAATTAAACATGAAAGCCTGTCCAACGTGCAGAAGCAAGACTTAAAATGACCTGTAAATAGGGTAAAACATGGCAGCCCAGCCCATTGCAATATTATAATTCATTTCTCTTTCCAGAGTGAAGGTGACACCCCTCCCCTCTAAGAAAATCAGAAAAGACATGAGTACACAGTGCACAGCAGATCTAAAGGAGAACTAAGTGTTTGCAGTTACACACCAGCAGGGCTTCCCCTTTGCACACCCAGGAGTCTCTTCCAAGTGGAAAAATCACACTGTCCAGAGAGAAAGCAAGTCAAACAAGGCACCCCACCCCTCGCTACCCCCACCCCCACACAAGCTAAGTCCCTTGGCTAGTGAGATAATGGAAGGTCTGGGTCTTTCAGCTGAAATGGGGTGGGGGACAGACAGCCACTCTGGGCATTCCAGCTGACATTGACCTTTCAGTCATGGAAACATTCCCCAGACCGACACTAATCAGGGGCACATCTGGTGTTTGGACTCTGTCCAGATGGGGGTTTGTGTTAGTCAAGTCAGCACGATAACCCGCTGGGGAGGGGAGAGTGCAGGACTGCAGAGAGCAATCTCCATCCTCGATGTGCATGAGATATACACATGCTGTGGCCAGTGACTCATAGACCAGAGTCTACCTAGTTTCTGTCTACTCCATTCTCCCAGCCTCACCCACAGAAGAGAAAACTGGATTGACTCAGAAACTGAGCCAAAGTGACTTCCAGGGGCAGTGTAAAATTCAGTGCCCCAACACCCACTGTAGTTCACTTCCCATGTTTCTACATTCTCTCAAAGTGTAGTGCCACTCAAGATAACATGTGAGCTAAGGTGATGAAAAGAATCCAGCTGTTTCTTCTCTTCCAACTTCCTGTGATTTGCAAACGTACTGAGGCAGTGATGAGCCATCTCTCACACCATCCACCACCCACCCCAATTCTTCTAGTAGAGCTTCTTTATCTTAAATAGATTTGGAAGCAGAGGATACTCTCCCTAACTGGGTTCCTAGACTTTTTCTCAAAAATGAATATGATAATTTATCTCCCGCCTCCAGAACAAGGATCCTCATGGTATGAACCATTAGGTCAACCAGACAGGTCAGGAATGACAAGACCTTGACTAACTCTCAGCCTCCACTTTCGCAGTCTGACACCTGTTGCAGCCATGAACAATACTGCTAAAGAGCTAATCAAGCAAATCAAAGCCAGGATAAAAGGGATTACTTCCCCACCCAGCCACACAGAAGGCTAGCCCCAGCTGTCAGAAGGAAGTCCTTTCAGTACACCCAGGAGTGCCCTCCCTACCGTGGATACCATGTTTCCCAGCTTCCCTAATGATGCTTTCTCATACAAACCAACCTCTAGGCAGAAATGATGGAAATCAGGAACCAAATCCATCTGCTCAAATCACAAAGCAGTGAGTGGGCTCTTTTAGTATAAATAATTGACAACTACAGATAATTATTCGTCCTTCTTTTATTTGTTAAAAAAAAAAAAAACCCTTCAAGAATCAGAGGAATAACAACTGAGGTAAAAGCAAGATAGTGGTCAATGGACAGCTTCCAAAAATAGATCTCAGCTCCTGCATTAACCCACTTGCAGAGCTTTCCAGCACCTTCTCTTCCTCCTGCACCCAGCACCCAGACAAAAGGCAACTATCATCCCTCACCCAGCCAATTCTTTCTGGAATAACCAAAAAGGGAAAACACCTTCACTTTAGTCCTGCTAACCGACCTGAGGACCACACCTCCCCAGCCACCCCCACCCCAACTTCTGTTGACCTCTCTGAAAAATAGGCTGTAGCCACTCCAGTGTACAGGGCAGTAGCCACAGGGACCAGAGGAGGGCTCTTCTCCCTGCTCTAGAGGACAGCTACTCAGCTCCACCCTCCTGAGGAAGACTTGCCACCACTCTTCAAGCTCTGCAGTCACTGAGAAGCAACTCTCAGACACTGTCACTCTGTCTAAGCCAGCCCGGGTCTCTGCTGGTGCCAGCCCTTCCCGCCCTGCTCCCCGCCAAGGATTTGGTACAAAGCCATCTCATGTTCCGTGCCAAACCAGTAATTTGCAACACTCATCAGAATCGGTTGCCATCAACTGACTCAGCATTCCTCCTTTGCTAGCCCAGCCAGCCTCTCTATCACCCCAACATCCCAGCCTTCAGCTCCACAACGCCCTCACAGAAGCACACACATGACGACTCACTCATCCTCTCTGAAAAGGTTACTCATCCCAAGGCAGAAATCGGTTCCGAAAAGACAGAATCAAGGAGTCCTGTTACTATGGAAACCACTATCCTTGGGGCCTGCTTTGTCAGGATGTCCCTTAGAAGCTGAGGAAACTTCCGGCCTGGGGCAGCTGTGGATACAGCCTGAGATCTCTGTGGACCCTTGGACCACACTGATTCCTCCATCTCCTGTGTCAAGCCTCCTTTCACACACAGAGCTGACCCACCACAGACACCCCATCTGGCCTCCTGAGTGGTTTCTTCAGCTCAGCTCCAGAGCCAAATTAAACGTTCCCTCTATGTCTGTAGACAAAAAGGGTTTTGACTAACTTCTGTGTTTTTAGAGACTGAAATTCCGTTAACATTTCTTAGGGGTGGGCAAGAGAGATGACAAATAAGAACTTGTCTGAATGTTTTACATTTCTCCTCACTGCCTCGGGAAGGTTCACGATGAGGTCGTCCATGATAAGGAGCAAGACCTCCCATCCGGACTGTCCTGCAGCCCCAAGAGGACAGTCTGCAGAGATAAGTCACCAGGATTAGGAGGCTGACTGACATTCTAGAGAAGAGCATGGAATGGGGGCTGCACAGAGGGGAGCCAATGTCCCAGGGAAGACTGTACTGAAGAATGTCCTGGCCATGGATGAGTGCAGTCATCAGATCAATTACTGTCAGCTCAGCATTCAAAAGGAGGGGAAGAAAGGGATGTCTCCAGGAGGTAAGATGTATAGCCAAGCTGGGTATGATGGCATATTATGCCTGTAATACCAGCATTCAGCTCAAGCAGGAGGAACCAAAGTTCAAAGCCAGGCTATCACCCTGCCACACACACACAAATAAAAGGTTGTGTAGCCAAGATGGTAAACTCCAAAAATCAATGGTTAGAGTCTGCAAAGTCTTTGGGGTTAGAAATAATCTAATAAAAGACTTTATGCCCCGGCACTCTATGCTAAATTGCCTGTTAACTTCATTATGTTGTAAAAATCCTCATGAGAACCGTATGAGACTAGAAACCATCATATGCCTCTTTCACAGATTAGAAAATTGAGACTTGGATTGACCAGCGGGTAACTGAAGGAATTGGGATCCAAAGCAAGTTCTGTATGACCACAGGGCACACTCCTGACCACTCACTAGACCAACTAGCCTCAGGAACCATCACCACACCATTAACCAATCAGAAACTAGTATGTGGATGGTGTTGTGACAAGATTTCACATTCCAGGAGGTAAGTCTTCAGCTTAATTCTAACCAGGGAAATACTCATCTGCTCCACTCTGCAAGCATCTTCAGAAAAGGCCGATCCAGCACTCATCCAAAGTGTTGGCAAGCCAGGTATGGTAGTTCCCACCTATCTTACCAATACTCAGGAGGATGATAACAGGAGGATTTCAAGTTTGAGGCCCACTTGGTCTATATAGAGAGACCCTGTCACAAAACAAAACAAAATGAGGGTTACATAACCACTACCCTTTAAGACATTCCTTCCAACGAAACACAAGCACTTTGCTTAGATGCCTTTCCAGAGGTCTTTCATGTCCAATCTGTTAAGTGTGACACCAATCCATACTTTCTCCATTTCTAGGAGTCTTGGAGGAATGGCCCTTGGGAACTTGGTGAACAAGGACAGAGCAGGAAAGAGAGGCTCCCATGCACTGTTATCTTGTCCAGGAATTTCTGCCTTCTATACCTTCCACTCCCTAGTCCACCCACAGATCAGAAATCTGCCAAGGGGCAGTATCTAGGTAAGAATCAGATTCTCTCTCTCCTCTCTCTCTCTCTCTCTCTCTCTCTCCCTCCCTCCCTCTCTCCCTCCCCCCCCTCTCTCCATCTGTGTTTCTATCTGTCTCTCTCTAACTCATTCACTCTTGCTCTATCTCTTTATCTCTCTGAGTCAGTTCTAAGGCTTGAGCTCAGGGCCTGAATACTGTTCTTTAGCTCTTTCACTCAATGCTGGTTCTCTACAACTTGATCTAGGTTATGTTGTGGGGGCGGGGGGGGGGGGGGTACCAGTCCTGAGCTTGAACTCAGGGCCTGGGTGCTGTCTCTAAGTTTCTTTGGCTCAAGGGTAGTGCTGTACCACTTGAGCCACAGTGCCACTTCCAGGTTTTCTAAGGAGTTTATTGGATATGAGTCTCATAAACTCTTCTAACTAGGCTAGCTCTGAACCACAATCCTCAGATCTCAACCTCCTGGTAGCTAGGATTACAGTCATGAGCCACCAGCATCTGGCCACTTCCAGCTTTTTGATAGTTAATTGGAGATGAGTATCATGAACTTTCTTGACCAAGGCTGGTTTCCAACTGGGCTCCTCAGATCTCAACCTCCTAAGAAACTAGGATTACAGGCATGAGCCACAGGTGCCTGGTTTCTTTCAGTTGGTTGCTTTCCAATGACTTTGTTCTTGGTGTAGCCAGGTGAGTCCATACAGAGCATTTATAGGATGTTTAAAGCATGCTATGAAAGGAAAGGTGTGGAAAGCTCAATTGGAAAAAGGGACGAAGTTGCACAAAGTTAGGAAATCATAAGAGTCCCAAGGTACCTGAAACACTAACACAGTAAGAGTTTTAAGAGGTGATAAAGATAACTTGCTGTCAAAGGAGGCAGATATTACCAAAGAAACAAGCAAAATGAATTCCTTTCTTAACCCACCATAAAGGTGAATGGCTACCAGATGGTTAGGCAGAAATACCTGTCCACAAATTCCTGGAGAGAAAAACAAATGCAAGAAGCAATCAGATCCTCTACAGAGCAGATGAGCAGGAAATCAAAATATCCATCCATTGACCACAATGCAAGACCACACATGTTCATGAAGAGGAAGACAATGGGAATGTGAATTAGCATTGGTCCTCCACCTGCCAACCCATACGCCAAGAACTAACCACAAACCTCAGGATGCCAGAGGGGAAAAGCCATCTGAGACAATTCAGTCATGTCAACTTGAGGGATGAAGACATCCAGGTGACTGGAAAAACCTAGCACAGGTCCTAGAGAAATGATGTGACCAAATAACAATGATGTCTCTTGTTCAAAACCCTACTGCATACCAGGCCCTTTTGCTGAGATTTTCAGCTGCCTATGTCACAGGCAGCCGAAATGCCTCTCATTGATTTTTGTCACCTACCAAATCCCTAGCCCCTAGGCTAAATCTAGTGATTCCCACCAAGTGAATAGAATATGGTAACAAGTGGGAAGATGAATAAATAAAAATGAAATAATAAATAAAAATGAATAAATAAAAGTAACTGTCTTGAATTTGTAGATCACTGACTCCTATTTTTCCATCTGAGTCTTGCCTCTTTCCAGTTCTGGCTATCAATGACTTAATCTTCACTCTCTCTTATAATTATCCCTCCTGTGCACTTGTTACTACATTCTTTCTAAAAGAGGCACATGTGCACCTCCACCCCGTGTGTGTGTGTGTGTGTGTGTGTGTGTGTGTGTGTGTGTGTGTGTGCGTGAGCACACACAGTCACACATCATGCCAATCACCTCAAGAGGAGCAGGGGGGAGCTCAGCCTCCTCTTGCTTTGTTTAGCTCCTTCCTAATCCATCTTCTGCCAACCACAAATAAGCATTACATAGACATTTACAGTGTAGCCCCCAGGGACAGATAGAAGCTGCTAATCCTTAAGAAGAGGCATGGGTACAACAGAGAGAGGCCCCAGCCTCACCCACCGGTGGGGGTTTTCCAGCTCAGCACTTCCAGCTCGCTGTCCAAGTCACCAAAGACGGTACAATCACTGGGCCTGGAGTGAGAAGGAGACAGTGGGAGCCTGAGGTATACGCATCCACTTCCACAGATGGCTACCTGACACAGTTCCTGAGGACTTGGTTGGACCCCCACCCCTACCCCACCACAGCTGACCTCTTGTAGTTTGATTTCTCCTCAAAACATCCACATAATCGTTGTACAACAGTCCACTTTCCATTTTTACTGGGCATATGAATGAGTAAGTTTCACTAGAAACCATATAGGACCTGAAATTCCCTGGGTCCCAGACTATGGTCCTAAACCTGCCCTCCACCCTTTCAGCAAGTTAAATTTATGAAATCAGAGGAATGAGGGGTTTTTGTTCAGTTTGCTTTTCCTTTTTTGGAGTGGGTTGGGCAGGGGTGCTGATTTGACTTTATAAAGTCTGATTGAAATTCCCCATCCCAAAGGGAAGCAGCTCTAGCTGGGCTCCCAGGGTCATTTTAGGAACCCTGGGGTCCTGGCTTGTATGATCCTGGCAGTATGATCCCCAAGGGTAACTCTAGGAGCAGTCTCCTCTAAAGCACCCAGCCTAGCTCAGCCCTTCGGCCCCTATCCTACAGCTGGCTCTCGAAACAAGGGGAGTTTGCAAGAGGGAAAACCTCTTATCACAAACATTTCCTGCCTATTCCCTTCTGACCCTGCATACCACAGCCCTTCCCTGGCTAGCCAGGCCACCAACACAGCCCTAACCACCTCCTCACAAAGACCTCTCAAGAAAGGGTCTCCAGACTATCTCTATTCTAAATTCTTCTCCATCCACACTCTCTCCCTTCTCCAGGGAGCTCAGGGGATCTTACAGGCCACCCAAATGGTTCAGTCACTGAAATCCATGAAAGAAGTCAGGTGGAGAGAAGAAAAGACAAGTAAAGATTTCTTCCTCAAATAGAAGAGGTGACTCCCAGCGGGAGTCTGTCCCATCTCTGCTAGGACCCTGCTGGGCTACCTCAGACAAAGAGACACACAGAGACAGAGCAGAGAGACAGACCTGCCTATCTGCAAGTGCCTAAGCACTTGTCTACCTTATTCCCTATGTGGTGGACTGTGTGTGCTTTATGTAGGCCTGAAGCTATGATTTGCTAGTTTGTATAAAGGGCTGGGAGCCAAAAACCAGCCTGGCTGTGGGCTGGTCAGAATTGCAGAGTGGCCTATAGAGACTAGGGCACCCAAGTCTTTCCCCCTCCCCAAACCTATGCTGGCCTTCTCTTGGCCTCCTGCCCCTAGCTTGCTGTGTGGTCTAAGCCCTCTGCACAGAAAAGCCAGGGAGGGAGGGACAGGCCTGCATGTTTACAGTCAAGCATAGCTGAACCTTTATTTTAAATAAATAAAACTTTTAGCCAGTTTTTATTTCCCCTTGTTCAACTAACAGCTTTCTCCCTCCATCTCCTCCTATTTCTCCTATTCCTTCTCTTCCTCCTCCTCTTCCTCCTCCTCCCTCCTTTATCTCTGGGGCCACCCAGGGAGGATCCATGGGGGCAGGAGGGAGGGTGTGGACAGAGGCCAGACTGACCCCGGTATTTAATGTCTTAGGTATGTACTACCTCCCTCTCCCTCTCCATCTCGTTCTCCTTCTCCCTGTCTTCCCTCTCCTTCTCCCTCTGTCTTCTCTTCTTACCCACAGAACCCCTGAGGTGCTTATGAATTTGAGACTTCCAGGCCTAAAAACTAGAGACTAAACAGGAAGCCCAGCCCCGTCATCAGCATGCTGCCCATCTGTTCCTCTCTATACAGTGTTGCGACCCCTGTTCTCCCTATTCACCGAACATTGTCATCCATCTGTCTTCCACTTTAGCTTGTCATCTATCTGTCTCCCCCATTGGACCCTCATCCATCTGTCCCTCCCACAGGATAACCAGCTCTATATCCTGTTGGGTTGTCATAAATCTGCCTATCCCAAGAGATGTTCCATCTGCCCATCACCTGACTGGGCTGTCATTCCATCCAACCTTCTTGATCATCCTTTCTTGTCCATCTGTCTCCCTGCTTTGGACATCATTTTACCCATCTGCCTTCCTGAATGGGAGGTGTCAGATGTAAGAATAGTTGGGAATCTATTCTGGTCTTGATCCCAACAACAATAATATAGCAACCATCAACCAAGTATCTACTATGAGCCATATACTTTATATACATTAATCCTCTCACAGCCCACTGAGACTGTGTGCATCAACTCATTTTACCAGAGAGGAAACTGAGACTAGGATGGGGCAAAAGCCTTGCCTAAGATTATATAGCTCCTAGTGGCAGATGCAGGGGACAGAACTAGGTCTGGCCCTGTGGAATGAGGGTGAAGACATAGTCCCCATACTTTCCACTTCAGGAGGTAAGATTTCCCCTCTCCTGGCCTCTCAGCACATTTAATTTACACTTTGCTGCTGGATGTTTTCAGACTGATGAAGTTTCCTCCCTGCCCTGGCTCTACAAAAAAACATAAAGGAAGAAAAAGCAGCCAGATGTGAGAGCAATTCAAAGGTCTTTGGGGGGGGGGGGGGGATGGGGAGTGATGTTAAATAAACAACCAATGGCATTCTTTCTGCAAAACGATCCATTTTCATGGCACCCAGGAGTTCGTCCAAGGGTCTCTGGGTCACTAGGGAAAAGCGTTTCGTGTGTTTTGGCTTCATATTCTTCCATTGGCCACAAAGAACTAATTCTTCCAATTAATGAAATCAGCACCACTGATGGAGATGTGCTGACAAATTATTTTCAAGACGAATATATTTGCACCAATGGTGGGGCTGATGGGCCCAAAGGATTTGGAGGCTGCAGGGCAATGTCCCCCACCAGCTGCAGACACTGAGGTCATTCATGGTGGCCACTGCCTCAAGGGATGCCTCTCTCTGCCCGGAGCCATGAAGGCTGGACCAGGTTGTGTGTTGAGGGGCTGCCTATCAATGAATGGGCTTCTGTATGGCCTTGCCAGGTCCCCAGCACCCCACCCCCCACTACCCCAGCCAAGTCCCCTCCGGGGCTTGTTCTAAAGGGCCTATTCACCATTTAGGATTCCCTGATGGGAAGTGAGACAGACACATGCTTCCTTGGGGCTATGGAAAAACTGGAGGCCTGAAGACAGGAAGAAGAAGCCTTAAGCTACAGGGAGGAGCCCAGCCAGAAGGAAAAAAAAGGAGGGAGGGGGTGGTGACCAGCTAGAAGCCCTGTAGGATAAGAAGAAAAGGAGAGAGAAGAGCAGGGCAGGCCTGGAAGGGAGAGTCATTGGGACAACCAGAGAAAGAGAAGGTGGGAAGGAAGGCCCCGAGGCTCAGGGAGAGATCCCAGTTGGGAGATAAATATAAGCCAGAAAGCAGTGGGGAATTTTTTTAAGCCACAGATTTAATTTCCTGATTATGGTTGCTTTTGGGGTTGTTTCCCCCACCCCCACCTCCAAGCTGATATAAGCAGCATTTTTCATTCCCTGAACAGTTCTACCAATGTGGAAAAGTGACCCAGAGTATGCTGGGTGATAGGCCCAGCTGCAATGTAGATAAGCCCACTGGAGGTGACTCCAAAGCCAAGCCTACATCTCATCTCCTTTTCCCATTTAGCAGAATAGGTCCTACGTTCCTGTGGCCAGTCCTGGAGGAAGGGAACAGAGCAGTTTCTAGACATCTCTGGTGAGTAAGTGGTCATCTGAGGTTTAGGGCTAAATTATCTGTTAATTGTCTCTGTGGTTTCTGTTTTCCTGGCTACATTAGGATTTTGAGTTCTGAGGGTTACAAATGAGGAGCTTAAGACACCCAACCCAGTTTGTTGCAGTTCGCCGCAGCTCATTTTACACTACTATCACCACACCATCTTCCTAAAGCTTTCTTTCCCTGCATAAAATCCAACTGTGCCATCCTAGACTTACCAAGTCAAGTCCACACAGCTGAGCAGGAAAGCAAAGACCCTCCGCTCTGTACAGTCCAAGACCAGAAGTTTTGGCATCAGCAGGGGCAGACTCTGTGGCCCTCCTTGGTCAGAAGCTGCATTTTAACAAGACCGTCAGACAACTTGTGTCAGGAGCCTTGCTCCTGACTCTTTGCCACCCATTCCAGCAAACTGGAATTGTTAAAGTCTTCTGAATATACCCTTCATTTTTCATTTGGAGTGCTGTCCTCTGTCGTCTCCCTTGTGATCATTGGTGGAAATCTCATCCACATTGTAAAACCCAACTCAAATGCTCTCCTCTCCCAGGAGTCTGCCCTTCCCACCATCCCCTTCCTTCACCAGAGGTTGGGACTTCTATATAGCAATTTGTTTCAGTCACCCTGGGTGTGTGTTTCACTTTCTGGCCTGGTTACTCATGTACTTATCAAAGGGGGCAGTATTCTGTAGTAGTTTACAGAACTTCCTGAGTTCCAATCCTCATCCCCTCGTTTTGGGACACCAAGCAAGAACTTAACCTCTTCGGGCCTCAGGCTCCTCATTAGTAAAATGGGGGAGGGGGAGAATAATTGCATACCTATGCAGACTAGTAAGACCTACTTAAAATGCATTTATCAAGTAAATATGTGGTCCACACCTCCTCCAATCCAAAATCCAGCTGCTCCAAGCGCATCTGTTTCTACATTCCCGTCACTGCTCTTGCCTGCCGTGGACCCCAGCTGCTCCTGCACCACTGAAAAACCCTGTACCTGCACTGGTGCCTGCAAGTGCAAAGAATGCAAATGCACCGGCTGCAAGAAGAGCTGCTGCTCCTACTGCCCTATGGACTGTGCCAAGAATGTCCAGGGCTATGTCTGCAAAGAAGCAGCTGAGAAAGGCAGCTGCTGTGCTGATATGGGGGCATACTGCCACGTGTGTAAACAGAGTGACAGTATAAACCTGGATTCTTAATTTCCTTTTTCTTTTCTTTTTTTGTCGGTCATGGGGCTAGAACTCTGGGGCTGGGTGCTGTCCCTGCACTCTTCAGCTCAAGGTAAGCGCTCTACCACTTGAGCCACAGCACCACTTCAGTTTTCTGGTGGTTAATTGGAGATAAGAGTTTCATGGACTTTCCTGCCCAGACTGGCTTTGAACCGTGATCCTCAGATCTTAGCCTCCTGAGTAGCTAGGATTATAGGCATGAGCCACTGGTGCCCAGATGCTTCTTCTTCTTTTTTTTTTTTAACATCCCTGATCCATTCTCCATTCCTGTTTCTGTGACATGTATAGCAGAGGATAAAAGTCGTTGATTTGAAGAAAATAAATTATATATGTGTGTGCATACATATACATATATATATGCCAAGAAATAAAGATTAAAATATGGTTCAAAATAGATATCTGCTGTAACCATGGGCTGTGGTGCTTATAAAGCACTCAATGAACTTTAATTGTCATGCCTTTTCATCTCCCCTGTGCCCTGGGCATTTGCATACAGTCATAGTCCATATTTCACGTCTCTATAAAGCTACATAGGTGTTATGTCCCCAACACCTATCACAGCTTGGCATATAACATGTGCTTATTAAATGATTGTTTACTTAATGAAACAATGCAAAAGCAATGCTCTTAATTGCACAATAAGGGTTACTAATCATAAAACCCACAGTTACCCAATATAGCCTAGCTTCCCAAAGCTAATTGCTATGCCCCTTTGTTTATTGGCTTGTTGATCAATGGTTAATTTTTCTAATAATCACTTAAAAGTCCTGCTTCCTCAATTTGACTTCCATGCTGTCTTTCCATCATGTCCTTTCTGCTCCTTCCTAGTTCCTTTCCCAAAATTCGGTGTTTTTTGGCATCTTTTAAAATATTGCAATTGGTCATTAAGTATTTTAACTTATTTATACAGTTTAAGTCAACTCTTTTATTTGACTTCCCTCCCCAAAAATGATTTTTTTTTTTAGAAAAACAACAACAACTCTATTCTGTGTTTTCATCTCGAAGAAACCACTTTGGCTAGGGTTTTGAACAAGAATGACCATTCTTTCCACAGCTCTGTGAAGGGAAAATTCGAAAACTAATGAAGTCACATTTGCCCAGTTCTATGTCCTGAGTATGCTGGTAGATCCTTACTAAACACTGAATACATGAGTGAAGGCTTGGAGAGGGTTAGTTTGGTGATAGGCTCAGAGGAGAGGTAATTTTTACCCAGATGTTAAGCATCTAGGTTGAGAGGCTCCAACTTTCCCACTTGCCATATTTCTTCATGCTATCTCTACTGAAAATGTTTTCCTTCCAGTTAAATCTTAATGGAAAGTGAAATAACTGTCATAAAAGAAGTTTATGCAAGGGCTAGGAATGTGGCTTAGTGGTAGAGTGCTTGCCTAGCATGCATGAAGCTCTGGGTTTGATTCCTCAGTTCCACATAAACAGAAAAGGCCAAAAGTGACACTGTGGCTCAAGTAGTAGAGTGCTAGCGTTGAGCAGAAGAGGCATGTATTAATCTGACAAACTGGCATGTTGAATTGAAACCCTGTGTACAACTACTTAAAGATAATATATATTTTAATTGTATTCAATGAAACAGTAACCCTTCTGTATATCACCTTTTTAATAACCACTTTAAAAGTTTAAAAAATTGTATTCACAAAAAAGAGAAAAGGACTTTCCTTCTTTTCCTATTCATCCTAGTTCTAAGAATGGGAGAAAGAGGCAGGTGCTAGTGGCTCATAACTATAATCCTAACTACTCAGAAGGCTGAGATTTGAGGATTGCAGTTCAAATCCACCCAGTGCAGGACAGTCCCTGTGAGACTCTTATCTCCAAATAACCATCAGAAAACCAGAAGTGGTGCTGTGGCTCAAAGTGGTAGAACTCTAGCCTTGAGCGAAAAAGTTTAGGAATAGTGTCCAGGCCCTGAGTTCAAACCTCATGATCAACAACAACAGACAGACAGACAGACTTTAAAATCACTTATTTGGGATTTCAAGGAACTGTGGGAGAAACGGAACCCCTGACCAGTGGAAATGTGATCCACATGGGAATCTCTGGGAGGACACCTGCTTCTGCATGGTCTTTGTCTCTGCAACTCCTGGAGAGGCAGCCGCAAGGGACTGGCTTCCTTTTGGTACATGGGGCATACAGCACAACACCAGTAAGGACAGAAGGCCCTGTCTGTGGGAAAGGGACGATCAGTGAATTTTCAAGCCCAAGAGGTGGGGACAAAGCTTCCAGCTTGAACTAGATGTCTGGAAACTCAATATTGCCCAGAGTATCAATTACCTCACAGACTCAGACCCTGTCCTGCTTGGAGGGCTGCATGACATGAATCTCTGTGCACCTTTGAATGAACTCTAAGAAAATGTACATCAGAGTATCCTCGAAAGGGAAATTGTACCTGGTAGAAGGGAAAGGGAGTCATCAAGATAGGAATTTGAATACGAGCAAAAATATCAAGGGCTTTCCATGTCTGCTTTGGCCCTGGGATTTAACAGCAGTGAAATCACTCTTTAGATAATGGTGATGGGACCACTACCTTACCAAACTGAAAAATCAAGGCATCCAGGAAAAAAAATATGGTAAGAGCTTCCCTTGCCTGCAGTTTTGTTATCAAGCATCCTTGGCATCCACTCCAAAAACAAAATAGGAGAAACCTTCAGATCTTGATTCTTTAGCAGTGGGGAATTCCAGACACAGAACTGAGTTACAGAACCCTGCTTAACATCTGGGTAAGAATTACCTCCCACTAGGTCCGGGTGGCTCACACCTGTAATCCTACCTACTCTGGAGGCTGAAATCTGAGGATCACAATCTGAAGCCAGCCCAGGCAGGAAAACCTGTGAGACTCTTTTCTCCAATTAATCTCAGAAAAAGCTGGAAATGGTGCTGTGGCTCAAGTGGTAGAATGCTCTCCGTAAGCAAAAGTTGCCTAGGTACAGCACCTAGGCCCAGAGTTCAAGCCCTGGAAGAGGGCAGGTACTTCTGCTAACTCTGAACCTGACACCAAACTAATTCTCTCCAAGCCTCCACTCATCTATTCGACATTTAGTAGGGGCCTACCAGTACACACAATGGTAATCTAGGCCACTGGGATACAAGCAGGCCAAATATATAGTCTGTGCCCTCAAGGGATTCATGGAAATACTGATGTTATAAACTAGTAAGAATAGTAGCTACTCCTTGCTGAGCCTCTATGATAGGCTCTCTTTCGGTAAGCACTGAGCTAAGTACTTGTGGTAGCCAGACTCCTCTGAGCCTTACCTCCTGGTATTCATGTGCTCCTGTACAATCCTTCTGCACTGATTAGGGCTGACAAGTGTAACTAATAGGATTTGTGGGAATAAGGGTGTGTAACTTCTGAGGTTAAGACATGAATGACAATGCAGCTTCCACCTCGCTCTCCCTAGGATCCCGCTAGCGAAAGCCAGCTGCCTCGAGTTAAAGACAGTCAAGAAGCCCTTCCCTGGGGGAGGATACCATGGAGAGGGACTGAAACCCCCTCCCTATAGCCAACTGTCTGAGACACTGTAGAAGTACAGCCTGCCAGCAGGACATGATAGCTCATACCTATAATTCTAGCCATTCAAAAGGCAGAGATTGGGAGGATTATCGTTCCAGAGCAGCACAGGCAAAAAGTTGGCAAAGACCCCCATCTCAACCAATAAAAAGCTGGATGTGGCAGTTCATACTTACCAACTCGATGGTAAGTATAAATAGGAGGATCATTGTCCAGCCCAGTTGGGGGAGGGGAGGAAGGCAGGGAATCGCGATCCTATTTGAAAAAATATCTACAGCAAGAAGGGCTGCAGGTGTGGCTCAAGTAATACAATGCCTGCCTAGCAAGCCCAAGACCTTCCCAAGAAGGAAGACAAGAAGAAGAGCCTATACCTCCTGTTAACATCTTAGTTGCATTGCCATGAGAAAACAGAAGCCAAGACTGCCCAACTGCCCGGGCTCACAAATGCCTGAGCCACAGAAACTGGGAGACAGTGTCTGTTGTTGGATTGAGCCATTCAGTTTGGGGGTAATTTGTTACGCAGCAATCAATAATGAATGCAGTGCTTTACGTTCATTTCCTGTCAAATCCTTGCATATGTATTATTTACATCTACAGATATGAAAACTTGAATTTAGAAAGGTTAAAGTAGGAGGCAAAAAATCAGCAATCAAGTCCATCAAAATTCTATGTAATAAAATGATTTGGGCACAAGTCTGTATGGGCAGTATAAGTTCTCAGTGGGGAAAAATACCTGGAAAGTTTGGACCTAGAGGGGAGGAGGATGTAGGGAAGATTTGTTAGAGGATGTAAAACTAGCAATGAAACTAGAGGGGGAACAGATGTTTGCCAGGTGGAAGCTTGGAGAGGGATTCTAGAGGTAACAGCATCAGCAGGACCACAGGGCATCACACAGACTGAGGTGTTCACAACTGTTGGATTCTAGACCTGGGAAAACAGAGGATTTGTGGCTCATTTGCCAAGTAAAAATCTTAGTTCTAGCCCCATGTTCTAATCTTGCAGCCATGCACTCCTCAGAATCACTAAAACTGATGCTCTTCTATAAACTGTAGCCTTATCTACTCTAGAACTCATAGCCACTTTAGGTCCTCACTTCTGCCCTCTCTTTTAGCAACTTAGCTCCCTGGAATGTCTGAGACACACTGCTGTCCTTCCAGACAGGTAACTCTTGCTCTTCACAAAATTATAGTTATGATGTTTACATCTGCCTTCATAAATTCTCTCTTATCTATTGCAAAATATCACGTCAACTTCACTCCCATATTTAGCAAGGTTACTGGAAGAGCAAATCAAAGAGATTCAGGGTCAAATTTGAATACATTGGATTTCAGAAAGGGGCTTCACTCTCTCTCCTAAGGAAAGCCTTTTGGATACTTTCATAGATTGTAATTAAAGAAACACAATATGAAGCAGTAGCCACCTTCATAACCACAGCCAAAGGTTACTGATCTTGGTTTGATGTCAGGTTCTACAGCACAGTCTATTTGGGAAGATCTGATGGCTCTTCCCTAAAGCCTTTTCCTAAGCAGTATCTTTAAAACCAGTAACTTGAATTGAGATACAAAAAGGAGGCTTATCACCTTCCCTGATGGCTGAAACTGGGTAGCTTAGTTAGTTGTGTGAGCTGACAGAATTGAGAACCATAGCCTCTGAAAGGCTAGTACAAGCCAGCAGCTCACATCTGTAATCCTAGCTACTTGGAAGGCTGATACCAGAAAAAAAAAAAAAATCATGATTTGAGGTCGCTTAGCCCAGACATACATGAGAAAGCACTTCTCAACTCCTAACTGGGTGCCAGGGCACAAGTCTATCATTCTAACTACGTGACAGGTTGAGATTGAAAGGATCACAGTTTCTGGCTAGTCTGGGCAGGAAGGACCCATTGTAAGGAATGAACCTAGGTGTTGTGGGGTACTCCTGTCATCCCAGCTAAGTTAGGAAATAAGAAAGAGGAAGAGCTTAGTGGAGGCACACACCTTAACAGCAGGAAGCAAGACTTTAGCTCAAAATAACCAGTACACAAAAAAGTGGGGGGTTAGAAGTATGACCAGTGGTAGAGCACCTACTTCACAAATGTGAGGCCCTGAATTAAAACCCCAGTACCACCAATGATGATGATGTTGGTGATGATGATGATGATGATGATGACGATGATGACGTTGGTGTAGGGTAGATATACCAAGATGAATCCAACCTAAAAAAAAAGTCCTTCACTTGAGTTTCAAACATAACCATACAAATATATCTTGGAAACTAAAAGGTGAAGACATTGAAGGGTGTTGGGGGAACAGTGAGTGAAAATAAGAAGAAAAGCAAATCAAATGAGAAGACGGACTGGCCTTGCAGTAATCTGGAGTGGGGGGAAGGGAGAGGGGCAATTTCCCTCAGAAGGTTAACTGCTGAGATTCTACAGCCTCACCACCACCCCAGGGCTGTATTTAGTAACTCACACCCTACTCCATTAAATGTGTTTGGGTTCCCGGTCCCTACCCTCACTCTCCCCGCTGGAGTGAGCCAGGAGCCCTTAGAAGGTAATGAGAATGTTGAGAGCTTCGGATCTGGGAAGAGCTTGGAAAAGAAAAGCTCTCAAAGCCTCTCCCCTCTGGGCTCTAGCCCTGCTGATAAGACTGAGCTCAAAGCTAGCTGACAAGTGATAGGAAACAGGAATTCCCAAACGGTTTAACTCTTTCCACCCCGTGTGCCCGACTCTAAGCTAAGTTCCTCTACTTTCACCTTTCCTCTGCATACAACAGGGCTCTGCCGCTCCTGCTCCCCAACCTTTCTAGACTCTACCTGTCCCTTTATCTTGATTAGTTACTGGAGACTTTGCTTCCTCAGTAAATCTCTATCACTATCTGATATGAAACCCCTCCACCTTCAGGCCAGCCTACAAGAGGAACATAAGTGTTTTTCTCATCCACAACCTCCCAATCTCACCGAACCCCTTCACCTATACTGGTCCATGGTTGCTGGTCAGTCTCTAAAGCCTACCAGGTCAATATTAAACTTGTTTTGCATATGAGGGTTCTAAAAGCAAACTTCCCATATCCAATTTCAGTAGCTGAACCCCACAACCATTCTCGGTTGCCTGGCTAGCTGTAGAATCAGAAGAAAGGGGTCACCACCCCAAGCCATATCTAACTTTGTTGAGTCACTCCTGAAATCCCAGGTATTACTCGGTGCATGTTCAGGCCTCCTACAGAGACAGAAGACAAGAAATCTGTACCTAGCAATGGCCAGCATGGCTGAAGCTCAAAAGCCAGGAAGCCCTGCCTCCCCTGGAGCCTGAAGGCATTAAGGTGAAACCCTCTGAGACACAGTAATTAAGTGTAAATGAATCTTCTTTCAGTAGACTGGAACTCAGATAAACTGCCATTGTCATGCAAAGTAGCTTTGCACCTAAAAGCCCTTATCCAAACAAGCTATTTAATTAACTTCCTAATTGCCTCTAACCTGTACTGACCCTTCCCTCCCCCTCCCTCGACCTACCTACTATAACCCACCACCTTCCAGATTCCATTTTAAAACACATAATTTGGGGCTGGGAAGGTGGCTCACCCTGTGTTTGGCTCTTCAGCACCACATAAGCAGAAAAAACCCCAGTGGCACTGTGGCTCAAGTGGTAGAGCTCTAGCCTTGAGCTGAAGAGGTCAGGGACAAGAAAAGTCCTGATTGTGCTAAGTGCCAACAACAAAGGCCATGCATGATGGCCTTGTCTTGGCATGACAATGGAAACAATAATGGGGAGAAAGAGGCACACCTTGAACCTCTGCTACAGCAATACATAGCCCCATTAGCTCCTGGAGGCTAGTGCCCATTTACCATCCAAGGCTTGCCACAAGAAGGGCCTGCAATGTCACTACCCACGGGATGTGTACAGGAACCCTAACAGACTTGGGTGAAAGGAAGAGACAGAGCTGGAGCTTCCAGAAGGCATCCTCAGGTTTGAAGCTTCACTGGCCACTAAGAGTGCAAGGAGGGATGCTAAACCTGTTAGTGGGAAAAGCTCCACGCTGTGGAGAGCAGGTAGAGGGGAAGTTAGGATAAGGATGCGTAGAATGATGGGATGGACTTAACGGGGCTGAAGAACACTAACAGAAAACAAACTATCTCCTGGTTTCTGCCAAGTGCTTTACAGGGCAAGATAGAATGGAAATCACAAATAGAATCAAACACACACACACACACACACACACACCACACACCACATGCTTATCACTTTTAAACTTTGTGCGCGAGTGTGCCAGCACTTGCAGCTTTTGCGATTTAATTGGAGATAAGTGTCTCAGAGCCGGCTTCAAACCTGGATCCTTCTCCCCCCGCCCCCCCCCCCATCATGCCTGGCTTCACTTTTAATCTTATAGAATAAAAAATCTTATTCTTATTCTTTTTTCTTCCCACTAGAGGAAACTGTGATCAGAGAGGTGAAGTGACTTGTCCAAGAGCACATACTCTGTGATTGACAGTCAGGATTCAAATACCCACCTGGAAATCAATGATCTTGGTGTTAAACCACAAAGCAGCAGTAAGGATTATCATGTTGGAGGAGAGACTAGCTACCCAAAATTATTCTGCATTGTATTATAGACCTTACTCTTCCCCCTCTGGGCAAGAATCTCTATAGGGATGAAGGAACTTCAGGAGGCAGAATAAAGGAACTTTTAGAAGGGAAGGGCTTTTTAGGACTGAGTCCTGAGAAACTGAAGAGTCCCAGAGAAAACTTTTCCTTCCAGGAAAGAAACTTCTTGTCTGGGGCCATGGTGGGGGAGGGGGCATCTGTAAGTCATATAACAAACACCAGGCCTCTCCCTTTTATACTTCATTCCTTGGGTGGGGGCGAGCAGAGGAGCCATCTCTATTTGGGAAACAGTGGAAAGCAAAGTACGGTGAACCCTGCACTTTTTATCTATTAACTGTGGGGGCTTTGCTGGACCTAGGGCATAAACTTTCTTCCGAGGAAGTTCTATTTCTGTAAGTAAGATTCTGGACTTGAGAAACATCTGTTTCTTGAGGGGAATTCCCTACTTTCTTGGGCTTGTTTTTGGGTTTTGTTTGGTTTGGTTTTGTTTGGGGGAGGTTCCAGTTCATCTTAGGAATAAATAAAGCTGGGAGTCTTTGAGGCAGCATACTAACAAAGGCTTGGAACACCAAGCCTTTCACTCTCTGGCCTAGAGCTGGCCAGCTGGGCACTGTAGCTGTCACTCTTCTCCAAAGCCAGGTATTTCCAGGGGGCATCCATGTGGAAAAGCAGGTGCTGCTTTGACTTCAAATAGACAGCCCAGAAAGGAAGAAGACTCCTTGGCTCCAGGGCTGATGTGAGCGGGTTAAGACAGTAGAATTTTGGACAGGATCTATTACAGGGTCTTTTGTCTCACTTTTAGAAAAGGCAACAAAGAAGGATTTTAAAAGGCTGCCTTGGTCTGCAGAATCCCGATGGAAGCAGATGGCATGCCAAGAGGTTCCTGGGCAGCCCCAGAGGCCCCAGACCTAGGAGCCTTATTGGAATGCAATTACCCTAAGTGCTGGCTGTTAGGATGAAAAGGCAGGAATGCAATTATGGAAGAAGCAGGTCATGAGCTTTCATTGATTAACCTGTCCTGGCTGATTCCATTTCCCACCAGAATTTCGGGGCTCTGTGGGTTACCTTGTACCCTTGGGTTATGAGAAAGGAAAACAGCCACTGTGAATAGGGAAATGTCTACAACAGGGTTCAGGAAGGCCCAGGACCTCTGAAGTTGCCCAGAGAAGTTTAAAAAAATGCCTTTGGAAGAGAATCTATCACTTATCACTTGCTCAGACTCTGCTGCCCCCAAAAGATGAAGAGCCAGTACGTTAGAGGGGTGCCTGATGGAGGGGTTATTAGAAGAGACCTCCAGGAGAAATCACTTCAAAGCTAAATGGCTGCTGCTACCTGGGTTCACTTCAGTAACTTAACTGCAAATCTCTTAGCGTCTCTGGGTCTTAGTTTTGATCACTAAAATAAGGGTTAAAAACAAAACTTTATATCTTAGGGGTTGATGAAAGAAGGAGAAGACATGAAGAATGAAAGCTCTTAGCCCCACATTCTAGCCCTTGGTTTTTGGGTTTTTTTTTTAACTCACTACATGGGAATCATTTTGACAGTGATTATCTCTTCAAGTTCTAAAAAGAAAGTCAAATATACAGACATACTCTTCTGAGCCGGATTCCATAGGAATCCCCAGGTAAGATCCTGCTCCGAAATTCAGAGGGTGTTGGGAGCCCCAGAGTCCCCTAAACACTGCTTCCTCAAACCTTCCCCCTATCCCTAGGGCACGTCTCCCCCAGAGAGGCATCCGGATCTGACCATTCTGGGAGACAAGCTCTTGGAAGTAGGGACACAAATGTGGTGCCAGTGTGGTGGGGAGACTACCTCAGCCTGAACCCAAGCTATCACAAGCCAGCCCTAACAGGGAGCTTCTGACCAGAACAATCTTTAAGCGATTTCTGCCTGTTGGAATGACAGAGTCTGATGCTGGGTTGAGATGGACTTTTCTATCCCCAAATGCTCTAGAAACCAACTAGAGACCCAGCATCTCCTGGATAACCAGTGTGGACCAAGAAAGCAAACACCAAATACCTTCTCTTCTCATCTGCTCCTCTCCCCTACTCTCTTTTCTCTTCCAGACCTTAGGATGCTCTCCTCCCTTAGAACCTACAGGTTGCTGGACACCTGTAACCCTCACACCTATAATCCTAGCTACTCAGAAGGCTGAGATCTGAAGATCGCAGTTCTAAGCCAGCCCAAACAAGAAAGACCATGAGACTTTTATCTCCAACAAACCACCAAAAAGCCAAAAATAAAAGTGTAGCTTAACTGGTAGAACACCGGCCTTGAGCAAAAAAGCTCAGGGACAGTACCCAGGCCCTGAGTTTAGGCCTCTGGACCAACAAAAAAGAACTTATGGGTTGTACCAGGAGCCTTTCATCCCAGCCTCAGTTGCTCCTCCTCCTTCCATGCTTCCATTACAGCTCAGCCCTTGTCTCTATGCATGCAGCCCAAACACCAGCAGGGAATTTCAGAGGTGAAGGCCCTGGGAAGATCATTATTCCTCAGTTCCCAGGAAAGAATACATGCAAAAAGCTGGGAGGAGGAGATGTTTCTAGCCTGTATGTTCGTTTATTCATCAATCATTCATTTATTCATTAATCATTCATCCGCCACCCATCAATCATTCATCTGCTTACTTATTCATTCAGTTTGTACCTCTTGCTTGCTTTGGTTGCCACAGATGTTGGTCTGTTCCTGCTTTGATCTGTCCCCAATTTTTTTGTGTGTGGCAGCTGCACAGCAGAAGCCTTCTGATGAACCTCATGGAGTACCTGTCTACGAAGGCTTCCCTCAGAGAGGCCCGAGGCAACCAAAGGGTCAGTTCAGAGTCCTCTGCCTGCAAGGTCCCTTCTGTGTTAAAATCCAGACATCTGGTCCAAGGGTCAGTGGGAAGGGATGGGAAAGACTTCAGAGGGGTCTCCAGGGCCATGCAGGGAAATAATGGTCTGACATGCCTCACTGTGTATGAGCTCTGCCTAGTTGAAAACTATTATTCTGGTGTTTCTAGGAGGTAAGGGACAACAGGAGACATTCTGAGCCCCTGAGTCTGGCTCTGAGGCCTGCGTTCAGCATGGTGGACTCAGAGGACACCGTATGGGGGAGACTGAGACTGCAGGTTTAGAGTTGAAGCTGTGGGCCTCTGGACAAGTTTCCCGGCTTCCATCATCCCTATCTCACCTCATCCTCTAAAGTCCACTCAGTCACCACCAGAGGTCCTTTACGATAAGCCAGGCTACCTTCTGCCTGTGCTATGAAACTCGCCCTGACTTTCCATTCATCAGAACAGAGCCCAAACTGCTGGTCCCTTTAATCCCCCACTATCTTTGGCCTTTCAGCCCTGCCTGCCTTGTTCTTCCTAACCTGGCCAGCCACACACCTGCCTCAGCAGTACGGCTGTCCTTCCCCAAAGTTTCCTCTCCTTCAAGTCTTTCCTCTGTTGACACCTTCCCTGGGAGCCTGCCCTGCCCCCATCCCATTTAAATTTGCAAACCACATGCTCAGATGCACCAGCTAAACCCTCCCCAAACCCATTCTTTCACACTCATCACCCTCTAACATACTCTATAATTTACTTCTTGTTCCTGCTGGTTTTGTCTGTCTCTGACTGCTGTGACCTACTCTAGAATAGGGGTCTGGGTCTGGTCTGTTTCCTTCTCTATCTATCTCTATCTGGTACCGAACAGGGGCTGAGAAAATTTCTCCTTGAATGCATGCTCAAATGAATGAATGAATGGGATGTAGGAAGTTCTGAAAACAAAGTTCATGAAGCCATGAGCCCGTGGAGTTTGGAGTTTTGTAGAGTAGAATTTAGGATACCCACTGTGGTCTCTGACAGCTACGCTGGGACGAAAGGAGCCCAGGAACTTGCCCGCTGCTGCCCAGCTCTCTCTCCGAGGGAGGGAAGGTAGGCAGCAGTGTGGGCGGGGATTGTGCTAACTCAAGATGCCAGCTCCGTGCTGCTCTGGGGCTGGCTCACGCTCTGGATGTCATTAGCTGATTTGTTCTGCTCTGCAGAATGTACTTTTCATATTTAGGCAGGAAAAAAAAAAAGCTTTCGATCCTCGTGGCCTTTCTTCTGTGAGCTGTAGCACATGGCCTGCTTATTATGAATTAATCCTCTAAAGAGCATGTTCATTATTCTAATTTAATTGTGTTTCGTTTCAGAAAATAACTAAACCCAGTGCGGAATAAACTTCCAACGCTGATCGGTTTTCAAGAAGTTAACCTAAGACAAAATACTGCTAGAGGGCAGCAGCAATTTGGAATCATTAAAGGGAACCCATGTAAATAATAAAAACAAAACTAAAATGCAGAATTAAATTAAGGAATAGGAAATTAAATTTGTGAATCTAATCTGAAATTGAGGCCTCATATGCACAGGCTTACCCTGGCTTGGCTCTTCACTCAGGAGTACTCAGGCCCAGGAGGTTCTACATGGGGTGCAAGCCCCAGGACACAGACATGGCAGCTCTTCTTCCCGAGTGACAACGTGTGAGGGAGGAAGGAGGCTCTTCGCCTATGGGGTCCTCTCTTTTGCACATGAAAGCTGCATTGGCACGTCCACATCTGGATGACTCTTGCAGAGCCCCAGTGTCTGGGGAAAGAGAACACACACTGCTATGCACTAAGAGAAGGCGCTGGGAATGAGCAGCTAGATGGGGCATAAGGGGGCTCCAGGACAGAGCTATGGGAGGTAAAATGGCTGTTCTTTACCTCTGGGGTCTAGCCCCTCCCACAGGTGACTAAGCTCAGGCCAGACTAGTGGACTTGCCCTCTGGCTAGGCAGTGGTGCCTAAGAAGGGTCCTGACCTTCCCACTAACAGCATGAGAGCCCAGTTCCACATGAGGGACATCCAGCTTCAGCCCTCATAACAGGTGAGGCCTTTAGTAAAAGAGAGAGAGGGAGTAGAGTGGGAGAACCAATGTGCAGACTTGGAGGTACCAAGAGTTAGGAGTACAGAGTTAGCACATGGCTCAGACTCTGTTGTATATTTTTCCATGATTTCCCTTAGGCCCTGTCCCTGGTTGTTTTCTTCCCATCTCTCTTCTCAACATGAGAAGACCTCAGCCTTCCAAGCCACTCAGGCCAGTCTAGAGTCACAGGGCTTCCTCCCTACCTTAGACTGAGCTTGAACAAACTCTCTCACCTTCCTTAACCTCAGTCTCTCCATAGGTAATAATAGTAGTAATACTGCCCACTTTAGACTGTTCCAAGCAATAGATCAATTAAAGTACAGAATGATCTCTCCGGCACTTCTGCTATTTCCTGTTCTGTTTCACCCAGTATGTGTTCCAGGCATTCTGTACACATACATACACACTTACGTCTACACAGGATGTCCATCCTCTGTCAACGGCCTTAGGCTGTTTCTAGAACAAGAAATAGTGGGGGAAGGGGGAGAAAGTCCAATTGACTGCTTTGATTCACAAAAGCAAACATTCAAACAGATGGTCATATAAAAGCAACTGAGGGAAGTTTCCCATTTCCATCTTCATCGTGGGTGAAACGTCAATAAATTGGCCACCTCAGAATTGATCTTTGGTTTTGAAAAATGAACCAGCAAAAGGAGAAGAAGAGACATAGAAACAAAGCCACTTTTCCTTGTGTAATTTGCATCCTGATCAAGGAAATGATGCACATACTTTAGACCACAATGCAATTGATTAGTCAGTTAATTAAACAGTGATTACATTTAAAACTATCAAATATGGAGAGAAGAAAGGAAAGAAAGAGTCAAAAATTTTCTTGAAATTCCCTGATTACCTCTCCAATTTCATTTCGTTAATTATTCCCAGAGAATGTGCTAGATCTTTTGCCCATCCTTTTGCTTGTGCCTATAAAACAAAAGCAACATGATGCACACCAATCTCAGAACAAACCTAGAAACCCTAGAGCATCCATGTGGTATGGATATAAGCACCCATGAAAATCCACTTTAGTGGTGACAGACAGGGGAAGCAAGTTTTGACCTCAGGCATCAGGGACGAGGGGTTACCCAAAGATAAGGACCAGGGACAGGAAACTACCCAGTTGACCTATACATAGATGCTCAGCAAATGCTGAACAATGACCCTGCTGACCTTAAAGGTTAATTTAAGAAAAAGGCGTCAACAGTCAGGTATGGAGTTCTCATCTGTTATCCAAGCTCTCTGGAGACTGAAGCAAAGGCATTTTGAGTCTAAGACCAGCCTGAGCTACATAGCAAGACCTTGTTTCAAAGACACCAAAACAGAAGAGAAGAGAAAAGAAACTAAAAATAATAAGGAAAAAAAAAGGACACCAAAACCTTGAGATACCGAGTATGACAGAAGAAATCCCCCGCAGGGGCCTTGTCCAGTAGGTCCTTCACCTGAGAGGTTGATTTCTAGAACCTTGGAATAAGCTTGGCTGGTTAAATGACGTTATACACTGCTTGTTTGTGTCCCTCCAAAATTCACACTGAAACTCTAACCCCCATGAGATTATATTAGAAGGTAGAGCTGCTGAGAGGTAATTAGGTTTAGATGAGGTCATACAGGTAGAACCTTAGGAGGGAAATAGTGTCTTTATACAACAAAAGAATTGACTAGAGCCTCATGAGGACAAATTAAGAAGATGGCTATGTATAGACTAAACCTAGTGTGCCAGCACCTTGATCGTGGACTTCCCAGCTTCCAGATCTGTAAGCAAGACATGTTTACTGTGCAAGTCACGTATGGTATTTTTAAATTGATAAGGACAAATGGTTTCTGTATTTTGTTTTATTTAGGAGAGGGGGTGCTGGAGCTCAAATCTAGGGTCTCAACATGCTAAGCAAGTTCTCTACCATTGAGCTACATTTTGCAATCTGGTGGCTATATTTCAGTCCTCAATAAAAACTTCTGCTTCCAGAAGATGGACTTGCCTACTGTAAGAGAATCTATATAGAGGCAAACTCACCATTTGACTGTGAAGGCTCAAGTTATATCTCTTCAACAGAAAAGCTTCCAGGGTCAAAGTGACCTCTGACCTAACCAAATCCCTTTCCATATGACATCAAGTATCTTATGTGACCCATCCATGCATAAAATGCATTCTCTCTCTGGACAATTTAAACATTATTGTTAAAATATTAACAATAATTGACAATATTTACTAAGCACTTACTAAATGCTAAGCATTTCTTCTAATCACTTTATAAGAATTGGTTCATTTAGGGATGGGATATAGCTCAATGATAGAGTACTTACCTAACATAATGCTGGGTTCAGTTCCCAGCATCACACACAAACATGGTGGTGAAGTGGGAAGGAGAGAGAGAGAATATATCAGCTTATTTAATCCTCATATCCACTATGTGAGAGGATATTACCCCCATTTGATAGATGGGGAAGTTGAGACCACAAAGATCCAGCACAATGACCATTATAACAACAAAATGTGGTAGCGTTAGCGTTTGAACCCCAACAATACACACAACTCTGAGGCCTCCAGACCCAATTCCCCTGCTTCCAAATCTATACAAGCCACGTAGACAAGGGAATTCTCTGAGCCTTCAGTGATTCACATCTGGAAAGGAGGTTCGTGTCTTTTAGTTGCCTTCATGCCACTTTTCTCCCTGGATCCTATGGAACAGAGAGGTTAGAAATTCTTGGTCATCTTTGCCTTTGGGCAAATGTTGTGGCCTAGGCTGTGTGGGCGATGTGGGTTATCCACACATAAGACCATGCTAGATTGTGTTTTATGGATCAACTGCTCCCCCCCTCCCCCGCCCCCTCAGGTTTGGCATCCTATAGAACATGCCTAGAGGAAACAGCCTTGTCAGTGTGCAGGTACTTGTGTAAATTCCAGACCCTGGTTTTAAGACATACATCTGCAGTGGGCATATGTACTGCAATAGATGAAAACAGGAATGGGGTTCCTTTGTATCTGTATTATTAGATTTGACCTCCCATCGCAACAGCAAAGAAAGAGTGGAAAATTAAAGGTGATTTGATATTAGCCTCCTATTCATATTAGAAAAAGTAACTGCTCTTGCGGTTTTCCTCACAGAGGTGTCTTTATTCATTTGACATGCCTTTAATAACTAATTCTAGTTGTCTGCTTGCCAAGAAAGATTTCCTACGGGCAGACTTGAAAGTGACTCGGAACTCTTTGCATGCCCGGCTTCAAATGATCCCAGAACAGCAAACATTCAGCTTCCCTCCAGACTTCTGAAGTGTGGGAATAACATGAAAGAATGAACAGAAATCATTCTGCAGCCTGCATATGCTACAAGAAGAGTTGTCTGGCAGAGGCTGGATCTACATGGACCAGGCATAGTGAGATTTGGAAATAACCTCATGAATTTTATCTGTGGAGTCAGCCAAACCAAATGATTTATTTCAAGAAAATAAATCTACTTTGGGGCAAAAATGATCCAGGTCAGCCATAAACAGACGGAGCTTTTCTCCATCTGGATAGACCTAGGGTGGGCAGAGAAAGACAGAGAAAGCCGCCATGATTGCTCTCCTAGTGTCCCAAGCAAAGAACATAAATATTCATTACAGGATATTCATTTGCAGATGCCAGGCTAAGCAGATGGCATACATAATCCTATTTGATCTCCCCCAGATTCCTACCTGTGGGGTAATACTACCAGTGTTCCCACTTTATGGATATAAAAACTGAGCCTCTGAGATGTTAAATAACTTACCTTTGGAAGCAAGTTCTGGAGACAGAAGTCTTCCGGTTGTTCATTCGGTATTCCCTTTTCTCTCTGGGTACATACACAGAGCTGACATTTCTCAGGTTCCTTTGCAGTTAGAGATTCAATTCTGGTCAATAGAAAGTAGATGGAACTGGTATACATTATTGACACTTCCGATCCATTAATCCTGCCTATCCACAATTCTTTTTTCTGAGTTAATGACTGAATGGATAAGCTTCTGAGGACCAAGAAGAAAACTTTGGTATAGACGATACGGGATCTTCAATGACTGCCCTTCTTTGTCAACCTGCATTGGATGGTGATATGTTAGAAATTATCTTCTACTGTGTGAAATGTGGTTTCCAGTGGAAAGCTAAGCTGACAAATACAACTCAACGACTCCAAGCCTGTGCTCTTAACCTATTCATCAGCAACTAATCTGGTCCAACCAGGCTATCCCCAGGAAACATAAGGAAGATGCAACCATTGTGTGTGTGTGTGTGTGTGTGTGTGTGTGTGTGTGTGTGTGTGTGTGTATACGCACGCATGTGCAATTATTGGGGCTCAAAATTCAGGGCAAGGATACTATTCTTTAGCTTTTCACTCAAGGCTGGTGCTCTACTACTGGAACCATACCTCCACTTCCAGTTTTTTTTTTATGACTAATTGAGGATAGGAGTCTCACAGACTTTCCTGTCTGGGCTGGCTTCAAACTGCCATCCTCAGATCTTAGTCTCCCGAGTGGCTAGGATTATAGGCATGAGCCACTAGAACTGGAATATAAACTTCTTTTCTTTTTTCAGTGCTGGGGATGGAATCTAACACCTAGCTCAGCCCAGCCCTTGCTCTCTTTTTAGTCCCCTTTCTACTTCTTGCTCTATAGAGCCTTAGGCGCTTATTTTTTCAGCGTTCTGGTTTCCTAGCTATATGAACACATGCTTACTTTTAAAGAATCTGATTTAAATTATGCATCCTATCTCAAGGTCATCTCCATTGTGGGGCTCTGCAGCTCGAGTGGCCTTTGGTTTCTCCTTTCCCATGCTGACACATCTGCTCAATGACTGTCTCTTTTCTCCTCTTGCCCTTCATTGTATGTCCTCCAGCAGGGCTCTTTGCCAGCCCTCATCATATCTTGGTTGGCTTCATCATAACACCTCCCAAATGTGTCTCCTCCTCTCCAGCCTAACATTCCGATGCCGTCGAAAGAGCCTACCTAAAATTGCCTGACCTCAGTATTCTCCGCACGAAAATTTTCCATGTAAAGTCTTCCAATAGCCAACATACAATAATACCCTTTGATACAAGTGATTTCATGTCTATGAATTTACAGATACATGCGTAAAATTATTTACAAGAACATTCACTGCATTTATTGTTTTGAAGTAACGAAAGACTGAAAAGCCAAATGTTCGTCAATAGAGTTATTAAATATACGATAGAACACAATGAGCTCCACTCAAAAATCTCTAGCGTCTGTGATGAAGCATAATAAGCAAGATATAACAGGTTAAGAGTTGTGTTGAAAAGGCATTAGGGAGATATATTCAACTATATGTTTGCAAAGAGATGGACTATCACTGAAAGAATGCACAAGAAACTGGTAGATGCTTTGGGAAAGGGAACTAGAAGCTGGAAATGTATTGTTTGAAGATTTTTATCCTTTGCGTGTATTACTTTACATTAAAATAAAATGCAACTCCCTAATGCTTATTTGAAAAAAATCCAAATCCCTTAGTAGGAAAAGAAGGAGTCCAAGCTCTGGCTCCAACGTGTTTTTCCTTGCTTGCTCTCTCACTCAACCCACTGGACACATTCCTCTCCTCCCTCATTTCTGTGCCTTTGTTTAGGCTTCTCTCTCCCCTGGAAAGTCCCATTCCTGCTCAGCAGAAACTAATCTCATCGGTAATCTCTCTCTCTCTCTCTCTCTCTCTCTCTCTGTCTCCGTCTCTCATAACCATGTAGTATGGCCCTTTATCCTGATTGTTATATAGAAGTCGATGTCTTTCTTTCCTACAGGAGGACATGATATCTTACACAGGAAAAACGTTGTAAATATTCATGCATCTTGAATCAAAGCTATAATCCTTTGTATCTCAGTGCCAGCTCCTGGGCATGGCTGGGAAGGAAGAGAGGGATGAACTGGTCCTTCCCCATCAGGAAAGAGCAAGATTAGAAACGTGCCTTGTCCTGCTAGATGAATGGACAAGGTAAATATTACTTCTCAGCCTGGGACATTCTGCAAGAACAGACTTGTCCTTTCTCTGTTTTTGCTGTGGTTCACTCCCAAGCCTCCCTCTCATCCCTCGGGATAAAGACCCACCATATCAGCGGTATGCTGTGCTGAAGACTGTACCAGCTCTGTGGAATCAGGCGGACTACACCACGCTTTCTGAGCAGAGAGACATCCATTGCCCTGGACCACAGTCTAGGGTTTAAACTCAGTTGTCACAATTATTTGAAGCCTATTAAGTTTATTTATGTTCCAAAGCAGGTCCACTAGAGAAGGACCATCATAGTCGTAAATATCAGGACTGCTGTTCTCCAGGCACAGCTGGCCTCGGGCCCCTCCCCTTCCCAGCTCTGCAGGCCTCCCTTATAGGCAGGAACTATGCTCTGCAGGACCAATTCTGTCAGCGCAGCCAATGCAACCAACACACACTTCTACACATTTGGTATGACAGGAGTGTTTGAGCAACACTCAGCCATGGGAGGGATGGGACCTTCTAGACTTGCCCACGTCAAATACAGAAGGTTTGGGAACTCCGGAGGGCAGGCTTTCTCTTCAAAGACCAAGGAGACCTAAGGATGGACATCAAACTCTGGCAGGTCTGCTGCCCTTCCAACTCAATCTAACTGTCCTTAAGAGATGGGGTTGAAGGTGCAGCTCCATTGGTAAAAATGCCAGCCAATGAGCAAAAGTATCAGATACTGAGTTTGAGTCCCAGGCTTGGAGAAAAATATTAACAGAAAAGAGAACAAAAGATTAGTTTCACAATCTGCTGAATATGCCCTCCAAGCTCTTGCGTGGGTGAGGGTTTTATCATTTCACCCATTGGTGTGGTTTGGAGGAAATCATTTAACCCTAAGAAGAGTGTTTCCCGGAGCATATCCCGTGGCGTGTGGTGCATAGGATTCTCCATGACAAAATAAAGGAGACTCTGTGCTCCAAAACATATTTAAGAAACACTGAATCCAGATGATCCTCTGAGGAGAGTCATGGGCATATTTGCATACTAAAGGCCTTGCAATAAAGAGATCTGTGTAACTCAGTGTTTGCCAGAAGAATCGTCTTTTGGCGAGATCTGTGACAACCCCTTCCTAGGATGTTTCATGGTACACCTCATGGGGAAAGTGCCTTTAGAATCATTTCTCCTTTCCCAAAAGCTGCATGAGTACAAGTGGAGCAGGTCTCCCCCTTCCCCTTCCCTGTCTTCTAGTTCTCAAATGTTGAGCCAGTCTCCACCTGCCTGGACACAAGTGCTCTATTTCTAATAGCTCCTTCTTTCTTTGCCTCAACCCAGGATGCTGGTATAGGAAGAGGAGTGCCAGTTACAACTTCCACCCACTAGCCCATCCATCCTTCCACCGGCCTGGAGATTGGTCCTCAGTCTAGATCCATTGGCTGATGACATTGTTACTGTTTCTTATTACTAAAGGAGGAGACGGAAAACCTGCTATGTGTCCTGCTTCCCCAACTTTTGTCAAGCCGGGCCTCCTCCAAGAAGCCTCACTTAGTAACCAGAGCAGGCACTGTTGGTTTAGGACAGTGGTTGTCAAAATATGGTGTCTGGATTAGCTACAGAGCAGCAGCAGCAGCAGCAGGGAACTTGCTAACAATTACAACATCTCAGACTCCTACCCAACTGGACACTCAGGAGATAATTCTGACGTGAACCGTTAGTCTAAGATTTGGGCAATCTCTTTCTCTAAACAAATTCTATTCTACATCACTCATTTTCTATAATCATTTTTATTTCTATCATACCTAATCCCAAAAAGAATGTGGGAGGCCAATTCTAAAATACTTGGATGCTAGTATAACTAAACACTTGACAGAGAGAGCCTCTCCCCTCCAGTATCTGCCAGGCTCACCTCCTCACCTCCTCCAGGTTTGGCTGGAGTCCTTCCTTGACCATCTCTAAACATCCACTCCTTCCTGAGGCCTCTTTCTCACTCTCTTCTATCTTCTGCTTTATTTTTCTCCTTAGTGCTTGTGACCATTTAATGCCTATGCAATGTATAATTTCTTATGTTTGTTATTTCTTTTCTCTGCATTGTAAGCCAACTGGCACTCTCCATCTATTTTGTTCCTTGCTTCATGCCCAGCATCCCAATCAACTCCACTTCCACATATATTTGTTCAATAAATGAACTTCACTTTGAGATCTGCCATTGAGTTTTACTCTGAGCCTCTTCGTAGCCAAACACACACAAAGTTCTATGGGAATCGAGACTCTGTTTGGGAAGGACAGATTCCATGGACATCTTCCTTTGTCAGCATTTCCAGTCCCCAGAGGCTCTATGTCAGAGCAGCACTGGGGATTAGGCTGATTCCATCCTCACTGACCCCATCCCAGAAAAGTGTCGCTTTGCTTTCCAATGAGATGTCCAGGCAGACTCCTGCCCACAGATGTCTGGGCTGAAACCATCTCCTAGCAGGAAAAGCAAAAAGGGCACAGGACTTGTAAATATATGTGTGTGTGTGTATACATATGTATATACATATATATGTATGGTTACTTCCAAGCTGAGTCTATCCGCAGGTTCCTGAAACATAGATTCAACCAACTGTGGATTAAAGATGTTTAAAAACAATAATTGCATCTATATTGAACATGTACAGTCATTTTCCTTGTTCTTATTCCCTACATAATATAGTATAAGAGTTAGTCATGTATAGGCACCTGGTTTTAGGTACTTAAGTGACCTAGAGATGATTTAAATATGTAAGAGTATATTATGGGTTAAACCGAAAAGTTACATCTGTAGCTTGAACATCTGTAGCTTTTGGGGACCCCCCAAGGGACTCCTGGAACAAATGACCCTCAGATGCTGAGGGGCGACTATAGTCAGCTTTGTAGGTGAAATGTGGCAGAGGAAGAAGGGAGGAGGGAGAAGAGAATTCATCCATATTGAGTTCTTTCCAAATGCCAAAAGAATCGCCCCCACCTTGGGAGAATGTGTCCAGCCCTGATAAATTTATAAAGTATTTGACCTTTAATCAATCCTAATATTTTCAATCCACAGAGCCTTCTTAAACGCCTGCAGCCCTACCCCAGAACCCCTATTCATCACAATTACTGCTCCAACTGTCAGAGGCAGGGCATGAAATGGCGCACGCTGACGTCCAATATTTTATCACTAATAAAGAGAAACATCCAAAGTATTTGCACAGTTCTGATATTTTCCAGCCCTGAGCCCAGGAAAAGGGGGAGCATGATGATTTATGCTCACTACCCAGCATTGTTAATTAGCTTTCTCAGCCAGGAGCCCTGGGGATTAGGGGTGGGGGAAACCTGCTTTTCTTTGCCTCCGGGTCCTGGCCATGGCACACAGTAGGCCCTTCACCCGGCATCTGGGAAATGGTGTAAAGCACTATAAAGGCAATTTTTCACAACCAACGTTTGGCAAGTATATGCTTACCCTGGTGGCTTCATAAACAGATCCAATGTTTATGAGGAATCTTGTTCTAGTTGTTGCCAAGGCTCAATCCTCCCCCAGTTCCTGGTCTTGCTTCCCTGCCTCACTCTCCCACCCCATCCCCAGGCAAGTTGGGCCACCCAGCCCCAGTCCCTTCTGGATTCAAAGTCCCTCCCTCTCAGTCCCCCAGCTCCAAGTAGAAGGAAGCTGATGGAAGGGCATTCAAAAGACCCACAGGCAGGCTACATCTTCATAGTGCCCAAATGTCTGGATGAAAAGTAAATAAAACAAGCAGATGTTTTTTCTCCTGCAGGATAGCAGGTGCCACAGCAGAGTCCTTCAGCCTCAGGCTGTAAGGGAGGGGCTCTTCCGAAGTCTAGGAACCCATTCGGAGGGCTGCACACTCATTGCCCTGATCAAGGTCTCACAGAGGGGAAGGAATCAAGGAAGCTAAACACCCCTCCCTAGAAATGAAGGTGGCTGTGGAAAGTGGCATTTGTGTGGACAAAGCAAGTTGGGAATTAGGGAAGGAAGGAAAAGAGGAGGGATATCAGGGCAAATCAGTGGAGGGGAAAGAGCTCCTGTTAAATTCCTCTTTAATTTCCTTGGGACAAAGGTCTCCATATTCCACACCACTGCCTCCCGAAGGGACTGTCCCCAGAGAAATGGATCAGCACAAACTTCCTCCATAGCCCCAGAGTCTGATGTACATAGGGAATTGGGTTCTAGAGACAGAGGAAGACACGGGGTTCCAAAAATAGTTCCAAACTCCCCTTCTACAGCCTCATCTCCTGCCTAGCAGCAGGGCAAATGGGTACATCATATCAGATTAATAAAGGGATGGGGAGGGGCCAGGAGACTGTGAGAAGCAGGATCGAAGCCACAGAGACAAGAGGCAGAAAGAGATGAATTGGTTACCATTTGCTTTCCTTCTCTGCTCCTATCTACCAGGCTCTGTACGTCCCTAGGTGACACACAGTCCATGCCCCCAGCTTCTACCTCCAACCTCCAACCTGTGTAGCATACACTTCCCAGCCTTCTGTATGATACTCAACACACTCCCCTAGCCCTCTCCCCCACTCCACCAACCCCCTATGTGACATTAAACACACTCCCTCAGATCTCTCCTCTACTCCTCAAGCCCTGGGTGCACTGACATTCTCCAATCCTGTCTCACACTTACTCAGTCCCTGAGAGAAACACTGAACACACACCCAGCCCGGTTCCTGACTTCTCCAGCCCTGTGACACTGAACACACGCTCACAGTCCTTTTTTCCCTTCCCCCATTCTCCGTGTATAACACTAAACACACTCCCTGATCCTGTCCTCAACTTTCCCAGTCTCTCAGAGCTCCAGTCCTCTCCCCCGACTCCTCTAGCCTTTAGGTATAGCACTGAACACACTCTCAGTGCGTTCCTTCCGTCATCCCCAGCTGTGTGTAACACTAAACACACTTCAAGATCCTGTCTTCAACCTTTCCAGCTCCTTAGTGTGCCTTTAAATACATTCCCCTCCCCAACCCCTCTGCTTGACTAACCTCAGGTATAACACTGAACATACTCTCCAGGTCTTTTTCCTCCCTCAATCCGGGGTGCAACAGTAACACACTCCCCCAGTCTTGTCCTGGCTTTCTGATAGTCCACTGATTTGGGTCCCAGGGCAAATACCTCCCTTTGACCTCAGTGTTCCTATCTATGCAACTGAGTTGCAATCTGACATCAAGTTTCCACACACAGTTAAAAATTCAAAAACTGTACTATGCTTTGGGGGTAAAAAAAAAAAAAAAAAAGATTACATTTTTGGTAGGGAATATCAGGGGATTTTTCTTGCTTTTTTTTTTTTTTTTTAAATGAAACAGGAAGTGTCAAGCATTGCCTCAAGGCTTTGAGTTTTCAAAGGAGAATTTTTCACTCCAGATAACCATAGCAGTCCATAGCAGTCCCTGACAGAAGTCGGGGGGGGGGGGGGGGGGGGGGGGGGGGGAGGGGTGAGGGGTGGGGGGTGGCGGTTCCTTTCACATTAAGGCTGGGAGAAAGGGGTAGGAATCAGACACAAAGAGCTGAAGTACGGATGATAGAGTCCCCCTTCCCCCAAGTAGCCTCGCTTTTTAACTCTGTGGGTTAGAAGTTTATAGGAATTCTGGATCCATGGTTTCCTACGGTCGCTTTTACAGATCTTGTTAATTTATTACCCATGGTTACACTTTTAATGGAAATCATGAAGAAATGGCAAAGGAAACATGAGCTAATTTTTTTTCCAGTGACACATTTCACTGCTATTTAAATAGCTGTTTTGCCAAACCAAACACAGCGCTTACAGCCAGCGGTGACACATGAAGGAGATCACTGTAGCCAATCCAGCCTGCGGCAACCAGAACAGGCCAGACTTTCTCTCAGCTTCCCCAGGGGCTGGATGCCAAGGCAGTGGGGAGGACAGGGCTGGAGTGTAGGCACAGCTGGAGCCCGAGCCGGGAGACCGCAGCTCCCATCCTCCCCAGGCAAGACTACTTCTCTGGTGTCCACTACTGCCTGCCTGCTGAGGGGTTCTGGGTGAGTTTTACCCTTCTGTTTGGACCCCTCCCCATGCCCTCCCCCAGTAGGCCTTACCCAGGGCCACTAGCAAAGGGCTTCCTGGCTGGCACTGCGGGATGATTTGCTCACGCCTGTAACTGGGAACATTACTGGCTTGTGTAAAACCAGAGATAGATTTTTGGGAAACTTTGGTCAGCTTCTTTCCAGTTCTGTGGCGACAGTGACAGCATAACTGTGACCAAGCTGGCACAGGGTGTTTTTGTTGAACAAATCCTAGAGCTCTGACTTTTTTCTTCTTCTTCTTCTTCTCAGAAATTCCCTGGAGCCAACTGATGCCCTCTTGATCCCCCAGCTCAGGGAGGCTGTGATGTCATCAACTATTTTATTAACTTCTCCAGAAGCCTGTTAAGAGTACGGTACTTGGTAAGAGAGACCCCAGGGCTAAGGATGCTGGGAAGAAGAAACTGGCCAAAGATCCTCCGATCATGGCCTGTAAGGGAAGCAGTGGGCAGGAGAAAACCTCCCTGGGATGCAAAAAATGCAGTGGGATTAAGGAAAACCAAGCCCTTGGCAGCAGACATCGGGGCTCTGGAGCAATTTGTCCAACTTCAGAGCCATTGTGAGAACTCAGTGGCACCCACATCCTCCACGAGTGCCCAGCAGGGAGGGGGCTCCAAAGACAGGGCAGGGAATGGGGGCAGAAATTCTTGGAGGAAGGAGCTTATGGGAAAGAACGAGGAACTGTTAGAGTGACAGACATAACACATAGCAGATAACATGGCACTTCTTGTTCCCATAGTACCTCAGGTGCTCAAATGTTTCTCTTTCCCACAATGCTGTGAGTTCCAGCTTAAACACTCCTCCTTCCCATAATGCCTTGTGTGCTCAGTCACCCAATGAAAATTGCCCAGCAGTGAATGCACAAGCCATCAAGCAATCAGCGCAAAGTCCCCCGGAGATATGGGAGAAGCCCCATACTATAAAAACCACCCTCCAAGAGGATAACATTGCTCTCCTCTTTGGGGCCCCCTCTCTTCAGACAGTCTCCCTACTTTAGTGGCTTTCCTTTCACTTTCAAATAAGATTGCTCTGTCTGCCTTAAATACTTCTCTGCCTGTTAATGAAAATGAGTCTGTCCCTCTAGACAGCATCAAGTTCAAGCTGGAAGGAACACTGATAATTTCTGCCCTCTACCCAGACACTGCTAGATCCTCATTCCAAATCTAGATTCTTCTCTGATATTCCTTCCGTGTGATGTCCTGTGACCCCCCCCCCAAGAATGTTAAGGTGGGCAGAGCAAAAGGGCCTTGACAAAATTAGGGTGGCAGGCTTACTGGCACCCAGAGAGAAACCACCCTGCCTTAACTTTCCAGGGACAAAACCCACTTTAGCGAGGAGAGAAGTTAACTGTCATCCTCCCTTGCCAAAAAGTATATTAAATTCACTGACCACATTTTTCCAAACCCAAATGCAGAGGACATTAGATCAATGCATGTTGGCTGGGCTCTGGTGTGCTGGGCACCCCACACATTTCATTTTGCATTATTAATATTTAAACCAAAGCAGCTGTTCTCTGCACATACCAAGCCAAGGGCCTGCCCAAGGCTCGGGTGATGACTTTTCTCCGAGGCCAGATGTGTCAGCTAGTAAGCTCTTGTTGACCCTCCAGCCTCTGGCCTCCTGGAGAGAATTTTCCCAGTAGCCATTCATTGATCAAGGATGACATTTCTGGGCTATTTCTGGCAAGGAGACATGGTGATAGATTCTTTTACTTTTACTTTTTCTTTTTTTGTCAGTTGTGGGGCTTGAACTCTAGGCCTGGGCACTGTCCCTGTGCTCTTCAGCTCAAGGCTAGAGCACTGCCACTTGAGCTACATAGCCCTTTCTGGTTTTCTGGAGTTTAATTGGAGATAAGAGTCTTACAGAATTTCCTTCCCAGGCTGGGTTTGAACCACGAGCCTCCTGACTAGCTAGGATTACAGGTGTGAGCCACCAGCGCCCGGCAAGATTCTGAAGATCTGGTTTAGCAGAAATTCCTTGGGGGAGTATGTGGGTGAAAGTACCTCTTTGAAATACCCAATACCCTCTGAGCACTTTACTCCAGGTCAGGGACCCTAATCTCTTTCAAAACCAGAGTGATGTGCATGCCAGTGGCTCCTATCTATAATCCTAGTTACTCAGGAGGCTGAGCTTTGAGGATCACAGTTTAAAGCCAGGCAAGCAGGAAAGTCCACGAGATTCTTATCCACAATCAATAACCAAAACATGAAAGTGGAGCTATAATAAGGTAGAGTGCCAGCCTTAAGCAAAAAAAGCTCAAGGACTGTGCCTACGCCCGGCATTTAATTCCCAGTATCGGTACATATACACAACACACACACACACACACACACACACAAGGAAAAAACACAGAATGACTCTCAAAGCATTTACATGTTAGAGACTGAGGTTCTCAAAGGCATTTGAAAAGTTCTAAGTTCAAACTTCGCCGGGGTTCTGGTGGCTCACGCCTGTAATCCTAGCTACTCAGGAGGCTGAGATCTGAGGATCACCGTTCAAAGCCAGCCTGGGCAGGAAATTCTGTGAGATTCTTATCTCCAGTTAACCACAGGAAACCGGAAGTGGCCATGTCGCTCAAGTGGTAGTGCTCTAGCCTTGAGTTGAATAGCACAAGGATAGCACCCAGGCCCAGAGTTCAAGCCCCATAACTGACCAAAATCAATCAATCAAACAAACAAACAAACAAAACCAAAGTTCAAACTTGATTTCTAAGGCTGGCTGCAAGACTCTTGCTGAAATCTCAGAGGAGCAACTTGATATAAAAAGCCCTTTTGCAACCAGTGCAATTCTTCAACCTCTGCCTGGCTTCCTCGCAACCCTGTGCCAAGGCTACCCAGACACACCCATCTCTACAGACTCTCTGCTATCACAATTTACCTTTGCTGTCCCAGGACAAGGTATCTCCTCACTACCCCACCCCCATCCCGTAGGATGAATTGACTTGTCTCTGCCCCTCTTGATTTGGGGATGCATCCTATTTTGTGTACCTTTATTTCTATACTTATAAAGGCCAACATGTATTGAGCACTGTCTATGTATCTGACTTTAACGAGAGTATCTTGCTCAATTCTCACTGCAACCCTCCAAAGCAAGTACTATAATTATCTCATTTACAGAAGCAACATTAAGACCTACAGATGGTGAGTAGTTTGCCCAATGCTGTCATTATAGGTGCTCACTACACATCTGTTAAAGTGAAAAAATAAAATGAAGTAAGCAGAAGGATCTTCCCAGGTAAGGACCTACTGAGCTAGCCTAACATCATCCTTTGCTTTAGGCTACTGCCCCAGTCCTAGATCTGAGAAAGAGGAGAGTAGTGATCTAAACCTAGACTCGAACTTCAATTCCATCTGAATTTAAATTGGCTACACTTGTTTTCCTACTGGCAAACTGGGGACAATAATAATACCAACTGAGCAACAGAACCCTAGTATGCAAGGGTATACAACCTTGGACCCACCACGAAATGGGAATAATCATACCTAATCTAAAAAGCTCTTTTGAGCCTTGAAGCAGATCATAAAGGTTAAGTGCCTATCATAGGGTCTGAGTATTTATTGAACACCAATAAGACCTGTAGAGTCAAAGAGAAGCAAAGCTCACTATGGCAGGGATGGGGGAAGCAGCCACTCTTAATCCTGAATGCCACATCTATGTATTGCCTCCAGAGGTTCTGAATTGCCAGCTCCCACTGTGGGAAGAAAGGCAGAATAGCCAGGAGAGGGAAAAGAGGGAGAAAGGTTCATGTCACCTTGCACTGTCTGTCCTTGGGGTCCAGCCAGTCTCAGAGACTGTCCTTCAACCTGCCACTCCAAAAGAAAAACCAGAGCGGGCAACCAGGGAATAGAGCTGTTTGTTCCTGTCAATGGCCCTGGAGCTCACTATGTCTCCATAGGAGGCTTGGGTGGATGCTTGTAGAAGAGGCTCTGAGCTGTGGCCTACAAGGATTTCTCTTCCATCTTCTCATCCTGTCATTGGCTTTGACTTCCAGCACCTCCAAGTGCCTCTTTTCTGAGCTAGGGCTGGGGTTTGAGTAGAGGAACAGTATTCTCAACTTTCTTTTTTTTTTATTGTGAAAATACTGTACAGAGGGGCTACAATTACATGGGCAAGATAATGGGTACATTTCTTATCAAGCATTGTAGCCTCCTCCTTTGTTTCCCATCCCATCCTTCCCCCCCCCCCCCAACTTTCTTGTAGAAGACTTGCTACTCTTACTCTTGTCCCAAATAGATTTCTGATCCTCTGGGGTCCTCGGAAGGCTTCAGCCTGCCTCTCAAAGTTCCTGTGTTTAAAATAGCCCCTTTCCCTGCAACCTTAGGAATGACTGTGAAAAAAATAAACATCCTCAAATCTTGCCTGTGGCTTTATTTTGAGACTTCTAGCAGTCTGAAACAATCCTTCTCCCTTCCCCTTTCCTCTCCTGGCAGCTCCAGTATCCTCCAATTCAGTCCTGCCCAGGCCAGATCGGGGAAGTGGGGAAGTTATGGTCCATGCAAGAGTCATACCCTGAACTTTATGGGGTTTGTAGCAACCAGGTGCAGAACAGTGTCCCGCCCACTCTCAACAAGAGCCAGAGAACAGACATGGGCAAGGAGGATGTGGTAGGGGCCTGAAGACAAAAGAAGAGCGATAAGATAAAGGAGAGTAATTGTGGAAAGAGAAAGGGCAGCTACAGGTAAGGCAATATACAGTATGGTCACATCATGACCAGTAAGTATAATTTCCATGGGTTGACAGCAGTGGCTGACGGTGGGAGTTGATTTTTTTTTTTTAGGGAGATGGGTTGCATTTGAACAGAGCACATGGCTCCTTTCCAGGGGCCAGAGGTCACAATTACCAGAGGATTCATGGCCAAGATCTTCCTTTTGGGAAACCCACTTCTGCCTTTCTCCACCCCCAGACCTTCTGCTCCAGGGAGGAGCCCCCTGGCAGCTAGAGCCAAACACTCCAGGAGCAGGAAGCCCCAACATTTATCTTTGGGTTATTTTCACTCCCAAGAACAAAGGCGCTTTCTATTCGGCAAGTGGCAAGAACCCACACCTCTGACAAGCCATACATCACCCTCAGGGAGAAGAGGCAGGAGGGGCTGGTCCAGCATGGGGGCCTGCTTCTTTCTCTCACCAAGAACCCCAAAGGGTGTGTCTGGCTCATGGCTTGCAGTAGAGTCCAGGCAAAAGCAGAAATTGGGTAGGACAAATTGATTCTTTGGGTAGGACAAATTGATTCTAAGAGCTGGCACCAAGAAGAAGCAGGAAATTGAGGAGTGGAAGATGACTACTTCTTCATAAAGTCAAGTGTCAAACCTCAGGGAGAACTCCTTCCCTGCTGGGGGTCTCTTCACATAAAATATATGATGATTGGATCACCTGAGGAGCTTTAAAGAAAAGTATACATAAAGGTCAATAGTGAAGGGAAAATACATGTTCAATTCATCACTGCCAGTGACAGACACCGTAGTTGAATTTGTTTCCTTCAACAAATTTATTTAAATGCACTAGCATGGATAGATAAATATACACATAATGACAAGCATGCCTATGTATAAACTATATCTATTTTTACACATTTATCAAGGCAAACACACTGTTCTGCAATATGATTTTTTGGTATAGCATTACCTCCTTGTATTGACTTCTTAACATTCTATTATATGCTATTGGTATAGCTAATATTATATTATATGGCTTCTGATAATTTCCCAGCTTTTTCTATTACAAATGCTGCCTTAGCAAATATCCATGTGACATACTCTTTTGTGCACACCTGAGAATTTTAGTAGGGTCATTCTTACAGGAAGGATTTCAAGGCAGATTAAAGGGCATATGCATAGTTCTTCTGCTGGTTTGTTTTCTCTGCTGGATATTGCTAAATTGTTCTTTGTCTAATTCACATTTATTTACATAGATACCACAATATATGACAGTACCATACTTTCTCTACATCATAATACAATGCATAATTTATATAACTTTTATCTACATTAACTCAATAGATGAGAAAAACAGCATTTCACTGTGTTTATAACTTGTATGCACTTGTATATGAATAAAGTTAAGAAACATTTGGTGCATTGAGAAGCCATGTATACTTAAGGTAGCTTTTAAAATACATACACTCTTAGATTACAAAGTAAAAAAGATCTGCCTCAATAGACCTTAAAATTAGTACTTTCATTAGGGTAGCTAATATTTCTTAACAACCTATAAAAGGAAGACTTGATCAAAGGTATTTCAACTAAAAATTTTAAATGTTCATCAGGGTGCTAGTGGCTCACATCTGTAATAATAACTGCTCAGTGGACTGAGATCTGAGGGTTGTAGTTCAAAACAGCCAGGGCAACCAAGTGGGTGAGACGTTTATCTCCATCTAACCACCAAAAGCCAAAAGTAGAGCTGTGGTAGAAGGTTAGCCTTGAGCACAAAAGCTCAGGGACAGCACCCATGTCCTGAATTCAAGCCCCAGGACCAGCACAAAAGATAACAGATTTTTTAATGTTCATTAAAAGTCAAAAACCAAAACCAGTGGCTTAGTGAGTGGTAGAGTCCTAGCTTTGCATGTATGAGGCCCTGGGTTCAATTCCTTGGTACCACATAAACAAAGGATAAAATAAAACTAGTTAACAAATAAAAAGACAATGCCAGGAGCCAGTGGATCATACCTTAAATTCTAGGAAAGTCTATGAGACTCTTATCTTCAATCAACCTCCAGAAAACAGGAAGTAGAGTTGTGGCTCAAGTAGTAGCGCACTAGCCTTAAGCAATGAAGCTTAGGGACAGCATTCAGGCCCTGAGTTCAAGTCTCAGAACCAGCACACATGCATGCACACACGTGCACACATATATACACACACAAGTGAAACATAAACAACAGACTGAGAGAAGATATATAGTTATGAATATAAAGAACTTACAAGCAGCATATACAAAAAACTTCTATAAATCAACAACAATTTTTAAAACTATCAACAACAGCCTAATTCTAAAGGGGTAAATCCAAAACATAGAGGGCTCATAAATAAAAATAAACAAATGATCAATACACATATAAGCAGATGTTTGTAACTCCTCAAGGAAAGGCAAATTAAAAACACAATAGGAGGGCTGGAAGGTGGCTCAGTGGTAGAGTGCTTGCCTTGCAGGCATGAGGCCCTGGGTTTGATTCTTCAGCACCACATAAGCAGAAAAAGCAGAAAGTGGAGCTATGGCTCAACTGGTAGAGCACTAGCCATGAGCTGAAGAGCTAAGGGACAGTGCCCAGGCCCAGAGTTCAGGCCCATGACTGGCAAAAAAAAAACAACCAAAAACACAACAAGAGCTACTAGTAAACACTAGTAGATATTCAACAAACAGCTGGAGGAGGAAAGGGCAGAGAAGGACCCTAATTTGTAATAGTTATAAGAAACCTTTCACTGGCTGATTTCAAGTCACCAATAAAACAACACTGAATACACAATTAGAAAGGCTCCAGTACATCATTGAGACCAACATGAAGGTTAAAATAAAAGACAGACCATGCCAAGAACTGGCAAGAGTGTAGAGTTCTAGCACATTGCTAATGGTAGTACTAATCAGTACGATCAGAGTAGGAAACTGGCAGTTTCTACTAAGGCTCAAATGTATACCGATCCCATGACAGTATAGGCCCCACAGAAATGACCGCATGTGTGATGGTGATGTCTCACTCCATGTATTAAGTTGGTTGGATCACAGGGGTTCACAGACATTTGATCAAGCATCATTCATGTCTGTGGATGCTGCTCTTTTACATTTACTGTGCTGTGCACTGCTTTATAATGTAGAATTGTGTTTTCTACAAGAAGTTAAGCTTCTGAGGGCATGGCTACCCTTTTGTCAGACAGAGGAAGGAGACAGAACAGCCTCTAAAAGAACACCTATGAAAGATGGAAATATCTTGAATACCCATAAAAGATGGAAATGCCTGACAATCCCTCAGGGGATTGGTTCTAAGAGGCCCCCTACACACACACACACACACATACACACATACACACACACACCAAAATCTGGGGACATTCAAGTCATATATATATGTACACACACACACACACACACACACACACATATGGCAAGTGACAAGAGCCCACACCTCTGACAAGCCATAGATCACCCTCAGGGAGAACAAGAAGGGCTGGTCTAGCACATGGGCCTGCTTCTTTCTCCCACCAAGTACCCCCAGAGGGTGTGTCTAGCTCATGGCTTGTGGTAGGGTCCAGGAAGAAAACAGAAATTGTGTGGAACAAATTGATTCTAAGAGCACTAGCCTTAAACCTTAATCCTCAAGGACAGCATCCAGGCCCTGAGTTCAAGCCACAGAACCAGCGCACATATATACACGCATATGCACACAAACAATACACACACACATGAAAACACAAACGAAAGACTGAAAGAAGATATGTGTGTGTGTATATATATGCATATATATATAAAGTGGTACAGTATTTGCACACCCTCAAGTATACTTTAACCTCTAGTTAACTCATAATACCTAGGATAATATAATGTAAATGTTATCTAAATTGTCATTATACCATATTGTTTAAGGGATGATAAGAAAAAAAATGTGTATAGGTTCAGGACAGATATGAGTTTTTCACAGAAGCACATCCTTCAGATACAAAGGGGCAAACATAGTTATTTAGAACAAGAAAATAATTCATAGTAAACATCAACAAAACTCAAACTGCCTGATCCATATTGATAATATTTTCAGGGAGATACTTATTTCTTTAACTGTGGACTGCTTTGTGGATTCTTCTTATATCAGAGGTGTTGTGGAATAGTTTTCTATGAAGACTATACAAAAATAACTCAGTCTTTCCTCTATTAGCATTGGTCAGATTTTTTTTTATTACTGACCACTCAAAAAATTCTCTTTTTACCTGGCGCCAGTGGCTTACTCCTGTAATCCTAGCTACTCAGGAGGTTGAGATCTGAAGATCATGGTTCAAAGCCAGTCCAGGCAGGAAAGTCCATGAGATTCTTATCTCCAATAAAACCGGAAGTGGTGCTATGACTCAAGTAGTAGAGTACTCGCCTTGAGCTGAAGAGCTGAGGGACAGCGCCCAGGCCCAGAGTTCAAGTCCCACGACTGACAAAAAAAAAAAATTCTCTTTTTGCTTCACAACTTGATATTGATAATGGCATGTGTTGTTTTTTTTTTTTAGAATTGTCTTTATATTTGGGGAAAACACCAATAAAGTCCTTTTATGGATGAACTAATTTCAGGACATACTACATAATCTTGTGCAATGGCTCAACTTAAATATACAAATTGACAATATTCATTAACTGCTTTGGGGTTCTTTTTGTGTCATTTATTAGAACTGTTGCAGTATTTCGCTGATGTATTTCATGGCCAATGATCTAGAAATCTAACATGGCTCATGTGATTTCGTGATAAGTTGAGAATTATAAACACATGACTTTATAGACAGGCATTCTAGCTATGTGAAGTATTGTCAGTCTATATACTATACAAACGGAGGAATTCTGATTAAATCATATTTCAATAAAAAAAGAAATACATATAATTGAATATTTTCCTGGCAGAAAAGAGTTCCTATTTTGACTTGGCATTGATAAGAACTAAATTCTTGCTTATAGTTTTATATCTCTAACAACAATAACAAAAAAATCCTAGACTACATCAAGTTGATATGTTTCTTGCCCAAGCTGGCTTTGAACTATGACCCTCAGATCTCAGCCTCCAGAGTAGCTTGGATTATAGGCTTGAGCCACCAGAGCCTGGCTGACTCCAGAACTTTGAGTAGTTTTAAGCTACCCGGTCTGAGGTAACTTGTTATAGTAGCCCTAGGGAAGAAACATACCATACATTCCAAATTGTGTTTCTCCCCTGCTACTCAACTACTGGGTAAATAGGATTTCAAAAGAACACCTCACAATTTGAAATACCCTCAAACCATGCACCTTACCTAGCCAGGTTGTACAGAGATGGTCCCAGAAGACCTTCCCAATACACAGGGCCAGCAACAGCCTAACTACACAGGAAAATGACTGTAAGCCACTTGCTTATATCTGACTAAACCCTGACAAGGCATCCTAGCTGGAGCCCTGCAAATCCTCATGCCCTTCAAGGCATTCAACACAGCAGAAATGTGAAGGCAAAGAAATTAGAGTGGAAGAAAAGACAGACATCGGTGCTGGGAAGGTGGCTCGGTGGTAGAGCGCTTGCCTTGCATGCATGAGGCCCTGGGTTCCACCCTTAGCACCACATAAGCAAAAAGAAAAAAAGCCGGAAGTGGCGCTGTAGCTCAAGTGGTAGAGCGCTAGCCTTGAGCTGAAGAGCTGAGGGAGAGCGCCCAGGCCTACAGTTCAGGCCCCACGACCGGACCCCCCAAAAAAAGAAAAGACAGACATCTTTGCTATGATGACAAGACCTGACTTCTTCAACATTAACAAAACATATCACCCCAAGGAAGAAGTGGTGGGGAGAAGTCCTGGGGAGAAATTACACAAGTGGGAAGCTCTGAGCTTTGAATTCCTTGGCTCCTGGTAATCATCTTTGGGTTGTTTTCCAACAAAGATGACCATGACTTTTTCCTGTGATCTAAAAATCCATGATCAGCCAAAATGTGTAGCAGTGGGTGATGCCAAACTATAGGACTAGTTCTAGGAATGCAAGAGCACACACAAGAAGGGTTGTGACAAGAAAAAAATAATAATTCTAAGAGAACACAAAGGGTCCCTTTAATGACACTTAGCCTAGGAAGGAGGCAAGTGTAGACCCACTGCTGACCCTGTCTGGGGTAGGAATGACGTCAATAAGCTGGAAGAAAGGTGAGTATGTCAAATTGAATTCTGTTCCCATAGTCTAGGCAAGACTTTCACATAGAATGAATGAATATGTTCAAGTTGATTTAGAAGCAAGAATTATGTGAAGAGTTTCTTTCACTAAACAGGACATAACAGGCCCTCAGAGGAACAACATGGATCAACAACTTCAAAACTCAGAAAGGCGGGAGAGACGCTGGGATTGTGTAGCTGAGCAGATAGTCAGGACATTTTCAAGCAAAAGAGACAGTGATAATTGTAGACTCTCTGAGACAGATTTTTGAGCGTTTGTGTGTGTAAATTTTTGAGACAAGTTTCCATGGGATTTTCAGGATCCCACAGAGTTTTATGACTTTAGCACAGGTTAAAACTACTTATGAGCCAGGCACTGGTGGCTCACGCCTGTAATCCTAGCTACTCAGGAGGCTGAGATCCTAGGATTACGGTTCAAAGCCAGCCTGGGCAGGAAAGTCTGTGAAACTCTTATCTCCAATAAACCACTCAGAAAACCAGAAGCGGCTTTGTGTGGCTCCAGTGGTAGAGAGCTAGCCTTGAGCTGAAGAGCTGAGGGACAGCGCCCAGGCCCAGAGTTCAGGCCCCATGACCAACAACAACAAAAAAAACCCTACTTATGTTCTTCTGATCTAATTTCACAGATGGTGAAACCGAGGACAGAAAAGGAAAAGACCTGCTCAAAGTCACAGCACAAGGAGAGGAAGAGTGAGGACCAGCACAAAGATCTCCAGCACTTCCCAGACCAAGATCTGTTCTTGCCTCTACTCTCGCTGCCTCTCACACACCACCATTCTTTCTGTTTGTTTGGTTTGGTGTGGGGTTTGGGGTCTTTTTATTTTATTTTATTTTATTTTGCAGGGAGGTAGTCCTGGAGCTTGAACTCTAGGCCTGGGCTTTGTCTCTGAGCTTCTTTGTTGTTGTTGTTTTGTCAGTTGTGGGGTTTGAACTCAGTCCTGGGCACTATCCCTCAGCTCTTCAGCTCAAAGCAGCACTCTACTGCTTGAGCCACAGCACCACTTCTGACTTTCTCTGTTTATGTGGTGCTGAGGAATCGAACCCAGAGCCGCATGCATGCAAGGCAAGTACTCTACCACTGAGCCACCATCCCAGCCCCTCTCTGAGCTTCTGCTAAAGGCTAGCACTCTACCACTTAAGCCACAAAGCCACTTCTGGCCTTTTTTTTTTTTTTTGAGTAGTTTATTGGAAATAAGAGTCCCAGGGATTTTCCTGCCTGGGCTGGCTTTGAACTACAATCCTCAGATCTCAGCCTCCTGAGTAGCTAGGATTACAGATGTGAGCCACCAGCACTGACCACACCACCATTCTTTTGCTTTTCCCAAAATGCTTTTCTCTCTCTCTATCAGCAAGTATTAAGGTTGCCTGGAGCTCTACTATGGGGGCAGTGAGTGACTCATGCACCCTTTGTATACAACTGTCTGATTCGTAAGAAAGGACAGCTAAGCATAATCCTCAAGCTCAAAGGAAGCCCCTTTGATCTAGAAACTCCCAGACAGTCCTTGTAAGGAGCAGAGTCTGGATGTGTGAGAAAAAAATCATGGGGGTCACTTTAAGAATCATCTGGGAATCTTAGAAATATCAGGAGCAGTGGATTCACCAAGACTTTTCTGTGCTGTCAAGTTCATTTCACTTTCTTCACAGATTCCTTATACTGCTGGATTAGGGGGAGGTAACGGAAGTGGTTCATCTGACTTCTTCCAAGCTCTTGATGCAATGGGAAAGGAGAAATGTACAATGGTTTGGGCTTTTTTTATTCACAGATACTTCAGGGTTTGCTCCTGTCTTGCTCTAGTCAACCTGTCTGTCAATGATAAGAATATCCATAACACACTTACCAAATTTGTATATAAAGTCAACCTGGAATCATTGGCCCTTCAATAAATCAACTCCTAAAGGAAGAAACCAAGGGAGGATGAAAGACATTTCTCCCTGAAAAAAAAAAAAAAGCTCAGTTACAGACAAGATGGAATTATGAACCGCTGTGGCTTTCTCCTATATGACAGAGATATGAGTGGAGTGGAGGAAGTGTCCTCAGACACACTGGGATTGTCCTGGGAGAGGCCACTGCTGAGAAGTCTTGAGAACAAGGTAGCAGTTAGCCAAGCAAACCTGGGGGAAGGGGAGGAATGGCAGTCCACTAGAGGGAAGAGCCAGGCAGGTGCAGGTGGGCTCAGGCCTGCTCAGGAAGCTGAGGTGGCTCTGAGAGCAGGAAGGCGTAAGTCCAGGAACAAGATCTTTGGTAGAGTTATGCTGAGCTGATCCTGGAGGAACTCACATTACTTAACAATGTGGAATCCTTAAACTTTAAAAGAGGCCTTCAAGGAGCTCCATGGAGCCAGGGATATGGGTGCAGAGGTCAAACAATGTAGGATGGAGAGTTATGTGCTTTTGTTGGCCCCTCTGCCCCGTGGAGCCCAGACTCATCCCTTCCCTCTACTCCAGTCACATGGGTCTAAAGACAATCAAGCAACATCCAGACTTAGGGCTTTCATTTACCCTGGCCTTTTCCCAGGCCAGACTGCTCTCACACCCTTCCTCTATCCTGTATCTGATTAAATCCCTAAGTCCCAGTTCAAATATTACTTCCTTGGAGAAACCTACTCTGACTACTCTTAATGTTTCTATAGCATTTTGCTCTACTTGGACACCATGGATGGTAATATGTAATCTTTTAAAGGGTGTACTTATTTAATGCCACATTATCCACTGTATAGCAAGTCCTGAGAGCCAAGCTGAATGTATTTTGCTCATGACTATACCCCTTGTGATTATTAGCAAGCATTTTTATTATTTGCTTGTGGCTCACACCTGTAATTCTAGCTGCTCAGGAGATCTGGGGATCACAGTTCAAAACCAGCCCAAGAAGAAAATTCCATGTGTCATATCCCCAATTAACCACCAAAAAAAAAAAAAACAGAAGTGGAGCTGTGGTATAAGTAGTCGAACACCAACCTTGAGCTTAAAAGCTAACAGATAGCACTCTGGCCCTGAGTTCAAGCCCTAATACCAGCGTGTGCACATGTGCGTATGTGTGTGTGCGTGTGTGTGCTTAAAATCAAACAGAAAAAAGTGTCAATTACCTACCATTACGTAGCAAACAATTTCAATATCTACTAGCTTAAAAACATCAACTACTTTATTCCTCACAACACCTCAGCAAGGCAAGCTAATAACTGGGGAGGGTATCAGCAAGATGATTCATCTCTTCCACATGGCATCTACAGAGGTCATTTAATGTTGTCAGCTGGCAGATGGTCTAGTTTGGAGAGTCTGAGCTGTCTGTGTCCATGTTTCTAGTGTTTTGACGGTTGGGAGGCTGAACCCAGACCTAATGACCCAAGGGGTATGGCTAGCATTAGAGTTCCTGCATGGGAGTATTCCACAGAGCTAGGTGGATGCCTCAAGGTAATTTACAACCCACTTCAAAAGTTCCAGACATTGACTCCTACTACATGCTAATAGCCAAGTAAGTCACTAAGAGCAGCCCAGATGGGGTTAGGGATCTCAACCCCTCTACCCTAGTGGAAAGAACATCAAAGAATTTGCAGGCATCTCTAAGTTACCACAGTGGAGATATTTATCTTTTCCTAATGACCAACCTGACTTCAGTGTCCAGGAAAGATGAAGAAGAATAGATCACACGCACATGAGAGATCGATTCAGAACTTACTAGAAAAAAATATGTGTTTAAATCATAACAAGTGGAAGGGGGAGAAAAGCACAAATGTGTTGGTCCAACCTTATCTATGGCTTCATTTTCCATTGGGGTCCAAATATAGTCAATGGAAAGTTCCAGAAATAAACAGCCCTTAAATTTGAAGCAACTTTTTACTGTAGTATAGTATTATAATTATTCTATTTTATTTCTATTGTTTATAATTTCTTACTGTGCACAATTTATAAATTAAACTTTATCATAAATATATATATATATAAATGGTACCATCCATTATTTCATGCATCCACCGGTCTTGGAACACATTCCTCACAGATAGCAGGAACTACTGCAAATAGTGAGACCCTGGTACTTACTTTACAGGGCTGTTGAGAGGTTAAGTGACTTCATCAGAGGAACTTAGGCCTCGGACAATGGGAGTGAGGATGGTTGAAGTAAACACAGCCCTTAAAGGAGTTTCCCCAGACACAAGCTCCCAGGAGTCCAGCTAATCACATGATCCAGCCCTACTACTGACACCAAGGGCAACTACTCAGAAACCCTAGGCCCTTGTGGACCTCTAGTCCAGCCTAAGATGCATTACCTTCCCCTTCCCCACACCAGTCTAAATCCAAGTCCAGTCCTACTGCCCAATGCTAATACTAAATAAAATAAAAGAGCTCAAACATCAAGTTCACCTCTAATAAATCCTACTCTGCTCTCAGCCCTCACTTTAACTACAATTTTATCCTCCCTTAGGTCCAAGGAAATATGCAAAGGCATGGCCTTTGGGAAGAGAATCCTGTCTACCCTACAATCTAGTGGCCTTGACTGATAGCTGTCTTCAAATTGTAGTCTAAATTATGGCTTGATCCTTGGGCTGAAAAACTCATAGGGATTTTTTTTTTGTACACAGAAACCTAGTTGAAAAGTACCAGTCCTTGGAAGTCCATAGCTTGAGAAATAATGTGCATTTTAGTTATTTCTTTCATGAATAGTGGACAGGGACAGAAATCCTTAGGAAACTCTTCTCCCCCAACTCCCAATCTGCAGGATTTTTAATTTGTAAAGGAAGAATGATTGTCACTTTTTAGAAAGATGGGGGAAGGGGATGTTATGTCCCAGATAGAAGATTCAAAAATTAAAGAGTCCACAGAATGTTTTAGTCCAGAGCCTAGAAGGCAGGTTCTAGGTGCCTGGCCTGTGGCGCACAGGGTAGAAGTCCGAAGGGCTGTGGGTAAGTGGGGCCTCCCCAGCCTGACTCAGAGCATGAGGCCAGAAGCAAAGTCCCAGAGTGCTCTGGTGGTATAGGTGAGGTCAGTCTGGAAATATGACTCCAAACCCAGCTGTCAATCAAAGGAAACAAGACAAACAAAAGAGACGGAGATGCAGAGCCTGCAGGCAGAGTGGGGGACAGGAACAGAGCAGGCCAAAGGAAAAACAGCCCCTTAAAACAGAAAAAAAAAATGGAGGAGGCAAGCGGTCTGAATTAATCCCAGGGTCAGATGCCTGTACCTTAAGCAGTTTTATAATCTCATAGCCAAGTTTACCTTTTTGAATGATCTTTTTCCCCCCTCAAATTCAATAAAACATGGAAGAAAAAATTAAAGTTCCAAAAGTTTATAGAAACACATTAAAATGAACTATGACCCTTGACATGATTCATGGTATCTCAAAGGGGTAGGACTTAATAATTTCAAGAATGTATCCCTTTACCCTCTAGGTTCAGTTACCAACATCGAATAGAAAAAGAAAAGGAAAGGAAAGGAAAGAAAAGACTCCTGTTCCCCTTCTTTGTCTGTGAGGATAGAGCTTCCCAAAAAGAAGCCAAGGTCACGGCTGATGCTGACAGCCCAGTCTGCTTCCCACGCCCTAGGGGACAGCAGAGGGCTCTTGGTCTAGCCTGAGCCTGGTGTTGGTTACATCACAGGAGGTACTATGCCTTCCTCCATTACTCACACCTTAGGCAAAAGCCACACTTACACACAAGCATTCACATAGACTACACTACTGATACCCATATGTGTGCATCATACTGACATGTATATATGCCTACATACGTGCACTCACCAGGTACATACAGCACACTGCTACATCACACACACACACACACACACACACACACACACACACACACACACACACACACACACACACACACACACACACAAGATCAACACACACCAGACTAGACAATTTCCCCTGATCCATCCTTTGTATCCCTTAAGGTCCTGGCATAAAGCCAGCTATGGCACTTACTGTGACCTAATACGATTAGTTATATAACATCTCTCCTCACTTTTGCCTAAATTCATTTCCGGAAGCTTATCTTCCTGCACAGTATACCGCAGGTACACAGGAAGCGCTTGGTGATGTTCACTCAGTCTGTTGAATGCCATAACAGAAGACTTTAGTCCAAGAAACAAGCTCTCTCTCTTCTCTCTCTCTTTCTCTCTCTCTCCCTCTTTCTCTCTGTCTCCCTTCTTTCCTCCCTCTCTCCCTCTCTCTCCCTCTCCCTGCCCCTCCCTTGTTGGAATGTGTGATGGAGCAATGGAGTGTTATCCAAAAGACCCTCTCAGAGCAAATCACAGATTCCTTGCTACGGTTCTCCAGCTCATTCCAGTCTCTTCTCCTCAGGCTAGATGGAGACAGATTCACAGAGTGAGCCTTTCCGCTCATCCACCCATACATGGTCTGTGTTCGAAGCCCATGACCTGTGTGAAAAGGCAGAAGCGCTGTCTACACTGAACGGCCATCTCCAGGCTCCCCTCACCCAATCCTCTTTCTTCTCTTTTTCTTTTACAATATTAGTCCCCAATAAATCTTTTACACTCTTAATTCCAAAAGGAAAGGAGGAAGAAGGGAAAGGAGAAGCAAAAAGGAGAAAGAGAAAGAGCGGAGAAGGAACTGTTAAAGAACAGCTGCCCCTCCATAGTGTGTGCTCCCTGATGAGGTCACCACAGACATCAGATTCCGCAGTCCTCCCTGAAAACTGGAGCAAATGCCTGGAGCCTGAGAGGGGCATGCTAGTTTCATAAGAGATGTAGATAAAAACACACTCAGGAGAGAAAAGGGGAAGCAAAAAGACGAACCCAGAAGCACTCCCTCCGACATCTGTAGACTAGGCCTTAACAGCAGTCTGCTACTGAGACTGCTGAAATGCCACAGCCATGGCCATCTTTCTCATGCTAGGTCAGCTGTAGGCCATAGCCAGGGCCAGAGCAAATGCCAGCATATTTTAGAATCAGTCATGTCATGCCGATTGGTCAAATTTGGTCATCAGCAGCTGATGCTAAGTCAGCCCTGAGCAGCATCTCTACGATGCCCAGATGACATCCAACATCATGCTTAGGAGATGACTCCAGGCTCCGCTCAGCTTAGAGAGAAAATCAGGAGCTTCCCACCTCCCCCAACCCTGCCATAGTACTGATTCTCCTCTCTCCTTCTGCAGGAGTGAGTAGCACCAGGCAAGACTTCCTGTTCTTTAGGTGGCTACCCCCACACCAGCCTTGGAGCCTGCACTCCACCTTGGGACCTATTAGCATTTTTAAGGTTCTTATTGGAATACACATCCTGCCCAGGGATTGTCTTCTTCCTTGAGGCATTAGCACCTACCACAGGCCTTTTATCACCCCCAGCCCAGTCTGCCTGGGGTCAGCCTTCAATCCACAAATATGGGGGGGGGGGTGTAAAGGGAAAGAGAAGTTACATTTCCCTAGCACATTTCACAGCCCTGCCCTTCCTGTCGCAGGCACGTCCTGAAGTCCGGAGCCCCCTCTTAGACTCCCCCCTCCCCCCCAAAGAGGTGTTCCCATAATCAGTAGGCATCAGTCAGCTCTAATCAACCCCCTGTTTTGACTATTTTAGCAGCAATAAAAGGGCCATAAAGAGCAAGTCAGTGGGCCCTCTAGGAGTATGGGCCTCCCTCCCTGTGATATAATGAAAAACACCAAGTGCTTCCTCGGAGCCTTAAGTGACAGCCCTGGCAGCAGAGCCATTGGAGGAAGCCTAATTATGCTATAAATTAAAGGGCTTTTTTAAAAAAAAAAAAACCAACATTATGACCTTTAATAAGATTGTTTTTACAACCAGCTGTCAATAAATCATCCAGGAGCACCAGTGAGAAGCATTCTCTAAGAACGTCTGTGAATTTCATTAGCTGCAGTTTATTTGGTTTGGGTTGTGCTATGATGTTTTTTAAATCTCAAATTAAAAGCTCTGAACCATAAAAGCTAATTCAGAAAAGTTCCTACTTCGGCCTCTGAAAACAAGCCTCCCTAATTGCAGAAATTAGCTAAGATGTGGCCAGGCCAGGAGGTCATTAAGCTGGGAAGGAGTGACAACTGGCTGAGGCCTCACCAGTCCCGGCAGTTGTGAGCACCTATAGAACCGGAACGTCACAGTCCCAGGACGGACAGCTGGCCTTGCAGTGGTCAGCCATGGGAAATTGCTGCTTGAGGACCACTGGCCTCAAGAGAGACGGGCCAGCTTACTCACAGGCTAGAAGAAGCTCTCCTTGCCATCTGAGCCAGCACCCTTGGCCAACAGATAAAGGAGAGCCAGCAACTGTTTGACCCACTGCTCAGAACTTCTCCTCACCTCCACCTTTCTTAAGGGTATGAGCACTATGTGCTTCTCTTCAGAATATACTACTGCATAGGTGCTAACGTCTTCCTCAGATCTTCACAAGGAGGTCATAAAGAATAGGATGCTGAAGTGCCATATTCAGAGGAGCCTGCTATGATGGTGCAGTATACCAAATCAGCAGAGAAATGGTCAGCAGAAATGGAGAAGATGGGAGACGTGTGTCTACTTCTTAGGAAAGCAGGTGTCTGGTGCATGCCTGCAACAGGTGGCTCATTACTGCAGATCAGTCTCAAGAAGCCTTGATTTACTTCTCAGCCCCACTATTAATTATGGAATTTTAGGGAAAGTTCCTGTGAAAGGAACAGTAGAGAGTCGGAAGTGACACAGACCTACTCGAAATACTTGACTTTTGCTGGCTATCCGAGCAACCTACGCAAGCTATGACATCTTCTTGGTCCTCAGTTTCCTTATCTGTAAACTGAGAGTATTAGTAGCTCTTTCCCCAGAGGCTGAGGCATGATAACTTCTAGGACAGTGCTGGCAACTATAAGCTCCCAGTAAATATTAGGCAATGCTACGGTCTGGCGAGGGTTTGATTTGAGTGTGACCTCCCTCCAAAAATAAAAGCTGCGTGTGTTGAAATTTAAGCCCTAATGTTAGGTATAAAGGGGTAGAAACACAATCTCACTGGTTGTTTAGAGGTTAGAACTTTGGGAAGTGATTAGGAATAGATAATGTCATCAGCGTAGGGCCCAAGGATTAAATATTAGTAGCTTTGTAAGAAGAGATAAGGACCACACAGGCACCTGTCTTTTGCTATGTGGTACCCTGTACCACCTTGAGACTCTGCCAACAAGAAAGCCATCACTGGATGTGGGCCCTTGAACCACCAAGAACTCTGAGCTAAATAAATCTCTTTCCTTCATAAAACTACCAAGCTTTAGTCATTTGCTATAGTAACAAAAACAGACTGATACAACAGTAGTTGCTAAGATAAGTACTTATATTTGCCTCTCTAGCTGTCACCTGCAGCATCTAATAGAAGATAGAGTAGGACTAAATAATTTCTTAAGCCACCTCCAATCACTGAATGGATGGCTCAAAGAGATTTAACGCCCCCCCAACACACATACCTGCAGATAAGCCTTCCATTTCCCCAAAAATTAAGCCAAAGCTCTGAAAACAAATGAGGCAGGGGGTAACAAGTTCAATAAGAAATGTACTCACTACCTTATGTATGTAACTGTAACCCCTCTGTACATCAGCTGACAATAAAATTTAAAAAAAAACTTAGATGGGCTAGGAATGTGGCTTGGTGGTAGAGTGCTTGCCTAGCATGCATGAAACCCTGGGTTTTATTCCTCAGTACCTCATAAACAGAAAAGGCCAGAAGTGGCACTGTGGCTCAAGTGTTAGAGTGCTAGCCTTGAGCAAAAGAAGCTCAGCGACAGTCCCCAGGTCCTGAGTTCAAGCACCAGGTCTGACCAAAAAAAAAAAAAAAAAAGTTTTAGAAAAAAAAAGAAAAAAAGCTCACCTGATTGGGTCCTGACTACCCCTGCAGGTCTACCTCCTGCCAGTTGCTGTAATGTAACTTGCATTCACAATGCTCTACCTCTGAGCCCAAGTGCAATCGTCTACTAAGCCTGGAATCTCTTCCAGAGCCTCATCATTCCGACAACTCCTACTCCTTCCTCCCGGTACCCAAAGTCCGCTTCATCCCTACCCCTCCACTCCCACAGGTACTGCTGCAATCCCTTGTGCTCTTACTCCAGCAGCCAGGTCAATGTATCCTGATTGCTTTGTCTAACCCACTGTCTCTACTGAAGTAAACAGCATAGACCTTATCTGGTTTGGTCTCCTTGGTTTTCCAAAGTCAAAAACCACCAATCTTTGGTATGCTCTCAAAATATTTGCCAAAAGAATGTTAAATGATAGTTTGAGACATAATACACAGAGGGGAAAAAAAGTGCACAAAAATAGACTAAGTTTTTTGTAAACAGATATTTGTAACTAGGAGACATTTCCTTATGTTGATGAGAGATTCTATTCAAAAAAATGGCAGCAAATAAAACAAATATATCTTGTCGTAGCTTACTGTGAGACTCTTATCACCCATTTTCTCAAATAAAGCTGAAGAGGAAGAGAAGTGAAGAAATCAAATAAGTGGCTAAACAAGACCAGGCTGGTACAGAAATAACTGGTTGGTTATGGAACCTAAAGCAACAAGGCTAGGATCTTACTGAGTTCCATCTTCCAAGACCCCAACTCCTTTCCTCTACATTGCTCTCTCCATCCAACCTCTAGAGCTTAGGACTCTTTTCTTCTAGGGCACACATAGCTGTTCTTGGTGAATGAAAACCATCCGTATGGCTGTGAGTGGGAAATGAAATGCCAGCACCTGGGCGTCAGCGACTGTGAAGAAAGCATGGCAGCTCTGCTCACCTGGGCTTTCTTCATTTTGCCTCATTAATCAGCTCCCAGGGTCATCGCACACAGGTCTGGTTTTTGTATAATACACATTTCCCTCTGTTTTTATTTCATCTGTTTTTTTCAAGCAAGCTTTCCATTATTTCTGAACATTTGAGTTTTTTTTTTTTTAATGTAAATTATAGACGCCTGTGGATTGACGTAATGTGAAAAGAAGGCGGCTGTTTCTCCCTCCTTCCAAACAGGGAACATGGTTTTCAAAACTAATAAACCCCTTAAAGCTCACCAAGCTCATTTCAACCTTTTCAAATGGCTATTTTCTAAAAGGGAAAGGGGGAAAGAAAAAGAAAAAAGGCGAGGAAACATCATGCCAAGAGGATGCCATGCAGAGCCTGGAGGAGAAGGTACTCTGACTGCCGGCCAGCCCCTGACATGCTGGTAGGGAGGAGAGATTGAGCCCATTGAGGGAGGGATTTTGTGGTACAGGCAGGTTCTGGGCAAGGTGAGAATAGAGGCATCAATAGAGGCATCAAGTAGAAGGGCTGGATTTTGACACCAGGACTGGAGAGGGAGAGGAATGGCACTAGTAGGAGCAGAGGGGGAGAAATCTACTTGGGAGGCAGAACCAATCATTGCCTGCTCTGGAAGCTTGAATTAAATGTGGAAGAGACTGTGGAGTGAGGGGTTATAGCTTGTTAGAGATCTAAAATCTCACCACTGGGATCTCTAAGGAAACAATGAAAGACAAGAATCAAGATTGGCCCGGCCCAGGTGGCTCACGCCTGTAATCGTAGCTACTCAAAAGGCTGAGATCTGAGAATCACAGCTCAAAGTCAGCCCAGGCAGGAAAGTTCATGAGACTCTTATCTCCAATTAACCACTAGAAAACCGGAAGTGGTGCTGTGGCTCAAGCGGTAGAGTGCTCACCTTGAGAAGAGCTGAGGGATAGCGCCCAGGCCCAGATGGCAAGCCCCACAACTGACAAAAAAAAAAAAAAAAGAATCAAGACTGAATTGATCTCTAGTGTGTACAAGACTCTTCTGCTTTCAGACACCCACAGGGAAGAGGTAGGGAGGGTCACTGCTAGCTAACACTCAAAGCTACAGTCAATGGTCACTTTGTTCTCCCAAGATGCTTTGATTGACTGTCTACTTGGGCACTGAGTCCTATTCTGCCTATAGCCCGGAGACCAACAGCTAAGGAAGAAAACAGACACATAGAAAGTATTCAGCAATATCTACTGAATGAATGAAGGAGATAATATGTGAATGGATGAATGAGAGATGGAAATGAACAATTTCTAAGCTAGTATAATCCTTCTGAGATGAAAGATTTTCCTCCCAGAACAACATATTATCTTCCTAAGAAAACCATATCATACCCTCAAACACATGACACTGTTGTGTCCTATAGTAGAGGAATCAAATATAACGTTTGCTTCCAAAGTGGCATATCATACAGAAACAAAACTTTTAAATAATTCAGAAGTCTCTCTCTTGTTCTTTCTCTCTCCTGAGTTCAGTGGGTTGAGGTGTGAAAATGAGAGAAGACAGGAGGGACAGCAAAGTCCATTTGGAAGTGCTCTGGGGAGTGCTAGAGACACGTGTAATTTCCCACATACGTTGATGATCTCTTTTATTTAAAGGCTGATACCACTTCTTTTGGAGTTTCTATTATTTTCCTCCTAGATAGGTCTCCAACAAGTCAGACTGAGCCTCCTTTCTGTTCCAATCCAGCTTGAAAATGGCCTCGAGCATGTCACTTCCCAATCCATTGAAGAGGTTTTAAATTTTAGCAATCAAGAGTCCAGCAATGGAGATTCATTCCTGTAATCCTAGCTACTTGAGAGACTGAGATTAGGAGGATTATGGTTTGAGGCCAGCCTGGGCTAAAAGTTCATAAGACTCAAAAAAAAAAAAAAAAGAAAAAAAAAAAGCTGGGTGGTGGTCCACACCTTCCATCCCAGCAGGAACTGTAAATAGGATTGTGGTCCAGACTGGCTCATGCAGAAAGGCCCTGTTTCAAACCCCCGGACTGCCAAAAATAAATAAATAAATAGCAAGTTTAACCTTTCCCTGCAACACCATGTCAAAGGATACAATTGGGGATCTATAGGGAAAATAACTTTCTAGCCCTGGAAGCAATATGGATGTCAAAAATGGGTGAAGATCCAGGTATCAGAAGAAACGGCTCATGAATTAACCCTTCTTTAGCTGAATCTACGGAGATCTAGGCAGTTGTCAGTCAAGAGAGAGATGTAAGGCTTCTCTGCAGTTTGAACTAGTTGTATATGCTTCATCATTACATTGTACTCTGGCTTATCATTTGGGGAGCAAAGGATAACACCTCAAAGAGCTAAAAACCGTCAAGCCAATCTGGTGAGGTTCCTGTTGCTTGAGAAGCAAAGATAGGACAACTGCAATTTGAGGTCAGCCTGGGCAAAAACTTAGCAAGACTCTACTGCAAACACAAGTCAGACAGACTGGGAATGTGGCTTAGTGGTAGAAAGCTTGCCTAGCATGCATGAAGCCCTGGGTTTGATTCCTTAGTACCACATGAGCAGAAGAAGCTGGAAGTGGAGCTGTGGCTCAAGTGGTAAAGTGCTAGCCTTGACCAAAAGAAGCTCAGGGATAGTGCCCAGGCCCTGAGTTCAAACCCCAAGACTGGCAAAAATAAATTTTGAAAAGTCAGGCATACCGGCACATACGAATTATCCCAACTTCTTGGGAGTTAAAAGTGGGACATTTACAGCCTCGCCCAAGCAAAGGAAAATGGAGTGTGACTCAAGTGGTAGAATGTTTTTTCCAGCAAGAGTGAATGCTGGGAGTTCAATCCCCAGTGCTGCAAAAAAAGAAAAAAAAAAAAGAGAAACTAAAGCTAAATGTCTTTGAGCTCCAAGTAAAATCACTTAAAAGAATACAACAGCTTATCAACTTTATCCATCTCCTATTTAGACGTGAGAAATGCTCCAGAGGGAATTTTCCTGAGCAATGGCCAGGACTGACTGTATGTTTCCCACCAATAGGGCTCACTGGTTTATTCTTCAAGAAATGAAGCCCACAGGACCCACCAGCAGGCCCTGAGGGCAAAAAGGAGTCTAAGCCAGATTTTAAAATCCACTTCAGGACTTTTTTACTGCTCAAATGGGTTGGAGAACTGTCAATGGGCAGGAAAATCACACATCTGGAATGTGACTCTGTCCCCATGTTGGCTGGTATAACTCAACCTATACGTCAGATCTTTTCTTTTTTTTTAATGGCCAAGATTTATCTGGCTTCTATTCATTTTTTTTAAAGTCCAGGGTGAATATGACTGTTAAGTTCTATACTTTTACATTTGTGTAAATTAAAAGCCATATTTCACTACTGAGCAGATGGCTTGTTTGCCTTCAAGTTAAAAAAAAAAAAACTTTAAAAAGCAAAACTAAAGCACTAATCCAAGACACTCATTATGCAACTCATTCTGATGACACTAAAAGAGAAAATTTTTGTCATTTTCTTCACCAAAGCTTTACGCCCTTTGTGCCTTTATAAAATCTGTCTCTGAAAAAGTCACTGCCAAGATGCTCAACCAAGAGTAGACATTTGGACTAATTGAATCAGTCATGTTCTGACTGTGGCAGCAAAAAACTATTATAGGCATTTTGTACAGCTAGCAAATTGGTTTATAAAACTGATAGAGCGATTTCAACTTCTAAGGAGATTTGAAAAGAACATGAGTGGACCCTTCTGGATAAAGATATAGCCTCTTGCTTGTTTATTTGGCCAGTTTTGACCATGCGGAAGTATCTTTCTCATAGAAGTCCATACTTGGCACTCACTGGTAAGTTAAAAGCAAGAGCAATGTTATAAATGTTTGGTAACAACCCCCCACATACTTAGATTTATTGGCTAGTTAAATCTTTAATGGTTAAAGTTTAAAAAAAAAAAACACTTTTATTTCAATGGCCTGGGGATTTGCACAGCTGGAATGTTGCATTTTAATATATTCAAATTGGAATGGGAAAGTCAGAGTGACCAGGACATTGACTTCCTTTGGATGGCTCCAAGCTGGTAGGATTCTAACAATAGATAAAGCCTTGAGCCTGGGCCTAGTTCCTCACTCCAAACCAAGGCCAAAGAAGAAAAAAAGGAAGGGAGGAAGAATAGAGGAAACATGTTGCCGAGAACAATGTGGGTGGCTCCTTTCCTACTTAAACTCACCCATGTGTTCTCTATCAGCTCACCCAATGGATTGGTGATCTGGTCAGGAAAGGTGGTGCACAGCACCAGTGGACACAGGACTGAGGGAATTGACTTACCAGGAGTTGACCATGTGGTCAAGGATGATGAAAGGAAATAGGGAGAATGGGAGACTTTCAGAGCATTAATGGAAGGAAGATCGGAGAGAACAGATCTGAGAGAACCGATCTGATGGACATGACTGTTGCTGCCCACATCTAATCAAATGCTTACTCCAAAACAAATCATTTCATTTTACTACCTATGAATTCTTTCACTGACTTTCTAACTTGGTCCTATTTTATTCTTTGGTTTTTTTTTTTTTGTTTGTTTGTTTTTTTATTAGATTAGAAAACTGAAGAACACCCTATGACCCAACAATCCCAATTTTGGGCATTTACCCAAATGATCACAAACAAGACCATACTAAAGCTACCAGCACAACTATGTTTATTGCAGCATTCTTTACCATAGCTAAGATATGGAACCAACCCAGATGCCCCTCAGGAGATGAATGGATCAAGAAAATGTGGTATATACACACAATGGAATTCTATGCCTCCATCAGAATGAATGACATTGCCTCATTTGTTAGGAAATGGAAAGACTTGGAAAAAATTATATTAAATGAAATAAGCCAGGCCCAAAGAAACATAGGCCTCATGGTTTCTTTTATTTGCAATAACTAGTATATGTCTGAGTCAAGCAGAAAAGGTCAGATAAGTTGATGTTAGGCGAAATGAACTCCAAGATAAGTATTCAAATGTTTTTCCTTTCATGAGATTGTTTCTAATATATTTATAAGATGATTTCTTTGTTATTTTGTATGTCCCTCCCCCACAGTATAACCCCTGCTTTCGCCGTATTTGATGTTGGTATAATTTGTGGAGGGGAAGGGAAAAAACAAATCATTTAAATAGGGATACAGGTGGACCCATTGCAACAATGAGATGTGCAAGTCGTTATGTCGAAAAACAAACTTTACAACTTTGGCCGGGTGGTGGGGGGAGAGAAGGGTATGGGAGGGAGAATGGGGGGGGGGGGGAGATGTGAAGGGATAGGAAGGGGAAACAAAGGAGGAGTCAACAATGCTTGATAAGAAATGTACTCATGGGGCTGGGAAGGTAGCTCAGTGATAGAGCGCTTGCCTTGCATGCCTGAGGCCCTGGGTTCGATTCCTCAGCACCACATAAGCAAAAAGAAAAAAGCCAGAAGTGGCACTGTGGCTCAAGTGGTAGAGTGCTAGCCGTAAGCTGAAGAGCTGAGGGACAGCACCCAGGCCTAGAGTTCAGGCCCCACAACCGGACCCCCCCCACAAAAAAAAAAGAAATGTACTCATTATCTTGCCTGTGTAATTGTAACTCCTCTGTACTGTATTTTCACAATAACAAAAAAGAAAACTGAAGCACATAGAAGTTATGCAATTTGACAAATTTAGAAAGAAATAGAGTCATGTAATCTAACTGTACAACATAAAAATCTAACTGAGGCTTCAAATGGGTGGGAAGAGGAACACCAGGGGTCTTGGAAATTAATAAGCATAAAGGTTAGAATCACTGGTCAAGTAGGACCAGCAAGGATAGCTCCATTATTTTCAAGGAATTCTCATTCTTTTGCACACAAGTTCTATAAATGCACACCACCACATGACCCAGAGCCTTCACACACAGAATCAACGCGATCAAGGTATTTTCTGCACTTATTCCCTCACTTCACATGTTTCAGTAGCACATGCCATGGTGCCCCACTTCCACACAGATGCAATGCCACTCAGATTCACATCTTCCAGTATCATATATATATGCACACTCACACGCACGCACACACACATTTGAGCACACCACAGGATGTATACTAACTAGAGTTATCTCTTTTCTTGATATCTTTTGGAATCTAGACATGTCCTATTTCTCCAAGCTTGACTGCTGTTTGTCCAGCTGACAACAGTCCATCTGGCCAAGACTAAATCCTGAAGGATGAAGGATAAAGCATTCAGATCAGATGACCAGGAACAAAAGATGATCTAGAGGTTCTCAGGACAAAAGGAGGAATAATGGAATCTTCCACTCATCACTTTCAGCCTCACATCCTAAGAGTCCTTGGTTTCACCTTGAGAAATAGGCTTTGCTAGGAAACTTTGACATTTCAAGGTTCAAAATCAGATCTGGATTTTTAACTATCTGGGACCCCAGGATGAAGGCCACAGATAGTGAGGGCTTGGGGGCATTCTTATAAAGAATCTGCGTGCTGGAACCAGGGAGAAAAGCTTCAATGAAACATGTTAGGCTTTAGGTGAGTTTTCTACATCTAGAATGCTAATATTTCTCATAAGGAAAGTCAAGAATATTCTTAGGGTTTTCAATTTCAAGTCCATTTTTCTTTTTGATGGGATTTGATAGTCTCTGCACAACCTAAGTTAATCATTGATAGAAGGCCAAACTGCCCATGTGGAGTTGTGGCTCCAGTCAGCAGGACCGCTAAGCTCATTTTACCCACAGAGCTAAGATGCTGTATTCCCTGAAACCAAAGTCTTTACCATTTTCAGGAAGTTGAGAAAGGAAAGAATTTTTTCAAATAAAAGGATGTCAATTGCAGTCAAGGACTTGGAAACAGATGTTCCTCGCCTGAACCAAGAGGCTCATGCGCCCCTCCATCTTCCGGGTTTTCAAAGTCACTTCTTGTCAGGTGCCCTGGTTAAGAGAGAGAATTAATGTGCTGGGCTGCATTTCACTGCTACCCCTCTGATGTGGAAGCTGTGTAAGGAAGGCTTCATGGACAGGCCAGCCCGGCCCCCAGCCCTTCCTCCGGGGCTGAGCCTGGATCAAAGTGAAGAGCAGCTCAGCTTTTATAGCAAAATGATTAAAACCACGTGAGGCTTGTTTCCTCACACGTGACCTCCTGACAGAGGGCATGGAGGAGCAGAGGAAAGGTGAACCCAGGGGTCTTGGGGCCAGGGAAGAGCAGGACTCAAGAGGCAGAGATCACAAAAAAAAAAAAAAAAAACAGACATTCAGATACAGGAGCAGCACGAGCACGCGCACACACACACGCACACATACACACAAACACTGATATTCATTGACAAATAAAGTTTTTTTTTTTTTTCCTACAAGTTGAAACAACCTCAGAATGAGCAGAGGGCCTAATTAGCTATATTAGTGAGGCCCACATACATACATACATACATACATAAAGCCTAGTTACTTGATCATTCCTGGTCCTTGTAGAAAGTAAAACTGGATTATACTTCCAAAATAAGATTCAATGCCTCTGCTGTGCCAGGGCAAATAATTCAACCATCTCCAGTCTTGGCAAACTTGGTTGTACCTGAAAATTACAGCTCCTACATTAATGGGTTTGGTTACTCCATGAATGTGTAATCTTTCCCCGTGGAGTCAGGATCGGAGTATAGTGATTTATTTATAGGAATTAGAGTGAGGCCAAGGCAATAGGACATCACTTCCAAGATTATAGCATAGGGACTATAGCATCTTTTCTGGGCATGCGCTTTTAATCTAAAAGAATCCAGCTGCCATGTTACAAGTTGAACAAACCCAAAAGGCAAAGACCTCAGAGATACGAACAGCCTGTAAAGAATAAATCCTGCCAACAACTACTACTGCAAACTTGAAAGCACCTCTCTCCCCATCCCATGCCCTGCTATATATATCTGTAGCCCCAGCGACACTTCAATGGCCAATGGCCACAGCTCTCTAGGAGATCCAGCTGGGCTGAGAATGTGGCTTAGTGGTAGAGTGCTTGCCAACCATGCATGAGGTCCTGGGTTCAATTCCTCAGAACCACATAAAGAAAAAGACAAGTGGTACTGTGGCTCAAGTGGTAGAGTGCTAGCCTTGAGCTGAAGAGCTGAGGGACAGTGGCCAGGCCTTGAGTTCAAGCCTCAGGACTGGCACAAAAAAAAAGATCCAGCTGTGTGTGAATTCTTGACTCAAAGGAACTGTATAATAGCAAATGCTGGCTGTTTTAACTCCTCATTTGGCAATGATTTCATAGGCAGCCACAATAACTAATACATGTGTCTGGCTCCTCTCCCATACCTGAAAATTGCAGCTCACTCATCTTTTTCCTTCTGTGTGGACACAATGGAGGCATTTGTCTCAGTCCATCTGGGCTGTTATAACAACATTTCATAGACTGAGTGGCTCATAAGCCACACACATCTATTTCTCATAGCTCTGAAAGCTAAAAAGCCCAAGATCAAGGCATCAACAGATTCAGTGTCAGGTGACAGCCCAGTTTCTGGTTCGTGGATTGCACCTTCAAATATGTCTTCATATGGTAGAAGGCAGCTTTCTGGGAAATCTTACATAAGGCCAAAAATCCCATTCATGGGGGCATCTACCACAGGATTTAATCAATTCCCATAGGCCAACTCCTACCACTGTCACCTTGCAGGAGAGAGGAGAATTTCAATGTCTGAGTTGGGGGGAGACACACACATTCCTGCAGCAGCAACATTCAACAAGTACTCACTGGATAATAAATTAGAGAATGGAGATTCAGATCTTCTATTTTCTAAACACTTACTATTACATAGGGAGCTCTTTACTCAAGTTATCATTCATTCTCATGACAGCTCTTCATGGTTGATATTCCTCATTTGTCAGAATTTAAAACAGGAGGCTGGTAAATACTAGGTCACTCAAAGTCCCCCACTCAAAGTCTCTCCCAAGGGAGAAAGTGCTACTGCAGGCTTTTTCCTACACTTTCTCCGCAGCACTGTGTTGGATGGCTCTTTAAAGTTAACGATCTGCTTTCAAGGCAGTGATCTCATCTAATCTTTACAATGACTCAAAAAAAAAAAGAAGAATTATAATTATAGTCTCCATTCTGATGGAGATAGGAACAAAGCTGGGAGAAGCAGAATATTTGCCTAGTTGACACAGCTGGCGAAGAGCAGAGCCAGCGTTTCTTCAGTTCATGCAGAAATTTGCTGAGCAAATGCCAGACACCATAACTAATAAGATACGGACCCCTTCAAGTTCTGTGGTTCCCTGCTCTCCCCTAGTCCTGGGGAGCAGCATGTTAGCCACTGACTGCTCATTCAGGTAAATGTATATACTTGTACCTGTCAACTCTGGTGGCCAGTCATCAGCTGATCAGGGATGAGCTAAAGGGAGATTCACAAGCAAGGGCTGGAATCACTGGAAAAAAATGAACCAGAAAAGATGATGAGGGTGGGGGGAGGAAGTTTTAAGGATGGAGCCAGAAGATGTGATGACAAGAGAAGGCTGAAGTGTGTCCCTAACCTCACTCCCATGACCCAAAGCAACTGTCTCTACGTATTTGATATATTAGTATTATTTCTGCTTATTTTATAAAGTGCTCATTTGTCTTTTGCAGAAGTATCTGTATTTATGCAAATAATGTTACACTGTATTCTCCTTTCATTTTTCAGTGCTACGTTTCAAAGATCCATTTTACTTCAGGTAATCTAATCTATTACTTCTGTTACAAAATATGAAATGTGGGGCTGGGAAGGTGGCTCAGTGGTACAGCGCTTGCCTTGCATGCATGAGGCCCTGGGTTCGATTCCTCAGCACTACATAAGCAAAAAGAAAAAAAAAAGCCGGAAGTGGTGCTGTGGCTCAAGTGGTAGTGCACATGCCTTGAGCTGAAGAGCTGAGGGACAGCGCCCAGGCTCAGAGTTCAGGCTCCAGCACTGGACCCAAAAAAGGAAACAAAATATGAAATGCAGTCAGGGTAAAATAGCACAGGCAGAAAAGTCCAGAGACTCTTATCTCCAATTAAAAAAAAAAAAAAAAGTAGAGCTATGTCTCAAGTGGTAGAGCACTAGCCTTGAGTGGAGAAGGTATATGTGCCAGGCCCTGAGTACTGACATGTGCGTGCATGCACGCACGCATGCACACACACACACACACACACACACACACACACACACCATGTACCTTCTACATTTTATCATTCATCCATTCCTCAGGATGACATTCAGGCGCTCCCAACCAACAGGGCACATCCTGAGCCCTGTTCTGTGCCTGTGTGAGAGGATCTACTGGCTCATAGGATACAATCATAATCCCTAATCCTTCACGCCCTGAGACAGTCCCAGAAGCAGATGCATTTTTATATCACCATGCCAGTGTTTGGTGCTGATAGCAAATACTGGCAAGTCTGTATTGCTAGCAAATGCTAGGATTGCATCCAGCTCCTGGCTCTCCTTAGTTCAAGGATTTTTTTTTTTTTTAACACCATACTGCCATGTCCACCTGGACTGGGACCATCAAAGGAGGCTTCCGGGGAGATGGAACAAATTACACTGGACGTTGAAAGATGGAAACCATTTATGAGGCGAGCCCAGAGGCAACCAGAGTATGTGGAAAGGGAAGTGCCAGGCCCAGAGCGCACCAATTCATGGGAGTCTCAACCTCCCCAAATGGAGCTGTCAGAGGTGTTCTTGGAAAAGGGGCAGAAAGAGTGGCTAGGGAAGTGCAGAACAGCTCTCCAACAAAGCTCTCTTCCTCCTTTAGGAGTCGTCCCTCCCCACAGTTCTCTGTGCCCCCAGATTTATTTTGCTTTCTTTCGCTAAATCAAACTTTATCAGACAGTTTTACTGTCAGCCGTTAAACCAAAATGTGTTTGTGCAACAGTAAACACCTTGTTACTGCAGGGACGGATTACATAAACAACGGCAGGACAAGACTAACTCCATACCCAGAAACCCACTGCCTCTGTGAGGACTGGGAATGGTACTCAGAGTACTACGTAGTGTACTACAAGGCCATCCCATAGCCAGAGGCCAGGGGACAAAACTCACTCTGGCCTGGACTTCTGCTGTAGCATGATGGGCAAATATTCCTCCAGACAGAAAAATGGGATCTTCCTTTACAGATGGCAAAGAGGGACATGACCTCACCAGCGCCCTGGGGGAGAGGCAGCTCAGAGAGGGGCAGACCAGCCAGGCAAGAGAGGGAATCAGGCTGCTGTGGATTGGACTCTGGTGAGATGATGGTGGGTTAGGAACTAAGTAGGGGTAGAGAAATGGTCATGTCTAGAAGGCATAATGAAAGGCAAGGGTTGAGGTGTGGGGAGAGGGGAGAACAAGAATGGTAAGGAGGGTGTGCCCACAAGGCTGCTTGCTGGGACCTGAATGATTGGCCAAAGAGAGGATGACTCCAGGCCCTGTTTGGGATCTGTGGGGACATGGATGTTTATACTGGGGGGTGTCAGAAGAGCACAGGGCTAATGGGCTGAAAACCATCTGGGCTGCCCTCTCCCCAAGTCTGCACTCCCTAAGTCTGAGTCACATTTGCTCCAAGACCTTTTCCTCAGAGCTTCTGATGAGCCAGAGAGCCACACTCTAGGAGCCCTCTAGAGGAACGCAGAGCAGTCTAGGTTCTAGGGAGGCCCCAAGGGCTGGGCAGAATGGAGAGAGCTGCCCGGGGAGGCACCAAGGACTGTGCTAGGAGCTTCTGTACCACTAATTCATTTTGACTTTCATAGCCACGCTTAGAAAAAACAATTGTGTATGCGTATATGTGTGCGTGCCAATACTGTAGCTTGAACTCAGGGCCTTAGCTTTTTCTGCTCAAAGCTGATACTCTACCACTTGAGCCACACTTACACTTCTGCCTTTGGAGTGGTTAATTGGAGATAAGAGTCTCAAGGACTTTCCTGCCCAGGCTGGCTTTGAGCCACAATCTCATATCTCAGTCTCCTGAGTAGCTACGGTTACAAACACAAGCCCCCAGCACCCAGCTGGAACAGAATTTTTTATCCTCATAAACCAAGCTAGCTGTTCACATCAATTATCTTATTCCTCCTACACAGATAACAGTTGTTTTGTTGAGTGTTTACTACATGGCAGGTACTATGACTATATTACTATTGTTAATTCTTACAACCAACATATGAAGAAGGCAGTTTTTATTATTTCTTATTTTTATAAATGCAGAAACTAAAACTCAGAAAGGGGAAGAAATTTGGCAGGGATCACCCAGCTACTAAATGCCTGAGCCAGAATTGGAGACCAAAGCCCATGTTCTTCCTGAGTCTATGCTAAGAGGGCTTGAAAGAGGGGACAGTGACACAGTAAGAAGGAAACCAGGTACTGGTAGCTCACTCCTATCATCCTAGCTATTCAGGAGGCTGCAATCTGAGGATCACAGTTTGAAACCAGCTCAGGCAAAACAGTGCCCATGAAACTCTGAGCTACAATTAACTACTCAAATACCATAAGTGAAGCTGTGGCTCAGAGTGGTAGAGCACTAGCCTTGAACCAAAGAACTCAGGAACAATACTTAGGCCCTGAGTTCAAGCCCTATGACTGTTCCCCTCCCCCCCCCCCGCCAAAAAAAGAGAAGGGGTGGGGGTCATACTAAAGGGTTTGTCTTGAACACAAGGCCTGCAAATGTCCTCACTGAAGAAGAGAAAGGAGATAGGCATCACTAAAGGTCCATTGGAGGATGTTCCTGGGCTAGCAGGGCCCCAGACTTCTTCAGACACCATGATCTGTCCTTCGGAGCCCCAGAAGCCACTGGCCATTCAGGCTGTCCATAGGATACCAGCTTCACCTACCTGAAGTTCACACCCTGTGAAATTCTAATCTGAAGGCTGGATCTCCTTCCTTTTCTCCAAAGCCCAGATCCTGGCTGTCCCCTCAGCCCTGCCATTGTCCTTCTAAACTGTTCTCCAGGCACCTTGGCTCCTCATCACCACCTCACCACCCACTTCCTAGCCCCTTGCCACACACTGACCTATCAGCCAGGCTCCAGCCCTGGAGCCTGAGACCAAACAAGAAAGGTCAGCATGATCTGACCTCAAGCCCTTAGTTCTCTAGGACTTCAAGACCTCAGATCACCACAGTCTTTCTGCTTAGTTCCCAAGCACACACAGGCAAATCTCAGCACTCCATTTAGCAGGGTTTAAAGGACATGCCTGGGGTCCCACACTCAAAAGAGCCCATGTTTGGCTTACTATTCATGTGTCACAGTCTCGAGGTTTTTTTAATGAGCACTGCAACTTGTATGGTTAATGCTGCCTAATATTATAACTGTCCCTATGGCCTAAGCTCTCTTCTTGGATTGCCCAGGGCTAGTGCCAGATCTAGAAAACCTGGTGTGGATAGAGGCCTGCCCTAGCCATCCCCCAACACCCACTCACACTAAATACAGAGGGTGAGTCAGGGCTGGTCCTGGAAAGGGCACAGTTAGACTGTTTTCTAGAACTCTGGCATCTGGCACCATGGGGATGGAGGAGGGGAGGAAGAAGACTGCGGTTTAGGGAAAGGTAGTTTAGGAGAGAAGACAGACTGCCTCTGTGAGTTGAGGCCAGAGAAGCTTCGGAAATGAAACTATCAAAGAGCAGGAAGACTTCCACTCATCCCAACTCCCAGGTCCCTGGGATCCTGACAGCAGGGACAGCTGCAGGCCACAAAGGCTGGACATGTGGACTCAGAGTAGAGGGCAAGAGTTCAAATCCTGCTCTGCAGTAGGTGTGGTCTTGTTTTCTCATTTGTACATGATGACAATCAGAGGCACTATAATATGTGACAGCTCTTCAAATGCCTGCTTCATGGATAGGCGTAATACTCAATCCACATCCTTGGAAGGCCTCAATTTGTAAGGTGGAAATTGAGGCTCAGAGAGAAGCCCCTGCCCAGGGTCACAGGACATCGAAGGTGCAGGACTGTGGTGTTCTAAGCCTGCTGGGTACCACTGTCCCAGACCATCAGGCAGTGGGGCTCTGTCAAGACATGACATCAGGGAAGTTCTTCCATGAGCTATTATTTAAAGTCCTTCTTTTGGGGGAAAAAACACTTCTAGAAGGAAAAGAATAATTAGAGACCATTCACTCCATCTCCTCTTCTTATCATCCACTACCCAGTCTGAGACAGAAATGAACAGAAGCTACCATCATGTCTGCAGGTGAAGAATGCCTGCCAGCAACCCAATCTTTCCCATAAGCCAACTGCACTTTTCCCCCCTTCCTAGTATTTTTGGGGGGATTAGAACTCACATACTAAAAGACCTAAATACATATGTTATTTGCTGTATTTTCACAAGCAAACAGATCCATGTGACCAACTCAAAAACAACAACAACATTCCCAGAATTTCAGCAGTTACATTCTCCCAGTAACAACCCTATCTCATCTCCAAGAGACTGACTTCCAACACCATTGATTAGATTTGTCTTACCTGTTTTAAAACTTTATATGAATGGAATCAAAACATATGTACACTTGTATCTGACCTTTTTGCTCCACATGATGTTACAAAGATAAAATCATCTAGATTTTTCCTATGTATACAATTGCAATTCATTCACCTTGCTGAATAATATTCATTTTTATAAACATTTAATAAGATACCTATTCTAGCTGATTGAGTAGTTCTCCATCACCTACAAGGTTTTTAATGCCCTGTATCACTAAAGGATAGGCTCTCCCCAAAAACAAAACAAAACAAAAAAACTCTTTAAAGGTAAGGTTATGGTTCATTACTGATGGATGTTTTAAGCAAAGACTACAAAGATGTCTTTACTCTGAAGCTTTGTATGAGATTCTTTTCAACTCCAGTGGAAGTTCTAAGGAAACAGGAACTTAATAAGTCACCTTGAACAAATACATAAAAGAATTCTGTAGACATCTATTTTAGACAACTACAATAATGAAATGCCACAAACTAGGTAGTAACTTAGAAAATGTTAAGTCTTACAGCTCTGAGTCTGAGATCCAGACATTGACTGATTTGGCATCTAGTGAGGATTCACTTTCTAGTTGACAGAAGCTGCCTTCGAGCTGTGCTGTCACATGACAGAAGGGACATGACAACTCATTAGAGTCCCTTTTAGAAGGGTATTAATCCATTCCTGAGGACTAGACCTTAATGACCTAATCATTTCCCAAAGGTCCACCTCCTAAGCCCATCACCTGGGGTTAGGATTTTCACACGTGAATTCTGGAAAGACCCAAAGGTTCACATCATAGCAGTATCCCACGGAACCTTCTCTTAGAAACCATTACTTTCATGGAAATGTTGCGGTTTCTTGTTAGCATACTATTTTATGAAAGAGAAGGGCAAGAGAGCTTGGAACCAATCTAAAATACCCCCAGGACATGAAAATTATGTAGGATCTACACACACACACACACACACACACACACACACACACACACACACACACACACACACACACACACACACACACACACACGAGACCAAAGGAAGATACTCTTAGGGAAGGAACACAAATAAACTCCAAAAAATAAAAACAAAAGGTTTTGTTTCTCTTTGTTGTTTTGTTTTGTTTTCTTTTCGCCTTGTTTGTTCATTTGCCTGTCTTTGGGAAGTTAAGGGGGGCATAGAAATGGAGGAACTAAGAGTGAACAAATGCAGCAGTGATAGTCACTGGACACTATGTTGAAAAACCTTTTGGGTGGGAACAGAAGGGAATAACTGCGAGGGAGCAAGAGAAGGGGTGTCATTGTCCAAAAAGAAATGTACTCATTACTTAAGTAACTGTAATCCCTCTATACATCACCTTTACCATAACAATAAAAAAGTTTTAAAAAGAGAACATGAAGGGGCTAGGAAGGTGGCTCAGTGGTAGAGTGCTTACCTTGCATGCATGAGGCCCTGGGTTCGATTCCTCAGCACCACATAAGCAGAAAAAAGCCAGAAGTGGCACTGTGGCTCAAGTGGTAGAGCGTTAGCCTTGAGCTGAAGAGCTCAAGGACAGCACCCAGGCCCAGAGTTCAGGCCCCACAACCAACAAAGAGAGAGAGAGAGAGAGAGAGAAAGCATGAAACCAAGTAAGATTTTATAAAATGTCTCTTGTACAGAAGAAATGGTAGGAAGACATTTTCCATAGGCAAATGATTGTTATTTTCTTTCTAAAAATTTCTGGATTCATGAATGTGACTTAAATGGTAAAAATCCATTTTTCTCTTATATCGTGGTCACTAGAGGAGAAAGAAAGGGTAAGTAGCATACACAACCATGGTAAATTAGCAATTTCCTTTGCCCTGAGTTTCCCAGTTGCTATAATGAGATAACTTAGGTTACTGAAACTGCCTGAGGACTCATTTGACCCCAAATATCACTAAAAATGTAAGTTACTATATTATTATCATTGTCATCATCACCACCACCACCACCACCACCACCATCATCATCATCATCATCATTTTTTAACTTATTATTGAGTTGTACAAAAGGGTTATAATTCCATAAATCACGTAAAGAGTGCAATGCTTCTTGGACAATATCACCTCTTCCTTTACTTTCCCCAAGTTTTTCTCTCCCACCCCTGCCCACAAGTTCCATAGTTCATTTTTTACATAATGTTTTAATATATACTATGTAATATTCAATATTACTATGACTGCATTTGTTCACCCTTCCTCCCTCCATTCCTGTGCTCCTCTATTATTATTTCTAATACTTTTCACTACCAGGACTGACATTTATCAATTGCCAAATAAATGCATAAAGAACCATAAAAATAGTGGTCACAAATTTTACTAGAGCTAGGTGGCCAATAAGCTCTCCTTCTGGAGCTCTTGCAAAAAGAGGGAAAGATAATGGATGTTACCTGCTCCTATCTGTGGCCTGTTCACTTTACTTCCCTGACCTTAGTTTCTTTATCAATAGAATGGGGACAATAATAAATTACTACAGTCCAGAACTGAGCCCACAGTAGATAATTGCTTCATAAGAAGCATAAGCAGCAGTAGCAGAGGGAAGAGAAAGATTCCATTGACAAATACTATATAAGTAAAAGTTAATTAGATATTATAACTATGTTGTCATAGTTATCATCATTATGCTGCTAACATTCCAGTAAGAACACTGCATTCCAGAAAAAGCCGGAAGTGGTGCTGTGGCTCCAGAGGTAGAGCGCTTGAGCTGAAGAGCTGAGGGACAGCGCCCAGGCCCAGAGTTCAAGCCCCACAACCAAAAAAATAAATAAATAAAGTTAAAAAAAAAAAAAAGCACTGCATTCCAGAAAGTATTACAAATCCCGGAAATGAAAAAAAAAGTTAAGAAAAACGAATTTGATATTGAAAATGACTTCCCCAATTGGTCTGACATTTCACTTCCTACTCATGCAACAAATATTTAACTGAACATTCCAAATGGCACTTGCAAAAAGATGCTTGCAAGTGTGGCAAATGATGACAGATTCTATGAATAAATTCAAGATGATAGTAGAAGAAATTTTTAGATAAAATTGCTGGGAGAGTCTCAGCAAGTGACATGAGGGATGATGATATTGATAAAAAGAAATGTACTAGCCAAGCGCCGGTGGCTCACGCCTGTCATCCTAGCTACTCAGGAGGCTGAGATCTGAGGATCGTGGTTCAAAGCCAGCCTAGGCAGGAAAGTCCGTGAGACTCTTATCTCCAATAAAAATCACAAAAAACCGGAAGTGGCGCTGTGGCTCAAGCAGTAGAGCGCTAGCCTTGAACTGAAGAGCAGAGAGGCAGCGCCCAAGCCCAGAGTTCAAGCCCTACGACTGACAAAAAAAGAAAAAGAAATGTACTTATGACCTGACTTTTGTCACTGTAACCCCTCTGTATGTCACCCTTACAATTAAAACAAATAAACAACAAAAAAAAACAGTTCATTTAAGAAAAAAGATGAAAGACAAAAACTAAACTGAACCCACCAGGCTAAGAATGAAGGAAAGGTGTCCTAAACAGACGGAATAGAATTTGAGGAAGAACTGAAAATGACTGCGATCTACAGGGGAAAGAACAGGAAGAGGAAGAGTAGGCAGGGGAAGGAAGAGGAGATGAGGATATAAGGTCACGGCTCAGATTGCACAGGTTTTGTAAACCAGGGTAAGAAGCTTGGCTATTCCTTGCCTGTGACTATCAACCAATTTTTACCTTTTCAAAAGAAAAAATAATACTCAAATACATTTTTTAACTCTTCCAATTAGTTTTTTTAAATAAGTTTCTTTTTTTTTTCTTTTTTTGTCATGGGGCTTGAACTCTGTGCCTGAGCGCTGTCCCTCAGCTCTTCAGCTCAAGGTGAGCGCTCTACCACTTGAACCACAGCACCACTGCCCCAATTAGTTTTTTGTTTTTGTTTTTTTTTGGGGTCCGGTCGTGGGGCCTGAACTCTGGGCCTGGGCGCTGTCCCTCAGCTCTTCAGCTCAAGGCTAGCGCTCTACCACTTGAGCCACAGCACCACTTCCGGCTTTTTTTCTTTTTGCTTATGTGGTGCTGAGGAATCGAACCCAGGGCCTCATGCATGCAAGGTAAGCGCTCTACCACTGAGCCACTTCCCAGCCCCCCAATTAGTTTTTTAAGGCAAAAATATACTGCTCCCTTACTGTTCAAACCTGATCTTTTGATATAAATTCAAAAGTCTTTTCTGCAAGCTTGTCTCAAAAGTTCTCAGGCCATTGATTAATTTTCTCAGATTATTAATAAAAGCAAATATCTAAGATGATACTGGTTGAATAGTACATAAGTCCTTGAACCTTTTTCTGCAACTCTCTTTGATTCTATCATGACTTCAAATTTTAAAAGCTTAAAAATAATAACAAAATAGTAGACAGGACAAGCATGTTGATTTATGACTGTAGAACATGACTGAGGAATCACAAATCATAGTGACTTTTTTTTTTTTTTGGTCCGGTTGTGGGACCTGAACTCTGGGCCTGGGCGCTGTCTCTCAGCTCTTCAGCTCAAGGCTAGCACTCTACCACTTGAGCCACAGTGCCACTTCCGGCTTTTTTTTTTCTTTTTGCTTATGTGGTGCTGAGGAATCGAACCCAGGGCCTCATGCATGCAAGGCAAGCACTCTACCACTGAGCCACCTTCCCAGCCCATCATAGTGACTTTTGATCAATCTGAGCTAACTAGCAAAGTCTTATCTCAAACAAAACAGTAGATAGTCCTGTCAACTTGGGGTTTTGATTCATCTCATCATCAGGTTATGAGATGAACATTTCAATGTTATCTACATGATCAGATGGCATTTTAGACTCTGAAGCTGAAAAAAAAGGTCATTCCTTACATAAATTTGTTATCATTCCACACAGCAATATAGAAATAGAGTTTCTGAGCACCGCATCCAAATTGCAGGGGCTTGCAAGCCGTCTGAGACTTACAATTTGCAAAACATCTACTTTTCTTCCATTTGTGGGGGGAGAATTTTGGAAACTTTTCCCCACAAAAGGATTACATGGACAGACCAAACCATGCCCTATAGTTTTGCACAGTATTTTGGTTCTATTTACATCTGGGAGCAGATTTTTTTTTCTTCTAAAACTATGTTTAAAACACAAGTACAGAGTTCTGCTAAACATATATTTAGGTTGTCTGAGTTTGCAATCAACAAGAAGGAAATCTCTTGAAATGGAAATTTACTAAAAATGATCAAAAGTAGTGACATCTTTTTTGGTTGGTGGCCATTAATAGGATTCTTTCCAGAAAGGCATTGGAGTCCCTGGGGTGATACCTTCATTTCCCTCAGTCCCCAGGAATGGCCAACCATTCATGTCCAACCATGTACCATCCACTGGTCTAGCTGCTGGGAGGAGCTGTTAAGTTAAAAGCCCACTTTCCAATGTTTTGCCCATGCATTTCTGGACAGAAATTGGACCCTTTCTTCACACAGCCTCTCAGCGATAGACGCAGACTACTGAAATTCATAGACATAAACATGGAAATCAGAGTACCAATGTATTCAATTCACAGAGGATTGATCCTCATTCCCTTGTTAGCAACCAGAGTAGGTATGCAAGTATACAGAAGTTGTTGTAAGTGAGGACCCAGAAGCCCACCTCCCTGGGTTTGATACTTAGCTCTCTCGTTTGTTATTTGTCTGATCTTGAGCAAATTAATAAGCCTTCTATGCCTCAGTTCTATCATTCTTCAAATCTAGATAGTAATAAAATATATAATTAATATAACATAATCACATTAATCAATGATATGGGTTACTATACCTTGATATAGGTTACTGTAGCATTGATTAATGCGATAATTAAATGAGACAATGCATGTATAGCAGAATGTTCTCTACCATTGCTCTCCATGTGCTTGGGAAGTACTCTTATTATGAAGTGAAATTCACCAGAAGGCTGCTGATTCTAGTGAGCCTAGAATCTGAATAAAGGGCCTTGGATAGATAGTTCCCCTTAGCTCAGGAGACATTCATGAAACAGCCCTTGTCCTCCCAAAACACCCTCTAGTCATCAAGTTGCCCTGGGACATCACATCCATATTAGCTTGCCTAGGATCAGGTGGGAGCTTAATACATCTATCTTTTATCTATGACTCTCTTTTTCCATTTGAACAGCTTCTTCTCTGTTGGCTCATTTTTCTCCCTTTATGCCTAAAGTGCAATGGCTTCCCATGGTCCTGGTAGGTATTATATCTCTGCCACATCTCAACCTGCTTGGTTGAGTTCAATTAGGGTGTTGGTTCAATTAGAATCACTCTGAGCTGTGGCTAAAAGCACTCAAAAGTTAGAGCCTGTGGGAACAAATCATCATTTCAAATTGGCGTCATCAAAATTTTACAATAAGAGATTTGCATGCAATCTACAGTTATATAGTCTTGTTTTGTTTTAGAGGCATTGTTTTCTTCTTGGTTTGTTGTTATTTTGTTTTGGTGGTACTGAGATTTAAACCCAGGGTTTAATCCTTGAGCCATGTCCCTAGTCTTTCTTGTTGTTGCTGTTGTTTTGTTTTTTACTTTAGAATACCTGTAATTTTATTTAATTCCTATGACTTTGTCTCACAAAGGAAACTTCATAGGTTTCCATATCTTTCCTTGTTGCAGGTTAATTATGCTGAGATAGCTTATATTGTCTCCATTGGTCTTAGTTTTCTTGATTAGCTGAAATTCAGCTATTTTCCTTCTGTGCTGTGTTTGTATAACCAGCTATGAAAAAATTTCTTAACTGTTGGCATTTTCCAAAAACACCTTACACTTGATCCATCTAAGATGAAACTTACTATCCTACCCTCAGATATTCTTCCAGGATAATCTCTTCTGAATTATGGCACTTCCATCCATACATCTGGAAAACCCTTGACCTACTGATCGTTCTTAGTACCTCTCTCTTGCCTGCTATATGCAATCCTTCTCCAAGATTTGAACTCGTAAATACCTTCTGAATCCATCCACTTCTTTCCATCCTCAAAGCCTCAGTGCTAATCAAAAAACATTACTTTCTGAACTAGGCTATCACAATAGCCTCCTGAAGAGTCCCACTGCCTTCCTTCCCGGTACTCTCCGTTGGTACTTTTCATTCTCTTACTGTCTGTTATCAACAAAAGAAGCCTACTGTTTCCCAGATTGTTTACTTGTGGCATCTATCCGCATTACCCAGAAAATCACCAGGCATCTTTGCTAAAAGGTAAGCATCCATCTATGGAATTTTAATTCATTGGATTTTGAGGGATATTTTAGTCCATCTATTTAATAAGCACCTTAAAATAATCCTGATTCAGCTAGTCTGGGAAGTAGCATTTGACCACCAGCTACAGCTCACTACCAGCATTCCTGGCCTGTTTTAGAGATAGACATTCGCCTTTCCAACCTGAATCAAGAAACTGCTACCAATCTGGTAAGTATTTATTGAGCCCTCACTATATGTCATACTGCTTGGGCCCAAGGGATATGGCGAGTATATAAAACAGACAAAAGTCCTTGTCTTCAAGAAGCTTCATGGAGTAGGTCTCCTTACGTAAGAGACAAACATAACAAAAACTAAAATAAAACACATGGAAGGTTAGAAGGCAATAAGTGCCATGGAAACAAATAAAGCAAGTTGAAGACAGAATGATTTGGAAAGGGAGAGACAGGTTGCTACAGGATGGCCTAAGGAGAGCTCACTGGAAAAGAGGTGGCTGAGTAAAGATTCAATGAGAGGACAGTGACTTAGGCTGATGACTGGATGGTAATGAGTACAATGCTTCTTGGACAATGTACCTCTTCCTTTACTTTCCCCAATTTTCTCTCTCCCGTCCCTGCCCACAGGTTCCATAGTTGATTTTTTTACATAGTGTTTCAATATACACCATGTAATATTCAATATACTATGACTGCATTTGTTCACCCTTCCTCCCTCCATTCCTGTGCTCCTCCATCATCATCATCATCATTATCATCATCATCGTCATCATCATCATCATCATCATTTCTAATACTTTTCACTACCAGAACTGACATTTATCTTTTTTTATTTGTTTCTTTTTTTTTGTTCTTCTGTTTTGTTTTGTTTTTGGTCAGAAATGGGACTTGAATTCAGAGCCTGGACACTATCCCTAAGATTTTTTACTCAAGAGTAGCACCCTACCACTTTGAACCACAGCGTCCCCTCTGGTTTTTTGGTGGTTAATTGGAGATAAGAGTCTCATAGACTTTCCTGCCTAGGCTGGCTTTTGATCCTCAGATCTCAGCCTCCTGAGTAGGCAGGATTACAGGTATGAGCCACCAGTGTCCGGCTTTTTCTTTCTTCCTTCCTTTCTTCCATCCTTCCTTCCTTCCTTCCTTCCTTCCTTCCTTCCTTCCTTCCTTCCTTTCTTTCTTTCTTCCTTTCTTTCTTTCTTCCATTTTTGCTTGCTTGTTTGCTTGCTTGCTTTTTGCTTTTTCTCAACAAGGGCCCAGGTCTTCAGTGCCTCCTTAGTTTCTCAGGGGTTATTCAACAAAATTCTGCCCAGAGTGAGAAAAACAGGTTGAGAATCCTCTTGGGAAGTATGGGAGAGTAACTAGGCTTGGAAGTGAATTGAGCAGGGATCCAAAACTGAAGAGGTTTCCAAAGGAGCCACATCTCCTGAGTTGACCAGAAATAGACTTGGGACCATTTGGCCCCCTGGTGCTGCCAGAAACGGATCATTCAAGGTGACCCCACTACTCAGGGCCACCATATTGTTTAGCTCCCAGGATACCATTCCTCCCAGGCTGCAAGCAAGAGGTCTTATCCACTAAGCCAATAGGCCTGAAAGGAAGAGCATTTGGTCCCTCCAGATTCCTGTTAATGCACGGCACAGAAACTCCCAACCCTATGGCAGTTTATCTGTCCTCCCTCACCCCACTTTCATCCTATATGTCCCTCACCCTCCACCCCCACCCCAAGAACCACTGGGTTTTTCCACCACCTAAAGAACAAAACTTTACCATAGTGGGGGATGTTTGAGGAGCAGAATCTTGGGTTAGGGGATAAAAGACATAAAAATGGTTAATATATATATATATATATATAGAGAGAGAGAGAGAGAGAGAGAGAGAGAGAGAGACATATATATATATATGAAGAGAGGTAAGAAGTCCAGTTTGAGCCCTGACAGGCCTCTGATTCTAGGAGTTATAGAAACTTGACACCAAAGCCAGGTCCCCAACCAGGGCGGGGGAAGGGAATAAACCATCTTCCCAGAACAGGAAGTGAGGGAGAGAGGGAGCTGGGGGAGCTCTCTGCTTTGTTTTCTTTGGCCTCTTCCAGCCCTGGGAGAGAGGGAGAGAAGCCAGAGGGAAGAGAGTTCCGGCTTTTGTGTCCCACTCTCTCCCAGGAGATGGAGGCTGGAGGAGGATGGGAGGGCGCTAACGGGACCACCCCAGCCAGACCAAGGTTTCTTCCTGCTGTTTCCTGTGAGACAAAGGGAACTGGGAAAACAAAACCCAAGAATCAGACTCCAGTCAGATGAGAACATGGAGTGGGGCTTGAAATGGATGAGCTGGAGGTGGAAGGCCTGGAGGGTTAGATGTGAGAGAAATGGAACTATCCTAAAGCAGAATGCAAACACCTTGATGGGTAGGGGCTTGTATGTGTGTGGGGGGGGGGGGGGGGTGGAGGGGGGGGGAGGGATGTCTCTAAGACTCTAAAATCTCTCAGATTTGGTCTCCTTGATGTTTCTAACTCCAGGCTCAGGAAGACAAGCGCAGCCGTTAGGAAGCTGTATCTGCAGCCTCCTACTGTGTCTTCTGGGTTTATATTAAGACATAGCTATATGTAGTTGTTCTATTATTCAAGGGCAACTATCCATAAGCACTTCTGCTAAAAACTTCTATTCCAGCCCCAGTAACACCCATCCTTATTTATAGTAACCCTAAACCAGTCCCAATTCAGATCTCTCCAAATGACTGAATTCAACATCACATCTTTATCATATGCAAATCCTAAACCTTACTGTCACCACTCCCTATTCTAGATTCCCACCTAATAGAAACAGTAAACTTGATCTATTTCCAGGTATCTTTTGTGAGGAGGGAATTAATAAGGACGAAGAGTTGACATGAACTGAGTATTTATAAAGCTTTTTTTCCATATTCTACATATTTACCTCTGTAAATGCAAGTACCTCTACATGACTATGATCACCACTTTACAGATTAAAAACAGCAACAACAACAAGTTTAGGCTGACTACTCTGGTAAGAGGTCTCTAATAGAAGCTTTGACTGCCATCAGCAGTATCTCCAGAGTGAGCATGGAGCCTTGGCTGGAAAGTCTGCATGGGGAACATGATGACTGCTATAGAAGCCAAACCAGATCCAGATGCAGTCATTAATGCATATGTTCAATTATCCAGTGAGAGTCGGCCCTGAGGCCTCAGAGCCTGAAAATGTTGCAAAGTGACACGAGTCATTGTATAGGTAGGAAGGATTGGACCCAGGAAAATCACCCCACACCTCCACATTTGCTTAACCCCCCAGCTCCATAGAATCACTGAGGTTACCATCATTGCAGTCTTTACCCTGCCACTTTGGGGTGCTTTCCTTGATTGGCCTGTCTTCATTGGGCCCAGTTAGTATTCTGATCCATTCTAGGCACATGCCAGGCAAAAGGACATTCTAAATCACAAGGTCCCAGAGACTTCCAGAACACACTGAGGGGATACCTCCATTGACCCAGGGCTGCCCACCTTCCGTACAGGGTATTTTATCCCACACATGCATCACAGAGGGCATGTTCATGTACCCACCCACCCACTGTCCTGCTCAGAATCTCCCCAGTTTCTTCTCTCTGCCCCAAACCTAATGATTTCTCTAGTGCAATAAGAAAAGCCATCAGGAAGTCCCTCACCCTCCTCCCAGAGGACCTCACTCAGGGGACTGACTTATAAAATGCCAGGGACATTAGCAGGTCTGAGCTACACAGAAGAAAGTAACTGCTCCCTGAGCCATCCATTCCTTTCTGGGTCAGGCTTTGTGTCAGGACATCATGGACAGAGAATCTGTTCAACCATGAAGGACCACATCAAAAAATACTTGGCAGCCGGCGTCTGTAATCCTAGCTACTCAGGAGGCTGAGATCTGAGGGTCGAGGTTCAAAGCTAGCCTGGGTAGAAACATCCCTGAGACTCTAATCTCCCATAAACCACCAGAAAACTGGAAGTGGCACTGTGGCTCAAGTGGTAGAGGGCTTGCCTTGAGCTGAATCGCTGAGGGATGGCACCCAGGCCCAGATTTCAAGCCCCATGACCGATAACAAAATAAAATTTAACAAAATTTTAAAAATCTTGGCACAGGGCTGGGAAGGTGGCTCAGTGGTAGAGTATGTGCCTCACATGCATGAGGCCCTGGGTTCAATTCCTCATCACCACATATGTAGAAAAAACCGGATGTGGTGCTGTGGCTCAAGTGGTAGAGAGCTAGCCTTGAGCTGAAGAGCTGAGGGACAGTACCCAGAGTTGAGGCCCCATACCCTACAAAAAAAAAATCTTGGCACACTCCACCCTCACTACTCTCGATAATATTCAAAAAATGACTTACCCAGGCCTGGCGCTGGTGGCTCATGCCTGTAATCCTAGCTACTCAGGAGGCTGAGATCTGAGGATCACAGTTTAAAGCCAGTCCTGGCAGGAAATTCCCTGAGACTCTTATCTCCAATAAACCACTAGAAAACCAGAAGTGGCGGTATAGCTCAAGCGGTAGAGCACTCACCTTGAGCTGGAGAGCACAGGGACCACACCCAAACCCAGAGTTCAAGACCCACGACTGACCAAAAAAAAAAAAAAGGTCCACCTATGAAACTATAGCCATAAAGAAGTGTGATCAGAGGCCAGGTGAAGGACCCAGCCTATGGCCTAAGGTGCTCTGGCTCAAAAGCCAGCAGACTCGTGAAAACTCCTAGCTTATAAGCACTGAACACTTGGTCACACAGCCCTTGCCCCTTGTGTTGCATGTTGACAATACCCATATTCTTACTCAAACCAGTCTGGGGATTCGCCCAGGGAGCCCAGAGTGGCCTTCCAAAGCCACCTGTGCTCATCCCACCTTGCTGTTCCCCCATCCCTCCCTCACATTCATCTCCCTCTCCATCCAACCTATCCTGCTGTCAGTAGCCATAATAACCACAACTGGTTCCAGGAAGTGGAGAGGCAAATGGTGTGAGTAGAGTGGGACCAGGAGGGAGAATGCCTGAAGAAGATGAAGTGGGGGAATCAGTCCCCAGTTGTCTCTGCCTGGAACTAAAGAGCCAAGATCTCATAATCACAGAGAAGCAGGGACCTGGTAGATTGGAGTCCTTCCCACTTCCCCTAGAAAGTGATAGTTCCTTGGCTTGGACACTCAGTATCCACAGATTCCCTTCAAGACTCCACAGATGCAAGTAAAAGTCAGACTCAAAATACTGTACGTGGAGACAAGCAGCTGCAGATGTGGCCATCAGAGCCCCAGATGCGGCCCAGCCATGGCTGCTGTAGATGTGAACAGGAATGCAGATCCAGATGGGGTGAGGATGGAGGCCAAAGGAGGAGACAGAGCTGCTTCTGGGCTCCACAAGGGGCATAGCTCTGTGGAAGAAAGGTCTAGTATCTGACTTTACAGGAAACACTCAGCCTGTTCCTTGGAAAAAGAGGTTCCTACAAATAAACATGTCACAGTCAGTTGCCCCCAAGCCCTGTCACTCCTCCATTTCATACTTATCCATTCTGACCTCCAATTCATTGGGACCCTTCTCCTTGGGCACCTCCTACCACAGAGGAAAGGTGAGCAATAGCTGCCTCTGCCTCTGAACTAGGGAAGGAAATGTCCATTTCAGCCTGGCAGATCAACCTTTGTCCTAGGTTTCACTAATACTCAGCAATCCAGGCACCATAAAGATGAAGGGGCCTCCAGTCTTGCTCAGGGGGCCCCTGTACATAAACACCCCCAATGATAAAGCTCCCTGAACTGTGGCTCCCGAGGCCCATTCACTTCCTACTTGGTTTTGAATTTTCATCTCAGGAAAAGTCTGCAAACGGCTAACAGCAGGAACGTTCCAAAAGCTGCAAAACAGAATCCATCCACTCTCCGCCTTGCTTTGTCAATTTCAAACTGAGCTTTCCCACAGGTGTGGCTACCAAGCAACCAAGGGAGCTGGAGGCTGAAGGTAGCTGGCAGAGCTTAAGGTAGAAAGAAACCAGGCAGGTCTCCCTTGCCCCTGTGTACTCTGTGGGGTTCCTAGCAGCCAGAAACACAACCTGTAGGTGAGCTGGAATTTGCCCTTGTGTTACATGTTGACAATACCCATAGAGTTTCTCAAACTAGTCTGGTTTGTGAAAAGACGGAGATCGGCCACACTTTCCTATTCCGGGAGGAGTTGGTATCTCAACAGAGAATATCTCTTCAGGGCCAGAAGTTTGTTTTTTGGGATGTGTGTGTGTGTGTGTGTGTGTGTGTGTGTGTGTGTGTGTGTGTGTGTGTGTGTGTGTGTGTGTGTGTGTGTTTAAATATAGCCTCCTATTGCTGAAAGAGCCACATCCTTTGGCCAGGTTTCAGGAGGACTTGGAGGAAGACAGCTGCCACCAGCCTCCACTGAGGAGCCAGAGCCAAAGCACTGGGACTGCCAAGGCTCCCGTCTGCATGTCACTTTGCCTGCCACACACATCTGCTCATCTGCAGAGACCTGCTTTGGAATCAACCAAGCCCCCCGTGAAAGTCCTAAGACTAGGTTTTCCAGTGTCACACACTGTCCCTTTGACAGGCTCTTTGGGGGACAATAACTACAATTACTACAGGACACTCAGACTCCTGAGTAGCTAGGATTACAGGAAAATTAGTGCCCTGCTTCCAAGCTCAGGAATATGTATAGAGTACCTGCTATATATGTCACATACATTAGCCCACCTAATGTCGCTGCTACAGCATCGAAAGTGTGAAATAATATATTCAGTACAAGTAAACCACCATTGGGAGGATTTGTTTTTAAGTTCGCCTGAGGTGACACGGCTAGAAGACAGCTCCAACGCTGAACCCAGCTGTAAGCGCTCTGCACTGTGCTTCCTTTACCTGTCACACTTCCATGTGAGCAGGCACAAGAGCTGGTCCCTGACTCTTCATGAAACATCCCAGCATCCACATCCATCACTCTCAGGTCCTCAGACCTGCGAACTGTCTTGGTGTCTTCTTGATAAGTAAGCCTCACATTCACACCTGGACTCGCATCTGCCCACAGCTTAGGTCCAGGGCTCCCAGAAGGCAGAAACAACACTTCTCTCTTGCAGAGGAGAATGGCTTTTAGAGTTCCACTTGCAATTACAGATTTGGGGGTATTATTTTTATCACATAGCTTCATTGTTAGTGTTTTTTGTTTTGTTTTGTTTTGATTGGTGGTGGTGGTGGTGGTGGTGGTGGTGGTGGTGGTAGTGGTGTGTGTGGGCGACTATATTAGGGCTTGAACTCAGGACCTGGATACTGTCCCTTACCTTTTTTGCTCAAGGCTGGCACTCTACCAATTGAGCCACAGCTCCACTTCTAGCTTTTGAGTGATTAAATGGAGTTAAAAGTCTCACAGACTTCCCTGCTGGGCTGGCTTTAAACCATAATCATCAGACCTCAGACTCCTGAGTAGCCAGGATTAGAAGCCTGAGCCACTGACACCAGCTCAGATAGATTTAAACCAGAGAAGACTCCCAGGAAAAGGGGGAGACCATGGAGCCCAGTTTTACAAGGATGTAGAATTCTTTAAGGCACAAAGGAAGAACATGCAGTTTCAGCTTAGATAAGGGTTTGGATCAAAGCTGCTTCCTCTACTGTGTTTGGTGAAGGAGAAGGTAGGGGGCTAGGAATAGACCCTTACCCTGTGGGGTTTGACCAGCCATCTGCAGTCCTCCAATCCCTGAACCTAGAATCTGGCCCTGAAGTGGCTGCATAGCCCTTCTCAAGCTCATGTGGTCTACTCCACATTCCTCACATTCTTTACGCTCAATTAAGGAGAAATAATCAGGGGAGCAAGCAAGGCCACAGCAAGCAGCCATGCCCCCATGCTGCCCGCATCACGTGTGTGGAAGCGGCCTGCGGCAGTAGAGCTAAAGGAGACCTTGAGACCTCAGAAGAGAGAGCCAGGAGGAGGGGTGGGGATGGTGGCAGCAAGAAGTAGGGATAAGAGTGTCCCTCTGCTCTCCACAGATACTAAGGAGAGTGAAAGTAAAAGAGCGAGCAGATCTGGAAACAGCAGAGAGGGCATGGTCAGAGCTAAGGAAAGTCCTGCAGCCAAAGAGGGAAACCATCTACTTCTGACACACTATTATCTCACAACATCCACCACACATCATCACACACCCCTTGAGAGCTTCCCAGATGCTCAGCAGTACGTGTACTGAGTGTCATGAGTATGCTGCCTCTCCATGGACTTCAGAACTCACTGTCTTAAGTCTTCAATAGGCTATCTTCTTGGCCTCCATGGGACATATGTGTTCTTTCTGCCTATTGGACACAATTGACCTGATCAGCCAAGCAAATGCCAACTCCCGCAAACCTCTGTTCAAGGCTTTTCCCCGGCAAACTCAGAGTCTCTTTCTCATTTCTTCCTTCCTTTGGTACATGTAAATAGTATAGTTCTTAGCATTCTGTTTTGTAATTTTAGATGAGCATTTTTGGTTTTGTTTTTGTGGTTCATGGGGCTCGAACTCTAGGCCTGAGTGCTGTCCCTCAGCTCTTCAGCTCAAGGCAAGTGCTGTACTACTTAAGCCACAGTACCACTTCCGGTTTTCTGGTGGGTTTTTTGGAGGTAAGAGTCTCACGGACTTTCCTGCCCAGGCTGGTTTTGAACTGTGATCTTCAGATATCAGCCTCCTCAGTAGCTGGGATTACAAGTGTGAGCCACCGGCACCCAGCTAGGTGAGCATTTCTTTATCCCAACCAGAATGAGTAAAACTGAGTCACTATGATTTATTGAGCAAGTTCTATGCGCCAGTCACTGTGGTAATATCTGAGTGATGACCTTTTGACATCCTGGAGACTATCAGTATTCTTATCTCCAATTTGCCCACAAGGAAGTTGTGACAGAAAGATTTAATACCTGGGTCCAAAGTGATCCAGCTGGTAAGTCAAGGAAGGGAGACTTGAACACAGGTAAAATAGCCAAAGCCCATGCTATTAATCCAATGCTAAGATGCTTAGGGACAGGATCTGAGTTTATTTAGCCTGCTACATACATGGCAAAGAATAGGTGCTCAATAGAGGAAGGAAGGAAGGATGGATGGTTTGGTGGATGGGTGGGTGGGTGGATGACAATGGACTTAGAGTTTTAGTCACAAAACTGGGCCATCTCCCTTATCATCAATAGGCCAAACTTGTGAGATAATGTGTCAGACCAAAGACCCATGCTTTGTTTTTTTGTTGGGTCTCAGATTGTGACTACTGTTAGAAGATAGTTTCCAGCCACTTACGGTTGGTGACTAAATGGAGCCTTCAGTGTATGACCAAGTAGGGTCTGCATATGAAGTATGCCCTTTACAAAGGCACATGTGTTAGAGCTTTGGTTGCCACCTAATAGGCTTTGGGGAAGTGATGGGAACACAGGATTCTGACCTAAAGCATAAATGAATCCAATGGTGGGCTCACAATCTGATTAAAAGGAGGGGGTATGAACTAAGAGATGAGGCCAAGCTGAAAAAAGTAAGTCACTTGGGGCCAGCCACATGCTCCCATGATACCTTGCCTTGCCTCCACTCAGCCCAAAGCAATAAAGTCAGCCGGCCATGGGCTGAAACCATGAGCCAAAATAAATCTTTCCTCCTTTAAGTTGATTTTCTCAGATATTTTGTCACAGTGATGGGAAGTGACTAACACAGCCACTTTGGGATCTCGGCCTATAATTCATAATCAGGATTATGGGCCCAGCTTGGAGAATCAGTCTGCAGCTAGTGGAAGAGAACATGTCTCTGCTGACTTAGAACTGAATAGATTATGGATAGTTTGCAACCAGAGTCCCTTGTTACTGTTTCAAGCTGGAGAGATAATATGTGTGAAAGTAACAGATTATGTGGGAAAGTACAGGCTGAGTGTCCTGGGAATGGGGGTGAGGGGCTGGACCCATTAACTGCGGGCTCTGTGTGCTTTGTGAGAGTGGGTGGTGTGGCACATGTGTGTGCTATGAGAGCTGGGATGACAGAGGCTGGCTAGGGTGTGGGAGAGAGGAGCACACACCTGTAATAACATTGGCTTCAGACGCTAGGAGAGAAGAAATTCCCCCAACTGTTTTATCAGAGCTGAAGTTACCAAATTACGTTGTTGTTTTAAATTTGAGCTTCTCTGTCTGCAAATGGGGGAATCTCAGGTTCATGAGCTTAATGCTTGGCTGGGCCTGGAGCTCCACTTCCCAACCCAACCAGGGCTCCCAGAGCTCCCAGGCCCAAGGAACAAAAGTCTTCTCTCTCAGAGCTTTGAAGTGGAAACACTAACTGCTCTCTTTAATTAGAAAGAAACCCCCTATTGTTCCAGCTTTATTACTGATGGATGAAGACGTAGCAGGGGGGGAGATTCTGAAGAGCAGGGGTGCAGTGGGGGGTGCTGAGGAGGGGGCAAAAAAAAAATCTCTATTGAGAATAGAGAATCTCTATTCTCAATGCACCAAACGAGGCCTCTTTGTCCACTTCCTCAACAAAGATTTTAATGGGTACCCAGCCTTTAATCAACCATTATAGGAAAGGTGGAAGACAGAATCACAATCCCTCAAAGAGTTTATAATCTAGGTAAGGGAGACAGGACAGAAGGGAGAGAAATGAAAGAACTGATATTAAAATCAGCCCTGTCAATATAGGCAGTAAGAAGCTAGGATGGAGTGCAGAGAGAATATAAGACAACCTTCTAAAACAAGTCTGTGTTGGCGGCTGGATGCTGCCCTCACAAGAGACGTCAGGGAGACCAGATGTCATGGAGAGGATGCTCCCACTGTGTGGAGGGGCAAAAAATAGAAATAGGCCAGACTTCTTTGCAGGGTGGTCAGGCTTTAGATTGTAGAGAAGGGTTAGAGGAAATCTCAATGGAGGAGCAGATAGAACACTTTGAGAGCACCCAGGGAGACTGGTCTTAATGACTTGGCTTTGCTGGGTAAGACAGTGGCCCACTGAAAGTCAGCCCTTGGGGAGGTTGATATGGCAGTCCTGTGCAGGTAGACATGGAGGGGAAGGAGGCCAAATCAGGAGACACCAGTGGGAAGCTCCCACAGATGCCCAGATAATGATGGCTTACACCAAGATGACCACATAAAGCCAGGAAAGGAAGGTGAAGACTGGGACAGGTTTCAAAGAATGAAAGAAGATGTGGTGACAGAACAGCTCTAAGGGTGAAAGGGTGGGAAAAGTCAAAGATACTTCCAAGATCTCTGCTCTGAGTGGCACAAAGAGGGAGGGAGAGATAACTTGTCCTCTAGACGCAGTAAGGGGCCAGAGGAATGAAGAAAGGAATTCACATGTTCATTCTCCTTTCCAGATCCAAAAGAGATGTTCCAAGCCCAGTACTGGGAATAGGGAAAATCATGCTCCTGAGACCCACAGCGTGGGTAATAACCACAACCTTTGTACAACCTTTCTTTCATGCACTTCAAAGCGATCCACACCTGTGCCTCATTTAATCCTCAAAATAACCACAGCAGGTGTTCTTATCCCCATTTTGCAGATGAAAAAAACTGAGACCCAGAAGGCCCAAATAGTTTGCTGCAAGTCTCTCCACTAGTATAGGGCAGAGCTGGGAACAGAAGCCTTTCTGACTTTAGCTCAGACCTCTCCTAGTGCCTGTCAGCAGCCCAGAGAGAGGAGGGGCCCAGGATAGCTTATGCCCTAAGTCACTGGGAACAAGGATCTGAGGCTCAGTCCACCCCAACTTTAACCACACCCTCAGTCTGCTCCTCACGCTCACATAGGGCGTAAGTCGGCAGCCCAGGGTTGGAAACGCCAAGTTTAATCAGACTTCACAGCCCACAGATGGTTTGAATCAGTGTACTACCTTGATAGGAATAATGAGGAGTCCTGAAGACAGTCTTATGCCAGCTCCATGTGCCTGGACAGAAAACTCCCATCTTCCTTGAGAGTTATCCTGTCCAGAGTCCCATACCATCCAAGCCAGGCAAATCCTTCTGAGGAAATCCCCTGGCCCCATATCACATCTGCTCCCTGCCACATCCTCCCCACCCCCACCCCCCGTCACACACACACACACACACACACACACACACCATAAGCCACCCAAAGCTTTGACAAAAATCTCTGGCCTCAGGTTCTGATTTGACAAACTGGCTTCTCAGACCTTCTTTGAGGTCAGTTATGGTTCCTAGGGAGACTGACCAATTAACCGTGGGTGACAAGCTGGGAGGGGGGACTGTGTGGAGAGGTAGATAGAACCCGATATAGATTCATGCAGACCAAATAGCTTACCTACTTCTTGGAAGAATGAGTCCCTCTCCCCATGTTTACGCTTGCACTCATTCCACACGACCAATGTTTTCATAACATTCCATGAGATACTTAATCTAGGCTGCCTAGATACTGCGGAGACAAGGATTAATGTAGGAGGCCACAGAGCCTAAGGAATAGAACTAGATCTGTTACTAGGGGAACTCAGAAGAGCCAGGCCTCAGAAGGGCAGCAGCCTCTTTCAGGAGAGCACATGGTCTGGGACCTGCTTTAATGAAAATCTGGCCCTGCCCAGCCCCCTTGCCTTGCAAAGCTTGTTTTGAAGCTTAAAAAACAATGAAGTTAATTTTTAAAAACCTTCAATTGAGTTCCATGAGACCCCTATTAATTTTATTGTTTCAATAAAGCATTTATTTAATTGTCTCCAGAAGGGCTCTGTTAAATGCACAGATGTTACCTGAGTCAGAAGAAGGGAGTGGGAGCCTTTATTTCGCTCTTTCCCATTAGCACATTAGCCAGATTCTGTTACTGGATTAACTGATTGTCACCTTAAAAGTCATAGTGTAGATAGATCCCTGAGGTAAGGAGACATAGGCAGGTAAACTCTGAGAAAGGGGCCAGTCACAGCTGCAGGGAACCGGGCAGCCGGGTGGGTGAAGAGGCTGGGTTTGGTTAAGACAAGAAGGATTTTCTTCCTGCTGATGGGGAGATATTTGCCATTTAACTACTGACATATGATTGGTGTTTCTGGAAAGAAATCAGAAGATGAGAACATCACTAAATACATGGCATCCAAACCATAGGAGGGGAAGTGTTCAAATATAGTGTCAAAAGATCTGTGGAATGTCACGCTTCATCCTACCACAATTATTACTAAATGTCTACTGAATGTTATGGTTGCTTGGAGCTGTGAAGCCTACAGCAGTGAACAAAACAAAGAACCTTCTCTTACGGTACTTCCATACTAGTGAGGGGAGACAGATGACATAAAAAGTGAAACTATGATAGGCAGAACAAGATAATTTCAGCAAATGTTAAGTGTTCTAAGGACATAAAACAGATCAGTGTGGTAGACAGTGGCTAAAGAAAGCCTGATAATGTGACATTTGAGCTTGAATAAAGAAAAGGAGTCAGCCACAGGAAGGACTCTGAAGAGTAAGTACACAGGTTCTGGGTGCTATTTAAGAGAAGCTTCATCCAATTCCCAAGCAATCAGTGCGGTGTGATGGAAAGAGAAGCCCCAGAGTTCTCTTTCTTCAAGAATATTTTAGAAAATGTCACAGGACAGAGACTCCATCATTTACCTTTGTGTTTCTAATTGTTTGGTACCTGTCCAAGTATATAATTGATAAACAGAATTGAAAGGGGCGAAAGGAAGAAAAAAGGTGAACACATTAGGGAAACTTCACTGTATCAGATTGTTTTTTTTTTTTAATTGGCAAAGCAATTAAAACAGAAGGAGAAAACAAAAACAATTTCATTTCTATACTAGGTTCTTTGTTACCAAGCTGGGGGTTGAGGAAGTGAAGGGAAGCCATGGACAAACTTTCAGACAAGTGGAAAAGAGTGTCATCCAGAGGGAGTAGCAGAGCTTGTTCTAAGATTGCAGGCAGGCTGCATATGGAGTCAGAAATAATTGTATATACAAAAATCCAAGAGGTAGGTTGTGACTGACTTTAAACGCCAGGCTCAATGATGGGGAAATCATCAAAGATTTTTAGAACAGGGAAATGATGTGTTGGAAGCAATGTTCTTGGCAGAGGAATCTGGTGCCCATACACGCTTTGAGGTAGGCGAGCACTAAGGAGACCCAAGCCACACAGCAGATGTGGGAGGAAGAGCCTAAACTGGAGGAACGGCAATGAGGGATCAAAGGGACAACTCCAAGAGATCTCTTTAAGCAGCATGGGACTTGGCTTTGAGCTCAGGAACATCAAAGACACTGTGGTGTCTAACCTTGGAGCCTGATGGTACCAAAGTGACAGAAACCAAGGAAAGCTGGCAAGGCAGGGGATGATGGGTACTGGGCTATCTGACAGAGCCTTTGCACTCTGTGGTGATGGGGTTGGATGGGGGGGAGGGGCTGGAGTAAAATGGCTGTCCGGATGATGGTCCTCTTACTCTCGGCAAGCCTTTTCAACGGAGTGATTTTGTATCATTTTTACTTCCCTTTACGTGCTTTTTGGAATTTTTCAAAAAAATATTCCAATTCCACACAGACTCCTAGCATCTCATTAACCCTTTTGTAGACCATTGCTCCTGATTTTGTTCTCTGCTTCCCATCAAGAAAGAAAAGGGAAGAAGAAATTATCAAAGCGTCTTCTGGGGTCTCTGAGAACACCTTGCAGGAATTTAGTGTCTGCTCCTGGGTTTGTGGTTCTCCCTTCAATGGTTCTCCCCTTTCTCCCCTGGACCTGGCCATTCCCCTTCCCCACCAGGCTCCCCTAAATCCTTTAAAGGCTCTACCATCATCACACACTTCTATTTTAACCAAGACTGGAATGCTGGTGCTGGAAAGACCACCCACCCATGGGATTTTTGTAGCTGAAAGCAGCCAAGCTGAGCCCAGCCCCTGAGCTAAAGGGGGAGACAAGAAAAGGAAACACTCATACTCTGCAGCCAGAGGCATCTGTGCCCAAATCCTGCTTCTGCCTCCAAACAGATGTCTCTGGGCACCTCACCACCCTTACGTCAATCTCCTCATCATGGAAATTGGAGATAATAGCAGCATTTATCGCCTACGTTGTTAAGTGGATTAAGTGATCATGAAAGGCATTTAATAAGTGTGCCCTATCATTAGTATTAATAAGAACAATAAAACAATAAATCTTTATGACCAAGCTTCGTTGCCTGGAGGTAAAAATGACCTTAATGAACTTCTAGGCCCTAATGTATTTTCCTCTCTGCCTTTCCCTTTCACTTATGAAGTCTTCTCAGTTTCAGGACTATCTGCTCTGTCACACGGGACTCTTGATGCATTCAACGGATGTCTGAATCTCATGAGGCTCTACTCCTTCATCTGCAAAATGGGTGCAATTATGCTTACCTCACAGAAAGTAGCAAAGGTCAGACCCTTCCTGGTGTGCAGCAAGCTCCAAGAACATGGAAATTCTCCATCTGTGTTCCAGGTAAAGGTTTATGCTTTTTAAGTTCTTTCTTACCTATCCACCCCACCCCTAAACCTTTCACATTTACTTTAGGTTCTGTGAATGTTTACAAGTACATTGCAAGCTCCTGAGAGGAGAAGATAGGCCAAAACCCCTTTGATTGTGCAGAGCAGCTTTTCCCCTGAGCCTGGGTCCCCACCTCTGAGGGAGCCAGAGAAGAAGGAGAACACTGTCAGCTCTCTAGAAGCTCAGAGCCAAATGAATAAACTCAGCCTCCCTTTCTTTCCTCTTTATCTCTACTTCCCAACCTACATCCCTGAGGCTGCTCAAAGGGAATTACCTCTTTCTCCATTGACCACGAAGAAGAAACACTGATTGCCCCAACAACTTGGCACATTTAGATTGGTCAGAGGTATATTATATTATTTTCTAATTACCTCCCTGGCTCCTCACCAAGAGGAAGGCCTCTATTCCACTGGCCCTGTCATCAGGATCCATGTATCACACACACATGCCACAGTCAACTCCTGTCCCTATGCCTGCCATTTCATCCAGCCAGGAGAACAGAAGAGCTCAGCCTTGCTGAGCTCCTCTCCATCTCCCAGTCTTCAGGACAGTCTCTACTTAAGGCATGGTCTCAACCCTAAGGAATCACCCTCTTCATGTTTCTGCATCTTTGTCTATCTCTGTTCTCTCTCTCTCTCTCTCTCTCTCTCTCTCTTTCTCTCTCTCTCTCTCTCTGTCTCTCTCTCTCTCTCCTCAGATAATTTCTTAGGGACTCTGCCTTGGGGCATCTCCTCTCCAGTGTGTAGGAAACCTGACCTTCATCATCTGTTTTTTATATTTTGGAAATGTCAGCTTCACTTCCTACCTGGGGGAGGTGGGGGTGTTGGAGCAGGCTGCCTGGCTACACCTCTTCTCCCCTTCCTTCCAGAATCAGTCTCCTCACCCAGTGCCTGGCCCTAGGGAGGACAAAGCTGAAGCCAGGGCCCTGCTCTTGGTCCTTGTGGCATCAAGAGGCTGGAGCCCAGGCTCTGATCCATAGTCTTCCCTCTATAGTTCACTGTTGTCTGGACACGAGGACCAGAGAGGCCCCTTTCATCTATTGCTGGTTTGCTGATTTGGGAAAAAGTAAAACTTCCAGGTCCACAGGGAGCCCAGGAGGCTGAGAAATTTCACCAATAGGAACCAAGATAAAAAGTCATTAAAGTCAGTCATGCTTCTAAGCAGAAATATAGCCAACCAAGTTGCTTAACATGTCAAAGACATGTTATTTGTTCAATATTATTAATACTAGTAGTAGGTTACACACCTTAAGGGCTTCTCCTCGGCCAGGCACCTTATTTTTACATTTCACCTATTCAACCGCTGGATAGTAAGTACCATTGGAATCCCCCATTTTCCCGATGACACTCCCCCTAATACTCAGGAAGGAGTTAACTAAATTTGCCCACAGAGACATGACTGTGGCCAAATCTTGAAGCCCCAAGCTCTTTACACAAGTTTCCCAATACTTGAATATATATATATATATATATATGTATATATATATATATATACGTATATATTCTATACATTTCCTTTGAAAGGAAATACAACCATGGGATTCTAAGATTATACCCTCCAAATCCCAGGCACCCATGTACTACAGATACAGAAACATTGTCTCTAGTTTACTACTTCCAGAAGATCTTGAAGAGGCTATTGGTGAAACAAAAGAGCAGAAAGGCTGGAAGCAGGCACTTCAGACTCAAGAAGAAAGATGATAGTGGATGGGGAGACAGCATAGACATCAAGTGTGGCTTTCTTCAGGGGAACAGGGAGGAGAGTACAAGGCTGGAGGCAGTTCATGGAGGCCTGTGGCCCAGTTCCATGTAGCCTCCAGGTTTCTAAGGAGAGTGACACTCCAAAATAAGACCTGGATTGGAAGGGAAGTATGTTGACAATAAAGAAGGTTGCTGGGGGCTGGGAATGTGGCTTAGTGGTAGAGTGCTTGTCTAGCATGCATGAAGCCCTGGGTTCAATTCCTCAGTACCACATAAACAGAAAAAGCCCAAAGTGGTGCTGTGGCTTAAGTGGTAGAGTGCTAGCCTTAAGCATAAGATACTCAGGGACAGTGCCCAGACCCTAAGTTCAAGCCCCAGGACTGACAAAAATAAATAAATAAATGTTTAAAAAAGAAGATTGTTGGGAAATGTTGACGCAATGATATAGACTGCCTGTGAGGACCTAACAACATGAGGTAAGAAGGTATCTGTCACACTTTCAAATAAATAAGCCACGTCGAAGTCTGGGCCAGCTGCGTCCTTCCCAAGCATGGATACACGAGTTTGTGTTTTGGATGAGAGGAGTACAGGTGGGGAGAGGAAAGCAAGAAAACACAGTGAGTCTGAAGCCTTAATCTTCTTGTGCTAACACAGGTCTGAGGACTGACTACTGGCAGCTCTGGGATGGGTGGAGGAGCCTCCAGTCCCAAAGCTCTAGTGGGAAGACAGGGCAGGGGACTCTGAGGAGAACACTGGCCTAAGCATTGGCCTGTGAGACCCAGGCTCTGGGCCTTGTCTTTGGGTGGGTGAGCAAACGTGGGGCCTGCAGTAGCACAGCATATTATTTCATGCCTTCCAGTTCTTTAAAATGATTCTTCTCCCTGGGTGGCATACATGCGCGCGCGCTCGAGCGCACACACACACACACACACACACACACACACACACGCAAGCAAACAAGTAAAATTTGGTTAAGAACTGCCAATTCAAAACCTCTTTAACTATACAAAAAGTTCAATCCTTTGTTGCTCAGAAACTAAAAACCTACTTCAATTGTGGATCATATACATGGGTTGGGGAGGTCCAGTAAGGGGGGAGGCAGGGTAAGTGTGAGACCACTGAAATGTCTGTATTCCTGGATATGAATCTCCTGCTTGGTGGGCTTCTGTGTGAGCACTGTGTGTACATTTGTGCCTCTTTCTCAGGCCCTTGTGTGCATTGAACTTTCAAACCATAACAGAAACACTGAAGCTTGGCAGAGATATCACAGGAATAATTATCTAATTTCAGAACATGTTATTATAATACCTACACGATGTGTAACGAAGTTAACAATGTTCACGTTATACTCACCCGCTCTGAGCTACAGTCCCACAATGCCAAGCCCTCCCCACAGAGGCTTCTCAAAGACATGAAAGCAGGGCAGGCCCCAAAGAAAAGCTCTTCGAGGACTGTCCCACACACATACCCCCATGGCTTCCTCATGGATGAGATGCTTGGCTGAGCTATCTAGCTCTGGGGAAATTGCCAAAAAGAAGGACAGAGCCTATTTTAGGATGGCAACTACTCCCCGAATTCCCCCTCCCTCCCCAGTAAACTGTGATAATAACAGGGAAATGGCAACCATATTGGATCCTATAGACAAGAGTTTCAGCTGTGGGCCAAGGGGCTTCTGATCCACCCAGCTTTTCCTTTGGGATGGGAAGGGACCCTGAATTGGACTGAGGCTGAGTGTGAAGGGAATGTTTGCTGTTTGCTGCTGTTCCCTGTTGACTTTAGCCAGTAGCTCTGTTTACAAACCCAGGTTGGTTTTCCCAGCACAGTTAATTAGACCAAAGACATCTGGTGTGAGGGCTGGGGAGGGCATCTGCTCAGAGCTTCCCCCTGCACAGCCAGCAGCCAGGGACTAGCTCAGGACAGAGCAGCTAAACAGGAACACGGCGAACAGCAAACCCGACTCCATCACACACAGAGCGCTCAGGGGCCATGGCTTCTTTCACCTTGCCTCCTCCACGCCTCCTAACTTAGCCTGCACCTCCACTTTCTGAGTCTTAAGAGACCAAAAAGGCAGAGCCTCAAAGCCTACTTCAGTGAGATTGGGATCCCACTGACCATAAAAGACTTGGCCTTTATCTCCCCATTCCTATATCCAAAAGAACTGGGAGAAATCTGACCCCTTTCTAAACACAGAAGACCCAGAATTCTGTAGGTGGGGAACTCCGGGTCTCTTCCAAGGATATCTCCCCTCCCTGGATACCTTTTCAGAAAAGGAGGTTCTGGACCCTTCTTCTTCCGTCCCCAGTCACCCCACCTCCAAGCGAATCCCTGACACTACAGGGAGGAGAGATCAATCCACCCTGGGGGAGCCCCCACCCGGAAGATTGAAGGGATCTTGACAAGGGCAGTTTCAGGGCCGTGGGGAAGAAGGGGAGGGAAGAAAAAAAAAAAAAAAAGACCCTGCGAGGGGGAGGGGCAGCGGCTTATCTCTCCCAGGAGCAGGGCGCTCACTCCAAACAGCTAATGCACTGGCGTGTGAAAGCCCCTCAATTAGCACTAATGATGCAATCAGGGAGGGAGAAGGAGGGACCAGAAGTTCTGGTGGAGTCAGCACCAGCTTAGACGCCCGACACACACTCCCTTCCCGGGACCCAGTAGCCCCTTCCCACCACCCCACCAGAGCACAGAAGTGCGGGGGCACAAATGCATTCACTACGTATGGTTAGTAATCTGCCACAGACCTCGGGGATTCCGGGGGGGGGGCAAACCTCCGGCTAGATCTGAGGCCTCAGACACAAGGAAAACCAGAGTCTTGGTAGAAGGGAGTTGAACAGAGCACTTTACGCCCGGCGATGACCTCCTCCGAGCCCGGGGTTCCCGTCCCACGCGCGCTCGCAGGTGCCGCCTTCCTAGAAGCCCTCTTCTTCACCCCAGCCCAGCGTCCCGGGCTGACCGCCCCCCCACCGCGCCCCAGTCCCACCCGCCAGGGCAGGGCGAACCCCAAGCCTTCCCAAAGAGTCCAGCCCGCCTCGAGGCCCCACCGGGGTCCCCGGGAGGAGGAAGCTACGGGATCTCTCCGATCCCCGCACCTGGGCCTCAGCGGCGCGTCCCCTCCCCGAGCCCGTTACGCGCGGGCCTCGCCCCTTTATCTGGCCAGCCCGCTCCGCTAATGGGGCCTGGCGGTCCCGTTATCCGCCCTCGCCTGGGGCCGGGAGACCCCCAAGCCTCCGGGCCGCCGCCGCCGCCGCCCCCTCCCCCGCTCGCCGGCCCGAGCTAGGGGGGCCGCGCGCCGGGCAGGGCCGGAGCCGCCTCCGCGCCGCTTCCCAGGCCGGGACGCGCGGGAGGAGGTCCCGCTGTCAGTCAGCGGGGAAGGCCGGGCCGGGCGGCCGGAGGGGGCGGCGCCGAGGACGGGCTCGCGCCGGGAGCGGGAGCGGGAGCGGGGGCGGGGCGGCGGGGCGGGGGCGGGGGCGGCTCCGGGCCGTATAAGCGGCGGGGGCTGGGCGGGAGGGAGGCAAGTGTCAGGCCGATGTGCCGCCCGCCAGGGGCCGGGGTCGGGGCCGCCGGGGCCATGCGCGCGGGCTGGGCAGGGGGCCGGCGGGACGCGCAGCGGAGCCGCCTCGGAGCCTGAGCCGCCTGGGGCCGGGGCCGGGGAGCCGCGCGGGGCCGCCCGCCGGGGGGGGAGGGGAGCGATGCGGCGCCGGAGGGCGGCCGTGGCCGCGGGTTTCTGCGCCTCCTTCCTGTTGGGCTCCGTGCTCAACGTGCTCTTTGCACCGGGCTCGGAGCCTCCGCGGCCGGGCCAGTCCCCGGGGCCCTCGCCAGCCCCGGGCCCGGGCCGTCGCGGGGGCCGTGGGGAGCTGGCCCGGCAGATCCGGGCGCGCTACGAGGAGGTGCAGCGTTATTCCCGCGGGGGCCCCGGGCCCGGAGCCGGCCGACCGGAGCGGCGGCGTCTGATGGACCTGGCTCCGGGCGGACCGGGCCTGCAGCGACCCCGGCCCCCGCGGGCCCGGCCCCCGCCCGACGGCGCCCCAGGCTGGCCCCCGGCTCCGGGCCTGGGTTCCCCCGGCCAGGGCCCGCGCCTGGGCTGCGCCGCGCTCCGCAACGTGTCTGGCGCGCAGTACGTGGGCTCCGGCTACACCAAGGCCGTGTACCGGGTCCGCCTGCCCGGCGGCGCCGCCGTGGCGCTGAAGGCGGTGGACTTCAGCGGCCACGATCTGGGCAGCTGCGTGCGCGAGTTCGGGGCTCGGAGGGGCTGCTATCGGCTGGCGGCCCACAAGCTGCTCAAGGAGATGGTGCTGCTGGAGCGGCTGCGGCACCCCAACGTGCTGCAGGTACGCGGGCGGGGTGCGGGAATGAGGGGCTTAGCTGGGAGCGCCCGGGTCCTGGTCACTCGGGAAGAGAGCTCCAGGCGCCAGGGACTGCCTGGAGTACACCGGGTGCAGACCCGAAGTAAGGCACTGCACACTGCACCACCCTGCCTCTCAGCCCTGGGTGAGCCCCTCTTTACCGGCAGCTCCTGGGTTTCTCAGCTTGCACACATCCCTTAAAGATAAGAGGCCCCCCAAACTCCAGCTGGCGCTGAGGTATGGAACACTAGGATGTTAGATCTAACTGCCAAGTAAGGCACCAAACATCCGTGCCTGAGTCAGCTTCCAGTGATCAGGTCCCCCGTGATAACAGAAATCCAACCCCCACACCTTTAAACTTCCAGGGGACCCAATGTGGCTTTAAAGGTGGAGTGGGAAAGCAATGGAATTGAGAAGGGCTGGAAGGAGACCCGTAGTCTACTGGACTCCCAACAGAGGCCCACACATCCCACCCCATCCCACCCCACCCAGAAGCTACTGGAAGGAGTCAGCTAGAAAATGAATGCACAGCCTTTCCCAGAAATGACCTAGGTCTCCCAGGCCCTAGAATGGGTTCACTTGACCCACTGGGGAAGCCTTAGGTCTTAGGGAAGTAGTGGAGGGTCTGAGTGCCCTACTATCTGAGTGTGTATGGTCAAGAGCCTGCCAAGTTGAGAAGCCCAGGGGCCTGGTTTCCCACTGGGTGAAACTTGTCTATTTATTGGGGAAAATGGCAAGAGAGATGAGGTCCATGTTGTTCTCTCCAAGCTGACTTCCAGGCTGTTCTCATAGTATCTGCACTGCCTTAACGGCCCATTTCTCTCCTAGGTCTCTGTCCTTGAGTCTGTCTGGGATGAGAACAACTATTCCCTCTACATAAGTCCAAGCAGACTGAGAGGGGAACCCCTGAGAGATCTTGATGGGGAAAATACGGCATTAGCACAGGTTCCCCAGCCTTAAGCCTGCCTACACTTCCCATCTCTCAGCCACTCTGATTAATCTTTTTATACCCAGAAAGCTGACCAGAAGCCCAGCACTGCCTCTCTTTTCCTCAGGAGTGACATGGGACCCCAAACCTGGAGGGAGGGCAGTGGAAATTAGAATAGACTGGAACACCACGTCCACTCCTGCTGGCTCACAGTCTCCCTGGGACACCTTCACCCTGGCCAGACTCTATGACAGGGTCCTGTGCCTTGCACTGATGGTAGAAGATTGGGCAGAGCCACCTTTGTGTGTGGTTATGATGGCTGCATGGCTGACAACTGTGTCCCGAGCTTCAGGGAATGAGCGGCTGGTTACGTGGCCATTCTAACTGGGAGGATCTTACTCTCTTCACTTCCCAAGGGCTCTTGGGAAGTTTGTAGAAATCCTAGGGTGCCAGCCAGATTCAGCAGGGGCAAAAGGACCTTGAGTGGCTTAGCAGGATATTCAGTGTTGGTTGACTTAAGTCCTTCTCTTTAGATCAGGTTTGGCATTTAGCATGCCTTCCTGTATCTTAGAAACTTCTCCCTCACTGGCCTCACCAGACTTCTCAACAAGCATGTATACAGTCCCCAGTCCAAAGAATGGCCTGCCCCTGTAATGTTAGGCCCCTGATGCCAAGATACCGGAGAAATACCTTCTAATTCACCCATGCCCTGGTCCAGGCCTATCTGGGGTCGCTGAGGCTGGAGCTAGTGGATTAGCAGTGCTAAGCTAATAAGGGTCCCAGTGAAACAAGGGAGTCCATAGTATGTTTAGGGACTGTTATAGGGTAGGTCTCCCAATTACTGCCTGGCTCCCAGGCCAGTGTTCCTCTGGGTTCTTCAGCTAGGCTACCTCTGCAGGCAAGGAAGCCTGCAAATGGAGTCTCCCTGCTCAGGAGACACCACCATGTGCCAAGAACTACAGTTCCTGTTGTTTTAATTCCTCTTAATCATTCAAAATTTCAAAACCGTTCAACTGTTTGTTGAATCAGGGAGGAGCCAGAGAACCTTTCTAGAGTTCCCCATAGCAGGCTATTGAGGCCCCTTTCCCTGTTCTGAAGAGTCTAAAGTTGTGCTGTGGGCTCTAATAACAAATGCAGGACAGCAGGGTGAACTGGGCCCTTCCATGCTTGAGCTCTGGTCCATCTTTTCCTAACTCCAATACACTCTTCCCCAACCCCCTCTGCCTCTCTTGTCTGTCTCTCTCTCATCTCTCTCTCTCTCTCTCTTGTCTGTCTCTCTGTCTCTCTGTGTGTGTGTGTGTGTGTCTCTCTCTCTCTCTGCCCCTGTCTCCATCTATATCTTTCACACACAAAACAGATGCCTCTATAGCCCAGGGTCAAAGGGCACAGGGTTTTCCCTGACACATACCCATCATCCTGGGGCCTCTGGCTTCAGATGGGCCCCAGGCCTGCTTGGGTCCAGATCCTAGCCAAGCTAGAATATATTTCCTTTCCCAAACAAAAGATGGGATCGAAATGCTTAGCCTCATGCTTGGAGGGGGGGGAGGTGAGAGAGGTTAATGGTATCTTTTTATTCTTTCCTGAGGGGTGTTGATTAATACCTCGTTAACAGTGCATTTAACGACCTCGGGGTGTTTAATAACCATCAGAAGTTTCTCACAAAGGCTCAGTCTCTGGGCAAGAAAATGAGAACCAGTCCCCAAGACTACTCTCTTTACCTTTCCCCCATCCCACCCAGGGCCTGGGGCCTGTCTAGGTCGGTGAGGGATATGGACTAAAGACAAAAGCAGGGTCCTTGGGACTGCATCTGTCTTCCTTCAAGTCGTACTCCAGGGAATCTAACGACCCAACACTGAGTTGCTACCCTCATGAAGGAGAGTTGGCTGCCTTGGGGAAGGAGAGCCACCAGGACCCGCAAGAGGAAGGGGACACAGGGGGGCCCGCAGGATGAGCACGCTGGCCTGAGAGTGAAAGTGTGCAGGGACATCTAGCCCACAGACTCCGCACCCCTACCCCAGCCCTCCAACACTCTCCCTCATGTGGCCTGGACAAATTGGCCTTTGTGTTTCTACCCCACAAGCTGCTGTGGCCTGTATTGAGAGAGGCCAGCAGAAGCAGGGACCCCTGTGAACTCTGAGGTGAGTGTTAGTGACAAAGTCAGCTGTGCCTCCCCTGTCACAAGCCTATGCTTCAGATAGGGCCCCCTAAAAATCTCATCTTCCCTAAAAACCATCCTTCGCTATCACCTTCATTGACACTAATTAGTCACCTTCCCAGATAGGCAAAGAGCACCCAGGGTTGTGCCTCTGCCTTTTCTCCCACAAGACCAGAGCATAGGAGAAAAATTAATTAAGCTGCCAGAGAGTGGAAATGGTGAGGAGTAGGCTGGGACTGGCCTGTGTATTAGCAAATGGTATTCTTGGAAAGAACGGGGAGGTGGAACCTGAGTAGCATATAAATGTTCATTTGCGGTCCTATGTTTGTTAGCTGTGTGACCTTATCTGAGTCAGATTCCCCGCCTGAGATTGATGATTTCGCACCCATAACGCCTGTTAGGGCTATTATATGCATGTAGTGCATTTAGCACAGTTCCTGGTTAACACATGGTAGCCAGACCTGCCCAAATCCCTAAGTGGCAAAAGTTCAGAAAGTTGATAGAGTCAGTAAGAACTCTGGCTTCAAGAAAAGAAGGCAGGGTTGGGAAGGTGGCTCAGTGGTAGAGCGCTTGCCTTGAATGCCTGAGGCCCTGGGTTCGATTCCTCAGCACCACATAAGCAAAAAGAAAAAAGCCGGAAGTGGTGCTGTGGCTAGAGCACTAGCCTTGAGCTGAAGAGCTGAGGGACAGCACCCAGGCCCAGAGTTCAGGCCCCATGACCGGACCCAAAAAAAAAAAGAAAAGAAAAGAAGGCAGACTTGCCAAGCTGTTCTCCTCTGGCCTGAGCCCAAGCAATGGCATAGAGATGGCCTCAGAGCAGAAGGAGGGGGCATCTGACAGGCCTTCCTTGTCCCCACCCCCACCCTGCGACCTAATGACCTGCCCTGGGTTTCCCCTAGCTCTATGGCTACTGCTACCAAGACAGTGAGGACATCCCAGACACCCTGACTACCATCACGGAGCTGGGTGCCCCTGTGGAAATGATCCAGCTGCTGCAGACTTCCTGGGAGGATCGATTTCGGGTGAGCAGGAAGGAGGGATGGGCCCCTGGGCTCCTTGCTGGGATGGTTCTCCCTTAGAAGGCAGCCTTCTCCAGCAGCTCAGACTCCTCCTCAGCCTGGAGAGGCGGGGTCAGACTAGCGGAAGGGACACAGGCTGGTTTAGGCTATTGGCCAAAGGGTTAAAAAAAACAGGATACAGGATTTTACTGGCTATGCTTTGGCTTTCCCCGCAAGTATGTGTTCACGTACATGTGTGCCACACACAACACAGGAGGGCTAGTTTCCTGAGACCACAAACAGCCTTAAGATCAGTTTGACCTTCCCTTTATTCTAATACACTGACCTAAAACCACACTCAAGATATTCCCTCAGAGGAGAGATCCATAATCTCCAGACTGCCATCGCCCACCTGTTCTGTATTACACCTGCAGGGTCAAGCCAGCCAAGGATTAGTGGGAAGTCAGGGGCTTCCTCTCTAAAAAGCCCCAACTTTTATGGAGTACTGGAGCCTACTGAAGAGAAATGAGGGAGGGGATCCCAGAGTCCAGGAGGTCCAACCCAACCTGTCTGCCCCCAGATCTGCCTCAGCCTTGGCCGCCTCCTCCACCACCTGGCCCACTCTCCCTTGGGCTCGGTCACTCTCTTGGACTTCCGCCCTCGGCAGTTTGTGCTGGTGGATGGGGAGCTGAAGGTGACAGACCTGGATGATGCCCGAGTGGAGGAGACGCCATGTACCAGCAATGCTGACTGCACGCTCGAGTTTCCAGCCAGGAACTTCACTCTGCCCTGCTCAGACCAGGGCTGGTGTGAGGGCATGAATGAGAAGAGGAATCTCTACAATGCCTACAGGTGACCACCATCTGCTTGGGAACTCCAGCCTTGGAGGGTGGGCCTAGAAGGGTATGACTGGGCAGAGAGCTAACGTGGGGTCCTAGAGGCCTCTGGGGAGGGAGACTAGCCTTAGCCAATGGAGCCATGGAGCAGGGAAAGCCTTCCACCCAGTTAAGAGAGAATGTTCAGGCTTCTGATGCTGAGGCTAAAAATAGACCACTCCAAGGAGAAGCCGGGTTAGAGGGGGGCAGCTGAAGGTTTCTGAAAATAGCGTTGGACTCGGCCAAGGCCTGGTAGAACTGGCATATCCCCTCCCCACCCTCGCTCTTGACCTCTGCAAAGCTGCTTATAGCTGAGAAGCCCCAGCTAGGGGGCTGCTGTGATGCTGGGGTCAGTCAGAGGACAGTGTGGGCTGGAAGGTGGGGAATGGTGGGGAAGCACAAGTCTCAGATCTGTTTGGTCTGAAGTTAGTTGTGGTCACAGCTGTGCCCAGACCCATGGCCCAAGGCTGAGTAGACTGCCTGCGGGTGTGCCTGATCACTAGGGCTGAGGGATCTTGCTTTCCAGCTAGGCTAGTATCTGTCTCAACTCAGATTTTTTAAAAAGATGTATCCTTAAAAGCAGCACCCCACTCCACCCTTGGGCTGGGAATATGGCTTAGTAGTAGAGTGTTTGCCTAGCATGTATGAAGCCCTAGGTTTGATTCCTCACTATCACATAAAGAGAAAAAGCCAGAAATGGTGCTGTGGCTCAAGTGGTTTAGTACTAGCCTTGAGCAAAAGCTCAGGGACAGTGCCCAGGCACTGTCAAAACCCCAGGACTGGCAAAAAAAAAAAAAAAAAAAGCAGGCCCCTGACTCCCTGGTTTCCCTCTGCCACAGGTTTTTCTTCACATACCTCCTGCCCCACAGTGCCCCACTCTCGCTCAGGCCTCTGCTGGACAGTATCGTCAATGCCACAGGTGAGACTCAGACCCCATCTGCTTCCCATCCATCTGCACCTCCCCAAGGTGTGTGTGGGGACAGGAACCAACTACAGCATCACTGGACCCAGAATCCATCTTTTCCCAAGGCTTATTCTGTAGTAAAGGCCCTCCCCTCCCAGGCCACAGTTGTTTGAGTGTAAGGCCCGCCTGGAGGCAGTAAGGACAGCCTCGCTGCCCCTGTGGGGAGGAATGAGCGCCCGGGCAAGCCATCACAGGTCACACCTGTGCTGCACTCACAGGCGAGCTCACCTGGGGTGTGGACGAGACCCTGGGCCAGCTGGAGGCCGTGCTGCACCTGTTCCGGAGCGGGCAGTATCTGCAGAACTCCACGACAAGCAGCAGCATCGGTGAGTGACTCCAAAAGAGATCTGGTGACTGAGATGTGGAAGAGTGAGTGACGCCACCCTAGTTGAGCTAAGTGGCTCCCCGCCCCCTCCCCTCCCCCCTCCCTCCCCCCCCCCCCCCCCCCCCCCGCTTCCCCCCAGGCCAGGGGCCCTGGTCACTAAAAACCATCCTAAGAACACTTGAGTGATCCGATGACTCTGGGAGGTCCACTTGAAGATTCCATCTCTGACGAAGCAAACACACAACTCATTCTGTCTTGAACTGAATGTCCTCAGACCCCTCCATGTCCTGGCTGTGTAACTTACCCCCAAGGCCTCACTTCCTTCATCTGTGAATTGGGTGCAATATCACTCACCTCACAAAATTCTTATGGGGATTTTGTGGCCAGTGAGGTGTGTAAAAGCGATTAGCACAGTTCTTATTACACAGCTGGAACACAAAATGTGTTTGCTTCTCTTTCCTTCCTCTGTACTCACAGGGCTAGAAGAGTAACTGGAGGTGGAGGGCCCTTCCCCAAAGCCAGCCAAGAAGCTGATTCTCCCAGGGTGGGGGAGAATTCTAGCCACTGGTTATAGGCTGTGGTCCCTCCACAGAAGCCTGGGGTTTAGCTGTGGTTGGCAGGGGGGCAAGGGGTGGGCAGCCTCCTTATTCAAGGAGCCCTGGCCAGTCTTAGGGGTGGGGGAGCCCTCGTTAGCCCTGTAAATAAAGTTTAACGAGGTGAACAATGGCTGGCTCTGTCCCTGAGGACTCTGTTTATGGGGCTATAAATCACAGCCAGCCCTGGACTTTGGTCTAGTCCCTGGCAGGAGATGGAGGCCGGAGGGCGGGGTGGCCAGAGGCCCAGGGATTCTGCATTATCAGTTTAGAACTGGGGCTCCCTGCAACAGTGAGAAAGATGGGTGGACAAGAGGCCTGCAGCCAAGCAGCTCTCTGAGCCTCTGGAGCCTTCTGCATCACTGAGAGACCTCAGCCCCTTCCGCAAACACTCTAGCCATGGCTGTTGGGATTTTTTTTTTTTCATTTCATCATTTGCATACCTCTTAACCTCAAAACTCTATGAGTGCCCTCCCAAGCCTATCTGAGGTTAGGACCTCTGTCCCCAAGGCCAGAAGCAGATGTGACTTCTAACCAGCACTAGAAGCTGGTTAGAAATGCAGATTCTCAGGCCCTACCCAGATAAGATTCCCTGGGCCTGCACATGAACAGTGAGGTTTCAGAAGTCTGACTCTAAATGACTTAAATGCCCTGACCTCAGCAGCCAGCCTGAACAGCTGGTGGTTGTGTGTATCCACCTGTCTGTTTTTCTGTCCCACGTATATGTCCACTTGTGCTCAAGTGCCGTGGCCTTTGATTTGAGAGTTGTTTCTTTCCCAAAATCCAACTCTCTGTTTGGCCATCGTTGCACAATCAGCCTCTTGGGGTTTTTTTCTTCTTTTTTCTTTCTTTTTGTTTTTGTTTTGTTTTGTTAGTCAGAGAGCTGAACTCAGGGCCTGGGTACTGTCCCTGCAGCTACCACTTTGAGCCACAGCTCCACTTCTGGTTTTCTGGTGGTTAATAGAGATAAGAATCTCACAGACTTTCTTTCCCCAAGCTAGCTTTGAACTGCAGTCCTCAGATCTCAGTTTCCTGAGTAGCTAGGGTTACAGACTTTATCCACCAACACCCAGAAATCAGCCCACTTTGAACAGAGATCTACCTGCATCTTTTTTTTAGGGGTCCGGTTGTGGGGCCTGAACTCTGGGCCTGGGCTCTGTCCCTCAGCTCTTCAGCTCAAGGCTAGCGCTCTACCACTTGAGCCACAGCGCCACTTCCAGCTTTTTTCTTTTTGCTTATGTGGTGCTGGGGAATCGAACGCAGGGCCTCATGCACATTTGCAAGGCAAGCGCTCTACCACTGAGCCACCTTCCCAGCCCTCTACCTGCATCTTTTTGCTGAGGGTACTGGCCTACACATCAGCTTTCACCTAGCAAATGAGTCTCGCAGTCCTATTCAGAAAGTAGCCCTAGCCCTCAGCCAAGACACACAGTTCTCATTTTGCATTATCCCCAACCCATAGAGTACCAGCGTATCCCAGACAGCACCATCCCACAGGAAGACTACCGCTGTTGGCCATCCTATCACCATGGCAGCTGCCTCCTGTCTGTGTTCAACCTGGCTGAGGCTGTGGATGTATGTGAGAGCCATGCTCAGTGCCACGCTTTTGTGGTCACCAACCAGACTACCTGGACAGGTGAGCCAGAGGGAGAGGGCATTCTGAGGGAATGGCTAGACTTCGTAGGAGTACTGGGCAGAAACCAGAGGGAAGGCTGAGCTGGTGAGGTAGAGGTATCTGTGTGCTCAGGAGTCAATTTAGGTGGGTGGCTCTGCCTCCAAGGAGAGAAACATCCAGACCTGTTACCTTTTTCCTATGCTCCAAGGTCGAAAGTTGGTCTTTTTCAAGACTGGATGGAGCCAAGTGGTCCCGGATCCCAGCAAAACCATATATGTGAGAGCCCCTGGCTGATCTGTGAAGAGTTCAGCTGACCAGCTGACCATCCTCACCAGGTGGGCTTGCCTGTGGTGCAAGTAACATGCACTAGAGGCCCTGCCTGTCACCTGGGAATCCCTGCAAACAAGGCTGACATCCCAGACAGACCGATGTGACCAGGACAAATGTGCAATAATGCAACATGTTAAAATGTGAGTTTGCCAGCTTAGGTCTGAGACTGCTGGCTCCCAGACTGCAATGACTGGTTGAGAGACTGATTGCCTTTCCTGAGCTCTGGGCTGCGAGCAAGGCTCAGGCTCGTCTGAACTGGGACAGTTCATGGTGTGAGAATGTAGCCAGAGCCCTGCTACTGCTGCTGCTGCTGCTACCGCCACCGCCATCGCCACCGCCACTACTGCCACATGCCATGGCGGGCGGAGGCTGCGTGGGGATAATCAGTCATGGAATGTTCTCTCAGCTCCAGATGGGAGACTCGGTGAAGGGGGTAGAGATGATCCCATTCCTGCAGAGTCTGCCTCTGTTCTCCTGACAGGGGGCACTCCCAGGCCAGCCTAGGGGTCGGGGCAGCAGCACACACGACCATATGAGCCAAGATAAGAGTGGAGGAGCAGGTTGCGTTTGAGCCAGGACCTGGGGTGGGGGTTGAGCCAGGGCCTTTCTGCCTCATTTGCTTTCAGTGAAAGCCACAAAGCAGCCCAAACCAGGCTCTCCCCCTCCTGGATTTTGTATATCCAGAAGCTTTTGTACTTCTTGTTCATTAAATTGTTTATTTTTGTAAAAAACAAAACAAAAACAAAAACAAAAATTAATCCGCTAATAAAATGACATTTCTTGACAAAAACCCTTCTCAAGACATGGCTTCTTGGGCTATGATTTACTTACCTAACCTGGGTGTGTGTGTGTGTGTGTGTTTGGCAGAATAAAATCTCAGTGGCAAATATGGAATAAAAGGTGTTCTCAGATCCTCGTCCCATAGTACCAACCTCCCACCTTGTATCCCCTCCCCTTTCCCCTAGGAGGTTCTCATTTTAACATATCCCAGCTCCTTATGTACAGAGCTCTAACCCATGGTAGTGATGGGCTCATGGTGCGTTTTGGACACCTCCGTTAACTAGAGGGGAAATCATTCAAAAAGGAATTATGGAAAGCAGGTTCACTTTGCCTCTGCATGTGGTTAGAACATCACTGGCCATTATCACTACTGCCTACCACAAGCTCATGGGCACTTTTCTTTGTAAGAGCCTTTCTCTAAGCAAGAAATACATGAAGGGGACTGGGAAGGTGGCTCAGTGGTAGAGTGCTTGCCTTGCATGCATGAGACCCTCTGTAAAATTCCTCAGCACCACATAAGCAGAAAAAGCCGGAAGTGGGGCTGAGGCTCAAGTGGTAGAGTGCTAGTCTACAGCTAAAGAGCTGAGGGACAGTGCCCAGGCCCAGAGTTCAGGCCCCACGACCAGCAAAAAAAAAAAAAAAAAATACATGAAGAATGGGGAGAAAGAGAATCTACAGAAAGAGCACCCTCCCCTTTCTAGATTTTAGGACAGTTTATCAAGGGAGGGGTGTATGGACACATAACTAGAAGAGGTGGGGGGGAGGTCATTCAAAATCTACTGAAACTAGAGGCCCACACCTGCGCAGATGTGGTTGGTATCATTTCTCATATGCAATATAAGTAGCTGAGGTGCTAGAGTTGTAGGCTCCTCATCATGGACACCCCACTGACCCTCAAGGTAGCAGTCACCCCCATCCTCACCTCCAGCTCACACGTACATGTCTTATTTGTGGTGTCTGGGCTTACAATGGTGGGCAGAAGGGGGTGATCAGAAGCTCCACAGACCCTCATGCTGTGACTTGTCCCAGCCAAGTCCTGCCCAAGCTCTCCATCCCTTAGGCCTAAGTCCTCTTAAGAAGGACCTCAGCCTCCAGACCTCTCTCCCTGGCTGAACTCATGCACCAAAATGTTTGGCATGTGCCATCCAATGTTAGACGCACTGCCCAGGCTGGGCACCGGTGGCTCATGCCTGTAATCCTAGCTACTCAGGAGGCTGAGATCTGAGCATCATGGTTCAAAGCCAGCCCGGGCAGGAAAGTCCATGAGACTCCTATCTCCAATAAACCACTAGAAAACTGGAAGTGGCACTGTGGCTCAAGCAGTAGAGCGCTCGCCTTGAGCTGAAGAGCACAAGGACAGTGCCCAAGCCCAGAGTTCAAGCCCCATGACTGACCCAAAAAAAAAAAAAAATGCACTGCCCAGTTACTCTTCAAGTCTTATCTAGCCTGAGGGGCTCTGAAGGCAGACAGGAGGCTCCATGTCACCAAGCTGGGTGCTTGCTAGGAGTATCAGGATTGACCTGATGGAAGGGAGCTAGGGCGAGAAAACTGATGACCTCTCACAGTCCGAAGAACACAAGACCCAAGTTACAACCAGAAGAGAGCCCACAGGGCCCAGCATATGCATGACTTAGTAAGGAAAGTGAAGGCTGAAGATGGACCAACCCCTTTGGAGGAGTTTGCAGACGATGGGCTTACCCTCCCATCGAGAGGGGCAGAAGGAAATGACACCTAGAGCAGGCCAAGCTGTGGCCTCAGGCGATAAAATAATTCCAATTTTACAGACCTGAAGACTTAGCCCATGTCACAGCTGCAGAGTGATTTAGAGAGCATGCAAATCCGGCCATAATTCACAGCCCTGGCTCTGCTCAGCAGCACGTGCTGCCTCCTATACAGAGCTACAGCCAGAGCAATCCAAATTAGAGTTAGCTCCACCTTCCTTGCAGTGTGTGACAAGCTAAAATGCAGGCCCCAAATTCACAGTCTTCTTTAGAAAACTTGCCACAGGTGGCCAAAGGGATGATTACTCTTCCCTCAGACGGCCAGTCTTTCCTCAGAATCTTTCCAGGGTCAGAAATGGCCAGGCTCAGTCTGCAGAATTGAGAGGTGATGAAGTACCCAGAAAAAAAAAATGGGTAGTGAGTAAATAACCGAGGCAAAAATACCTCCATATAGGCACTCACATGTGGCCACCTGCCTACCATGGACCTTACAAATCCTGGTGCATCTTGTTTTTTCCTTCCTGTGAAAGCCAGGATCATGTCTTACCTCCCACACCCCCTTGGCAACACTAGTGATCCCAGCAGTGGCGGGATCCCTTCAAAGCCACAGGTGACCTGGGTACCAGGGGCTTGTGCCTATAATCCTAGCTACTCAGGAGGCTGAGATCTGAGGATCACAGTTTGAAGCCAGCCCATGCAGGAAAGTCTATGAGGCTCTTAGCTCTACTTAATCACAGAAGCAGCCAGAAGTGGTTCTGTAGCACAAATGGTAGCTTGAGCAAATGGAGCTCAGGCAAGCCACAGGTGACTGTGTCAGAGGAAGGAAGCCAAGGTGGGCTGGGAAGTGACGGAAGTAGGAACAATAGGGAGGGGACAATGTAGCTCACTGGTTCCTCCAGTGAGGATCCAGAGCCAGGCTAGGGTGGTCAAGAACCCTGGACAAAAAAAAAAGTTGTACTTCTTGACTTACTGTTAATTAGCTGTGACAACTTCCCTGAAACTCTGTTCCCTCATCTGAAAATTCCAGATGGATAATAACAGCTTTACGAGAGCCTTACCAAAATGGGATAAAATCCTGTACCTAAAGGTCTTAGCCAGTATCAGCCAACAGCAAGTGCTGTTGGCATAGGCTGGCTGACAGTCACTGCATTATTATTAGTGAGCTGGGAACTCGATGTTCATCTGTTATCTGGCTTGAAAGAATAACTAGGTCTGCTAAGGAGGACCAAGGCTGCCTTGCCTGGAGCCTCCCCCCTCCTCAGCAGAGAGCATTGCTGTTGGCTAGGGGAGGCGGGGCTCAGCTGCCCGGGTCAGTGCCCTCCACGTTGAGTGTGTGGCAAACAGAAGAAGGAAGAGGATTAACATGAAAGCAGAAAATGGGATTAGGAGGCCCCAGGATAATATGCCCACCGCCCCCTGGTCATGACAACAGCTTCTTGCTTTCATTCTATAGCTTTCTGGAGCCTGAAACATGTAAGACAAGGTTGCCCCTGCTCCTGGGGCAGAGAGCCCAGAAAGGAGACTTGGTGGACTCCAACTAGGAGATTACCAAGTTTGCTAGGAAGAGGGCCTGGGCCACGCCTGGCTGCCAGCCAGACCTCTGGCTGCCTTTCTGTGCATGTGTTGTTTAATCCACATGGCAACCATGGCACAGAGAGGTAAATAGTAAGATCCAAGCCCAGGCCTCTGCATCTAGAAGCTCTCATTCCTTCTGTTCTGCCCAGTACAGCATCTCCTCGTGATCAGTGATAAATATGCCAGATCAGCGATCCACTCACACCTGTTTCCCAGGCCCTCACCCTGCCTTTGACACTGTCCATCACTGTCAGGGGCTGTCACTTACATAAGCTGGTTTATACAATCTACATGATTATGTGTGTCTAGCTTTGAGGGGGGAAAAAATCAGGAGTCTTCCCTCTGGAAAAGGAGCATCATGGACATAGACATGAACCTTGTATGTTATGTTTAGGGAGTGAGAATTCTGTGGTAGAGTGAGAGGTCACCTAACGAGCAGGAAAGAAAGAATAATTTTGCTTTGCAGCAGTGTCCAGCCATTCATTTGGCTTGAGTATGTTATGCATATAAAGTAATGAATGTGGAAAGTATATATATCATGATTAGAAAGGGTGGGGCCTTTGAAGGAGAACAGGTCTGCTTCAGGGCCACTTTTACTTTCCCTGTTCCCAGCTAATCCTATCCCTAGGATGGGGAAAGTGCCATATTCATCTAGCTTTGTGAAGTATGTGGATCAAGATCTCTACTAAAATTCCCTCTCAACTTTTGAGGCTGACAATCATGTGGTTCATTTTCATTCACTCAAGGTCCTTTCTGACTCCTTTCTGGAATGTGGTCTCTTGTCCTACCCTACACCTTACATTCATTCACCTACCCATTTGTGGCCTCATTCCAGCTCCAGGATCTCTCCTAAGGTACAATGATGAGATAGTCCCATTCCATCATTCATAGGAAATAGCATAATGAACATACTATATGGTGAGCAAGGTGTGGGCACAAGGGAACCTAAGGGATAATAGTTGCAACCCAGGACCATAGGAGCTGAGTCATTACCACAAGCTGGAAGGACAGCCCCAAACCAAGGGAGTATTTCAAAAAGAGAAGGGACCAAGGAACATGGTTAAACAAGGTGGAACCTTGCAAAAAACATATGCTTTCCTCACACCTGTCTCTGTCAAGCCTTCCATTGGACAAATCCAATTGGAAGACACGAGGGCCAAGGTATTTTATATGAGATCCATGATATCACCCCCTTCAGATAGCAAGTGAGAAAGGAGGAGAGCAGACTACAAATATACTACCCACTTCATGTGAGAGCCTTGATCTACCTTGAAGGAAGGGCAAGTGAAGACTTCTTCTGTCTCCAGTTTCAGTCTTTAAGTATTCAATTATTTGCAGTTCTGTTAGAATGAAGTAACACCCTGGGCCCAAACAAACCTTCATGGCTCTCATGTATTCTCAATAGAGCCACTATCATCCCTAAGGAGACAAACTTGGTCCTTGGAAGATATTATACTGGTCTGGTCTTTCACGAGGACATAAACTACTATATAGAATCTCTATGTTGTTAAAATTCCAAGGGAAATGCCAGGGGGAAAAAAGAATCTTAAAAAAAAAAGTGATGGGGTCAGGCACTGGTGGCTTATGCCTATAATCCTAGCTACTTAGGAGGTTGAGATCTGAGGATCTCGGTTCAAAGCCAGGCCAGGCAGGAAAGCCCATAGACTCTTATCTCCAGATCACCACCAGAAAACTCGAAGTGGCTCAAGTGGTAGAGCACTAGCCTTGAGCTGAAGAGCTCAGGGACAGAAGCCAGACCCAGAGTTCAAGCCCCATGACTGACAAAAAAAAAAAAAAAAAGCGATGGGGCTCCAATGGCTCACACCTATAATCCTAGCTAGTTCAGAGGCTGAGATCTGAAGATTGCAGTTCAAAGCCTGCCTTGGCAGGAAAGTCCATAAGAGCTTACTAGAAAAAAAGCCAGAAGTGGCACTGTGGCTCAAGTGGCAGAACACTAGCTTTAAATAAAAGAAGTTCAGGGACAGCACCTAGGCCCTGAGTCAAAGCCCAGGACTGGCAAAAAAAAAAAAAAAAAGGTGTGTGGGGTGATGATGGTTGGTGGGGTGATAATAAAAAAAAAATGAAACACTGGATCATAATGGCCCATAATGCTTTCCTAGGCTGTCACAGAAAGCTTCAAATCAGTCACCCTAAAACAAGTCCAATCTTACTATTATCATATAATTATTATCATATATATATTATTTCCAGTCCTAAGGCTTGAACTCAGGGCCTGGGCACTACCCCTGAACTTTTTGTTCTCAGATCCACTTTCCTTTTTGGTGGTTAATTGAAGAGAGGGGTCTCATGGACTCTCCTGGGCTGGCTTCGAACCACTAGATGGTCAGCTCTCAGCCTCCTGAGTAACTAGGCTTACAGGCATGAGTCAGCAGTGCCAACTCATTTAATGTTCTATTCAACTTCTCTTTGTCTCTGCTGCCCATCTCTGACCAATCACCAGCTTATAACTCCCCCCCACTCCCCACTTTTTTGGTATTTCTAGGTGTGCAAGAACTCCAGTCATTAGCAAAGCAAAAGATGTCTGTGTGTTCCCTCTTCTCTTGACTGATGGATCTATGGAATATTTCTTGGATTCTAATAACTGTGGTGCCCCATGCCTTTCAAGAGTTCACAGTGTCAGTGGTAAGGTCACAAAGATAGACAGTCAACAAGGCAATATACAAGGTATGACTCTATGATCATGAGGTTTGTGAAGGCAAAGGATTTGATGGTCACATCTCAAATCATGGAGGCCAGTTTGCATGGTCCCCAGGAGCATTGGTTCTTCAGCTGAAGCTGTTGCTAACATTTTTTCCTCATCCAAAGAAAGATTTGTTTATCCTTGCTCTTCATGTCTTATCTCTAAGCCTATCCCCTGTAACCAGACATTGCTGCATTCTCCCCGTTCTCATGGCGCCTCAACTTCATTAACAGGCTTTGGTGTGGAGCTTTTGAAGGATTCTTAAAAGTGTAAATAGATTGTGTCTACTGTTTCCCTCCCTTATCCATATACTTATTTGACCCTTCAAAAAGCTCTAGTAGATTAGCGAGGCACGATTTCTTCTTAGCAAAGACAGGCTGCCTTTCCACAGGATGCAGGGTTTGCTCAAGTGCTCCATAATCCTGCCTTTATAGGCTCTGTTGACTTGCTTGGTGTCCAAATAAAACCAATGGGCCATTTCCCAGAGACATCTCTGGTGTCTTTGAGTCTTCAGCATGGTAATCGATCTGGAGAAAAGGCTCTCATTCTTCATATGATATTGATCTTATTTATTGGCTGCAGAGAATTGATGGAGATAGAGGAGGCAAATAAAAATAAAAACCTACAGTATGCTTTGCTGTCCATTGCTTGGCGATGTAAAGTGCTTGTACAGAAGTAGTGGGGAGTTATCTGTATCCTATTTCACTTTATGACATGCCACCTTGTTTACATCGCTCTTTAAGTTGTATATAGGATATAAATTACCTTCAAATGCCCTGGTCTTATTCAGTCATTTATTTTCAGCCATCAATAAAAATTTTAAAGGCGGCAACTGTTCTAAAAAATGATTATACTTAGAACATAGATATTACTATAATTGAGAAAGACAGTTCATTCTATATCTCTGTCTCCTGTATCCGTGTGTGTGTGTGTGTGTGTGTGTGTGTGTGTGTGTGTGTGTGTGTGTGTGTGTGTGTGTGTGTGTGTGTGTGTGTGTGTATGAATGGGTAAGTGGGCATGCATGTGCAGGCACCAGTACTGGGGCTTAAACTCAGGGCCTGGGCAATGTCCCTGAGCTTTGTTCCTTGAGCCATAGCTCCACTTTCAGCTTTCTAGTGATTAATTAGAGACGATCTTGTGGACTTTTCTGCCTAGGTTAGCTTTGAACTGTATTTCTCACATTTCATCCTCCTGAGTAGCTAGGATTATAAGAATGAGCTATAGGCACTCCACTTTCCTGTATCTTTTTGTTTTGTTTTGTTTTGTTTTTTGCCGGTCCTGGGGTTTGAACTCTGGGCCTGGACACTGTCCCTGAGCTTCTTTTGCTGAAGACAAGCACTCTACCACTTGAGCCACATTTCCGGCTTTTTTGAGTATTTTACTGGAGATAAAAGTCTTGTGGACTTTGCTGCCCAGGCTGACTTCAAACCGTGATCTTCAGATCTCAGCCTCCTGAGTAGCTAGGATTACAGGCGTGAGCCACTGGCACCCGGCTTCCTGTATCTTTTTGAACCAGGCTTTGAAGCTATGAGGGATCTTCTGACTCCATCATTGAGCTATGCAGCATTTTCTAGTTAAGAGCAAATGAGTTTCTTCTTTAAACATTGACCTCTGCTTAGCACATTTAGTACTATTTGACTTAGGTCTCAAGATAGTGCTATTCCTGGAATGAACTTACATGTTGAAACTTAGAAAAACATCCACAGTCCTATCACATATGCTCAAATGACCTTTCTTTTCCTATAGCCTCTGCAACAATTTGCTGAGATGAAGGGAATTCTACAGGGCACTTTTAGGTTAGGAACTTCCAGGTTAACTCTTCAATGCTCATATCTTTATGTAACCCATTTGTTGCTGCTTATGAAAATACATTCTGAGAAAATGACACAAAATGTGGAGAGATTCAAATGTACACTGCTGTTCCTTGCAACGTAACTTAGATTCATGAAAAAGAAGGAGCAAGTGATTAATATGAGAAAATGCACAAATGATTGTGATAAATTAAAAAAAAAAACCACAAACCTAAGTATGCAACTATGTTAAAATAAATGTAGAGAAGACTAGAAGTACATAGAACCAATACTTTCATAAGTATTAAAAGTTAGTATTTTTCTTTGTTTTCAGTTATTATACATGTTTTAAAGTGTATTGTTTTTGTTTGTTTGAACTCTGGGCCTGGGCACTGTTCTTCAGCTCTTCAGCCCAAGGCTAGTGCTCTACCACTTGAGCCACAGTACCACTTATGGCTTTTTCTGCTTATGTGGTGCTGAAGAATCGAACCAAGGGCCTCATGCATACAAGGCAAGCACTCTAACACTAAGCCACCTTCCCAGCCCTTAAAATGTTTTATACATGGTGACTTTTTGTTTTAATTCAATGTTCATGAAACCAAAATTCATGGCTCAATTCAATGTATTAAAGGAGTAGTTCCATGTTTTTACCAAAGTGAGAGGATGGGCACCAGTGGCACATGTCTGTAATCCTAGTTATGCAAGAGGATGAGATCTAAGGATCACAGTTCAACACTAGCCCAGGCAAAAAATGTCCATGAGATGCATGTCTCCAATCAACTACCAAAGAGCTAGGAGAAGAGCTGTGACTCAAGTGGGAGAGCATAGTCCTTCAGCAGAAAAAGCAAATGGACATTACCCAGGTGCTGAGTTCAAGCTCATGTACACAGAAATGAGACCCAAATCATCTACTTTGTTTATATAATTTTTCCTTCAACTGGACTTTGGGAAAGTCAGCCCCACTCATTCTCTCAGCCATGCAAAGCAGGTAGAATCCCAAATGACAACTGAAGCCCAAAGCGGAAGAAGTGATTGTTCCTCGAACCATCTGGAGCACCTAGACCTGAACCACTGAACTATTTCAGGAGAAAAGTCACATTATTGGGACTTTCCTAATATATACATTTGAGACCACTCATTAGAATTCTACATCAGAGAACTTCGTGGATCCAATAGAATATGCCTACAAGTTGAATTCATGGCAGACAGTTTGAAACTTCCAGTGTAAAACCCACCTCTGAAGTCCTAGCCAACTGCCTGATTTCCCAGCAACCCAGCCTCCCCACTCCCACCCCGTCCCTCTGTTCCCTCTTCAGCACTGAGCCCTGCACTGCCATACTGCTTGATGAGGGCGATGAAGCATAGTAGTCCTCAGAATTGCAAAGGCGTATGAATCTGTCCCTGGTTGGAAGCATTGCTCCTGCCAGAATGTGAAAGCTGGCGACATTTTTGGTATTAATTTGTTTCTCCGTCTGTCACTTACAGTTAGTGTGGCTGTGAGGAATGGATTTGATGCTGTTCAAATATGCCCAATTTCATCCTTAAGCCCCTTCACAGCTGTCAGATGGTGCCAGCCAGTCCCAGGATCTGTTTGCAACTTGTTTGTCAATCAGGCTTCAGTAGTCAATGTGTTTATCACTGTTTATTCCAGCACCACTGCCCTGCCTGGCACCATTGACCAGCTGCAGAAGATGAATGCCAGCATATGGCTGCCTTGAACTGGGAAGGGAAGGGGGAGCCGCTTGGTGGTAGAGCGCTTGACTAGTAAGCACAAGGCTTTGGGTTCCATCACACACACACACACACACACACACACACACACACACACACACACACACACGTGTGCGCACATGCACACAAAGGGGAGTGAGTGCATGCGCACATCTTCTCCATCCTTACTCTCTCCCTTTTCCCATCTGTCTCTGGGAGTACTCTTGGCACCAGGACCACAAAGGGATTCTGCCTGCTTCCATGCTTGGCATTTGCTTCTGACTTCTTATGAGGGCATCTGGGCAATCGCCACATCTAGAAAATGACCCTTTCCCCTACAGACATTCTTAAGATTTCCCACACAGAGTTCTTGGATATTTAACCCTACACTTGCAATAAGGTATACTCATCCTCAGCTCTGACAGTCATTCTTAGCACCTGTTACAGTGATTCGGCTCCACAGTCAATGCTTCCTTGGGATCAGGACAAGTTGCATCACTAGGGTATTCTAGAGCGTGCACTGATGAATGCATTAATCACCCATCAATAAACAAATGAGCTGAGACTCCTCGTGTAGCCATGTTGGTTTCAACGTAGTGACATGCCCCTTCCAGCCTCATCCAGGTCCCCTTGTGGTCACAAACATCTCCTATTAGTTCTTCGTTTATTCTGGGCACTAAAGATGCTGCCAGATGTTTACTTTTAACGTGAAGAGAATTACACTGCTCTTGTGGTTGTGGGGTGGGGGGAGGAAAGGGAATCTCAGGACTTCAGGGCTGGCAAACCTCCCTATAGCCCAGTCACTGGGGGCTCCTTCTCCTCCCCTCCAGATGTGGCCCAGCTCCCCCACCCCATAATGCCAAGTCAGCAGATCTGCAGTATTCCAAGCATGGAGGGCCTTGCAGCCTCCAGAGCCCAGCAGCAGCACACATGGCCTGCCATGTGGGGTGCATGTGTGTAATTGAGGTCACGCCTTGACTCCACCAGCCCTCACAGTATTGGGATAGAGACTTTGACTAAAGGGTCCCTTTCTTAGCTTGCCTTTTAGAACAGCTCCCTTCTGGACAAAATGGAGACACCCCATTCAAATTCTTTGAACTTACGAAAAGACATGGATGGCATTTACAGCCATGAGAGGACCCCAAGACTAATCTCAAGACCCCACAAAGCCTGACCCACTCACAGCCACACCTCCGTTTCCTGATCCCATCGGGGTTTATAGACCAGTCCAGGGGAATTTTTGCTGCTAGGGAGTAAACTGAGGGTAACAGCAGGGTCTGACTTCTTATTTCCCCAAGAATAAATAAGACACAGAGATCCCAAAGCATAGATCCAAGATGGAAGGGTGAGATAACGTGGTCGTATTCCTGTCTGCCTATAGCCCCCATCCTGAACCTTCTCCCTCCCCTTCATCAAACCACGGTGTAAAATCATCTAGTCGGAGACTGATGTATCTCACACACAGTAGTCATTTTCCTTCTTTCCTTCCTACAGCTACTTTTGGGCAGAGGTATGCCAAGGTAATCTATACTACCACCTCCCCCACAAAGCCTTCCATCTTCTCCCAATGACTCCTGAATCCTTATGGCATCCTTTCTTCTTTCCAGTCATATATTTCACTCATACAGTTTCTGAGCCTTCTAAGAAAACAGACCCATCAATTAGTCATACCTTCACACAAGTCCCATTTTTCTCCTTTTGTTTAACCATCAGTTACCACTGGGTGATAGCCCTTAAAACCTTTAATGAGGGGCTGGGAAGGTGGCTCAGTGGTAGAGTGCTTGCCTTGCATGCATGAAGCCCTGGGTTTGATTCCTCAGCACCACATAAGCAGAAAAAGACAGAAATGGCACTGTGGCTCAACTGGTAGAGTCTAGCCTTGAGCTGAAGAGCTGAGGGATAGTGCCTAGGTCCAGAGTTCAGGCCCCAGGACCGACAAAAAAAAAAAAGCAACCTTTAAGGAGCCAGAGTAAGGGAACACAAGGGAAAAAGAGTCTGGGTACTCATGGGGAAGACTTGGGAGATATGTGACTCTAGACTCGCTCGTAACAGTGACCAGAAGTGAGGTTATTCCTGCCATCTCTAAAGTAAACAGCAAGTAGGCACCGCCTTAAGCATTCCCCTCTGGATGGGTTGATCTCAGGACAGGGAGAGGTCATTGGAAGCAATGGAGAATATTGCCAGAGCCTTTCTTTGGTTCAATGGTCATGAATTTGAATTGTCAAGTCAACCACTCTGGATTTGAATCCTAGCTCCATAACTTAGGTCCCAAGGGGGCCTGACCTGGACTTGCTTAAGATCATCCATCCTTGATTGCTACACGTGTGGAGAAGGGATATTGTAACACTTAGCTCATAGGGGAACTATAAAGTATACACACAATAATCTTGGTAAATCATTGGGCCCACTACATTGGAAGATCTCAATCAACATTAGTTATTATTACCATTATGGTGTGTTACATTCCACTTCTAGACCCAGCCCTCCCCTAGCGGATCTAGCTGTGTACGCCAGGGCCCATCCAGGCTATGCTTGCTTTCTATTCAGCCAGATGTGGCCAAGTGAATAGGGCAGATGGGGCAGGCTGGGAGGGCCAAGAATTGGACGGGACCACCCATCAGGCTGGGGAAGGTACTGGCAGGACAGCCGGAGCTGCAGCTGCTGGGCAGCCATCCAGGGTGAGAGGCATGAGGCAGTGAACAAGGGTGTGGAAACACAACAGGTGGCAGCTCAGTAACAGTCGGCGGCTGGTGGGGAGCAGCAGGCTCTCTAGCATTTGCTAACAGGGTGTCATTCCCAGCAGGTGAATCACAGCAATGAGCAGTTCCAGAGGGGTCTTCTGAAACCCAAGCAGGCAGACTCCAACAGGAATGTCTATCTTCAGATTCCACAAGGCAACAAAAGCCTAGGTCTGGGGGTATGGACATTGTGGGTAACCAAAGAAAGAAGCACAGGACCTCATGCCTAGAAAGACCACCTAGGGTACCAAGATGAAGTCACAGGGACAGGTTACAGGAAACAGAGATATTACTAGAGTACAGCTAGCAGGAGAGAAGGATGTCATTGATAGGGATGTGCCAGGTCAGGACAACCAGGGCAGGTCTGAGACTACTGTTCCCATAATGAGGGTACAGGAGAGGAAAGCTAGACTAAAAATAGCTTCTTTTTCCTTCTTGGTCCCCAGGAAATGGTAACTCATAACTAGCCCATAAATAGACCTACGAGGCAGAACAGACCAAAAGACCAGCAACAAAAGGTACTTGTAGCAGGAGGTCATAGTGAAGATAATCTCTCTCTCTTTCTCTCTCTCTTCCTCTCCTTCCCTCCCTCTTCTCCTTCTACCTTTTCTTCCTCCTTCCTTCCCTCCCTACTTCCCTCTTCCTTCCTTCCCTCTTCCTTCCCTCCCTTTTCTTTTAGTATTCTAGTTTTACTAATTCTTGCTCTTTTTATCCCCATCGATCATGGGGCTTGAACTCAGCCTGGGTGCTATCCCTGAGCTCTTTTTGCACAAGGCTAGCACTCTATCACTTTGGGTCACAGCACCACTTCCAGTTTTCCAGTTATTTGGAGGTAAGAGTCTCATGGACTTTTCTGTCCAGGCTGGCTTTGAACCATGATCCCCAGATCTCAGGTGCATCAGCCCTGAGCTCTGGCTGAGCCCCTGCCTCCTCCCTAGCAAGAAGGACTGAAGAGCTCATGACCTGGTCTTGGTGGGAACAAGGGCTGCCTCTCAGTTTGCCCTCTACTATAGAATGTGATTACAGGAGTGAGTAACATACTAGCCTTCCTGGAGCTGTGCCTCTAGGAATGAAAAAACTGGGTCACAGAACCCCACTGACCTCCAGGACTTCCTAGATACTTAAAAGGCAAAAATGTCCCATGATATTAGCCTAGATCTTTCCAACAGAGAATTTAATTGAGAATCAGTTGCACACATGATAAAACTAAGAGGCCAGGGCTGGGATGCGCGGCCAGGGAGAGAGGTGACATGTGACTTCAGTGGAAGCCGTAAAGAAGTCTGATTCTGCCAAAGACACTATGAGACTCAAAAGCCATCTTAGCCTCACACAGATGGGAGGCTGCCTCTGGTGGAAAAGACATCTTCTTAATAGAAGACTATTGTGAACATTTATCAAGCAGGATGCTACCCCTGGGCAGGTAGGGCGGGGGGGGTTAGTAGAAACCTGGGCATTGCCTGAAACAAGTGATACCCCCCCCTTGGAAGTCACCTGCGTTTGTGTCCTAGTTAAAGGCTGGACTGGGTCTGCTGTCTGGAGGCTCTTTGAGCCTTGAGAAACAGTCAGGTATCTGGCTGTAGATTAGACTCAATGTACTCTTTACAGATGACCAGAAAGCCTTCTCCTCCATCTCTCTGCCTCCTGCCCTAAACCCATTTGGTCCAACTTCCTTCAGTCTCTTCAAGTTGCTCACCCAGGGCAATTCAGCCTGAGCTGGCACTAATGGCAGGCTCTACTGTGTGGCCCTTATTCCTTCTAGGCATAGCACATGCTCCTTTTCCACATTCACCCCTGCTATGGGAATACCTTCAAGGCTCTCAGCACTGGGGTCCTGGGAATGAGGGTTAGGGAGGAGACAGGGTGGAGAGAGGGAAAGAACATTTCTAAGATTCCTGAAAGCTTTTCTGGCCTTGCCCAGCATGGGCTGAGAGTCTGAATATGAGCCCAAGAAAGCATGTAAAACAGCATCATCTCCAGCCCTGTCTAGACTACCCTTGGACAATCACAGTGTAATCCTGCCCAAACACGGGCTTTTCAGCTTCAAGGTGTCAGGTATGTCTTGTGTGCTCTGCTCACAGCCCTAGAAAACCTATCAGCCATAGTACAAAATAAAAATGTGGCACTCCCTGTTGAAATTTATTTAAAACAGTTGATGTGGAGCCAAGTGGTAGAATGCTTGTCTAGCATATATAGGGCACTGGCTTCAATCCTCAGCATCCAAAATCAAAAGGTTAACATTTTCAAGATGGAAGCAATAGAGCATTCAACCAAGGGCTGGATCCTTTGGAATGCAACTGCAAAGGTTGCAGGCCCATGAAGCCAGCCTGGTCCTAGATGGTAGATGTGGTAGTTGCCTCCAAAGATACCACCCTCTGTATCTACATCAAGAAATGGAAGCCTAATTCCTCTCCCTTGACATGGAAAGCAATGGACAAGACATCCTTGCACCTGAAAGACAAGTTATAAGAAACCTTACAAAAGCTAGGCATAGTAGCATACCGTTGTAATCCCATCCACTTGGAGACCAAGACTGAAGGATCTGAAGTTAGTAAGTTAACAAGATACAAACAAAAGGGCAGTGTGGTTCCAATGGTAGAGCATTTGCCCTGAATCCAACTCCCAGTACCAAGAGAGAGAGAGAGAGAGAGAGAGAGAGAGAGAGAAGCTTTACAGGTTTTTCCCTGACATTATGGAATGCTTGCTCTTAGGATATTCTTTTTCAGAACCCAGACACCATACTATAAGAAACCAAAGCAACATGGAGAAGCCATGTGTAAATTTACAGCCCTGACTGAGTCCCTCATGGCTAGCCAGCATCAAATACCAGTGAGTAGCCTGGATCATCTAGGCCCCTGGTCTAGATGACTTGAGTTGACATCTGACTACAACCAGAAGAGACTCCAAGTGAGAGCCACCTGGCTGAGGTAGTCGACCTATAGAACCATAAAATACAGAATCATAAATGGCTTTAAGCCGAGAAGCTTTGTCATGGTTTGCTCTACAATAATATAGAACACTGGGATGTGCTCCAAGCAGGAGTTTTTCCTTAGAATACAACAAGAACATCCTGGATGACACAACAGCACTGTTAGCACACAGTAGGTTAGCACACAGTAGGAGCTCACACCAGACATATGGGCTCCCTGACCCAGGCTGTGCCCTCTCTCTCTCTCTCTCTCTCTCTCTCTGAGACACATACTCTTCAGGATAAAATATTTGCCATCTGGTCTCAACCTGACTTGTCCCTGGCTAATGAGGATATGGATACTGCTGTCTCCAGAGATTCATGGCCACATCCTCCCACCCACCCTTCCTATCTCAGGAAATGAAAAGCAATTTTTTTCCCCAGGGCCTGTTTACCCACAGCAACATTACAGGATTCCACCCCCCATCTCACAGCCAGTTCCAATCTCTGCTTTTGCTGTAATAATAATACAGATGCTGCACCTGCCCAGAGTCCTGTTCTTTGCTCTGGGGTTTGTTCATTTGTTTCTCCAAGATCTTTACACATCTGATTAAATTTCATGCTTCAGATGGAAAGTTCTGAAGATGGATGAGTAAGAGTATCTGACTTTATAACTTTTGGCAGCCCACTTTGTTTGCCAGCTTTTTGCAAACTCTTCTGTCTGTCTCTATTCTTCCCTCCCTTCCTCCCTTTTTTCTTCCCTCCCTTCTTTCTTCCCTTTCTCTCTTCCTCCCTCCATCCCTCCTCCTCTCTTCTCTCCTCTCTCCTCTCTCCATGAAGAGAGTGCTAGGAGGAAAAAAGAACTCCAGTGCTAGGGGGAGAAAAAAACCCTAATTGCAAGACAGGTTCCCAAGTAGTTCTCATGTGTATTATTAGTTGTTAGTTGTACCATCAGGTGAGCAACGATCTCAAGATCAAGCACTGTAATCCAGCAAGAACAATTTTTGTTTTGATAGTACTGGTATTTGACCCTTGTGCTTGTTAAATTGGTGTTACTACCATTTGAGCCATACCTCTTGTCTTACTTAGAGACAAGATTCTCTCAGGTTTGTCTGCCCAGACTGCTTTTGAACTCTGACCTCCTGAGTAGCAGAGGTGTGTTCATTTGGATTTCTTTTAGAAAGATAAGGTTAAAGAAGATGCACTTGAAAGGAAAAAAAGTTCCCTGATTTTCCAGGCTCAAATCTCAACCCAGCTGCTTATTACTTGAGTGATTTAAGTCAGCTTACTTTATTTCTCTATGTTTTTGGCTTCTCAGCAGCAAAATGTATCATGATAACCAATATTCCTCAGGCAGTCAGTGAGAAAATTAACTCCACAAATCAAATAAAACTCTATATAAAGCCGGGCGCTGGTGGCTCATGCCTGTAATCCTAGCTACTCAGGAGGCTGACATCTGAGGATCACAGTTCAAAGCCAGCCCGGGCAGGAAAGTCCATGAAACTCTTTATCTCCAATAAACCACTAGAAAACTGGAAGTGGCATTGTGGCTCAAACGGTAGAGCGCTTGCCTTGAGCTGAAGAGCACAGGGACAGCTCCCAGGCCCAGAGTTTAAGCCCCATGACCAACAAAAAAAAAAAAACCTCTATATAAGCATACTTATCCTTATTAATGTTTAATGACCACTTGTATTTCTTTCCAGTGAATTATGTCCTTTGCCCATATTTCCACTGGCTATTCTTCTCCATTTCTGCAACAAAAATTCTTTATATATTTAGGAAAATAACTGTCAATCTGTCCAGTTTGCCCTTATCACTTGAACTTTGCTGTTGGAAGTAGAGGTGGTCATGTAAGGAACTCAGGGCCTTGATGTTGTCCTTGAACTTTTTCACTCAAGGCGAGTACTCTACCACTTTGAGCCATAGCTCTACTTCCAGTTTTCTGGTGGTTAATTGAAGATAAGTCTCCCAGAAGCTGGGTGCCGGTGGCTCATGCCTGTAATTCTAGCTGCTCAGGAGGCTGAAATCTGAGGATCACAGTTCAAAGCCAGCCCGGGCAGGAAAATCTGTAAGACTCTTATCTCCAATAAACAACTCAGAAAATCGGAACTGGCGCTGTGGCTCAAGTGGTAGAGCACTCGCCTTAAGCTGAAAAGGTGAGGGATAGTGCCTAAGCCCAGAGTTCAAGCCCCACGACCAACACACACACACACACACACACACACACATACACACACACACACACACAAAGTCTCACAGACTTTCTTGCCCCAGCTGGTTTTGAACCTGTTTCCTTGGATTTCAGCCTCCTCAGTAGCTAGGATTACAGGCGTCAGCCACCAGCGCCTGGCTCATCTCTTGACTTGTTTTTAATTGTATGTACCAACTTCTCCTTTCATGTGTTTTGGACTTCAAACTATGCTTCAGAACCTTTACATTTTTTGAGCTATGAATTAACAGAAACTTGCCCAATGAATGAGTCAAGTTTGTCCCTTAATGTCACTTCAGAGGTTTCTGCACAGTTTTTTCCAACTGTCAGCTGAAGATTCTCAAGAACAGCTCTAATGAAGACACTTCTCTTGGAGCTCACGAGTGCTCAATAGGTCTCTATTGCCCTCTGAGTCAAGAACAAGCTTCTCTGTAGAGGCATCTACCCAGATGTCACCAACTTACCTTGTCTACTGCTCTGATTCCCCTAAACATCCCCTATTAAAATTTTCCTCATTTTTCAAGACTTGCCTCCAATCTCTATAAAGTCTCCACTGGTCCCCATCAATCACAGATGAGCTGTTCTACACACCTTGTTCTTTTGTTTTCTTGAAACATGCACCTGAATCCACCTTTAAAAAATAGCCCATGCTAAGGCTGGGAATGTGGCTTAGTGGTACAGTGCTTGCCTGGGTTTGATTCCTCAGTACTACATAAACAGAAAAAGCTGGAAGTGGCACTGTGGCTCAAGTGGTAGAGTGCTAGCCTTGAGCAAAAGAAGCTTAGGGACAGTGCCAAGGCCTGGAGTTCAAGCCCCAGGCCATGCTGGGCTGAGATGTAGCTCAGTGGCAAAGCACTTGCTTCACAAGTGCAATATCCTGGATTCAACTCCTAGTACCAAAAAAGAAAAGACAAAATAAATACAAGTTAAAAATAATAATAATAGGGGCTAGGAAGGTGTCTCAGTGGTAGAATGTTTGCCTTGCATGCATGAGGCCTTGGGTTCAATTCCTCAGAACCACATAAGCAGAAAAAGCCAGAAGTGGCGCTGTGGCTCAAGTGGTAGAGCGCTAGCCTTGAGCTGAAGAGCTGAGGGACAGCGCCCAGGCCCAGAGTTCAGGCCCCATGACTGACAAAAAAAATAAATTAATAATGATGATGATGATGATGGGTGCCAATGACTCATGCCTGTAATATCAGCTACTCAGGAGGCTGAGATCTGAGGATCATAGCATGGTCAGCAACGTCTATGAGACGCTTATCTCCAATTAACCACCAGAAAACTGGAAGTGGAGTTTGGCTCAAAGTGTTAGAATGGTAGCATTGAGCCAAAAACCTAAGGGAAGCTGTAATCCTAGCTACTCAGGAAGCTGAGATCTGAGAATCACAGTTTGAAACTAGCCCATTATCTCCAATAAACTAATCAGAAAAAGTCAGAAGTGGCACTGTGGCTCAAGTGGTAGAACGCTTGCCTTGAGCAAAAGAAGCTCAGGGTCAGCGCCTAGGCCCAGAGTTCAAGCTTCAGGACCAAAGAAAAAGCTCAGGGATGTGTCCAGACTCTGAGTTCAAGCCTCATAACAAAACAAAAACAAAAACAAAATTTAAAAAGCCATAGCCAGGTTCTGGTGGCTCACTCCTGTAATCCTAGCTACTCAAGAGGCTGAGATCTGAGGATCTCGGTTCAAAGCCAGCCTGGGCAAGAAAGTCCACAAGACTCTTATCTCCAATAAACCACCAGAAAACTGGAAGTGGCACTATGGCTCAAGTGGTAGAGTGCTAGCCTTGGGCTGAAGAGCTAAGCGCCCCACTACTGACAAAAAAGAAAAAAAAAGCCTTGATGTCGGTATAATTTGGGGAGGGGAAGGGAAAAAACAAAATGTTTAAATGGGGATACAGGTTGACCCATTGTAACAATGAGATGTAGAAGACACTGTTGAACAACGAACTTTACAATTTAGGCGGGGGGGAGGGGGGTAAGGGGGGGAGTAGTTGAAGTGGGAGGGAAGGGGTTGTAGGGGAAAAACAAAGGAGGAAGCAATAATGCTTGATAAGAAATGTACTCATAGCCAGGTGCCCGTGGCTAATGCCTGTAATCCTAACTACTCAGGAGGCTGAGATCTGAGGATCACGGTTCAAAGCCAGCCCAGGCAGGAAAGACCATGAGACTCTTATCTCCAATAAACCACTAGAAAACCAGAGTGGCGCTGTGGCTCAAGGAGTAGAGTGCTCGCCTTGAGCTGAAGAGCGCAAGGACAGCGCCCAAGCCCAGAGTTCAAGCCCTATGACCAACAACAACAACAAAAAAGTACTCATTATCTTGCTCATGTAACTCTAACCCCTCTGTACAGTATTTTCACAATAAAAATTTTAAAAAAGAAAAGAAAAAAAGCCATGCTGTGTCTCCCCTCTACTTAACCAAGAACTCAATGGAAAATTGGGGGCTACATTTCAATCACCTCTGCATGTCCCCACACACAAATAATCAGACCAAGGTGACCATGAAGAAAGCATTACTCCTCTCTTACTAAGCCATGGAATCTAAATGCTGGGTTGGTGACTACAGTTGTTGCCTGCCATAGTTGGCTTCTCCCACTGTGTCCGATGGTGGGTATTGGTAGGTATCAGTTGCAAATGAAAGAACACTCACTTCTTCAATAAAATGAAAGCTCATGTCGATTCAAGAACTCCAGGCTTGTCAGCAGGAGCTGGTCTCTCTCCAGCCCTTAGCCTTACTTCCTTATTTCCATGGTCACACAGGCTGGTTCCCTTGGAAGCAAGATGACAGCCAATACTCTGGTGGCCGTGTACACTACCACACCATCCCTCACCTCTCTCCCAGCATCCCCTGAAAACAGCTTACTGCTTTTTGCTGTTCTTCATTGGATTGGATACTCTTTTGCCCCTCTTAGTCAGTTGGTATGATTACAGGAATGATTGGTAGGCCAAAGCTCACATCCATGTAGAGAGCCAAGGGTTGAAGAAGTTCTACAAGCACATGGACACAATGTCCAATCTGTCATAGTTCCATAGAAAGAAAACGATGTATTAGTACTACACTATGGATGAGCAAAAGCTGTTAACTCAAAATATCAACAATCTACCTGGAAGAATGCGGAATATTACAAAGTCTTGGGGGGTGGGAAGGGGTGAGCCAGAAACACCCTGAGCTCTTTCTCTCCTTCCTCCCATTCTCCTCTGCCATGACGACTGGTTCTAGCTTCCAAACACAACACGGCCCCCAAAGGTTTGTGGCTCAGCCACAGGACCAGTGTGAACAGATCCTAACCAAACCCCAGACCAAGTGATGGCTGGCGTGGTCCAGCCAACTCCAAGTTATTAGAACCATGAGTCCCAGTCCCAAAAGTTATAGGGTTGTTTATCTTTGTTGGGGAAAAACTGTAGCCAGAGCCATAAATCACTGCCCAGCTGGATGGCTTCGTTGAAATGTTTGTTTAAACAATGAAATCTCCTGACAGACTGAAAATATAGGATGGATCACCCTGTCCTTCTCAAGCTTAATCTCACAGGCTGGAGCCCAGGGCCTGAGAGTGGGACTCAGAATTAGTTCCCCACCCTCACTCCCCATCCCTCCCACCCCCAATATCAGCCCCAAAGAATGAAGCCACAGCATAGCTAATCCAAAACAGCAGATAATGCAAAAGCCATGTCTATCAATCTTTGAAATGCAATCTCTGGAGTGGTTTGCATTGGACGTGCCTTTCTAATGGAAGTAGCATTTCTTGGCTAATGTTAACAAAGAGGCTGCATAAAGGGTGGCCTCTGGAAGAATACTTTACGGAGCATGTCTGGAGTGCTGACTCCATGCTGACCTGCTCTAGGGTGTGGACAGATTGACTCCCATTCTCTGGGCCTTGGTTTACTTACTTATTCTGTGAGAAAGTTAGACTGGGTCTTGTGTTTCCTTGTATCTCTTGCTGCTAAGTAAGATGGCTATGCATTTACACAGGATCACGCATTCAAGGGCAACCTAGGCTACATATTGAGTTCAAATCTAGCCTGAGCAACAGTCAGACCTTGTCTCAGTCTCCTCCTCCCCCCAAAATAAAAATAAAAATAAGAAAAGCTTCATAAACAGGACAGAATCAGGAAAGGAGAAGAGGAAGAGGAATCAGATGTTGAAGTAGGTGATTCCTTGAAGTCTGTTTCTTCTAGCCTTGTCATGCTTTCCTCTAAATTCTCTGGCCCTTCAGGGGGAAGAGGGAGAAGCTGTCAGCAAAGAGCCTAGTTAGCCAATAGCTAACCATAATTAGGAGCTTGATACATTCCAAGGTAAAAGAGTGGCCACCCAAAAGGGGTGTGTCAAGGACCAAGTCAGACCTCAGGCCTGGGGCAAGGAGCCAAGTACTTCTTACCATGAGTGTCCACGTCTGTGTGTGTGGGAGGGGGTGTCTGTGTGTCTGTGTGGGTGTGTCCGTGTGTGTGTGTGTCTGTATGTACTGAGCTGGTACTAGGGCTTGAACTCAGAGCTTGGGTTCTATTCCTTACTTGTTTGCACTCAAGGATTGTGCTCTACCACTTGAGCCACCACTCCACTTCTGATTTTCTGATAGTCATTATAGATCAGAATCTCATTGACATTTCTGCCTAGATTGGATTCAAACCTTGATCCTTAGATCTCAACCTCCTGAGTAGCAAGGATTACAAGTGTGAGCCACTGACTCCTGAAGCACTAACCAGCCTTTTGGGGACTTGTCTGGAATCATTGGACTGATTGAAGTCAGGAAAGCATCCAAAGGTGAGAAACTTCCTCCTCTGCACTTTCCTAAGGGAAAACAAGCCACAGAGGACTGCATCTGTGTAACCAGCAGCTATGGTGCCAGTTCTGTGATGGAAGCTACAACAAGCCTGACTCATCTGCTTATTGACTTGCCAAATGTTTTCAGGAACACCACCTGGCACTGGTGGCTCATGCCTGTAAGCCTTGAGCAAAAAAGCTAAGGACAGTGCCCAGGCCCTGAGTTCAAGCCCCAGTACTGGCACAAAAGCAAGGAAGGAAGAAAGGAAGGAAGGGAAGAAGGAAGGGAGGGAGGGAGGGAAGGAGGGAGGGAGGGAGGGAGGGAGGAAGGAAGGGAGGGATGGAGGAAGGAAGGACCTATTGCCTGTGGGGTATAGTGGGAGGCATTAGAGCTCCTTGAGATATTGCAGTGGAGTAAGCAACAAGATTTGCAATAAAGATTGTGGAGGTAAGAGAGGCACTGAAGGGAAACACAAATGGAAGTAGGAAGGATGAGCAAATGTGACCATTATAGTCAATGTATAATATATAAAAAATGAACTATGTAACGAGATTAGAGGGGAGAGGGGAGAAATGGGGGAGAAAAACAGAAGAGGTAAAATTGATCAAGATGCATTTACTCCTAACCTGACTTATGGAATTGAAACCTCTTTGTACAACTATTTAATACTAAAATAATTGGTTTTAAAAAAGATTGTGGAGACGAGAAAAAGAACTTTAAAGGGATTTCTTCATGGTGATGGTAGAGGGCATGGATAATAGAATAGGGTCTATTAATTGCCGGGCGCCGGTAGCTCATGCCTGTAATCCTAGCTATTCAGGAGGCTGAGATCTGAGGATCGGGGTTCAAAGTCAGCCCGGGCAGGAAACTCTGTGAGACTCTTATCTCCAATAAACCACTAGAAAATAAGAAGTGGCGCTGTGGCTCAAGCGGTAGAGCACTCGCCTTGAGCTGAAGAGCTCAAGGAAGCTCACAGGCTCAGAGTTCAAGCCCCACAACTGACAAAAAAAAAAAAAAAGAATAGGGTCTATAACTAAGTCTGTGATGGAATTTTATGTTGTGGAGTATGATGGGATGTTACTGGGGGGGGGGGCGGGGAAGAGGTCTATAGTATAGAAATCTAATGGGATGTGTGATGGTGGATTTAACAGGGTATGTGAAGGGGTGGGTTATTAGAATGCATGATGTCTTATTGACAAAGCAGCCTTTCCTATCCGCCCAGATAAGACAAATTCTTCCCATTAATACAGTCTCATAATACCTTCTTCTATGGATCATTTGTAGGACCACAGTTGAAATGGGCCCATTGTTTTGTAACTGTTTTCTCAAGGCAGTAGCTTTGCTGGATATTGTTCATTGCTCTGCCCTGTCCTGCTCCCCTCCCCAACACACAGCCCTAGGCTAGGCATAGTGAACTCTCAATAACTTGACAGGACAACCAGGTGGAGACAAGGTCGGTCACCAGCTTAACTCCATGACAGTCAGAAAAGCCAAGCCTCTTCCCCAAATTCTGAAGGGTAACTTCCTGTCCTCAGAGTATCAATTTTGTTATCCAATTTGACGGCTTTGATTCTGTTTGAAGGGAAGTGTCTCCATCTGATGGTCAAATGGGAGAAGTGCACTGAACACTGCATTTCTGTTTTGGTAGCCTTCACTAAAGACTCAAGGCCATTGATCACCCCTCAGCCTGAAATGCAGCCCCCAGCCACACAGAGATCAACCCAGCCCTGGCTTTCCCCACTGCCTCAGGGCAGTATATCACACAGATTGCACTGGTCTGCCCTTCATGTATCCCTCCATCAAACTCATCATGGCCATTCACCCTGCCTGCCTTAGTCTAGTCTATATCTTTGTGGAACTAGATTGGTCCACTAGACATCAGGCACTGTATTTCATTGCTAGCTACACATTCCTCTTGGCAGATACCCTCTGCTTTCTGTTCCTCTCCTTCATCCTTCCCTTGAGACAAAATATCCTTGGATTCTCATCATTGGGGATTTAAATCAAGGTGTTGTACTTACCAGGCAATGACTCTAACTCTTTCATTGGAGTGACACCCTAGTCCTTTTGCTTTTAGCTTATTTTTTTTTAGAGACTCTCACACTTTTGTTCAAATCAACCTGTAGCTGGAATTACAAATGTGTACCACCAGACCTGATCCCAAGTCTTTAGAGGAGTTCTACATTCTCATTGATCAAACAGAAAATGAAGTTAGGCCTGCAGCATAAAAGGAGTAACTGCTGGGCTGGGAAGGTGGCTCAGTGATAGAGCGCTTGCCTTGCATGCATGAGGCCCTGGGTTCGATTCCTCAGCACCACATAAGCAAAAAGAAAAAAGCCGGAAGTGGCGCTGTGGCTCAAGTGGTAGAGCGCTAGCCTTGAGCTGAAGAGCTGAGGGACAGTGCCCAGGCCCAGAGTTCAGGCTCCACAACTGGACCCAAAAAAAAAAAAAGGAGTAACTGCTTCCTAAAGTCAGTCGCCCAGCTTTGCTAATTCGGTGCATGCTTATTGTGCCCCTACTGTGTGCCAGCCACTCCTCTACCCACAAAAATTAAAACTTAGCAAGACTCCTTGCCAAGGAGAATAAGCAACCAAATAGATTATCCTTTACCAGGGACCTTTACACAGCTTCTATCTTAGAGCTCCTTATCTGGTGTCCTCCACTGTCAACCACAATAACATGAACAGCAGGCCCCGGACCCCCAAAAAGGAAGGAACCCCAATGAGCAGTAGAGGAATGAGGCAGAAAAGGCAAGCCAGTGGGGAGGTTTGAAAGGAGAATGTGAATGTCTAGTAGGGATTGGCCACCCAGCCTGGGATGTAGAGTGCTGGAAAGATTCTTGTTCCAGCCTGAATAATGGGAGGGAAGTTCTAAAATTCCTTACTTCTCTTGAACTTATTCCTAGAATTCAATTTCCTGACATCTTAAGCAAGACACTTCAGATGGGGAGGAAGAGGAGGTTCTGTGATCATGGGCTCACCCGTGGAAGAGCAGAGCAGGGGAATAAATCCTACAAGTAAAAATGTGGTTGAACTCTGTAAGGAATTGCTAGAGACTGAATGAGAACAGGAAAGCATAGAACTTCAGGAAGTATAGAACTAGAAGAGTTTGCACCCATTCACAGCCCTTTCCCACAGCTTCTCCCAGGCATTCAGAAGAACATTCCAGCTAGGGGAGGAGACTGGGGCAACTCATCCTTAATGGTGCAAGCTTGGAGAAGGGAGCAGTGATGCTATAGAAAAACACAAAGCCCACCCAGCCTTTATATCTAAAATAAAGACTAAGGCCACTAGGGAAGGACAGTAAACTCTGATCCATCTAAGACAGGTAAAGACCCATTGCAGCTACCCTGGATAGCCTTATCTACCCTGCACAGCGACAGAAAACCAACCAGACCATTAGGGGGTCTTCCATAGCTGAGAGGGGAGCAGACTTTGCCTCTGAGACACAAGGACTCAGGCCTGCCTCAGACTGATGCTAGACCAGAGCAATAGAAAAGGGATGGAAGTCCAACACCAGTGGAGAATAAGCAGAGAGAGAGAGGGAGAGAGACTCACCCTCTTCTAGGTACAAGCCAATAGAGAATGCTGAAAACTGAGAGTAGATCTTTGAGATAAATACCCAGTACTCACCATAAACATCAAGCAAAGCTTATGGAAATAAGCACAATAGGGGAGATGTGCCCACTGAAATGCTTTACCTCAGTCCCCATTACTCTGCAGATGCCTATCAATTTAAAAATATGAAACACACCCAAGAACAAAATCAGAAATAAATGACCCACTGTAAGAAGATGAAGCAATCAACAGACTAACAGAGAATCCAGATATTGGAATTATTAAAGTTAAAAAAGTTATTTTTACTATATTAAATGTCCTAGTAGAAAGATGAAAGATTCCACCTGAAATATGGGAACACTAAGAGATAATCAAATGCTAGAGATAAAACCACTGAGGAGAAGAATGTGTTCAATGGGCTCATTGGTAGACTTGTCATGTCCAAGGAAAGAATCAATGAACTTAAAGAATGGTCTATGGAGACCCTGTATATAGTTCCTTCTTTTTTCTCTATTGTTGTTGTTTTTCTTTCTTCATTTCTAATAGCTTTTTGCACCTCATGTTTTGCATAGTAGACAATGCAATATGTGAAAGGGAAAGGGAACCACAGAAACAGCAGAACAACGGATGAACCATCGCTACATTGATACTCACTTGACACTGTGGGATAGGAACACTACAACTTGGAAGGCGGGAATAGGGAGGGGTAAGTGGGAGATAAAGATGGATGGGGTAATGATTAAAAACAAATGTACTTATTGTCTTACCTATGTAACTGTAACACCGCCCCCCCTAGCTCATCACCTTTTGAAGTAAAAAAAAATGTTTTTAAAGAATGGTCTATGGAAATAAGTCAAATTGAAACTCAAAGACTGAAAGGTCTAAAGATAAGATAGCTGAGGTGGGCAGACTGTTGAAGTGAGGCGGGATGTCAAGACCAGCCTGGACAATGTAACAAGATCCAAGATGCCCTCTTCCCACCACCCCCTCCAGTTATTTTATGACACAATACCTGCCCTTAAAAGCTGTTCAAGACTTTAAGAGCCAAATGCCAGTGACTCACTCCTGTAATCCTAGCTACTCAGGAGGCAAGGATCTGAGGATCGTGGCTAGAAGCCAGCCCAGGAAGGCAAGTCCATGAGACTTTTATCTGCAGTTAACCAGCAAAAAGCCTGAAGTGGAGCTGTAATTCAAGTCGTAAAGTGCTAGTCTTGAGCAAAAAAGCTTAGGGACAGTTCCCAGACCCTGAGTTCAAGCCTAGGACTGAGGGACAGGACCCTCTTGAAGCGTGAGCATTCTGTATATGACTTATTTGTGTTTTGTTCAGTAATTGGAGGAATAGTGTACCTGCATAAACTATGAAGATATAGAAAACACCATAGAGTAAAAGTAACAGAGACATAACACATTCACATTTCATATCATTGCCTCCTACTATTCCTTTCTCATGCTACAATTCACTTATTGTAAATAACACAGGAGGAAATGTTGATGACAGTATCTAATTTTACCCAACTTCCTTCTTCCTATCAGAGGCCCATGTTCTTTAGACAAGCAAATATGCATAGCTTCCATCTTTTCCAAACAGAAGCTCATTCTCATAGGCAATCCTTCCCTTTTCCTGCTTGGATGAGGAACACTAAAGAATCTGTGATTTAAATGAGTCTCATGATCAATTCTTTGGTTTGTTTTCTTGGTGATACTGGAGATTGCACACAGGACCTGGTACTTACTATACAGGCACTCTACCACTTAAAGCCTTGCCGCCAGCCCTCACCATCAGTTCTTGCCTTTGATGGTCTTTCCTATCTTTGCTTCCCAGTCACTGATATTAGTAAACTCACACAGGTCATCAAAATGTTACCTTCATTGGCTTCACTGAAGTCAGTTTTCTATACATAACACACTTGTAAAAAGCCTATTTTTTCTCTTCTCCAGCTTCAAAATATATTCCTTTTTTTTTTTTTTTTTTTGTAGTGGGGCTTGAACTCTGGGCCTGGGTGCTGTCCCTGAGCTCTTCAGCTCAAGGCGAGCACTCTACCACTTGAGCCATAGTTCCACTTCCAGTTTTCTGGTGGTTTATTGGAGATAAGAGTCTCTCCGATTTTCCTACCCGGGCTGGCTTTGAACCATGATCCTCAGATCTCAGCTTCCTGAATAGCTAGGATTACAGGTATGAGCTACCGGCACCCAGCTCAAAATAGATTACTTCTAAATCTTAAAAAAAAAAATCTTTAAAAACACACATACCTTTGTCCTCAAATCCACTGATATATATTAATCCACATAAAAAGTACATGTCTTTCTAGGCTGATGTCTCTCTATCTGTACGTAGTAAGCTTGCCTAACTTTCCTGTCTCATTCTTGGTCCTTGAATGCCTCACCCAGAAAGCAAAAGGTGGTATTAAACAATACCTGATGCCTGAAATTACATAGAAAGATATTTTTATTTATTTTTTGTCTGTCGTGGGGCCTGAACTCTAGGCCTGGGTGCTGTCCCTCAGCTCTTCAGCTCAAGGCTAGCGCTCTACCACTTGAGCCACAGTGCCACTTGTGGCTTTTTGTGCTTATGTGGTGCTGAGGAATGGAACCCAGGGCCTCATACATATGAGGCAAACACTACTACTGAGCCACCTTCCCAACCCCTAGAAATATATTCTTCTTGTACAATAATAGAGATTTTACTAGAGTATACAAATAATTATACCTGGTTATCAGGTATAACTGAGATTTAAATTAGCCCTTACCAGTGGTTCATGCCTATAATCCTAGCTACTCAACAGGCTGAGATCTGAGGATCACAATTCAAAGCTAACCCAGGCAGGAAAGTTTGATTCTTATCTCCAATTAACCACCCAAAAAAAAACCCAGAAGTAAAAATGTAGTTCAAATGGTATAGTGCTATCCTTGAGCAAAAAAGCTCAGGACAGTGCTCAGGCACTGAGTTCACGCCCCAGGACCAGCACACACACATACACACACACACACACACACACACACACACACACACACACACACACACACACACACACACACTCACAAATATGTCCTTCATATGTGTTAGAAAAATGTTCCTACTTTGTATTTCTTCCATATCTGTCTATTTAGAGCAAAACAACAGAAATGGGCTAATATAGAAACAGTTTCTGGTACATATGGCTGAAAATAAGTAGAAAGTATCAAGGCATGTGTGACAAAAATGAACATTTCTGTCATAAAGTGTTAATAAAAACTAAATGAATATGGGTGCCAATCACTCACACCTGCAATCTTAGCAACTCGGGAGAATGAGACCTGAAGATCCCAGTTGGGAGCCAGCCTGAATAGACAAATACATGGACTTTTATGTCCAATGAAACAATGAACAGCTGGAAGTGGACATGTGACTTAAGTGGTTCCAGTCAGGAGGGAAAAAGCCCAGCAAGAGGGGAGAAGTTCAAGGCTCAGTACCACCATAAATAAATAAACAAATAAATGAACGATATACTTTCAAAAAATCAGAGAGCTCTAATTGTTCCTAGGAAATACACCAGCCACTATAAAATATTCATATTTGAAATATGGTTCCCACAGGATGTTTCTGTCTCAGTAATTCACACTTTATAATAAATACTTGGTTATTACCTGTAAGTCTCAATCATTGAGCTTTGGATCGATTCTTGCTCATTGCTCTGCTTTCTTGATTCCTGGCCTGCCTCTGCTGCCTCCAGCATTGTGACCCCTACCTCCTAGTGATTCTCTTACATTTATGTGGTTGCTTTTATACATGGAAGGAAGAGGGCTATTGTGTCAGCTCTGGCTAACCCTTGTCTTTTAGTTTTATTTTTAGTTTTATTTTATACTGGTCTTCTCGGGTACTATGGAGTGGTATAATTCCTTGCTCACCCTATATTGTAGGAGAAGGTGATTTGTCAGGGAAGGGGAAAAAAAATCTGTGGAGAAATATATCAAGGCACAATAACAGGTGGGTAGTCAGTCATGAGAAAGTTATGAATAAAGTTGTAGTGGCCTGACAGGAAGTGTGTTGGAGATATGGCCAACACGTAGGTTTCAGGATAATACTCAGGAGACTAGAGTGTTACCTCCACCAAGATGATTCCAGTACTGTCCTTCAGTCACCTGTGAGCTAGAACTTGGAGGCACATGGATGGGAGAAATGGATCCACCAGGTGACATCACGGGAACTTCACCAGGACCTTGAATGCACTGAAGTGGTCCATCCTCCAGTCTTAGGATGAAAGTCTCACCTGAATTGACTTGAACAAGAATAACCTGCTGGGCTGCTTCTCCATTCACCAAGTGGGGCGTCATGGGCACCTCTCATTCAGACACTTCCTAAAGGAATTTGGCCCGTCACATTATGACTTACATTCACAGAAAATTTCCTCCAGGTTTGACTTCTTCCTCCACCCTTCAGCATGGAAAGAAAACCAGCCTGCTTCTTTAAGAAACATGCTAAGTAGATTCTCCCGGTTTCTCAATGGCTCTAGAAGTGTCAGCCATGGTTGGCTGATGTAGTTTGCACTGGAAGTGAAGGTGAACATAGTAGAAACATGGGGTGAAGTAAAGCTGCTCACCTCATGGCAGACAGGGAGCAGGCTTTCATGATTCTTGGTGAGAAATTAGTGTTCATTCTAATCTTGTGCTATCAGCCTGTAAGTAATAAGGGTTTTTGTGTCTATCTAGTATAGGATTTCTTAGAAATTTTAAGTTTATAGCCACCATCAAATCTGAATTTTCTAAACCTTATTTGTCCAATATGTTTCTGCTACTTTCACTGATTTCTTTGTTTCTAGAACACTACGTGCATGCTTGTTAGATTGCTAACACTGAGTTTGGGGGCTTTGGCTTAAATATAGTGTTGTTTGATTTTTCCTGTGTCTGCAGGCTCAGAAATGCAATGTCTTATCAGCACAGTTTTGAACCCGTTTAGTGACTATTTCAGTTTGGATATGGAATTCTTTGGTTCTAAAGAAATGCAGGGCTTTGAGCACAGCATGGTGGTACATGTCTGTGATCTCAGTGCTTGGGAGGCTGAAGCAGGAGGGTAAAGATACTGAGGTTAAACTGAGTTATATAGCCAGATCTATCTCAGAAGGAAAAGAGGAAAAGAAATTTTTTTACAACAATTCTTTAGTTTGGATTCTATGTTTCTCTTCCCATTATGTTCATGTTTTTTCTTAAATCATGAACATCTTTATAATAGCTCTTTTGAAGTCTCTATATGCTAACTCAAGATTAAACATTTATAGCTCTGGATCTTGTAAGTGATATTCTCCTGGTACAGGTTATAATTTCCTGCTTCTTAGCATGCTCTGTAATTTTTGATTGGACACAGCTGGCATTGTGAATGTTACATTGTTGAGTGTCTGAATTTTGGAGGGAGACATGTCAGGTAGTTGGATTCTTTACAGAAAAGTAAAATGCTATTAAGACTTGTTTTGCTGCTCTTTTTTTTTGTTTGTTTTTTTTGGGTCCAGTCGTGGGGCCTGAACTCTGGGCCTGGGCGCTGTCCCTCAGCTCTTCAGCTCAAGGCTAGCGCTCTACCACTTGAGCCACAGTGCCACCTCCGGCGTTTTTCTTTTTGCTTTTGTGGTGCTGAGGAATCGAACCCAGAGCTTCATGCATGCAAGGCAAGTGCTCTACCACTGAACCACCTTCCCAGCCCTTTTGCTGCTCTTTTTGTCAGTCATGGGGCTTGAACTCAGGGCCTGGGCACTGTTCCTGAGCTTTTCTGCTCAAGGCTTTGAGCACTTTGAATCATAGCTCCACTTCCAGTTTTCTAGTTTTCTGGCAGCTTATTGAAGAAAAGAAGAGTCCCATGCTGGAGCTAGCTTTGAATCACCATCTTCAGATCTCAGCCTTCTGAGCCACTAGGATTACAGGCCTGAGCCACCAGTACCCAGCTTACCTGCTTTCTTAAGGTAGGTGTGGAGCAATGTGGTTTTAAATCAGGACTGATTTTTGTCCTCCTTTCTCCAGCAATGTTTGGAGACAATTCGGTTGTCACAATTTAGGAGGGTGAAATTGGCATTAAGTGGCAGAGGCTGGGGATGCTGTTAAATGCTCTACGGTGCCCAGGGAAGACCACATACAAACAATTACCCTCTACACAGATCAACAGTACCAAAGGTAAGAAAGCCTGGTCTAGGGTACATCTACCCTAAAACTAGTTTTATCTTGTGCAATGGACCGAATGCTTGCATCCTTCTGAATTCCTATGATAAAGGACTGGGGCTGAGCATTTGCCTAGCATGCACAAGGTCCTAGGTTCAATTCCCAGAAATACCACCAAAGGGAGAAAAAAAAATTCCAATGTTGAAATGTTAACTCCCAACATGGTACTACCAAAATGTAAATAGGTCATGAGTTTAGAGCCCTCACAAATGATTAAATGACAGAGTTCTTCCTGGGTGACTCACACCTACAATCCTAGCTATTCAGGAGGCTGAGATCTAAGGATCACCCTCCAAAGTCAGCCCAGGCAGAGAAGTTTGTGAGTCTCTTATCTCCAACTAACCAGTCTCCAATTAACCAACAGAAAGCTGGAAAGGGAGGTGTGGCTCAGTGGTAATGGTAGAGAGCTAGCCTTGAGTAAAAAAGTTCAGGTCGAAGGTGGGAATGTGGCTTTAATGGTAGAGTGCTTGCCTAGCATGTACAAATCCCTGGGTTCATTCCTCAGTACCACATACACAGAAAAAGCCAGAAGTGGAGCTGTGACTCAAGTGGTGGAGTGCTAGCCTTAAGTTCAATGACAGTGCCTAGGCACTGAGTTCAAGCCCCAGGACTGGCAAAAAAACCATAGAAAAAAGCTCAGGGACCATGCCCAGACCCTGAGTTCAAGCCCTAGTACCAGCACAAAAACAAACAAATAATAGAGAGTTGTCTAGCTCTCAGCCAGGTGAAACTACTACCAGGAGAAGGTAGTCTGCATCCCAGAAGAGCCCAACCATTCTGCTACTCTGATCTCAGGCTTCCATTCTCTGGAACCATAAGAAACTAATTTCTATTGTTTAGAAGTTTCCAGGCCTGGGAGACTATTATAGCATCCTGAAGACGTCCAACTGCTAAGATTTCCACTGAACGTTCCACGTAGTGAACAATGTCTTTCTACTCTCTGCTCTGGCTGGTTGGAACTTCTCACTTTTCCTGAACTGCTGTGAGCTCTGGAAACTGTTGTGGAGGCTCCCAGCTTTCTGGTTATTTGTCCAACCATTGTTTTCTGACTTCCTCCGACACCCTCACAGCTTACCACTTGGCCCAAAATTAAAGAAACCCCAGGCAAATAGCTGCTGCTCCTACTCTGCACAGCCCCTCCTCTCCAGAACTATGTCCTCAGATTCCAGGTGCTTCCAGTCTGAAGCACTTCACTAAGGTCTGTTGCAGTCCCTGAGCTTGACCTGTAAAGCATCTTCAGGCAGAAAGCCCAGGTGAGCAAAGGGATCTCCTCGCATCTGCCCCACATCTCTGCCCCACATCTGCAAGTCTGACCGGCCAAAGTGCTAAGAAACTTTTGTTCCTGGTTATCTTCCCAAAGATGTTTACCTAGTGAACAACTTGAAAGATAATCAAGATAGTGTCTTCCTCTGGAGCCAAGGGCAGGTTTGTGTACCATTCAGTGTGGGAAGGATAATATTCCCTCCGGAACAAAGTTCAAATGGGCTAACTGCCAATTAAGAACAATTCTTATTCTCCAAGTTCAGGGCGGCTCTTCTGTTGCACACACGCTAGCACCTGGGCCTCTACCACCCAGGGGGACTGGAGTTCAAGAACCAAATGCTCCTAGGGCAGCCAGCATTGCTGTGAACAATAGTCTTCTCTGACCCGAGTCTTGGGGCTTCTGCCAGAAACTGTAACACTGTGGCAAGCTAAGCAACTAACTTGCAAGTAAATGTTCAGACTCCTTCCCAATTCTCTGCATAATCTGGTTCTGGTTGTAAGATGTGAGCCCTCCTCCCATACACATATGGATGCATAAATGTGTGTATCCATATATAAATCTAGATCTATATACAATATGGTTATAGCTGTATAGATATATGAACTTCTCTCTGATGTCTACAGTCTAGAGTGAGAGACAAGAATTTGAGCTTTTGGTTTTGTTTTTGTTTTTTGGTCGTGGGGCTGGAACTCAGGGCCTGGACACTGTCCTCGAGCTCTTTTGCTCAAGGGCTCTACCACTTCGAGCCACAGAACCACTTCCAATTTCCTAGTAGTTAATTGGAAATAAGAGTCTCATGGTTTTGCTTACCTTGGCTGGTACTGAACTGCAATCCTCAGATCTTAGCCTCCTGAGTAGCTAGAATTACAGGCATGAGCTTGGTAGTATTGAGGTTAGAACTTAAAGTTGTACTTGCAAGGCAGGTGTTCTACCATATGAGTCAGCCTCTAACCCAAGAAAAAGACTGTGTGTATGAGAGAGACAGACAGACAGACAGACAGACAGACAGACAGACAGAAGGTCCTGGGGCTTGAACTCAAGGCCTGGGCACTGTCCCCAAGCTTTTGTGCTCAAGGCAAATGCTCTATCACTTGAGCTGCTCCACTTCCAGTGTGTATGTGTGTATGTGTTTAATTAGAGCTTAGAGTCTAAAGGGCTTTGAACCCCAATCCTCAGATCTCAGTCTCCTATCTAGGATTAAAGGCATATGCCACTAGCACCCAGCACAAAGTAGGGGTTTTTTTGGTTTTTTTTTTGTTGTTGTTTTTTTATTGTTGATCTCGGGGCTTGAACTCTGGACCTGGGTGCTGTCAGCTAAAGGCGAGCACTCTGCCACTTGAGCCACAGCCACACTTCTAGTTTTCTGGTGATTAATTGGAGATAAGACATTCATGGGCTTTCCTGCCCAGGCTGGCTTTGAACCACGATCCTCAGATCTCAGCCTCCTGAGTAGCTAGATTACAGGCATGAGCCACCAGAACCCGGCCAAAGATTTATTTTTCAAAGAAAAGCATATACATTACATCTTTTTTAACTTTAATTAATTTATTTTTTTTTGCCAGTCCTGGGGCTTGAACTCAAGGCCAAGGCGCTGTCCCTGAGCTTCTTTTGCTCGAGTTTAGCGCTCTACCACTTGAGTAACAGCGCGACTTTCAGCTTTTTCTGTGTATGAGGTACTGAGGAATCGAACCCAGGGCTTTGTGCATGCTAGGCAAGCACTCTACCACTAAACCACCTTCCCAGCCACATTACATCTTTATAACAGCAAAAAAAAATAGAGAAACAGGGGCTGGGAAGGTGGCTCAGTGGTAGAGCACTTGCTTTGCATGCTCGAGGCCCTGGGTTCGATTCCTCAGCACCACATAAGAAAAAAGCCGGAAGTGGCCCTGTGGCTCAAGTGGTAGAGTGCTAGCCTTGAGCTGAAGAGCTAAGGGACAGCACCCAGGCCCAGAGTTCAGGCCCCACGACTGGACCCCCCCAAAAAAAAATAATAGAGAAACAATATGAATATCTAGCCACAAAAAAAATAAATTAATTCTAATACATCCAAAGGTATTATAACTCCCTAGAAATGACTGTTATTTTGAAGTTTAAACATGTCATTTTAAAATGGTAGCAGTATCCAGAAAGAAATAAGGATTGAGGCCAGGAATGGTGGCATAGGCTTTCAACACTAGCACGCCGGAGGTTGAGGCAGGAAGCTCTGACAGACATATGACAGGCTAGGGGAACTTGCCTTCCAGGCCGAAGGAATAGTATCTTCAAAGGTCCTGAGACAACATCGAGCTTGGCACATTTGAAGAACTTAGGTGGTAACTGGTCAGAACAAAATAATAAACAAAGTAACCAGATTCTTGCCTCTGGCTGCTCTTTCAGAATCTACCCCAAAGGCCTTGTTTAAAACATCCCTGACCAATTAAATCAGAATGTTTAAGAGTGATGCTCAAGGGTCACAGTAACTTATACCTGTAATGGCAGCACTGGGAAGGCAGGGTCAGGAAAAGCTCAAGTTCAAGTCTACCCTGGGCTACATAGTAAGACTCTCTCAAAAATCTAAGGGTTGGCCAGACGCCAGTGACTCATGCCTGTAATCCTAGCTACTCTGGCGGCTGAGATCTGAGGATCACAGTTCAAAACCAGTCCAGGCAGGAAAGTCCATGAGACTCTCATCTCCAATTAATCACCAGAAGACCAGAAGTGGCTCTGTGGCTCAAGTGGTAGAGAGCTAGCCTTGAGCTGAAGAGCTTGGGGACAGTGCCCAGGCTAGAGTTCAAGCCCCACAACCGACCAAAAAAAAATTTTTTTTAATCTAAGTGCTGGGCCAGGTGCTGGTGGCTCACGCCTATAATCCTACCTGCTCAGGAGGCTGAGATCTGAGGATCATGGTTCAAAGCCAGCCCGGCAGGAAAGATCATGAGACTCTTGTCTCCAATAAACCACCAGAAAACCGGAAGTGGCGCTGTAGCTCAAGAGGTAGAGCACTAGCCTTGAGCTGAAGAGCTAATGGGACAGCACCCAAGCCCAGAGTTCAAGCTCCATGACCAACAAAAATAATAATAATAATAATAAATCTAAGGGCTGGGAATCAGCTCAGTTGTTTGAGCCTCTGCATATGCATGAAAGAGAGACAGAGAGAGGGGGAGAGAGAGACAGAGAGAGAGATCAACTACTGACCCATGAAAATTCAAGGAGTTTAGGTTTTATAGAAGCATTTGTATTTCAGTTAAGAAGTAATAAAAAATATACTAAAGGCATTTTATTTGCTTTCATCTGTGTATTTTGTTTTCTTTACGTACTTGTACAAAGGAGTTGCCATCTAACAAAGCAGTTTGTGAACACAACGCATGTTGGTCAATGTCACCCCTTTCAACATCCTCACCCGTCCCTCCACAACCTGCCCCTTCCCTTACTCTTCTCTCTCTCTTCTCCTCTTCATTTGTCCCCTTTTCCCTTGACCCCACCTCTCCCCTTTCAAATAGCTACTTCCCGGAGTTTATTTTGTTGAACTTTGTGATTTGTTTTTTGTTGTTTTTCTTTTGTCAGTTGTGAGGCTTGAACTCAGGGGCCTGGGTGCTGCCCCTGAGCCTCTTCGTGCTCAAGGCTAGCACTCTACCACTTTGAGCCACCGGGCCACTTCCAGTTTTTGAGTGGTTAATTGGAGATAAAAGTTTCACATGGGCTCTTCTTCCTAGGCTGGCTTCAAACTGTGATCCTCAGATCTCCACCTCCTGAGTAGCTGGGGTTACAGGCATAAAAATTCCTGCACCTGACTTGTGATCTGTTTTTAAAAGGAGCTCTCTGACTGCTGTGAGAAGACTGGATTAGAGGAGGCCAACATGTAGGAGCAAAGAGAATTGGGAAGTTCCTGAGATTGTAGAGGCCAGAGACAATGAAAGCTAGGACTAAGGTGGGGCTATGTGAAGAACACTTGGAAAGCCAGACTGAATCAGTAGAAGGAGGCCAGGTTAATGAGAGGACTCTTTAATACCGGTTGAGTACATCAGACTTTATCTGGGAGTAATGGGGTGGAGAGAGATATTTATTTTTTTTATTATGGGTCCAGTCGTGGGCCTGAACTCTGAGCCTGGACACTGCCCCTCAGCTCTTCAGCTCAAGGCTAGCGCTCTACCACTTGGGCCACAGCACCACTTCTGGCTTTTTTTTTTTTTTTTTTTTGCTTATGGGTGCTGAGGAATCAAACTCAGGGCCTAAAGCATACAAGGCAAGCACTCTACCACTGAGCCACCTTCCCAGCCCCAAGAGAGATATTTAAATTCATAAGTTAGGATTGCATCCAGATGCATAAACAGAAAACATAACTTGCAGTGGCTTAAACACAGAGCTTTCTTTTTCTCACATAAACAATAAATCTAGAAGTAGTATCATTTGTTCAGAGGTCAGGCCAATGTCACAGACGTTGCTTCATAGCTGCAACATGGCTGCTGCAGTTCCTTTGTAATCATATTCAAGACAGTAATTTTAGGAAAATTGGTGGCACTAGCTGCAATTGCATCTTTTAACAAGCAATGAGAAACATCTGCAGAAGTGTACTTCAACTTATTTTTACTAGCTATGACTCCTTCATCTTAAGAGAGAGTGGAAAAGGATTTAATTTTTTCCAAACTTCATCATGCAACAAGAACTACTAGAATTTTTGAACTTGGGAAATAGTGTGTTTTAGATAAGTACAGCCTGGGGTCAATGGAAAAGTAGAAAAGGAAGAATTAGAAATGGGAATCAACTCCTGCTATGATAAATGGGAAGAAAATTCAAATTGAAATAAAGGCAAAAGAAAGAATGAAATACTTTAGAGCGGCACCGGTAGAGGTAGATTATACCCTGAGGCCAGCCGTGGGTCGTAGGGAGAACCTATCTGAAAAACAAACTAAAGCAAAAAGGGTTGGATCAAGTGATAGAGCATCTAATTAACAAGCACGAGGCCTTGAGTTCAAACCCACCAAAAAAGAGCACCCACCTTGAGTAACCACCAAAAGAGAGCAAAAAAAGAGAAATAATAAAGAACTTAAGGATCATGTCTACTCAATGTTATAGGCATAGAGATGGGTTTCTGTGCTTTTATGCAAACATGTATCTTTTTTGTAAGGATAGAGAGATGTACAAAAATCAACAGGTATATCTGTGTACTGTCTTGGTTCTCCTCTATGCAGTGACTCTGTGTTGGGTCCTTTATTCATCAAAGACTTATTGGGCAAAAGCAATGTATCAAGTACTACTGAGAAGCACAGACATGAGGCAAGCTCACTTCCTCCCCTCAAGGAGTTTGGGCCAGAAAAGAAAACACATTCCGCCGGGCGCTGGTGTCTCACGCCTGTAATCCTAGCTACTCAGGAGGCTGAGATCTGAGAATCGCGGTTCAAAGCCAGCCCGGGCAGGAGAGACCGTGAGACTCCTATCTCCAATAAACCACCAGAAAACCGGAAGTGGCGCTGTAGCTCAAGTGGTAGAGCACTCGCCTTGAGCTGAAGAGCTGAGGGACAGCGCCCAGGCCCAGAGTTCAAGCCCCATGACCGACAAAAAAAAAAAAAAAAAAAGAAAACACATTCCCCAAATAGCTACAATGCAATGTTAATAAAATGGCAAGTCAAAGGGTCATTGAACTATAGCTGAGATGGAGAAATATGGAGTGGCTTCTGCAGAAAGTGGCATTTGGGCCTGGTTCCAAAGAAATCCAGAGAATCATTCTTGGAGAATTGGCTAGAAAGGGTGTAAAATGAGCCTGGTGAAAAGTTGACCTAAAGAATTAAGTTTTATTTTGTAGACTACAAAGTCTTTCTTGGACTCCTGTAAGACTGAAGTACTATGCTGGATGCTGAATTTCTACACGTGATTGCCATGTCTGGTTCATGCATACCTGTTTGTGAACATGTATAGATTTCATTGTGTTTTCCTGGCTGTGTGTGTCTCTTTTAATCATTTGCCTCTGTGTACATTCACACAAAACCCCATGTGCGTGTATCTGCATGTGACCAGCAGGTGGCACCACAGAATCATAACTAGCAAGGAAAAAGTCTCTCCCCCTCGCCCCCCCCCCCCCCCACCTTTCCAGCCAATTATCTCAGACCCTCATCAGGCTTTAGAGACCACCAGTCCCTTTTAGGGGCTGGGGATGCATATCTGGTTCAATCATAAGCATTATTTATCATTGTATTTCCAAATATGTACTAAATAAAACAATAAAATGCTAATGTACCCAGTGGGGGAAATGGGAGGGAGAGAGGGAGAGGGGGGAGGGAAGGAGGAGGAGGAGGAGGAGGAGGAGGAGGAGGAGGAGGAGGAGGAGGAAGAAGAGGAAGAAGAAGAAGAAGAAGAAGAAGAAGAAGAAGCAGCAACAGCTGGCGATTAGCAAAGACCCCACAGGAAATGGATTTCACAGTCACACAGTCAGGAGGGAGAGGTGATAAAATAGTAAATTCAGTCTGTCACCCCTAAGGCTACCCTGCACATAATGGTGCCTCTGAGCCTAATCTTTTCCTCCAGCTGACTCTTATTTAGTGCCTAGTGATGACTAGGACCAGGATTGTGGGAAATGCCCATCTCTGCCCACTGGGTATTACAACCTGGAAAGAGAAATGAAGCTTATTAAACATTATAGCCCCTACAATTCTCTCTACTCATGGCTGAGAATGGTACTACCCACTCCAGAGAAGGACTTGTTAAAGGAAGGAGCCTCCAGAGCGAGCCAGGAGCTGGGGTAGGGGGTCCCCACTTGGGTCTATTTAGAGACTCTGACTTCTGATGCTCTTTCCCAGCCCAACTTACAGGTTGGTTTAGGAGACTTTCCTTCTGCCATACATCCTGCTAGGCAACTCCTCCTCCCATTCCTTCCCCACCCCCAACACCTCACCTTCCCAGAGCCCAGACCTGTGATAGGTGGGTGCCCTTGTTAGCCTGGCCTGGAGGACACAGGCCTCTAATGGCTCAGGCCATTGTAGAGTTTAGAGCTGAACGGAAGGAACTCAGTTCACTCCCACCAATACACAAGCTCAGTAAAAACCCTTAGACCAAGACTTGGTGGAAGGGAGTCATAGGAGGGGGCCATGTTGAGGAACTAGGAATTAAAACATGTTTATGGACTGGGTAAGTATTCCCACCTGGGTAGCTGTTTTGCCTTCTCCCCCAGTTCTCCCAAGGTCTCACTCCTCCATTTGAGCTGGACTTGCCACTCTGGTCTAATCTGGTGTGGCTGTCTAAGGAATCTACACAGTTTGGTGAGGCACTAGGGATCCTGGTGGGACAGGACAGAGTGTGCTCCTGTGTTTCTCCCACCTTTTGTACCCACTTGTACCCCACTCCTAGCTCCCTGGATGTATTCATTCTCCTCTCCTGCTCTTTCCCCTGGAGTGTTTCCCCTGTCCACATGGCAGATGACTGACTACCCACTTCAAATTCCACTTTCCTCCTAAGGCCTTGAGTTTCACCCCAGTCTGATGCAGCCTTGCCTTCCTCCCTTATTCTTAGCTTTCTTTCCATAATGCTTTATTATTTAAACATCAGTTCCTTCCATTCAGCTCTAAACTCTACAAGGGAAAGTTGTTTTGTATTCACTCCATATCTAGCAACACACATGATCTAGCAGATCCTCAAAAAACATGAAGAGGGGAATACAACTATTTGCTATGATTGCACACAGCTTTCCATCAATGTCTAAGGAACTGCAAACCCAGTGGGTCACAATATGGATGCTCTTTCTAGGAGAAGACAAAATATACAGCTGTACTAAATATCCAGTGCCAGCTGCCTGCTGACCCCAACTCCCTTCATCTTAGACTCCTGACCTCAGTCAGTCCTCAAGGATTGACCAATCACAAGTCTCTCTTCTTCCTCCCTGATTCACAACCCTGGCTTTCTCTCTCTCACACTTCCCTATTCTCCCCTGCTATTTCCCTAGGGCTTAGCCAAATGCTAGTGGCTCACATCTGTAACCCTAGCTACTCAATGAGACCTGAATGATTGAAGTTCAAAGCCAGCTCAGGCAAAAAGTCCTCCAGGCTCCATTCAAGTGACCAATGAAAAACTGAGTTCAACATGTGGCTTAACTGGTAAGGTACAGGTGAATAAGCTGAGTGAGTGCTAGGCCCTGAGTTCAAATCCCTTACTACCAAAAAAGCAAACAAAACCTTGGGGCTCCAGCCCACAGATACATGGAGACAAAAGAGCAGGGCTGAGGAAACTCTCAGCCCCTGACACCTCCTCCACCCCCCTCCATGAGCATTAGATAAGGAAGTGACTATCAGAAGTCACTGTCTTGGTCAGTTCCTGTTTCTGGAGCAAAGATGCCAAAATCTGTTCCGTTTTCTTATGAAAAATGTAGTGACTTTGACATCCAAAATTCCCAGAACCACACTGCCCCTGTGGCCTGGCTGTGACTATATGGCTGTATGAAGGGTCTGCCAAGGCCTCATGGGGGAGAATGCATTAGAACACGCCTGGCTCAGGTCTCCAGGCTTTATACAGAGCAGGCTCAGAAGAGAATTTACTTCTAGGCCCTCACCTGGCAAATAAGAAGAGTCTGGAGAAAGTGAAAAGCTGGTCAGTTGGAGTCCACATCACCCAGGTGATGTGGGTTAGTTTGGCAAACTCCACCCCTATCCTGTTTTGAGCTAGAAGCCATTCCATTCTGGAGAAGAGCAGGTACAGCCAAGGTCATTTCTGGGCCAAGCCTGCACAAAGACCTTTCCTTCTGAGCCCCAATGCCATTTGGAGTGGCTGGATAGTACATTTTATATGGAATTAGAACCTTTTGAGCCTTGGGCTGAGAAATGAGGTGAACCAGTGTGGGGAGTATGGGGAGTAGAGGTGGAGGAGGGCAGCATAGGTAAATAGGTGTGCATCAATTAAGGCAAGTTTAGAGTTGGAGCTAGGGTAAGAAAGAGTGAAAACATTAAGATTAGGATCAAAGATGGATGTTCTGGTGGTCTTTTAGAGTCGTCTGGACCCAGCCCATCCTGGAGAAGGGAGGTCAGACAGGGTCTGGCAGCAGGTTGTCTATGTATGCAGGGTATAAAGATTTGTGCTTTCGGAAGTGGTGCTGTGGCTCAAGCTGTAGAGCGCACGCCTTGAGTTGAAGAGCTAAGGGACAGCGCCCAGGCCCAGAGTTCAAGCCCCACGACCAACAAAAAAAAAGATTTGTGCTTTCTAGAAAAGTTCACATCAGACTTGTTTTTCCTGTTGCTGTTTGCACTGGGCTCCTTCCTCTTTCTTACACTCATTTACTCAAAAGTGCTTAAGCAGTGTCCTTCCTGTAAGCCAAGCACCACTGCTAGATAGTGTATAAGAGTCAGCCAATCCCTGCCTTTGTAGTTATTGTCCACCTTGGGAGGTAAATATATAAGCACATATTCACAATGGAGTGTGAAAGGTGTAAATCCAACGTGAAAGTACTTGTGAAATGGTGAAAGCTGATGGAAAGTAGAATTCAGCAGCTGGAAGAGGTCAAAGAAAAACTCATTGACAATAGAAGAAAATATCTGAGCTGGAAGCCAGAGAAAGGAAAGCAGGACCTTCCAGACTGAGCAAAAGCAAAAGAAGGAGGGAGATGGTGGGTTGCAGCTGTTTCCAGATGTGAGAGTTTAGGGTTGTTAGGTAAAGACAACACCTTTCAGAAGGTCATTTTTTATTGGATCAGGCACCAACAGAGACAGAGGAAGGATCTTAGATCTCACGGAGGGATCAAAACACCAGTGGGCCCCATCTACAGTCCCCCATCACCCTTCCCATTGTGTCAGTGGAAATACAGGGGCTTAAATTTCAAACTCTACTATAAAGCCATAGTATTCAAAACAGCTTGGTACTGGCACAAGAACAGACCTCAGGACCAATGGAATAGAATTGAAAACCCAGAAATGAACCTACAGACCTAAAGCCATCTAATCTTCGATAAAGGAGCTAAAAAAATAGAATGGAAGAAAGACAGCCTCTTCAGTAAATGGTGCTGGCAAAATTGGTTAACTACTTGTAGAAAACTAAAGCTAGAGCCTTATATATTACCCTGTACCAGAATCAACTCCAAATGGATCAAAGACCTCTTGAAGTCAAAGCAGACACTCTGAAAACATTACAGGATGGAATAGGAGAAACCCTAGGTCTCCTTGGCACAGGCCGAAATTTTCTTAATAGAGACCCGGAAACACAACAAATCAAAGAAAGGTTGGACAAATGAGATTGCATGAAATTGCAGAGCTTCTGCATGGCAAAGGACATAGCTAGCAAGATCAATAGAAAGCCCATGGATTGGGAGAAGATCTTCATTAGCCATGCAACAGACAAGGGTCTCATATCTACAATATGCCTGGAACTCAAAAAATTAAATCCCCCAACAACAAATCTTCAAAGAAACAACTGCCCAATAAATAATGGGCTAAAGACTTAAAGAGAAACTTCTCTGAAGAGGAAAGAAGGATGGCCAATAGACACATGAAGAAATGCTCAACCTCTCTAGCCATAAAAGAAATGCAAATCAAAACAACATTGAGATACCACCTCACCCCAGTTAGAATGGCTATATCAAGAACTCTAATAACAACAGATGGACAGAAGGGAATCTTACTGCATTGTTGGTGGGAGTGTAAACTTGTTCAACCACTTTGGAAAGTAGTATGGAGGTTCCTCAAAAGACTCCACATAGAGCTCCCCTATGACCCAGCAATCCCACTTTTGGGCATTTGCCCAAATGTTTAAAACAAGACCACACTAAAGCTACCAGCACGACTATGTTTATTGCAGCCTTATTTACCATAGCTAAGATATGGAACCAACCCAGATGCCCCTCAGTAGATGAATGGATCAAGAAAATGTGGTATATATACACAATGGAATTCTATGCCTCCATCAGAAAGAATGACATTGCCCCATTTGTTAGGAAATGGAAAGATTTGGAAAAATTATATTAAGTGAAGTAAGCCAGGCCCAAAGAAACATAGGTCCCATGGTTTCCCTTATTTGCAATAACTAGTATATGTCTGAATCAAGCAGAAAAGGTCAGTTAAGTTGATGTTAGGAAAATTTACCCTAAGATATGTATTCAAATGTTTTTTTTCTTTCATGCGATTGTTTCTAACACATTTATAAGATTATTTCTTTGTTGCTTTGTATGTCCCTCCCCCACAGTATAACAGTTTTCACTGTATTTGATGTTGTTATAATTTGTGGAGGGGATGGGAAAAAGCAAATCGTTTAAATAGGGATACAGGTGGACCCATTGCAACAATGAGATGTACAAGTCATTATGTCAAAAACGAACTTTACAACTTTGGTAGGTGGGGGAGGAGGGTTGGGGGGGGAGGATGGGATGGGAAGAGGAAACAAAGGAGGAGGCTACAATGCTTGATAAGAAATGTACTCATTATCTTGCCCATGTAATTGTAACCCCTCTGTACAGTATTTTCACCAAAAAAAAAAAAAGAAAGAAAGAAAAAGAAAAAGAAATACAGGGGCTTTCTAAGCTCAGCTGACTCCAAGAAGAATTTCCATCTGCTCCTCTGCGCTGCAATACTGCACCCTTGAGGAGTCTCCTTACTTAGGCCTAGGTCACCCACTACCCACCTCAGGTCCTCTTCTCCCTGTGTCTCTACTCTCTGTACCCCATCTGGCCCTTAGCACCACCAGGAGGCAAATGTCCTCAGGGACCCAGTCTAGAGAAAGGCCTGCATAGAGATCCCCAAAGGCTGGGTCTAGACAATTTGGGGACATCTGTAGCCAGGGCTTTCCTTCTGCCACAAGCAGAGTTCAGATTCTCCACATGGGGGTCACAGCTATTGGGTGCTATCTGTGGTGGGGGTGGGAGGCTGACATAGCATCAGCTGAGGCTGGGGGTATGCTATGCAGATGGCAGAGGACAAAAGTCCTGTCAACCCGCAGGCCTGAGCCACAGATAGGTAAGGGGACAAGAGGCCAGGCTGCCTGTCTAGCTATGGAGTTCTGGAGACACCCCCCCCCCCCCCACACACACCTCTTGCAGGCGAGGGGAGGGGGGGAGAAATCGTTCCCAGGCTAGAAGCAGCCCGAGGCGGCAGGGGAGAGTGGCACCAGGGGCCATCAGGGGTGCGTGGCCCCTTGGCTGTCCCCCTAAACCCCGCCCCCTCCCCGAGGGAGGGAACTGAGCTCAGCAACAAGGGAGGAATTCCAGCCATTTCCTCTGCACCGCGCGGTATGTGGCCTGCTCGCTGTCCCAGCGACCGCAGCCGGCCGGGGGTGGGGGAAGGACGGGGGCGTCACCAACCAGGGCTGGCAGCTGCCTGGGTCTCAAGGATTCTCAGCCCACTGTCCGCTAGTCCCACATCGGCCTTTCCAGACCCCTGCCCAGGGCAGACGTAAGGGGAGCTAAGCCACAGATTCCACGGGCCTCCCCCTTCCCCAGCTAGTCCTTGGTGGCTGGTTTTGCCGCTGAAGATCCTGGCTTTGTCACCTAGGGTCAGGTTCCTTCACCTAACTTCCAAGCCTCAGTTTCTGTGTCTGTGAAATGGTGTGGCCCTGGGGACAGTGCTTGGCCTCCTGTGCGTTATCCTGAGAAAAGGAAAGGCCTGGGAAAGGTCAGTGGCTATTTTTCGTTTCTCTAGATCTTGTTCCTGCCCTTGACTTCCCCATTGCAGATCAAGGTCTCTTCTTCAGCCTGGTTTGTGGCTGGCCTGGGTGAGAGTGGACTTTACAAGGAGGCTGTACAACCACAACCACCCTCGCTGGGCCCACCCATGATTGCACCCCACCACAAGGGAAAATGTCTCAAGATCTCACGATGGAATGCTATTCAGCTTTGCTCTCAAACATCAGGTTGTTGAAAGGAAGGACCAAAAGACAGTCCTTCCTTCCTTCCTTCCTTCCTTCCTTCCTTCCTTCCTTCCTTCTCTCTCTCTCTCTCTCTCTCTCTCTCTCTCTCTCTCTCTCTCTCTCTCTCTCCCTATGATGTCATTGTTGTCTGAGAAGAGCCAGACAGGTAATGATTAGGGGAAACTAAAGGTGCCCACAGCAGTATCCGCAAACATGGACTCTATAGTTTTGTGTCTGCAAAGAGGATGATCTGCCACTCTTACTCTCCGGATTTCTCTTTCCAAGTATAGGTTCCCTCTCACCCCAGAAGGAGCCTTGTTTTTCAGCCTTTAACTCTTGCTAGGAGAAGTAAAGCACCTATAAGAGCCAGAGCTCTCACCCGCCTCCCCGGACCTGGAGCATGCCACCACTTCCCCTGCAACCCACACCTGCCTCACCACCCCACCCCCACCTCCACCATGTGACAATAACAGAGTTGGAAAGCCCCTAGTTTCACTAGGCCCAACCACCCACCGCTTCCCAGATGCTGCACCAAAAAGCTGTTCAGCCTCTGGGCTTCCTTCTACTGACCTTTGTTTTGATTTTTTTTTTTCTAGCCTTCATTCCAACCAGCATCCCTAAGCCAAAGAAGCAGCCCCTTGCAATGAAATGCTCCTATTTCAGTCTGACACAGTCTAGCAGCCTCAGGCTACATAAATCCAGGTAGAGACAGGTCCAGAAAGATAGTGCTATAAATATCTCAGACTAGTGGGGAAGCTGAGCTCACAGGCAGCAACCCACCCCCACCCCCACCCCCTTTCCCTGAGCCCAGCATTTCCGGCCTTCTCAGTGAAACAGGCCTGTCTCTCTCTATGGTAGGAAGAAGAGATTTCATCAGTGTCAGAGGCCTGACTTTCCAAAGTGTTTGTCCTCTGCACTGGACTCAGGGCCCTAACTCCTATTAATTGACTCCCTTCACCCCTCCTTCTCTCCCTTTAGTGTTTTTAGAAGATCTCCAAGAGATCCCACACATTGGCCAGTATTCTTTTGGGTTTTTTTTTTTTTGCCCGTCATGGGGCTTGAACTCTGGGCCTGGACGCTGTCCCTCAGCTCTTCAGCTCAAGGCAAGCACTCTACCACTTGAGCCACAGTGCCACTTCTGCTTACGTGGTGCTGAGAAATGGAACCCAGGGCCTCATGCATGCAAGGCAAACACTCTACCACTTAGCCACCTTCCCAGCCCAGGCCAGTATTCTTTAAATGCAGACCAATCAGGTCTGCATTCGTGGCTCACACCTGTACTCTTAGCTACGCAGGAGTCTGAGATCTGAAAATCCAGGTTCCAAGTCAACCCAGGCAGGAAACTCCATGAAACTCTTACTTCTAATTAACCACCAAAAATCTGGAAGTAGAAACATGGCTCAAGTGATAGCATTGAGCTGGGGGGGGGGGGGGGGTGGGAATCTAAGAGACAGTGCCCAGGCTTTGAGTTCAAGCCCCAAGACTATCACAAAAAGAGGGGAAACAATTAGACCACTCTTTCCAATGGGTGAGGAATTCTACCTTTATTTGGAAGGCAACACCTAAATTTAAAATGGAATTCTAATCTTTTGCCAGCATGTTTTGATTAAAGTAGGGGAAGGGGAGAAGAAAAGTCCTAAGCCAGGCAATGGTGGCTGATGCCTGTAATCCTAGCTACTCATGAGGCTGAAATCTGAGGATCGCAGTTTGAAGCCAGCTTGGCAGGAAAGTCCATGAGACTTTTAACTGCAGTTAACCACAAGAAAACCAGAAGTGACACTATGGCTCAAAGTGGTAAAGTGCTAACCTTAAGCAAAAGAGCTCAGGGACAGCACCCAGGCTCTGAATTCAAGCTTCATTACTGACAAAAAAAGAAAACCCCCAAACCAGGCTGGAAGTGCAGTAGACTTATTAGAGGGGAAGGAAAAAGCTGAAAGCATATGCAAGAGGGGAGGTAGTAGCCCTGCCTGCTGCTCTCTCTCAGTGCTAATCCCAGTGGAGTGGGACCTTCTGAGCTCGGTCTGCTGAATCTGGGGCTTGGTGAAGTGCAGTTTATTGAAGCAGAACCCTCAGGGCAGCCAGATATTCTACTGAGAAAAAAAAAAAAGTGAACCAGAACCTACCTGGGGCTAAAGGCACTCAGATATAGACTTTTCTGTAGAGCATTCAGAGACCTGATGACTTGGAGAAAAGGTAGAAGGTGCAAGGCGGGTGCTATGGCAAATGATTGAAGACAAATGAAACAAATCTGAACCGTCCACCAGTGTTCAAATGTGGCTGCAAAAATAAGCTGAAGATAAGCAAATGCCTATTTACTTTTAAAACATACAGGGAGTTTAAAGCCTATTAAAAGCATACTGGGTAAGTCTTCTAAAAATACTGTCACAGCCTCTCCCAATATAGGAGCTTACTCTTCAGATACCTCTAAGGAAGCATGTTCCAAGCTCTACCTCATAGAATCTTTCTTTAAAAATGCTATTAACACCTCATATTACAAATTCAAATACTGAGATCAAAGGGGCTAATTAACTTGCCATGAAATACCCAGTTACAGAGAAGAGACTTGAACCCAGAAACCACTTCCTGAGATGTTGAACCTGTAGTGTGGGATAATACTTATCTCTGAGATGGAGAAGATTCCTCTGAAGTCTTCAGCCATCTTTCACAATGAGAAAGTCTTTCCTATTATACTTGCCTGCTTCTACCAAAGTGAATATATCCTCATTGAACTTAGTTTTCCTGAGGGACCCCAGCAACCTACTCCATGGTCCTAGTAAGTAAAATTGTCCATGGGAACACGATTCCAAATGGACTCTGTCAAGTCACTAAGGCCTGAGTGAGGACCAGACAAACCCTTTGTGTGTGCAAGCCAAAAGATAATTTTTATAATAACAACAGCAGCAACAAAAATCAACCATAAAGGAACTATTGTGCTTAGCATGGAATTGATATCCTACTTTAATCCATGGGTCAAAAAGACCCTTCTCTCTGTCTCGCTCTCTCCCTCGTATTTGTTACTATTTTTTGTTCCTTACTTTTATGTTAATTTCAATTTTGTGTTCTTTTGTGTTTTAGTAGTACTGGGGTTTGGACTCAGGGTCTTGGGTTTGCTAAGTAGGCATGCCTTTAAGCTCTTTCCTATGTTTTTAAAAAGTTAAAACAATTATCAAAATTCTGTAATCGGGTAGTTGCACAGAAATATCTGGATTTTTAAGTTTCTTCCTTCAAATCTGAAGATTTAGTCATAGTAATGTGACCACCACAATCCGGCCATCCCAGTCTACATTTTCTCCCTCCCTGCTGGGGAAAGGACAGCCATCTCTCTGGCTAGAATGCAGACATTTCCCACTAAGATCAATATTGAGTCTCACCAATCATAAAAAGCTTCCTGAGAGCTGAATGAGGGAAAATGATTGCAGTACATTAAGGAGAGAAATCATGGCTCCTGCAGACAAGTCATCAGGCCATGCTGGGAGTAAGCAGAGAGTTGTAGGGCTCTAGAAAAACAGAACGATGGAAATTTGGCGTTCAGAGGGCTGACAGGAGACTAGAGCCCACGACAGAGAATCGCCAGCCTCCCAAGACCTCAGCCTCTCATCCAACCAAGCAAACACAAGCTTTTCTGAGCAACCTGGGTGCTTTTCCCCACCCCTCCTCTGGAAACACCTTGGGTAAGGACAGAAGAAAAGCCTGCAGACTATCAGATGGGCTGCCAACTCAAGCTATGAGTGAACCCAGTGGAATGGGTCTGGACTTTAACCAGAACCAAGCTATGCCCAGGAGAGGATCTGAATGAAGATGAGGCCCAAGTGACTAACCAGAGCCTGGTCAGCCAGGAATTGAAGCATAGTCGAATTTACCAAGATGAACAGCTGTATTCTCTGAAACATGGACCACGAAAACAAACGCCATCTTCACTAAATTTGAAGGCTTTTTCTGCCAAAGCAGTTTATTATACAGACAGAGAGGGGCAGAGTGAGGAAAGGTTTTGGGTGGAGATGTTGGGATAGACAAGAAGCCCTTGGAAGGACCTTTCTACTAGGTCTTGAAGCTACTTTAATCTTCTCTGAATGTCTCAGCTCTGTGAATCTTTGAACACAGACCTGTTTTGGCAATGACCCATGTGACAAGTGTGTCAACAGAGCCCCGGATGTGTACTCTGGGGCAGGGTAAGGGGTAGATGTGATAAAGTACTTTTAAGGCTTTGACAGAAACAGGAAATTCACTATACAGAGAAGAAAATCTGCCAAGCTTCTTAAAGCCAGTGCATAATATGACAGACTTAAAATGACACAATTATAGGGAAAGTAAAATAAAGTAGAGAGCAGGGCAGGAGGGAGAGAGGCCAACTCTTCAGAGGCCTTCCCCCTCTAAATAGGAAGGAATCCCTGAAACTCCTCTGATTTCCAGTCCTTGCTGTTTCAATTCCATCTGCCTTGCATGTGAAGGGCTCATCTCCTTGTGCCTTTGTCCTTGTTTATGCCAGTCTTAAAATCGCCCCAGCTGGGTGCTCGTGGCACATGCATATCATCCTAGCTACTCAAGAGGCTGAGATCTGAGGATCATAATTTAAAGCCAGCCTGGGCAGAAAAGTCCATGACACTCTTTTTTTTTTTGGTTGTGGGGCTTGAACTCTGGGCCTGGGCGTTGTCCCTCAGCTCTTCAGCTCCAGGCTAGCACTCTACCACTTGAGCCACAGCACCACTTCCAGTTTTCTAGTGGTTTATTGGAGAAAAGAGTCTCGTGGACTTTCCTGCCCAGACTGACTTTGAACCGTGATCCTCAGATCTCAGCCTTCTGAGTAGCTAGGATTATAGGCATGAGCCACCAGCACCCAGCTCCATGACATTCTTATTTTCAATTAACCAGCAAAATGCCAGAAGTGGAGGTGTAGCGTAAATGCCAGTCTTGAGAGAAAAAGGCAAGCAAGACTAATGAGGCCATAAATTCAATCCCTAGTACTGACACACATAAAAAAAATTACCCAGCTCTCAGGTCACCTCATGTCCACCTTGTTAATATCCCTATAGCTCTGATTCTTCCTTATTCTATCCTTTTCTTCCCCTTACCCCATCTTGAAACTCTTCCTCCATGCCCCATGGAGTCCACAATCCATAGTTAGCAAATCTGGAGCCTCAACTGAGCTTCCCCTTATCATCTTTCCCCAAGAACACTGGGCCTTTGCTAACTTCACTGCTTTCCCCAGAGCCTTCTCAAAAGCAGGGCCATTTTCTCTCACAGCCTGTCATTAGACCTAGAGGTGAGATGAGTGTGCTTTTAGTTCCTCTGTGTTACTTGCAGAAATACTTCTTCTCTCCTCTGCAAACCCTTGCACTCCATGTGGCATTTCTTGTCATCAGATTACACAAAACATTATTGTCTTATTCTGACACCCAGAGGCCATTTTTCCACTGTACTGGATTTAGATTAGATTCTAGATATATTCCCTCTCTCTCTGGCCCCCTACTCCTTTCCTTCCCCCTCCTCTTATCCCTCCTTCACCTTCTCCTTCTCCCTCAGAGACATTTCCAACCCCTTAACCAAACCTCTCCATCCTTTGAATTCAATCCTCAGTCCTCTCAGCCAATGACTTTCCCTTCCCTCCATTCAACTCAGAGTTGTGAATACCAACCCTGGAAACTGCTTGCCCAATCCCAATCATCCTTTGACCTCCCATCTGTTGTTCTCCCCACCCTTTCATTCTTGCCCACCGGCTTTGATACTCCTGCTGATATTCCTACTGATGCTTCAATACCAGTATCAATGTTGTCAGTCAGTATGCAAACCTTGTCCTTCTGCAACCCCTCAACTCATCTCTCTTTTTATTTTGTCATACCCACCTACCATGACATCAGACTCTACCACATCTACTCTCTGCTTATTCTCTACCTCCACACCTACAGCCGAACATGGCTAGAGAAACCCACAGAGCCATACTACATGATCTCACATCACATGCATGATGATAAAACTTAAGCAGACCCTTGATGCTGCTCAGCTGGCATTTTTCCTTGGTCCATTCACTCACCGTTGCTCTACAATGATAATGTCTTACCTTGATTTCTCAAGTCCTTAACATTTCCTTCCCACTCTTGGCTGATAATTAGGCTCTCTTTTCACTCTGAAAATAGAAGAAACCAGTGTTTTTAAGACTGAACTCTATTGCTTCCCAGCACATTTATCCTCCATTCAGAAGTTGCTTCTTCACACTTTGCCCATTTCCACCTATTACCCACCCAGCAAAGCAAAAGTTTCACCAATCCCATTCTTCTCACCTACTTCATGTCATTACTTCAGCAATTCTTCCTTTTCTCTTCTAAAATAAATTGTTACTGTCTACTAGATCATTCCCATCCACACAAGCATTCTATTATTTCTCATATCTTAAAAACAACAAAGCTTTTTAATGACTTGCACTTCCCTTGGCAGCCATTTCTTTGCTTCTCTTTAGAGCAAACTCCTCAAAAGTATCATTAATACTTGCTATTTCCAATTCTGATCCTCCACTTCTTTCTTATTTTTTTTTTTTTTTGTCGGTCGTGGGGCTTGAACTCTGGGCCTGGGTGCTGTCCCTCAGCTCTTCAGCTCAAGGCGAGCGCTCTACCACTTGAGCTACAGCGCCACTTCTGGTTTTCTGGTGGTTTATTGGAGATAGGAGTCTCAAGGTCTTTCCTGCCTGGGCTGGCTTTGAACCCCGATCCTCAGATCTCAGCCTCCTGAGTAGCTAGGATTACAGGCGTGAGCCACCAGCGCCCGGCCTCCACTTCTTTCTTAATCCAACCCTAAATCAGGCTTAGATCCTCATTATTACATAGCAATTGTTCTTGTCCAAGTTACCCTGATGGCTACATTGCTACATGCATTAGTCAATTCTGTTTTCCTCTTACGTATTTTATTTAATTGACTGTTTCTCCTTGATACTTTTCCTTCACTGATATTTACCATGGAGCATTTTCTCTCTTGATTTTCCTTCTGCCTTCTTAGTCTTTGTATTCTTGGTTCCTAATTTTTTCTCTATCCCCTAATGGTTAAAGTTCATTGTGCTCAAACTTCAGTTCTCCACTCTGCCTTTTCCATCATTCACCTCTTTCAATGATCTCATAGTAATACATGATTTTAAATACATCAATACATTCATGACTTCTTCTTTGAACTCTCAACTCATATGTGCAACTGTATGATCCATATCACAAACTAAAGGTGTTTACCACTGAATTCTTGATATACTCACCCCAAACTTGATCTACCCACAGCCTTTTACTCACAATTGATGTCAACCTTGTTCTTCCAGTTTCTCAGGCACAAAACAAACAAACAAACAAATAAACAAACTAGAATCTTCTTTGACTGGTATTGTCCTTTCATGCACATCAGTGGCAGGAATTAATATTATCTTCAAAATACATCCAGAATCCAACCACTTCCTAACCAGTTTTATTGCTGCTACCTAGTCACAGTCACTGTCATCACTCACCTGAATCAGTACTGTAGCTTTCTATCAAGGCTCTTTGCTTCTACTATTTTCTTCTACACATAGGCCCAGTGATTCCTCTGAAATACATCTGAGAACATGCCCCCTTGTCAGTCAGAACCCTTTAAGATCTCTAGCCTTAATTCTCTTAGGATAACTCCTTAATAATTTCTCATTTCTCTCAGAGTAAATACTAAAGCCTTTTCAATTGTCAATAAGATCTCACATTATCTGTCCACTCTGCCCACCACTTTGCTATCTTCTTCTATGGACATTCTTCCTCACTCATTCCAGCTTCCTTGTTCTTCCTCAAACACACTATGTATGCTCTTATATGGGAGGTCTTTGATCTATCTCAATACCCTCTACCTCCTAATTCTTGTCTCAGACCCACTTTAATGATATCCTCATTCCTTCAATGTTCAAATCTCACCTCCTCAATGAGGCCCACCTGGCCAGCTGCCCCTTCTCCTATACCTTGAAACACCTGGTCACCCTTAACCTGTACAATCTTGTTTATTTTTTGTCTCTGTACTATTTCTTACGTCTTTCATATTGTGTAATTTACATATTTGTCTTGTTTATTGTTGATTGTCTTCCCCTTCACTACAGAAATATCAGTCTATATTATTTACAAATATATTCTTAATGACCAGAACAGATTATTTGAAGACTATAAAAATGTTTTTGAATAAGTGAAAAAAAATCCAGATAAACAGAGTTATTTCCTCAGCTATCAGAAGTGGCTAGACCAACAGCAAAGGGAAGAATGAAACTTGAAAGAATGGAGATGACCATTAGCATAATTCATGAACATAGGTTATATTGAAATGAACAACTGAACTGTGGACTTAAAATTATTGGATTGGGGGGGGGGGGGAAATGCCGATAGCTCACGCCTATAATCCTAGCTACTCAGGAGGTTGAGATCTGAAGATTGAGGTTCAAAGCCAGCCCCGGAAAAGAATATCAGTGAGACTCTTATCTCTAATTAACAACTAGAAAACCTGACATGGTGCTGTGGCTCAAGTGGTAGAGCAATAACCTTCAGCTGAAGAGCTGAGGGACAGCGCCCATGCCCAGAGTTCAAGCCTCATGACTGACAAGAAAAATTATTGGATGGATAGATGATAGATAGATAGATAGATAGATAGATAGATAGATAGATAGATAGATAGATAGATATTTTTATCTACCACATATACGGTTCATAAAGGCCCTGGGCCAAAGACACGGACTTCCGCAACTCCATCATGAACAATTGCTTTTCACTGTTCTCCAACCCTATATGAGTTCATTTAATTGCAAAAATTGTTGGAGAGACAATGGAGAACAAAGTTGAAAGTACCTTGGAAGTGATGTCTTTGAAAAAGAAGCTCCTCTCTTCTGTATTTTCTAAACATATTCTGGGTAGAGGATGCTGCAGTACAAACACTTGGAGAAATCTGTGAGCCTGTTTTATCAGTGACCTGTAATCCACTGGATGCAGAAAGATTAATAATTCTGTTGCCCAGCCCACCATGGCTATGTACTAGAGGTCTTCCAGAGGCCATGCCTTCCTTTCCCATAAGGACTTCAGTCTCAAAGCTAGCTGCCAACATGTCCTTTCTCCAAAGATGCCAATGTTATGTAAGGAGCTTCTACACTCAGGAATAGGGTAGGCAGTTCTGTGGTTACCAATGCTGCAATACCCTGGGCCCACTGCCTCCAAGATTAGCACAGCACTGAAGGAGGACCAAGAACTAGGCTGCTATAATCTTCTTGCTGCTGAAATAAAGTCATGGCCCAAGAGTGTAGCAACCAGCCTCAAGCCTCAAGCTATAATAGAGGACCCTAGACTGGGACCATGGGTCTCCACCTGGCACCAGAGGTGTTCCAGTGGCTCCATCTGTGGTTGTTAGTCTCTTCACTCTCCCAAATATTAGCTCATGATTCAACCATCCCTGCCTTCTATACCTCTAACACACACACACACACACACACACACACACACACTGGTTCTTGATGCCGTTCCTATCTACAATATAAAGATTACTTGTCTGTCTCTGGCTCCTTTCAAGTCTCAGCTTTCCCTAATAATAATTAATAAATCTCATCAGCACAGCAGCAGAACAGTTGGCCTGGATTCCTCTTAGGCAGCAGTCAGGTAAACTACATAGTCATGTGGAGATATTATTTGGTCCTAAGTCTCCTACACCCACCAGCATTTCTTCCTCAGGGGAGAAGGGAGTGACATGGGAAGAGAATGAGTGGAATTAGAACAAGTCTGGGAAATGAAGGAGGCAGTGGCTATTCTGATCTCATTGCTAATGTCTGCATTGGATAGTACCCAGTTTATCGGTGAATTCTGGGGACATTCCCATTTCAGCCTAAAAGCCTAATCAGAGAAAGACAGCTGACTATAGCTAACAAGAGGGTAAGACACAAAGTCAAACAGTGAGGATTCTCTGGGATTTGAGCCAGGCTTGAAGCATTCTGTGGGAATGTAGGAGTTGGAGGGCAGAAAAATAGAACTGTATTTGGGATAGCATTTTCTTCCTGATTACAAAGGTAATCAGAAAATGATAAGGGAAAGTGGTAAATCAAATCAGATAACACATGCTACTCACAGATAGAAAAAAAAAGACCAAAAAGACCACCCCCCCCCAAGAAAAATCCCTGTGTTGTACCAACTTCTCTGTTTCTACTTTCTTCAACTTCCTATTTCATCGTGTGTGTGTGTGTGTGTGTGTGTGTGTGTGTGTGTGTGTGTGCGCGCGCGCGCGCGCGCGCGCGCGCGCGCACATGCGTGCTGTTACTGGGCCTGAACTCCAGGGCCTGGACACTGTCTCTTAGCTTTTTTGCTCAAGACTAATGCTCTACCACTCAAACCACAGCTCTGCTTCTGGCTTTTTGTTGGTTAACTGGAGATAAGAGTCTCACAGACTTATCTGAGATCTTGAGCTCTCTGCTTCCTAAGTAGAATTAAACGCTTGAGCCACCAGCAACTGGCTTCATATTCTATCTTTAGCCTCTCCTCTATCTTCTCCTATCCTTTCCACTCCTTACTCTCTTCCACTTTCAGCTTTTCTGTAACACGCTAAATTTATAAATTATTGTTTATCCATATCAGAAATTAATTCAATATCTTCTTCCCAATTTCAGATTTCCAATAGAAACAGTCATGTTGCTGAAACTTGGAACCCAATCAGCTCCAACCAAGATGGTAGGTTTTAAAACACAAACATGGCTATGGGAACTTGCCCTGGGAATTTGTGGAGGTGGAGGCACTTATCAGAAAGGGTGTCTGCTGTAAAGTGTGATGCTATGACTTTAAATTGAAAGTATGAAGAGTTGAGTGAGAGCAGACTACTGGTGAAAGATTATATGCTCTGAGATTTAATTGCTTATATGGTCACATATCCCTCAATGGTGGGATACTTCCTGAGAAACCCCTCATGAGATTGTTTCAACATGGCATGAAGTGAACTCACACAAAGCTAAAAAATGTAGGTCAAGGATTCCTGATACAATCAGGAAATGGAGTAATCACCACATGTACAAGGCCACTGCCAGAAAAACACATCATACTATTTTACAGCTACCTTTATTTTATTAAGTAGGACAATATTGATTCAGGAGTCTGAGATCTGATGATCAAGGTTCAAAGCCAACAAAGACAGAAAATTCCATGAGACTCTGCTCTCCAATTAACCAACAAAAATTAAATCTGAAAGTGGAGCTGGGGCTCAAATGATAGAGAACCAGCCTTGAGTGAAAAAAGCTAAAGAACAGCACCCAGGCCCTGAGTTGAAGCCCCAGTACCAACACACACACACACACACACAATGGTAAGCATAAAACCAGGAACATAGTTGTTTATTATCATTGTAAGCATTATATAGTGTACATAGGTATGTGCTGGGATTTTCTACAATTGGCAGCACCATAGGTTTGCTTATACCACCATTACCACAAACATGTTAAAAATGCATTGTGCTATGATATTATGAAGGTTATGAATCACTAGGTTATAGGAAATTTTCAGTTCCATTATCATCTTATGGGGCTACTAGCACCGTATGTGGTCTGTCATTGTCTGCAATGTAGTTGTTTTGTGCATGACTATAATTTGGATTGTGGCCTTGAGGACTGGAGCGCATTACATCATCTGTCTGACCTTAGGTTCCTCACCTACTCTGCACTATGGATATCATGATAATATGCACCAAACACACAATGCACCTAGTAAGCTGGTAACATGAGGTGTTTTTTTTTCATGTACATTAACTGATAGGGCTGTCTATTAGCAGGTCCAAATATCCCACCCACCGGTGGCTCACACCTGTAATCCTAGCTACTTAGGAGTTGAGATCTGAGGATTGTGGTTTGAAGCTAGGCAGGGCAGGAAAGTCCCCTGTGAGACTGCTATCTCCAATTAACCACCAGAAGACCAGAAGTGACCCTGTGACTCAAAGTGGTAGAGCACTAGTCTTGATCACAAAAGCTCAGGGACAGAGCCCAGGCCTTGAGTTCAAGTCCCATGACAGGAAAAAAAGAAAGAAGAAATGGAGGGAGAGGAGGGGGGGGGGGAGAAGGAGGGGGAGGGGAAGGAGGAGGTGGCGGCAGCAACAGTGGCAGCAGCATCTGGGCAAGTGGCTGGTCAGCTTGGATCTCCAGTTGTCCTCTCACACACCGTCTCAGGAGTAGGATGTTTGGGAAAGAAAATAAGCCATGAAAATCTGTGGCTCTAATGGAACTTTAGAGATCATGGGTCATTTGTGCCAATCACACTTCCTTCTGTTCCTAGAGATTTAATATCTACCTATTGAATACCATGATTTGGAGAAGACAGGGAGAAGAACTGGTTTCAGCTGGTCACTATCTTTAAATAACAAGGGGCTACAAAACTTTTTTTTTTCCCCAGGGCCTTACGCAAGCCGGGTGGGCGCCCTTCCGCTGGGCTAAACCCCCAGCCCCTACAAAACCTTTAAATACAAAGGAGACCATGTGTAACACATTAGTTAAAAGAAGATTTAAATCTAGTCTTTGACCAGTCCCAACGCTAATCAATATGCTTTTCTACTCTCTTTGAACTTTGAGTTTTCTGGCAATAACTAGAAAAATAAAATTTAAAAAAAATCTCAAAATCCATCCAAAACCATCATCCAGACAGCCCAGCTTTAACATCCCCTCCCTCCTGTCAAACACTGTTGATAGAAGTACTCTAGTTACCACATTCATTCCAGTGGTGATTCAAATTCTTCTGCCAAAGGCGGGTGGGGGGGAGGAGGGGAGAGAATGGGGGGGCAGTCTGAAAGACAGAAAATTGTTCTTGTAACCACTTAATAACAAATCCTGGACAAGGAACACAGAGCTGTGAATATGGATTTACTCTTAGCCTTTGTGGTTGCCTTCTCTGTATTTTCACTGAGAAGCATGAAGGAGCTCATTTACATAGCAAGGTCAACTGAGATGGAAAATAACCTATAATAAGAATTTTGAGGAAGAATTTTGCATTAAGCACATCAAGAGAACTTTGTTAAAACTACCAATTCTCATATACACACGAGATTGGTTTGTTTAACTGTGTTGGTTTTAGGTAGAACTAAGCTACGCTTCCCTTCCAAAATTCACATACTTGATTTGGGGAAACAAACAAACAAACATAGTTTGATTTACTAGGCCAAATTGGAAAATAAATAATGAGCAGGAAAGATGCACTCAGTGACGGAAGCCAGCTTTCCTAGGAAGATTCATGACCATGCCCTCATGCTGTCTTGGAATTCATTCCAGCAGATTTTACTATAACTCTAAATCATTTCATACAAGGGCTGCTGTTCACAGTGCTATCTTTGCTTCAAAACAAGGAAATTCAGGACAGGCAATCTAATCTTCTTGCTATCTGGGAGAGAGATCAACCTATTTTCATTAAAACTGAAAACATCAGTTAAGTGGCATACTACACATTAGAGTGTCTGCCTCAGTATCTTTGGAAAATAGAGTATACACAATCGTGGGTTGTAGCAACAGTAATTAACTGGTTTGAGTTGGGTTAATCGAACGTAACCTCCTAAAGCTATTCTATCTATTCCAAAATCTGTCCAGAAAAATGTAAGAAAAATCCAGCCAACATTTCTTAAAACATTCTCAGATATGCCTAGCCAGTGAATCCTTCTTCTTACCAGATGTATAAACATTTATATAAGGCAGGGACTCATAACTTGGAATGTGTAATCAAGGGTGGTGCTAATACAGTGTTCCTCTTTTTTACTTGATTGACCTCTTTATTAAGGTCATTGTTCCTTGGCAATGTCCCTGGGATGAAAGGACTTTGAAAGGTCATCTGTCCTGAAACTTGGCATCACTGGGGAGAAGCTGGTTAGAAATGCAGAATCTTGGTCTCCCTTACTCTCACTGACTCATAATCCAATTTTGACAGAATCTCAGGTGAATCATATGTACATGGAAGGTTAAAATATGATACTGTAAGTCATTTCCTTGCCTTTGAACAAAACTGAACACACGAAGAAACCATCCTGGTTCTGCCAATGTCAAGCCCTTTATAGAGTGCCCTGTTTGAGTCATTGAGAGGAAAAGGGAAATATACTTACTTAAGGAAGTCTTACATAACTTACATAATAAAGTTAGCAACTTCTTCAATATATTCAAGTACCTTTTCTTGGCAGCTCTGCAGACCAGGTCGAAGGAAAAGAGAAGCAGGAAATTAAGTGGACTCATATGACAAACTCAAATAAATTAAGAGTAGTACAGAAGCTGAATCCATGAGGGATAGAAGGAGGAATTTCACCAAATTACCAGATCCAAAATTGTCTCTGCACCATGGGTGATTTATTGTTCTGGAAGCTTAAAGGCTTGAGACTCTTGCTGTATTTTATGTCCGATTAATAATTTAAAAAAAAAATCTCATGCCTCCTTGTGGCTTAAAATGAATGCCTTGGAATTACTAGAATGAAATTATTAGATGATTTATATGCTCATTCTATAGTTATCCTGTAAGTTTTATACTTGTAATGGGACTGGAATCTGGACAGTAGACAATTCCGTGGATTAATGGTAGCTCAATTGTAAGGCAAAAGCTGAAGGATTCAGGAGAGTTATATATGTGTGTTCCAGTGATCCTCTAATCTAGCTGTACATTAGAACACCTGCATAGCACTTTAAAAAAAAGTTTATTTGATGCTGGGTGCTGGTGGGTCATGCCTATAATCCTAGCTACTCAAGAGGCTGAGATCTGAGGATCATGGTTCAGAGCCAGCCTGGGTGGGAAAATCCATGAGACTCTTATCTCCAATTAACTACCAGAAAACCAGAAGTGGCACTGAGGCTCAAGTAGTAGACACTCACCTTAAGCTGAAGAAGAGTGCAGGACAGCACCCAGGCCCAGAGTTCAATCCCCACTACAGACAAAAATAAATAAATAAATAAATAATTCTTGAGATACAATTGACACAAAATAAGCTACATATATGTAATTGAATAAAGTTTTTTTGTTTCTGTTTTTGCCAGCTCTGGGGCTTGAACTCAGGACCTGGGCGCTGTCCCTGGGCCTCTTTGTGCTCAAGGCTGGTGCTCTATCACTTGAGCCACAGTGAGACTTCCAGCTCTTTCTGAGTAGTTTATTGGAGATAAGAATCTCTTGGACATTTCTGTCTGGCCTGGCTTCAAACCACAATCCTGAGATCTCAGCCTCCTGAGTAGCTAGGAATACAGGCATGAACCACTAGCACCCAGCCTAATATTCATTTTTTTAAGTGTTTTGTGTTCCTAATTGTTGAGTCTTCAGAGTTCTTTATATATTCTGCTAACAAGTCTGTTACTAGATAGATGACTGGCAAATGCTTTCCCCCAATTTTTATTCTCTAACAATGTGTTTCAAAAAGTAGAAGTTCTTCATTTGGTGAGGTCCAATTTATTAATCTTATTTATTTATTAATTGTGCCTTCAGCATTTAAGTTTTACATTTGTTTTAGGAGGTTCATCTGTAAATGCTTACTATTTTCTTTCCTTTTTTAAAATTTTTATCTTAACATCAGTTGTGGGGCTTGAACTCAGGGACTAGGCACTGTACCTGAGCTCTTTTACTCAAGGCTAGCACTCCACCATTTTGAACCACAGTTCCACTTCCAGTCTTCTGGTAGTTAATTGGAGACAATAGTCTTACAGCCTTTTCTGCTCAGTCTGGCTTTGAACCTCGATTCTCAGATCTCAGCCTCCTAAGCAGCAGGATTACTAGTGTGAGCCTCCAACACTGGGCTCTTTTACTATTTTCATATGGTCATAAATGCATTTATTTATGCAATTTCAAATTTCTGTTTGTTGAAACTATTTACAAGTGTGTTTTTATGTTGTTTTTATCCTGTAACATTTCTTAACTCATTTATTCTGTAGTTTTTTGTTTTTTGTTGGTTGTGGGGCTTGAACTCAGGGCTTGGGCCCTGTCAAGCTTTTATGCACCAAGCTTGTCTGTAGTTTTTTGTTGTTTTATTTTTTTTGTAGATTCTATAAACTTTTCTATATAGATAATTATGTTGTCAGAGAATAAAAACAATTTTTCCTCTTATCCATTCTAGACTTACATTTTTGTCTTGCATTATTCTATGGTAAAATGTGAATAAAAACAGTGACTGGACAATCTTGTGTCATTCGTGGTCACAGAAGAAAAATTCACAAACTTTCCCATTAAGTATGATATTAGCCTTAGTTTTTTTTTAGCTCTGGTCTCTCTCAAGCTGAAATTTTCTACTTTGCTGATAATTGCTTTATTTTAAAGTCAGAAATAAAAATAAACATTAAATTAAACCAGAAAAGAATTTTTCTTCAGATCCTTTTTTGTAGTTATTGATATGGCCATATGGATTTTCTTTTTAGTCTGTTAATATAGTAAATATAATGGATTTTACAAAGAAAGGTTGGACAAATGGGATTGCATGAAACTGCAGAGTTTCTGCATGGCAAAGAACATAGCTAGCAAGATCAATAGAAAGGCCACAGATTGGGAGAAGATCTTCACTAACCATATAATGGACAAGGGTCTCATACCTAAAATATACTTAGAACTCAAGAAACTAAATCCCCCAACAACAAATCCTCAAAGAAAAAACCACCCCATCAACAAGTGGGCTAAAGACTTAAAGAGAAACTTCTTTGAAGAGGAAATAAGAATAGCCAATAGAGATATGAAGAAATGCTCAACTTCTCTAGCCATAAAAGAAATGCAAATCAAAACATTGAGATTCTATCTCACCCCAGTTAGAATGACTATAATCAAGAAATCTAATAACAACAGATGCTGGAGAGGATGTGGCCAAAAGGGAACTCTACTGCATTGTTGGTGGGAGTGTAAACTTGTTCAATGACTTTGGAAAGTAGTATGGAGGTTCCTCAAAAGATTCTGCATAGAGCTCCCCTGTGACCCACCATCCCACTTTGGGGCATTTACCCAAATGATCACAAACAAGACCATACTCAAGCTACCAGCACAACTATGTTTATTGCAGCTAAGATATGGAACCAACCCAGATGCCCCTCAGTAGTTTAATGGATCAAGAAAATGTGATATATATATATATATATATATATATATATATATATATATATATATATAATGGAATTTTACGCCTCCATCAGAAAGAATGACATTGCCCCATTTGTTAGGAAATGGAAAGACTTGAAAAAATTAGTTTTGCAATATAAGTCAAGGACAAGCAGAAAAGGTCAAAAGCTATGTACATATGACCATATAAGATGATGTTAAGTGAAATGAACCCCAAGATAGAGACACAACTGTTTTTTTATTTCTTGCTATTGTTTTTTACCATATTTACAACGTTCTATGTGATTTTTTTTGTTTCTTTTGTATGTTCTTCCCCCATGGTATAACCCCTGCTTTCACTGTATTTGGTGCCCTGCATCTTATATATACATTTTTCTAATTGGGGAGGGGAAGGGAAATAACAAAATGCTGAAATAAGGATACAAGCTGACCCACTGCAACAATGAGATATACAAGACACTATGTTGAAAACGAACTTTACAACTTGAGGGGGAAGGGAGGAGTTGGGGAGGGGGAGTAGGGAAGGGATGGTAGGAGATAAACAAAGGAGGTGCAACAATGCTAGATAGGAAATGTACTCATTACTTTACTCATGTTACTGTAACCCCCCTGTACCCTTTTTACATAATATTAAATTCCATTTGTTCAAATTTACTAAGTGGTTTTGCATTTATACTCATGAGGGATGCTAGTCTGTAGTTTTCTTTTTTGCTATATGTTTGTCTGGGCCTGGTATCAGAGTAGTGATAATTTAACTGTCTGACTTAGAATATCTTTCTTCCCCTTCAATTTATTTGAAATATTTGTACATAGAATTTGGATTGTTTATTCTTTAATCTTTTCTTTTTTTTTTTTTTTTTATTGTAAAGCTACTATACAGAGGGTCACAGTTACATGAGTGAGGTTATGAGTACACTTCCTCTTGAACATTGTTACCCCCTCCATTGTTTTCCCCCTACCATCCCCTCCCTCCCTCCCTTCCCCGAGGTTCTTTTTTTTTTTTTTTTTTTTTTTTTTGATTGTGATTAAATGATTACATAATTTCAAAGTCACAAGTTCATTCTAACTTCCCTGGAGCAAATTGTCTACCACAGTCTGTAATATATAACAGTGTTCACATGTTATATACCATATTTGTGATCAGCAGCATGAGGATATTTAGTAGTGGTTCAACCAGATGAGCGGGAGTTCTTTGTTTCTTAAGTCCTGTTAGTTTTGTCGTATCACTAACCTTTTGGATTTAGCATCCACTTATGAGGGAGACCATGTACCGTTTGTCTCTTCGTTCTTGGCTTACCTCGCTCAACATGATTCCTTCTAGCTCCATCCATTTCCCTGCAAATGCCATTATTTTGTCATTTCTAATGGCTGCATAATATTCCATTGTGTATAGATACCACAATTTTTGGATCCACTCATCTGTGGTGGGGCACCTAGGTTGTTTCCATATCCTAGCTATTGCGAACAGTGCTGCAATAAACATGGAGGTGCACGTGTCCTTGTATATTGGTTCCTGTTGTTCAGGGTAGATGCCTAGAAGTGGTATGACTGGGTCGTAAGGGAGGTCAATCTTTAGCTTTCTAAGGACCCTCCAGACTGCTTTCCAAAGTGGTTGTATAAGTGTACATTCCCACCAGCAGTGTAATAGGGTTCCTCTTTCTCCACATCCCCTCCAGCATTTGTCGTTGGCTGATTTGTGGATGTGGGACATTCTGTCTGGGTCTTTAATCTTTTCAAAGAACTCATAATCTCATAATCTGGAGCAAAGTTTTCTTTATGGGAATATGTTTACTACTTCAGTTTCTTTAATCAACATAGAACTATTCAGATTATCTTTTCTTCAGTAATATCTGTTGTAATTTCTTTGAAAGGGTGTCTCACTAAGTTTTTGGCCTATGCTAGCCTTGAACCTTAATTCTCCCAATCTCTGAGTCCTAAGTATTGAGGACTACAGATTTGATCCAATTCACCCACTTCTCTTCTATGCTTCTTAACATCCCCTTGGCAAGACTCTTCACTCCACCAATTACTTCAGGTTCTTGGGAAGCATGACCCTGTTATCAGTATTTCCTTTTTGTAATCCACCTAAACAATTTAAATGTACAGCCAGGTTTGTGAACTACTGTTTTATAGCCCACATATGGATTCAACAGATTCATGAAATGAACAGTGAAATCTATTAGAGGCCAAATGTACTTGATTATTTTAAACACATTACCTTTTTTTGGGTGCTGGTCCTGGAGCTTGAACTCAGGGCCAGAGCTCTCATCCTGAGCTTTTTTTGTTCAAGGATAATACTCTACCACTTGAGCCACAGTTCTACTTCCAGCTTTGTGCTGGTTATTTAGAGATAGGCTTTGAATTGTGATCCTCAGATATCAGCCTCTTGAGTAGCTAGGATTACAGGTGTGAGCCACTGGTGCCTGGCTTTAAACACATTATTTTATTTAATCTTCACACCTGTCTTTGAGGAGGCATTATTCACTCTTATTTTACAGAAAATGAAATTAAATGTTAACAAATTGTCTGAGATTACACATCTAATTAAAGTCTCTCTGAAATTAAACTTTAGGTTTTCTAACTCAGTTTATTGCAGTTATTTATATTTTTTTTCTTGGAAATGTGTCTACTGACTTGAAGTCTATCTGTGTTTCTATCCTATCCCAATATAGTGTTTTGGGTTGTGGGAAGGAGCCACATCTGATCTAAACCTTGTAATTTTCGCTGGACCTACCACAGTTTTTGTATCCTGGAGAGGATTCTAAGATCCTTCATTTCCTTCTTGAAAGATCTAAATATCTGAGTTCAAATGACAACATAGTAGTCATCAATCCACACTTTTCATGATCTACCCATAATCTAGGTTTCAACTAGGCTCTGATAAACCCTGACACACAGGCTCTTCTCCAATATCCTCCCCAGGCTACATAACAGCCTGCTTCACACCATTAATGTAAAATATTGGTTGTCAGGAACCAGATTTTTGCCCTGAGCTATCCCACAAGTTAGAGTCAAGGGTTATGAAACTTGAGGTGAATGCATCTCTTATGTGTAAAAAGTTGTTTTATTTGTGTGACTCCAAGTATTGACACTCTATGATTAATTAACTTGGCCAAGGGTTAATTTTTTTTAACTAGGAATGACTTAAATCATTCCTCTAACTAAATTGCTTAACTAATCCTTTATACTTTTCATATTTTCCTAGTTATTGCCCAAAGTTACAGTGAAACCATAATTAATTCAGACTCTCTGGAGGCATGACCCAAGCATCAATATTTTTTAACTCATCTGAATAATGTAAATGTACAGCACAAATTAAGATTTCAGTATTCTTTTTCTGTTTCTTTTTCAAAGGTATTACTATTTAAACAGAAAGACGATCTTAAAACTATTTTAAAAGAAAAACAACAGTGGAGTTGTAACTCAAGTGGTAGAGTGCTTACCTAGCAAGTACAAGGTCTTTGAGTTCAAACTCCAGGACTACCAACAAAAGGAAAACAAAAACATCACCTATATTTCTATCACAAATGCAATCACTTTTTCTTCCCCCAAACTGACTCCATTTTTAGTACAAAATATGAATATCGTATGTGACTATAATCATAGCATTCATAATTTTTGCGTTTCACTACTTTAGCTAACCTTGCTTACTGAACACCTTTCCTTGCCCCTGCATCACCTTTATCTTCATTATCTTTGTGGCTGCAGTTTTCCAGGTGTTTTCGTGAGTTCATTTAAGCATGGCCCTAGCCACTGTGCATTTTCACTGTTTGTACTACGGTAAGGTTCTTTTTTTTTTTTTTTGGGGTCCGGTGTGGGGCCTGCACTCTGGGCCTGGGCGCTGTCCCTCAGCTCTTCAGCTCAAGGCTAGCGCTCTACCACTTGAGCCACAGCACCACTTCCGGCTTTTTTTTTTTTTTGCTTATGTGGTGCTGAGGAATCAAACCCAGGGCCTCAGGCATGCAAGGCAAGCGCTCTACCACTGAGCCACCTTCCCAGCCCTGTACTATGGTAAGGGATTCCATTCTGCTATCAATATCTAATATGAAGCCAGATATGAGGCTCACTCTTGTAATCCTAGCTACTCAGGAGGCTAAAATCTGAGGATCGCAGTTCAAAGCCAGCCCTAGCAGGGAAGTCCATGAGACTCTTATTTCCAATTAGCCACTCAAAAACCAGAAGTGGCACTGGGACTTAAGCAGTGAATGATAGCCTTGAGCACAGGGAGGCTCAGGGACAGTGCTCAGGCCCTGAGTTCAAGCCTATAACTAACAACAAAAAAATTAAATATATATATATATGTATATATATATAATGAACAAATATTTCCCACTTCTTTGGGATTATTTCCAGTATAGACATTTTCAGGAGTGCTATTACCATGTCAAATAGTTTGAATGACTTGAAGAGATGATGAACCCTCTAAAAAAGGCAATACAGGTTTTGTTTGGTCTTCTGTTTTTTACTTTTTAAGACAGCAGTTCACTATGTAGCCTACGCTAGCCTCAAACTCAAGATCTTCCTGTCTTCACTTCCCCAACGCTGAAATTAAAGGCATGTTCCACCACACCAGAACCATGTTGTATCTTAATTTATAAAATGAATTATGGTACAAAAGGTTGAAGACAGTTTCTAATACATTACTCATTCTGTGTTCTCTTAGCATGCCAGGTTATGCAAGATCAATACATTTACTTCATCTTTTTACTTTTTGTTTGATTTTGTGCCAGCACTGGGACTTGAACTCAGGACCTCACTGTTTTGCTTTGGCTTTTTTTGTTCAAGGCTGGTGCTCTAAGCACTTGAGCCATACCTGCACTTCTGGCTTTTTGCTGGTTAATTGGGGTTTAACAAACTTTTCTGCCTGGTTGGCTTTCAACCTGAATCCTCAGATCTCAGCCTCCTGTATAGCTAGGATTATGAATGAGCCAGTGGTGTCTGGCTTCATTTTATTTTTTATTCCACAGAAAGCCACTAAAAAATAAACAAGCCAATTCCTCCCACATTTTAAATAACAAGCTTGTGAGATAAATCTTCATAAAGTCCAAAACAAAACCACAGAGCAAACCAAAGATCCACATCCTGAGATAAATATCATCTTATCATTGAATTGAAGGACACAATGTGTGTGGTAGACAGGGCTATGGACAGGGGGTTCAGGTCAGATATGATTGGAACGCCAGCATCACAGTTGTCTCCTAAACCAGCCTTTGGGAGCTGAGTAGAGGCAGCGGAGTTGAAAGCCAAACACAGACAGCAGCTGTTGAGGATGTAGGCTCTGGACAGAGTGGATAGGGAGCTGGGTGTGGTCACCCATAAGCCAATTTCCACCCCACCCAACAGGCCTAGTGAGTGAGGCTAGGAGAGAACTTCCCATGCTGCATTCCAGCCTTCCTTGCTGGGCTTAGTGACAAGGCTGCAAGATTCCTGATAGGATTGCACACCACTCCCTCAACACTGTCACCCTCCAGAAGACACTCAGGCTTCTGAGAGAACCAGGCCCAGAGAGCCGAGATGCAAGACTCCCCTGTGATTTCCAGCCAGTCTAGTTACAGTCCTGGATATGAGGTGCCATTCAGTCCTCACCACCACCCTTGAGGGACTGAGTGATGCTGCAGGGCATATAAAAGTGCTATATGGCATAACCAACGCTGTCCCCTTCTGCTGTTTGCTAGGACAGCCCCTTAGGTTGAATTCCTGAGCAGGGGATCTTCATTATTCATCTCAACATCTGTTTTCTTGGAAACCCTCACTGCTCCACTCTCCAGAAATAATCTATCACACTTTTCTCTTGGTTGAAGTCATCTCATAAAAACTTCTATCATCAAATTTCTTTTTTTTGGGAGTCCGGTCATGGGGCCTGAACTCTGGGCCTGGGCGCTGTCCCTCAGCTCTTCAGCGCAAGGCTAGCGCTCTACCACTTGAGCCACAGCACCACTTCCGGCTTTTTTCTTTTTGCTTATGTGGTGCTGAGGAATCGAACCCAGGGCCTCATGCATGCAAGGCAAGCGCTCTACCACTGAGCCACCTTCCCAGCCCCTCTAGCATCAAATTTCTTAAATTAGGATCTCTACATCATTATGGAACAAGAGTCAAGAGGGAAAGAAGGATTCGATGCTGAATTCTCTTTTTCTTCCTCTCTTTTAACTTAAAAAAATAATTTCAGGGCTGGGAAGGTGGCTCTGTGCCAGAAGTGGCGCTGTGGCTCAAGTGGTAGAGCGCTAGCCTTGAGCTGAGGAGCTGAGGGACAGTGCCAGGCCCAGAGTGCAAGCCCCTCGACCGGACCCCCCAAAAAAAATAATAATAATTTCAAACACATACGAAATGAAAATGGAGTGAGAAATCCGCATATACTTACTCCATCTTACACAGCCTCCACCTGTGCCAATCTCAGTGCACCTAGTGCCCCCACATCCACAACTGATACCAAAAACAAAACCCAAAAAACAAAAAAGAAAAACCCCTCCAACATCTAGATCAGGTCTTTTATCTCTATGGTCTCAATGAATGAGTCCATGGGCACAGAAGAAGAAGTAAAATGGCAAAGATTCAGGGAAGAAAAAGTTGAGCTTTTGCTAAACAGGACAAGGATGGCCTGTGGTGCATTATATGCAGGAATTAATAAGGTGTCTCTAGGAGAAAGCTACATGACTCTGAAGATCATTGTACAGCCTGTGAGCCACAGCCACTCCACCCATCCAATCAGAGGCTCCACATAGTCTGTACTAGCTCTCCATATATCATTTAGCCCCTTCAACTGGGTATTTGTGCCAACACACATCTCTAGGGTTCAATCAGTCCACTATTCACCTGCAAAGCATCTAGAGAAAATGGGCCCCAGAGTCCCTGACATGTACAACTGCTGTGATGTCCAGGGGCCTGCTCAAGGCCATGGTAAGGGATGCAGAACCTCTCCATGGGAGGGGGCTTTCCCTGATTGCACAATCATGCACAGTAAAGTATATCCCAGATATAGCCTCATTTCCTTCACTCAGAAATACTTCAGCATGATTTTCTAACTGATAAGGATTTTCTTTTTGAACATAATCTCAGCAGGAATGCTTACGTGGTATCTAGTATATAGTATTTAGCATATAATATTAGTACAATAAACCATGGAAATGCTACATCTTTTATTTCATCAAATCTCAGCCAACAGAGAAACCATTTTGGAAATTCCTCAGGAGGTTGAGATCTGAGGATCACAGTTCAAAGCCAGCCCGGGCAGGAAAGTCTATGAGACTCTTATCTCCAATAAACCACTAGAAAACCGGAAGTGGCACTGTGGCTCAAGTGGTAGAGCACTCGCCTTGAACTGAAGAGCACAGGGCCAGCGCCCAAGCCCAGAGTTCAAGCCCCACGACAGACAAAAAAAAAAAAAAAAGAAAGAAAGAAATGCCATAGCCCTAAGATTGCTATTTGCATTTTACTGACGAGGAAAAGTTCTCCACCAGCTCCAGATAAGCTGTGCCTGGCTGAGAGCGTGGAGAGGAAGCAAAAGCAGAGATGTGTCAGAGCCTGATTTTTCTCCACTCACCCCACCCCCAGGTACTCAGGATGCTAAAAAGGACATTGATTCCTCATCTGAAAATCACCTAACAGCAACAAAAGACCTACTTCACATCTTAAAGTTCTGTTGTCATGCTAGAAGCACCCAGATCATATGCAAGTAGTGCCTGTAAAAATATACACCATTCAACAGATGTGTTTTGGAAAATCCAGTTTACCTGTCTACTAATCTGATTACATGCTTATGGAGCACCAAGAAACTATTCCTTCATACAAAGCAAAGCAATCACAGGATAAATAGGTTTGTTTTCTATGTGCTCTTCCTTTGTAATTTTTGCATCTAGCCTGTATAGATCTTTGCTTTGGAGAGCTGGTCAGAGTAGTGACCTTAAGACTTCACCTCAAGGACAAGCTGATAAACCCATTCCAAGTGGACAAAATCCCATCAGAGTTTCTACAGTCCAGGCCTATGTCAGCCTCCTAGGCAGTCACAATGAACTGTTGATTTTCCCTTCAAAAACCTGTCATGGCCTTCCTCTTGGTTCTCATCATTTCGTGTAAATGTGTACGTACAAAGGAGCTGCAGGAGATACAGTTGTGAGTGGGATTCTGCATCACAAGAGAAACAGGTAATTTGCACCCAGCTCGCTAAAACATGAGTTCATAAAGCATTCCTCCATCTGAAGCACCCTCGAGATGTCTTTATGACTCATTTCATGACTCAGTTTGCTCCTTCCAGATCTTGGCACACAGGCCTCATGAGCAGGTGGTCAGCCCCTGGCCACTGTATCTCAGAGAAGCAACCCATAATCATCCCCAAGTTTTTTGTTCTGCCTTGTTTGTGTCTGTCCATACCCTTTAGCCCAGCCTGGTACATGTGGATTATCTATTTTCAGTTTGGTTACTGCTGTATCCTCACCCATCCCCACTGCACCCAGCACAGTGCCAGATTTACAACAACAACTCAACACAGTTGCAGAATGAAAGATCTTGGGAACAAGATGGTGAGCTTTTTTTCTATCGCCTGTAGGCTGTGATCACAGAATGCTCCTTTGGGGAGAAGGGGTTCCACGGGAAATCTACGGGGAGAGACCAGTGAGTCTTTACAGCCAGCACTCACCTCCAAACCTAATGGCAGTGTCTTTCTCAAACCAATATGCTCTGGGAATAATGCGGAACGGAACGTGTGACTACCAGCTCCTCAGCAGTGGTGGCAGCAAGCCTTTGTTCCTGGACTTTGTTTCTGCCCCTGGGGAGCTACGTGACCTTTCCCAAGGGCCCAAAGTTAACAAACTTTCAAGCGTGTTTGCTTGGCGTTTGCTTTAAGAATAATATATCCCTCTCTGAGCTACCCCACTGAACGGTGTTCCTTCAACAACAGAAAGATTTATTACTTTCTTCCCCCACAGAAAAACCACAGAAATATTTCCTTCTTGACTAAAGCAATACGTTCCAAGTTTCATTAAAGAACAGGCCAGATGCTTCCTCCTCGCCAGTGTGGGAAGAAGCTGACATAAAGAACATTTGAAATTCTACCTCAGCTTACCTGCCTCATACCTTATTCCTTTCTGACAGATCTTCTTCCTGTTTCCCCAAGGTCAGAGCTATAGGGCCTGCCTTCCCAGGGTAGAGTTGGGGCTCTGGATCCTTCCTTTCTGTCCCTGACCCCTATATTAATAATAGATACCTCTTATTGAATTGCACTTCTGCTATCAACTGGGTATAGCACTTAACTAATTGGCTCGAATGTTTAACTCTCCACACTGGAGAAGACGTGACTGCTGTCCAGACAGCCCCCATATTCATACCAGCATGATCTGTCCTCCTGCCTCTATCACCAAACATCAACTGTATATTTGCAGAAAGGGAGTTGTCTTCTTATCTCTAGAGTCTGGCCATGCTGCAGCCTGTTCTGCTTTCACCTGCTCCTAAACTACACACCTGGCCAAGGCCTCAGCTCCCAGTGCAGTGGACTTTGGTCTGTGACTCAGGGCTGCCATTTCTCTTGATGTGACACTGATGGTGGCCTCAGGGCTGTAGTAGGCAAGATAATGATCCCCCAAGAATGTCCACATCCTGGAACTTGTGAGTGTGTTACTTTACCTGGACTTTGTAGATGTAATTAAGTTAAGGACTTTGAGATGTGGAGATTATCAGGGATTATCCCAGAATGCTCAGAGTAAGCACAAAGATCCTTATAAGGAGAAGAGGAAGGCAAGGTGGGAAGAGCCAGTCAGAGAAGTGTGAGGATGTCTGCAGACTTGGGAATGATACAAGGAAGGGCCAAGGAATGCAGGCCATCTCTGCAAAGTGAAAAGGCCAGGAAGCATTCTCCCCTAGAATGTACTGGGGTGTGACCCAGCTAGCACCTTGATTTTCAGTTCCTTAGGACCACAGAACCAGGACGATAACATATGTGCTGTGTTTTAAGTCACTACAAGGGGTGATACAGGAAAGCCACACTGTTCTAGATGCTAGAAATAAAGTAGTGAATACAAAAGACAAAATCCTAAACCATTGTTTTCATTCTAAAGGAATATACCTTTCATGTCCTCACTGAATAGGTTTTACCTAGCCCTTGCCCTTTTCCCCACATAGCCTGATCTATTTTATTCAAATGATCCAGAGTAATCTATTCCTCACAGTCTGAATTAGTCAAGAATCATGCATGACCTATAGTTACACAATTCCCAGAGGTTCATGTCTCCAGGTCCTGTTTCTTGTAGGGTCCCTCTGCCAGTGTGAGGTCAAGAGAGACCCTTCCTTGATATTCCTATGATCGTCTGTACCCCTGTAGCTCTTAGATCTCTCTCACACTCACACACATTACCATAATACAACACAGCCAGTCTCAATCTAAATCCATATTAGTGAGGAGATCTTGCTAAAGGCAGCAAATATATTCTACCCAAATATATGCCTTTATTTACTTTTGCTATGCAATACAGATCCAGTCAACTTTTCTCACCTGTAGACTATGTCCAGGCCAACCTATGTACTAGAAATGCTACACCTCTCTGTGTCTATAAATGGCAAAACAAACAAACAAACAAACATTCATGATCACCCCTACTATCACCCAGAGAACTGATGGAAACTGGGTGGATGTGCGTTTTTGATGCACTGAGCCACATCAGATTCCTACTTTGGCCTTCAAGAATTATGAGGTCTCCCTTCTAGTTATAGGAAATAAGCCTCAAGTATAAGTACTTTAAGGGGATGCTAACGATTAAACTCATAGTCTCTAGTATGCTAAGCCTACACTGTACCACTGAGCTACAGCATTAGCTTTCTTAATCACTTACAAGTAGCTCTTTCCTTCCTTCTTATGTTTTTTTTTTTTCTTCCCTAACTTAGAAAGACAATTCCGTTCAAGCACAGGCACCTCAAGCAAATTACTTTGATTAAAATAAACTATAACTCTAGGCACTGGGGAATTTCAGAAGAAAGAATTGTTGGCTGTAGATTCCAATTAAGCTTACCACCATTTGCTCTGTAATGCTGGTTACAGAGTAATTACTGTAATCCAAATAACGATATATTTTTATGTGTTTACTAGGTGCCAGGAACTTTACTAAGTGTTTTCCTTTCCTTAGCTCATTTAATCCTTCTCAATGAGTTTGGGACTATAATTATCTACATTTCACAGATGAGGAGATTGTGGCCATGAGGGATTAAGAAAATTATTTTACGATAACACCATTAATAGGTGGTAAAGCCAGAGCTCAAATAAGGGTTTGCTTGACAGTCACACCCAAGCCACTGATCCACATGGCTGTGGTATGCTTCAGAGACTGGTAAGCAATAAAGGATGCACCTTCTGTCTCTTTCTATTTTAAAGGGAAAATGCTAGAGAAAAAGAGGAGAGAGAAAGAGAGAGAGAGAGACTCATGAGCAACCCTGACTACTATGAGAATTATAGACAGATGAAAAGAAACCTGAAAAGCCAACAACCAAAAACAATCTATAAAGATATATAGTTAATTGATTGAGCAATGGTAAATTTGGAGGTTTGTGGTTTACTAAAGTCAAGAGCAGTGTGGAAGATAGTGGCAATAGTCCTTGAAAATGTCAAGGACTGCCACCTCCATTTAGAGGCCTTTAATAAATGAGAGTCTAAAATACTCTAAAGAGAATCCCAGCAGAGACTATTAGCCAAGAATCCTTGGCTTACAAAATAACAGGGGCTGCTTCTTCCCAAGTTACCATGCACAGAAGCAAAACTTGGCAGAATGTGAAACAAAAGATTTTGATCCTGTTCCTACCATTGCTTCCAGAGAAGGATGCAAAACAAACCACTGGGTTATACCTACTACTACTTCTGTGTACCGAGACTCTGGAAAAGACTCTTACCCTGTTCTCTGTCCCGGGCAATCAACCCCTCGCTGAAAGAGGCCCCCTCAGTGACCTAAGTACAGAGCAGGATTTTTCTACACCCTCCCCCTTTCCTGTAGAGTTCTTGGGTCTGAAGAAAATTTTCTACATTTCATCGAGCTGATGCTCTTGACACTATTTTCATTGAGTAATTCATGGTGATGTCACACCAGCCAGGCTCTAAGGGAAGCCCTGCTTTTATGGGTTGGCTCTTAATTTAGGAATTTTTATTTTCTGACTTCCCTCCCTCTTTTGCTGGACTCTACTGCTTTTGAGGCAAGATGCCTGAGTGGTGAAGTGTTGCCTGCTTTTTTGAGAAAAGGAATTCCTGCTGGTTGAGAGGCAAATGGTTGAGTGAAGGCAAAATACATGCCTGTAATAGTACATCTTAATTGGAAAGCTGGCGAGGACCGATGTGTGGGCCTGCTGTGGCTCAATTACTCTGGATGGTCCGTGGAGCTGAGCTGAGCAGATGAACTGGAGACACTAAGAACTGGTGGTCATTCCCTATAACCTGGGGAACCATCTACCTCCTCCCCTGCACCTGGGTAATTCCACTGAATCAAATCACTTGTCTGTGCACTGGTCTGTTCGTAGAGACAACAAAGTTTGGCAAAGCTGGCCTGTGAAAATCTAATCCAAACAGCATGTCGGCTGAGCTCAGCGGGGTGACTCATGTGCAGTGATGTGTGAGGCCAGCAAGTAAAGATTAGGATCTGGCCTGCCTGCCAGCCTGCCCTTCACTTCCTTTGATCAACTCTTGATGGTTTTTAATTCTGCAGAAGCAACTTCCTGCCAGCAACAAGCAGCTTTCAGTGGATGCTGGAGCTGGTTTCTATGCTGACCTACTTGTCAGAGGCAAGGCAGGCGTGTGCTGGTGGCCCTGGGACTGACATCCTGGGCTCCCAGCCTGCCTGGAGCCCAGAGGAGAGCCTCTTTCACTGAGGTGCCCATGATGACATCAGAGGCCTGCTCCTTAGCCAACACCAGCAAGGCTATGCGTGTGAGCAACCTGGGCTCAGAACCTGTAGGCATCAGTTAGAATCACTAGGCAATAAAGAATCATGCCGCTCTCTTTAGGAGATTTTCCTTTTTTGGGGGTGCAGGGAGGGAAGCTGAGGCGTCTCTAAGGACAGTATCTGGAATAAAATGACACTCTCTTTCAGTTCTTCAGAAATACCATTTCACATCTGTTTTGCTCAAATTGGAAGTCATTTGGAGTATATTACTTTCTGGAACTGTCCTCTCCCTGCATAGTTGGAATGTGTTTGCATCTTAATTCTTTCAAATCCTCTCAATTTTTAGTGCCAAGTAGAGCACCTGTAATTGGGGACTATGCTTTCTCCTTCCTTTTTTTAAAATGTCCTGTCTCATTTTGTCCTTCCTCTCTTTCTCCTGTAAGGAAGGAGAACAGGGATTGTAACCCTGGCTGTATGTTGGAATGAGCCTGAGAAGGGATGTGGCTTTAAAAAAAATCCATGTGTCAGGTCGAATGCTACAACAATTCAGACTGGAGGGTAGGGCCAAATGTCGATAGTGTTTAAAGCTTCCATTGTGCAGCCAGTGTTAGAAATCACTGAGATCTAGGGCTCTCTGGTATCAATTGTAGGCTTGAAGAATGGTCCTTGGGGTCACTTTGTCCTCCTACCACCATTCAATGTGAGATCTTCAGGGGATGGATATATACTATAACCTGGTTAAGGTAAGATACTATTGGATGGGATAACTAGCCTACATAGTAAGGAAAAATTGAAGCATTTATCATCCCACTGAGACTTAACACAAAGAATGAAAGTAAAGGATTGAAATACAGAATAGCTAAGTCTTGACACAGAAGCAGGAAGGAATGGTTCGGCACACAAAACAATGACCAGCCCAATGGGAATTTCTGGGAGGCAGTTTTGTCTGGAGTGGTAAAAATGCTGTTGTGCTGATAAAATAAGAACCCCTGGCTGGATTTTTCATTTCACAGAAACAACAAACAATACAATATTTGTGGACATAGTTAGACTTCCTGAATGCTCTGGTTGTGAATGGCTGCATAATGACTTCGTGTGTTTTGTGCTGCTGTAACAGAATAAAGCAGACTGCGTAATTTGTAGGGAAAAGTTTGTCTTGTAGTTCTGGAGGTTGGAAAGTCTTAGTGAGAAGGTCCAAAACTAATGAGGGTCTCTTTCTTGGTATGTCATAACATGACAAATGGTAAAAGGTAGCTTATGGAATGAGAGAGAGAGACAGAGAGAGACAGAGACAGAGACAGAGAGAGAGACAGAGACAGACAGAGAGACAGAGAGAGGAGAGAGAGAAGCAGGAGGAGAAGGAGAAGGGAGAGAAGGACAAAGAGTGAAAGAGAGGAAGCAGGAGGAGAAGGAAGGAGGGAGGGAGAAATAAGAAGGGGGGAGGGAAAGAGGGAGAGAAAGACAGAGCTCATTCTTCCTTTCATCAGGAACCTACTCTCAAGATGACTAAGCCACTTCCACAACAAAGGAATTCACATGACCTTAATCATATTAAAGGTCCCACCTCTCCATTCTGTTGCATTGAGCACTAAGTTCCACGGGAACATTCGAGAACATACTAAAGCAATAACATTCTGGTAGACCTAGTTTGGGGGCAGCCAGAGAAGAGACTCTCAGGTAGTAGATCTCATGTGTGTATTACACTCACACATACACATTCACTTTGGGGGTTGTAGGAAAAGCATGTAGCCTTTTGAGGTTATATCAAGGACTGCTACTGCCATTTGGTGGATGAAGACCAAGATGCTAAGTATGCTGTAATAGGTAGGATAGTTCCAATAAACGTCTGTTTAAAATATCAATGATGATAAGTGTGCAACTCATACCTATAATCCTAGCTACTCAAGGTTGAAATTGGAAAAATCTCTGTTCCAGGCCAGCCCAGGCAACAAGTTTGCAAGATCCTATCTCAACCAATAAAACAGCTGGGTGCTGCCGTAGCATGCACCTGTCAACGCAGCTATGTGGAAATCGTAAAAAGGAGATTCATGGTCTAAACTAGCCTGGACATAAATATGAGACTCTATTAGGAAAAAAAAACAGCAAAGAAAAAAACATGACCTTAAGAGTACTTTCACAGTAAGTGCAAGGCCATAAGTTCAAACCCCAGTACTGCCCACTGCCAAATGTCAATAGCACCTAGACCAGTTCCACCTACTTCATGTTTAATGGTTAAGTATCATTCTTCTGTAGTTGCCTGAGAAGGCTAGGAACTGACTACTTGGAGCGGTTCAAGACCTGCCCACAATAAAAGAGCTAACCAAAGGCCTCAGTTCTTGCCTAAAGCATACTGTAGTCCAAATCAAACCATATAAACATTCTAGCCGGGCGCTGGTGGCTCATGCCTGTAATCCTAGCTACTCAGGAGGCTGAGATCTGAGGATTGCGGTTCAAAGCCAGCCCAGGCAGGAGAGACCGTGAGACTCCTATCTCCAATAAACCACCAGAAAACTGGAAGTGGCGCTGTAGCTCAAGTGGTAGAGTGCTCGCCTTGAGCTGAAGAGCTGAGTGACAGCGCCCAGGCCCAGAGTTCAAGCCCCATGACCGACCAAAAAATAAATAAATAAATAAACATTCTAATCACCAAAGCTAAATCCAAGCCTTCAAAGCTTGCTCTAAGTCACACCTCTATCTGGAAGCTTTTCTAGCCTGCTCCAGACTTCATTGATCTAGCTCATCAATCTCTAAAGCCTTCTTTTTCTTCTAATTCAAAACTTGAACATGTAAGCCTGAAAGTTCATCTCTCCAACAAGCTCAGGTATATGAGGAAAGTGTGATCAATATCTATCTGGGTGACACTGGACAACTTTCTGATTTGTTGGTTGGTTTTACATTGCCTGCTCTTCTTAAAAACTCTAATGCAAGGCTGGAGATGTAGCTCAAGTGGTAAAATGCCTGCTGAGCAAGAATGTGAGGCTCTGAGTTCAAGCCCTGGTACTATCACAAAAATAAATGAATAAGTAAATAAATAAACAAGCTATAGTATAGCTGAAATGGGAGTCTGTTAAAAGTGAAAGGTGAGCTGAGAACCCACATAGAGGAAGGTAAAGACCAGCGACCAAAGATAATTCTGTAAATAGATCCTAAATTGAAGTCTGGGCTTCTTGAAATAAAAAGGGAAAACACTCGTGTTTATGTCTTTCTTACTATCTGGGGGAAAAAAAGGCAATGTTTGCTGATGGAATCCTTTTCCTTTGTTCAATTCTAAGTAAAATTTATCAAATCCTAAGATCCAAGAGAAATAGAATAATGTCTTCATTTGAGTTTTTCAAAAGAAATAAGAATGTGAGTTGTTTTTCCTGGTGGTTTTTTTTTTTTTTTTTTTATGTTTGCCCACTGAGAAAATCAGAGCTGTAGTTTTGGATGCTGGCTCAGGGAAGGCCTTTTTGTTGTTGTTGGTTGTGGGGCTTGAACTCAGAGCCTGGAAGCTGTCCCTTAGCATTTTTTGCTCTACCACTTTAAGCCCCAGCTCTACTTCTGGTTTTCTGGTGGTTAATTGGAATTAAGAGTCTCAGGGATTTTCTGACCAGGCTAGCTTTGAACTGTAATCTTCAAATCTCAGCCTCCTAAGTAGCTAGAATCACAGGAGTGAACCACTAGTGTCTGGCAGGGAAAGACTTTTTTGTCATGAACTATGCTACTATATTATAAACATATTAGTTTTTAGCTATCTTCTCTCTCTTTTTTTTAAGCTATCTTCTTTTGACAGTTGAGAGATTTTATGAAGACTTGGTATGTGGCTCCCCTGGGATAAAGAAAAGCTGGAATGGTATGAGAACTTTGTTTGTGGTGAGGGGTATGGGAAAGAATATGATAGGAGAACTCCACTTGCCACCCTATTTTCCTCTCCTCAAGCTCAGACAAGCAAAATTATCTGCCCTGCCCTGAGGCCACTTCCTGAGGCCACATCCTCAGGAAAGGGATAAAGGAAAACAGTGTGTCACCAACAGTCCACCCTCGGGTAGAGTCCTGAGAATGGCTTGAGAGATCTTCGCCTGACCCTATGATCATCCTTCAATGAGTGTTACACTTAGGGCTAGTTGGCTTCTCTTCCAAAGTCAAGGAACAAATAATTAGATGACTCAAAAAAGACTTTCCGTTTTTGGTTTTATGTGAGGCTTTTTTCCCCTTCTTTTTCTTTCAACCAACTCCCTTAATGGGTAGGACACTAGAAAAAACAAAAACATAAACCACAATTTTATTTTTTAATCCTCTCCAGACATTATCAGTGAGAGGAAACGGCAGCCTGGAGCTTTGAGGCTCAGGAGCTATGGGTGGCTAATGAACACGTACATCCCTTCTTCATTTCTACCCTCCCTGCATCTTGGGCAGCTGCCCAAGCACTTGGTAACTGGTGGTGGCAAAATGCTGATAAGCATGTCAGGATCCAATCCATATATGATCAAAAATCTAAGCAATAGTTCTGGGATGAGAGGTCAAGGCCAAAGACACAAAGCTCTGACCCAGGCTTTGGTCTTTTGTTTCTAAATGGCATCAGCTTCTGTTTCCTTTTGCTGGTGTGGAAAGGATGATGGAGCAGGCAGGGCTGATCCAGCTACAGGCGGGAAAGCTGTCTTGAGTCTCCTTACACTATCTCTCTTTTCATTGGGGCTGTGAGGGGCTCTTGTTGAACAGAAGGAGGTGGCAGAAAAAGCTCATCCATTTCTCTATCTGTATTACCTATGCTTGCTTAGTGGGGTCAGTGGCCTGTGGGTTCTTGCTGAAATATATATTGGGCTCATTTCTAATTCTCTGGTAGCCCAGCAATGTGGACCCTAGCCCTCCTCTCACATAGGATTACAGGAAGATGGTTTAGAAGGGTCATGCTGGCTAATCAGTATCTCAGCTCTCTTCCTTGATTTAGAATATTTATGACTTCATGAATCTTGGTGCCCTAAAAAAAGAACCCCAGGTATTTAGCTCAACAATAGTGCACTTTCCTACCCTGTGCAAGACACTAGATTCTATCTTTAGTACTATAGGGGTAGATAGAAAACCCAAAGGCCAGACATGCTTCTTTCTATTCTCCTCTGAAGGTAGACTATGAGCACATAATTTAAACCTGGCCAAGCAGGTATACCTATTCCAGATGGAATCAGAAGGTACTGGCACCAACCAGTAGGTATCATGGAAGATCCTCTCTTGGGGACAGATTGCATAGCAACAAAAATATAAAGGTTCATTAAAAGAATAATAGTATGTCATGTGCATGGAAATGATGGTCTTAGAACAAATCATGTTAAGTGAGGTAAGCCAAGCTCAGAAAGACCAACAGTGCATGTTTTCTCTCATATGCAGAAGCTAGATCTAAAACACACCAGGGCATGATAAATTATACAGGTCTCTAGGCATTCATACACAGTGAGACCAAAGGAAGACACTCTTAGGGGAGGAACATCAAAGTGCAATGCTTCTGTATAAAGGCACTGATTATATCAAATAATATTTATCTAAATGAATTCCAAGAAATGGAAATGAGATTTTTTTCTTTCTTTTTATCTTGTTTGTTCATTTATCTGTCTTTGAGAGAGGAAAAGAGGAGTGAACAAATGCAGCAGTGGTACTCAGTAGACAATGTGTTGAAAATGAACTATATGAACTATAGGCAAGGATGGGGAAAAGCTGTGAGAGAGTAAAAGAAAGGGTGACATTGTCCCAAAATAGTCCAGGCACTGATGGCTCATACCTATTATCCTAGCCACTCAGGAGGCTGAGATCTGAGGATCTCAGATCAAAGCCAGCCCAGGAAGAAAGTCTGTGAAACTCTTTTTTCTTTTTGCTCAAATGGTGCTGAGGAATCGAATCCAGGGCCTCAGGCATGCAAGGCAAGCGCTCTACCACTGAGCCACCTTCCCAGCCCCCTGTGAAACTCTCATATCCAATTAGCCACCAGAAAACCAGAAGTGGTGCTGTGGCTCAAAGTAGTAACCTTGTATAAAAGAAGTTCAGGAGCAGTGCTCGGGTCCTGAGTTCAAGCCTCATGATCAACAACAACAAAAAAGATGAAAAGAAATGTGCTCATTACCTGTCTTATGATACAGTAACCCCTCTATATATAACTTTTGTAATAACAATTTAAAAATTAATAATAAAAATATACATAGGCTTCTAAAGCAGTAGGGGGGCATAGTGGCATTCAGTGTTCATGTCTGAAGATGATGATAACACTATTTATGATCCAGCATTGTGCAGCAGTAGCTGTGGTGATCTTACCAGTTCTATATTGTGATAGAACTGTGATTCTTCATTCCCATGTTTTTTAGGCTGTTTTTCTAAAACTTCTGATTCTGAGTTGCCCAATAGCATTTCAATAATTTCCTCAAATCAGTCAGGTTAGTTTCTGTTACTTGCAACCAAAAGCCCTGACTCTAATCTAACTGCAACTGGCTTTGGTCAATTGTTTGCAGATGTTTTGCTTTTCTTTTTCTTTTTCTTTCTTCCTTTCTCTGCCTGAATTCTTCATGCCTATTCCCTCCTGGAAATTCCACAAGCAAACAGGAAAAAAAAAAAAAAAGGAATGAACATACAGAAAACTTGAACACAGCTGGGAAGCAAGCCAAGTAAACACTCAGGAACTTGAATGTTAGTTAAGTTGGGAAAATACACAATTAATGGAATAAAGGTTGTGAAATATCACCTTTTGTTTTCTCCATCTGAACTTTGTTAAACCATGAAATATGGTATAATGACATATAAAAATCCATGTAAAACTGGGTGCCAGTGGTTCATGTCATACTCCTAGCTACTCAAGAGGCTGAGATCTGAGGACTGAAATTTGGAGGCGGCCTAGACAAGAAAGCCTGTGAGACTCTTATCTTTAATAAACAACTAAAAAAGCCAGAAGTGGAGCTGTGGCTCTGGTGGTAGAGCACTAGCCTTGTGCAAAAGAAGCTCAGGAACAGTACATAGGTCCTGAGTTCAAGCCCCAGGACTGGCACAAAAAAAAAAATCCATGAAGATATGAACCAAGATTCTCTTGTTTTCCTCAGTACCTAGGTATACAAAGAAGCAGTAAAGATAGCAAAAGGATGCTGATGGAAGTTTTGGAAAGAGAATTTAGGGAAGAGAAGCTTAATATAGCCAAATGTCTTTTGTTAATAAAAAAAAATGCCCTAACTATGTGAGAGCTAAAGATTAAAGCCTGTGAGTTGAGCCAATACTGCATAGATTTGTTGGTGCTGATTGAGGAGTAAGAGCCTGGAGCTTTATCCATCAGACAGTCAAAAGCATAGATGATACACTCCTAGGCAGGCAGAGCCTGACTTGGGTCCAGCCCAGACAGCATGCCTGTCCATTTCTTCTTGGAAGGCTGCCCCAAGAGTGCCTGCAAGCTGAATTGAGACACCTCTCCAAAAAAGCATTTTGGATCTGTTTCAAAGGAGTTGACAGTATGGGAGTGGGAAAACTATCTGAGGATAGAAAATCAAGAGCAGTTTCGGGAATGTTGACCACTGACCATAACTGTGTCAATACATATCTGGTAGTAAGCTTAGTTTTGAGTAATACTCTTAGCTTCAAGTCCTCAGGATACATCTGTTACACACTGACTCCGGTTCTCATTTTTGTTTGTGTAATTAACTAGTGAAAACTCACTGTAGACATGTCTCTTAACTAACTTTATTTCTCGGTTTAAAAATTCCTGATATTTCATATAGGGTTTGAAGTAGCTAACTCTCCAACTTCTTGTCTAACATGTGACATTTCTATTATTTCCCATACAGACAAGAGTCATAGGTTCTTCAAAATATTCTTCATGTAGCTATAGCTGGCCAGATAGGCTTTCAGTATGGCCATGTTCTAGAGTCCAGGCTACATTTTCCTAGGAATTTTATTGAGTCAGGTTGGAAGGCTAGCAATGATCAAATTCAAAGGTAGCTAATGCTGGCCTCCTTTGACATACAATCATATTGTCAAAAACTTTACAGAATAAATTTTTAAAATTTTAATTCATATGCACACATTGCACAGTTAGACATCCAATCAGTCCTGTGTTATAATCAATTGTGGGTTTTTGTTGTTGTTTTTGTCGGTCATGGGGCCTGAACTCTGGGCCTGCATGCTATCCCTCAGCTCTTCAGCTCAAGGCTAGTTCTCTACCACTTGAGCCACAGTGCCATTTCTGGCTTTTTCTGCTTATATGGTGCTGAGGAATCGAACCCAGGGTCTCATGCATGCAAGGCAAGCACTCTACCACTGAGCCACTTTCTCAGCCCATAGAATTAATTTTTTAAAATTAATTTCTCTCTCTATTTTTGCTGTTCCTGGGGCTTGAACTCAAGGACTTCACACTGTCCTTGAGACTCATTGTGCTCAAGGCTAGTGTTCTACCACCTGAGCCACAGTCAGCTTTTTCTGGGTAGTTCATTGGGATTAAGAGTCTCATGGACTTTTCTGCCCGGGCTACTGTGAACTATGATCCTCAAATCTCAACCTCCTGAATATCTAGGATTACAGATGTGAGCCATTGGTGCCCAGCTATTATTAATTTCTACTGATGGTGCTCAAGATCAAATCCAAGACCTCATGCATGCTAGGCTTTTACACTATCTACCTGAGCTACACCCCAGCCCAAGTTATAGACCCTTTAAACAGCTTTTAATGCTTAGGTTTGCAGGTGGTGCTGGGTTTCCAAGTAACCTATTTCTAGCCCAGAGTAATCTCCAAATGCACACTGATTAATAGGAGATGGTTATAAGGAACACTTCTTATACTGTCAATGAAGTACCACATACATACATACATTTTTTTAAGTCTGTTCTGTTCAGCTTAGTTTTAGCATGCAGAATCTATGATAACTAGTTTTCCTTCATGGGGGAGAGGGAAGGGGAAATAGGGGGTGTGCTGTGTCTTTTGCTCTGAGCTTTAAATGACAAGCAGATCTAAGAGTCATAGGGAGAGCAGACAAGGATGGTCATCTTGTTTCTTCTGCTTCCTCCCTGGGGAAGAGGCTGGCTAAAGGAAAGAGAGATGGGAATGAAAAAACAAGTAAATCCCAGCAGGGGAAGCAGGGAAGGGAGATGGAATGGAAGCAGAGGATTGAGCTCAGCTGCCAGCAAAAAAACCTGATGCCCTGCATTGCTCTGCAGAGAGAAGCCAAGTCTTCCTAAATCCAGGCGCCCTGACATGATTGCGAAAGCCACACCCATCAGCCCACAGACAGCCAGTGCTGCTCAGAACCCGTGAGACACCTTGGGAAGCCACCCAACTTTCTGGAGACATCCTTGTAAAAGCTGCTTTTCTGGATGCTGCAACTCCAGCATGCGGGTACCCAGAGCTGGCTTACAAAGCTGAGGAAATGTTTTTGTCTAGTGAAAGTTCATGGCCGAAGTTTTGTTCTCCGTTTTGTTGCAGGACTGATTGCCAGCTCTTCTCCTAGTGGTGGCAGGCAGGGTGAACAGAGCACTCAGAGGCACTCAGAAAGCTTTGATGTCAACAGAGGTAGGCAGGGCAGGCCCCGGTGGAAAACTGTGAAGTCAGCAGAGTTATCTCTGGCACTCCTCCCTTCCCCTGGCTTCCCCTTTCTCCACCCATTTCCCCCCTCTTGGCTTCCAGCTTCTCATTCCCTTGGGGGACCCTGGAACAGATGAAAACCCGCTGTCACAAGATTGGAGGGGGCCAGCACAAGGCTCCAGCTATCAAAGTCTGCTTTCCCCCAAGTCTAAAACAAACAAAAGCGTGCATTCCATACATTGCCTAAGAAAAGAAAGCAGAAGAGTGCAGACATCTTGTCCTTCTGTGCTCTTTCAGTGAAAGAAACCCCAAGAGTCCAGCTATCTGAAGCTATCTTCTTGCCTCCTGGGGTTAAAAAAAAAAATTCCCAAACGCCTCAAACCAATACAGCTGCTGGGTTTATGGCTCCGATTTAAACCACAAATTATAAAATGATAAATTGCTGCTCAAGTCTCTTCCAGGAAAGACTATGTTGTCAGGATTAAGTTACAACCTCATGGCCGTCTGAGCGAGTCTAGAAGCTGACTAATTCTCACACCCATTCTCCTGTTGGAGATGTTTTCTCCCCATGAACTTTCACTGTGTCTGACCATTTTTACACAGAGAATGTCTGAGCAGAGGGGCTTGCAGACTGGTGAGCTATCACTGGAGCCATGAAGCCAGCAAGGGGCTTCTTAACCCACAGAATTCCAGGCTTTATTGTTATCAATGCCTGCTTTCGTTTTGCAAGAACCCAAGGAAATTAAAGAAATCTCTTTGTTCTTGTGAGCATTTAACTGCCATAGAACAGTGAGAAATGGCTTCAAGGGGGCAGCTGGGCTTACTTCAAACCCTGCTTAGAACTTGAGGTCTGTAGTAAAAACAAAGCTGTTTTGTTGTTGTTGTTGTTTTAAGGAATGTGGGTCTTTAAAAAAAATTATCTGTCTGTGCTATGATTTGAGCATGGTTGCAATGTGAATTGGGGCATGTTCCCATGAAAATCAATTCATGAGAATTTTCTTATAGGGTCTGGACTAGAGACAAAGTAGAACAAGTAATTAGGCCACACGTGTGCTTTGCTGTAATGACATTCACTGCCAGAACTTTGGCAAAGCAGGAGAGATGCTTGCTTAAGGCAGCTCCTCGCCTCCCTCACACAGACCTCATTTTGATTACCTGAGGTTGCAGGAAGAAGCTCAATCGATTGTCCATCCTGCTTCTCTGGCACAGTGCCTTAGTTACTTAACTATGACCGGGTTTCTCCAAGGCCACTTAAGCTTTGAGGACCATCAGGTCATGTCATGAGTCATAATCACTTCAGCATTTACTGCCTCCTGTGGCTTCCACACATCAGACCCTTCCATCATCCTTCCCTTGGGAGACATGGGTCCTGAGTGGCAGCTTGTGTTTCCCGATGTCATTTCATGGTATTGTTCACCACACCCACTGCAGGCTCTCTCTGCCATGGCTGCTCCTGTCTGCTTTTCCTAAAGTCAACCCTGCTGTCATGATTGCTGGGATACTTCAAGTTGTGGAGAGAGTTCTTTTCCTGTGATTATAGCTCTTTCTTCCAATTTTGACTAGTCTGGCGTCTCTATGATTACAGCTCATTAGGTCTTCCAAGGCTAGAGAATGCCTTTTTTAAAATTTCTTTGAATAGCATGTGTTGTACTTTATTTTTGCAGAGAAGGATAAAGAAGAACTCAATAGTGGTCATTAACCCTTAGCAGTATATTTAAACATAAAAGTGAGCCAGGTACTGGTAGCTTATGCCAGTGATTCCTGCTATTCAGGAGGCTGAGATCTGAGGACCATGATTCAAAACTAGCCTGGTCAAGAGAGTCTGTGAGTCTCATCTCCAATTAACCACCAAAAAGGATGCAAGTAGAGCTGTCAAGAGGTAAAATGCCAGCCTTCAGCAATAAAGCTCAGGGACAGCCCCCAGGGCCTGAGTTCAAGCCCCAGGACTGACACAATAATAAATAATATAAAACAATTATAATAGTTTTTTTTAAAGCCATATATAAAAAAGTACCCTCTTCTGTCCCTGAATCCCTTCCACAAACATAACCACTATTACTATTTTTGTATCCTTATTACCACATATTTGTGTACATCCTCTTCATACAATTTTACATGAAAGAGATCTTACAATATTTTACTCTGCATTTTACTTTTTTCTCCCTAAAATGCCTTCCTCAAGGATCATCCAGAGGTATACTATCATCCAGAGGTATACTATGGATAGTGTCCTTACACTTAATGTCTGTACTGGCTTTGTTAGGAAGGTGAAGGGTACTCAATGTCTCACCCAGCTCCTTTTAGTACTTTTACTTCCTTCACACCTTAGTACAGATAAGATTAGCAAATTCTGAAGAACAAGCTTGCTGGGCACAGGTGGCTCACGCCTGTAATCCCAGCTACTGAGGAGGCTGAGATCTGAGGATCACAATTCAAAGCCAGCACAGGAAGGAAAGTCTGTGGGACTCTAATCTCTAATAAACCACTCAAAAAACTAGAAATGGTGCTGTGGTTCAAGTGGTAAAGCGCTAGCCTTGAGCTGAAGAGCTGAGGGACAGCACCCAGGCTCAGAGTTCAAGTCCCACAACCGACAAAAAAGCAAAAAACAAAACAACACAAAAAAACCCCAAGCTGTATGTGCTATATGTGCTCCTTTCTCAAGAATGAGTTACCTATGAAGACTGGGCCTTTAGTTCTCTCAGAAGCAGACAGAACCAGTGAGTATCTACCCAGTTTCTGGGTTTCAGTAATAAGAAGGCTCTTTGTTTCCTGCTTAATATAACATTCAATAATAGCATCCAACTTAGTATTTTGCGTTTCTTTCTTTTGTTGTTGTGGGGTCTGAACTCTGCCCCTCAGCTCTTCAGCTCAAAGCTAGCGCTATATCACTTGAGCCACAGTGCCACTTCCGGCTTTTTCTGCTTATGTGGTGCTGAGGAATTGAACCCAGGGCCTCATACATGCAAGGCAAGCACTATACCACTGAGCCACCTTCCCAGCCCCAGTATTTTGTTTTTCTCTTCCTTTCTTCCTTTCCTTTCCTTTTGATGGTATTAGGTTTTGAACTCATGCTTACAAGGCAGGTGTACCACCACTTAAGCAACAGCCCTTACTCTAAAGTAAAAGCCTTAGTTTTTGTTTTGTTTTGTTTTTAGAGAGGATCCTTGTTTAGACCCAGGCCAGCCTGGATGGCAATCCCCCTACTCTTTCACAATAGCTGGGATAACAGGCATAGCTACTAACAGTATACACTACCATGCCCACCCAGTTTTTTGCTATTGATTGAAATAAGTGGACTTACTATCCTACCTCATCCCCGCTGGCCTTGAAACTTGATCCTCCTGATCTCTGCCTCTTTTTTTGGGGGGGGGGGAGGGTCCAGTCGTAGGGCCTGAACTCTGAGCCTGGGTACTGTCCCTTAGCTCTTTAGCTCAAGGCTAGCGCTCTACCACTTGAGCCACAGTGCCATTTCCAGCTTTTTTCTTTTTGCTTATGTGGTATTGAGGAATCGAACACAGGGCCTCATGCATGCAAGGCAAGCACTCTACCACTGAGCCACCTTCCCAGCCCATGATCTCTGCCTCTTGAGAAGCTGAGATTACAGACTGAACTTCCATACTTGGCTCTAATTAAACCTTTATTAGAGATAACTACACTTTCATCTGCTACTCTTTTATCAATTTGTTGAGAATCTGAGCGGGGAAGAAGGCTGCTGTTTGTTAAATATTTTCTGGGTCCCCAAGTACCATTTCTTATTTGCATGTATCAAAATTTATTTATTTTCCTAATGGTGGATATTTAGGTGGCTTCCAGTTCATTGTTTGACCAAACAACAAAATACTTTGGTCTGTTTTTTGCAAGGATAGTGAAGGGTAAGTTTGTTGGGTTTTTGTTTTGTTGTGTTGTGTTTGTGTTTTTGTTTTGTTTTGTCTCCCTATATTTAGCCCAGGATGGCCCAGAACATGTAATCTTTTTGCCTCAGACTCGCAAGTGTTAAGATTACAGACATATGCCGCCACTCCTGACTTCAAAGGGTGAATTCTTTACAAAAGAGTTGCTTGGACAAATATATATGTCCTTTTTTTTTTTTTTTTTTGTCAGTTGTGGGGCTTGAACTCAGGTTGGGTGCTGTCCCTCAGCTCTTTAGCTCATGGCTAGCGCTTTACCACTTGAACCACAGCACCATTTTGAACCACAGTGTCACTTCCGGTTATCTGGTGGTTAATTGGAGAGAAGAGTCTCATAGACTTTCCTGTCTGGGCTGGCTTTGAACCGTGATCCTCAGATCTCAGCCTCCTGAGTAGCTAGGATTACAGGTGTAAGTCACTGGTCAATATGTGTCTTCTTGTTTCAAATGAAGATGGAAGGATAAGTTAGGGAATGGATGACTGAATCATAAATTGATTATATAAATTGATTATCTTAATTAAATTATAATTAATTTATAACTAACTTTGATTATCTCTTGCTATGTGCCAAGTTTTGTGCTAAGCACTTTTTGTACTAATATTTCCTTAGTCTCATAATATCCATATGCAACAGTGACTATTATTACCTCAATTTTTTTAACAGCTGAGGATCCTCCAATCAAATCTATTAAATAACTACTCAAAATGACACAACTAATAACTAGTAGAGATTAAATTCATGTTTTTTTAATGTCAGAGCCAATCCTCCTCACCACCAGTCTAGAGGCTGTTCCTGGTAGCCTGGTCTGGTATTTGAAAATGTATGATGACATGTGGTTCAGGGCTCAGCTAGCACATGTTTACTTGTACAGGCTGACCTTAATTAATCTCATTCTCCTCTTCAGATATTAATGGCTGGTCTCTATTTGTCAGACCTTGTTTTAGATGCATTGTCCTTATAAATACATCATTTTATTTGTTCACAACTCAGAGTTTACCACCACTAGGGTCACTTAGTAACTGAGTGATGAGTAAATCACTATGACACTGAGATAAAACAATCATGAATTCAAGTCTTAGCAATACCCACCAGCTGGGTGACCTCAAACAAGTCACCTAACCTCACTGAGACTTATTTTTCTCGTTAATTTCTTTTCTTTTCTTTTTTTTTTTGGAGGGGGTAGGGGGCCCACAGTTATGGAGCTCAAACTCAGGGTCTGGGCACTCTCCCTGAGCTATTTTACTCAAGGTTAGAGTTCTACCACTTTGAGCCACAGCTCCATTTCCAGATTTTTGTTGGTTAAATGGAAATAAAAGTCTCACTGACTTTTCTTCCCAGGCTGCCTTTGAACAAACCAGATCCTCAGATCTCTGCCTCCTGAGTAGCTAGGATTACAGGTGTAAGCAAAGGACTCCCAGCATTTGTTAATTTTGTTTGGTTTTTGTTTTTTGTTGTTGGTGGTTGGTGGAGTTTTTTGCCAGTCCTGGGGCTTGAACTCAAGACCTGGCATTTTCCCTGAGCTTCTTTGCTCAAGGCTAGCACTCTACCATTTGAGCCATGGCTCTACTTTTGGCTTTTTCTGTTTATGTGGTGCTGAGGAATTGAACCTAGGGACTCATGCATGCTAAGCAAGCACTCTACCACTAAGCCACATTCCCAGCCCACTTATTAATTTCTATAAGCAAAAAATGAGAACTTCCTAACTATGGAGATTAGGTGAGATAATATGCAAAAGCTTTAAAAACCGTCTGCTATATTTTTTTAAATCCTCAGTAAATGATAGTTGTAATAATTATTTCTACATAAGCTATATTGGGACTTGTTCTTTCTGTTAATATATTTTGGGGATTGTGTCCTAATGACCTTATAAACCTAACCATTTAACATTATAGTAATACTATGAAGTTAGGTCTATTAAAACCATATCTTTTCTTCTATTTTTATTTATTTTATTTCATTTTTTGCCCATACTGGAGCTGGAACTGAGGGCCTCAGGCTCTTAGTTGGCTTCTTTTTTTTTTTTTTTTTTTTTGCAGGCGATATATAAGTTGATCCATACCTTTACTTTCTTGAATCCCTCTCTTTACAAATAGGGACACTGAGGCACAGAGCAGTGAACTGAGATGAGGAGGAAGAAGAGGGCTGGGAATCCACCTAGGCAGTCTGCTCTTGAAGCCACCCTCCTAAGAAGCATGCCCACACCTCTCTCTTCTTTGTCCTAAAATCTGTGGCTTTTGCTGCGTGGGAACCACATGTTTCATCCTGTCACTTTTTTTTCTTTTTTGCTGGTCCTGGGGCTTGAACTCAGGACCTGGGCACTATTCCTGAGCCTGTATGTGCTCAAGGCTAGTGTCTACCACTTGAGCCTCACCACCACTTCTGGCTTTTCTGAGTAGTTTATTGGAGATAAGAGTATCCTGGGGACTTTTCTGCCCTAGCTGGCTTTGAACCATGATCCTCAGATCTCAGTCTCCTGAGTAGCTAGGATTACAGACATGAGCCACTGGTGCCCAGCTCCTGTCACATTTTGTTGTTGTTGTTGTTTGTCGATCGTGGGGCTTGAACCCTGGGCTTGGGCGCTGTCCCTCAGCTCTTCAGCTCCAGGCGAGAGCTCTACCACTTGAGCCACAGCACCACTTCCAGTTTTCTAGTGGTTTATTGGAGATAAGAGTCTCACGGAGTTTCCTGCCTGGACTGGCTTTAAACCTCGATCCTTAGATCTCAGCCCCTGAGTAGCTAGGATTACAAGCATGAGCCACCAGTGCCCAGCTCCTGTCACATTTTATTCCACATTGTGAATGAGAATTCGGCTTCTTGGGAATATACAATATTATGAAGGACATCTGTGCTAAAGTGACTCCTAAACTACCAGGAGTGAGCCTGCCTGAGGACTGTTCCTGAAGTAGCCACCAGCATTGAGAAAGCATTTCTGTGATGTTCTCACCATGTGCCTTCAGAGGTCTGGGTCTGGCTCTCAACTCTGCAGCTCAGTGCCACGTTGGCCTACTGAGCAAACTCACAGTCCAGGGCAGCAGCCAGCCTTAAAATAAATAAACATGTTTGTGTTGTGCTTGGGTATGGAACAATGCATGTCCAATTAGGTAGTACAACATGTATGCAAGTAATCTTTCCTGCTGATTCCTGCTGTGTATGAATCTTTCACAACTAACTTGGCCAACTCAAATTCCTAAAATGCTAAGGTTCAGAAAACCTGGTCTAAAGTTTGTTAGTAAAATACAAAACTCTGTATCCTTATCCTCTAGCTACTTTAGGCTTTAAACATATGTTCTAAATGCCTTTTCCTTTAGAGATATGAAATATTTCTTTTGGAATGTGTCCAGACAATCTGGCAAATATAGACCTGACATTAGCCACAGAGAAGATTTTTTTTTTTTAATCAGAGAAACAAAAATTAAAAGTAGGACAAACTAGGGCTTATCCCCATTAGAAATCAGGATACTGTTCCAAATGGAAGACTTTTGTGAGACTTATTTTTTTCTCTGTTAATGGAATGTATATGTAATTCACTTACTTTAGTATCAAGGATATACTTATGAAGCATTTATCTATACTAATACTAATTATATATTAATGATTTACACTAATGATAAAGCATTTATATTTTCATTTTGAAAGCTTTTCCTCTCTGGGTGCTAGTAGCTCACATCTCCTAGCTACTTATGAGGCTGAGATCTGAGGATCACAGTTAAAGCCAACCAGGCAGAAAAGTCCATGATACTCATTTCTTCAATTAACCACCAAAAGGCCAAATGTAGAAGTATGTCTCAAGTGGTAGAGCACCAGCCTTGAGTGAAAAGTTAAGAGTGAAAAGTTAAGCAACTAGGCCCAAAGTTCAGTCTCTAACACTGTATATCAAAACCTGAATTTTTCCCTTTATAAATAAACTTCTATATCTAAGTTACATTTTAACAGAAAGGAAGCACTTAACATCAACCTCCCATCCATTCTGAAGCTCGACTTTTGGCTCAAGGAGCTTCTTGTCCTGTTCCAGCTATGATATATTCAAGGTAAACCTGGAAATTAGGACTTTGCTATATCTGTGGGTCCTTTAGATTTTAGGATATGAGGTGGGAGATGGGAATAGAGGAGGTCCCAAAAGGACTTTCTCAGGAACCTTTTAGCTGCTCACACTATCTGTGAAAACAAATTGCTTTTACAACATATGTTTAACCCAATTCTTCCCACAGGGAGGTAGTTGAGCAATAAGTGGACTGGGTTGGGATAGGCCAAAGGGCTTGTCTAACCTTTGATCACAGCCCATAGAGCTTGAGATTGAATACAGGAAACTATATCCTAGAAGAATTGCTCAGAGCAAATACAAAAGCTGATTGCAAAAGAAGTGATTCAAATCCCAGTTAGGTGGGAGGTAGAGATCAGAAAGATTAGTTGGAAGCCCAGCCTGGTCAGAAAGTTAAGGAGACCTCAACTCAAAAACAACAACAACAACAATAAAAATGAGCAGGGTATGGTGGTTCACATCTATAATCCCTGTTATATGGAAGGCAGAGGTAAGAGGATCCTGGTTCAGGGCCAACACTGGTCAAAAAGTATGAGACTGGGGCTGGGAAGGTGGCTCAGTGGTAGAGTGCTTCTCTTGCATGCCTGAGGCCCTGGGTTCGATTCCTCAGCACCACATAAGCAAAAAGAAAAAAAACCGGAAGTGGCGCTGTGGCTCAAGTGGTAGAGCGCTAGCCTTGAGCTGAAGAGCGGAGGGACAGCGCCCAGGCCCAGAGTTCAGGCTCCACAACCGGACCCCCAAAAAAAAAAGTATGAGACTTTGCTGGGCACTGGTGGCTCATGCCTGTAATCCTAGCTACTCAGGAGGCTGAGATCTGAGAATCACGGTTCAAAGCCAGCCCGGGCAGGAAAGTCCGTGTAACTCTTATCTCCAATAAACCACCAGAAAACCAGAAGTGGCGCTGTGGCTCAAGTGGTAGAGCGCTAGCCTTGAGCTGAAGAGCTGAGGGACAGTGTTCAGGTCCAGAGTTCAAGCCCCAGGACCGACAAAAAAAAAAAAAAAAAAGCATGAGAATTTATCGTAAAGATAACTAAAGCACCATAACTAAAGGTATGGGTTTAGGGGTGAACATCTGCTGAAGGCCCTAGCTCAAACCTGGGAACTTCCCTTTGTAAAAAAAGAAGTGAACCATTTTCATCTAAATAACAATAATTAAAAAGAAAAAAATCAATCACCCATGCACTATGAGGAATATCAGATAGTAAAAATAGCATTAACTTCTGGATCCTGTGGGGGGTGTGTACTGGGGACTGAACTCAAGTCCTTATGATCTTGCTTAGCTTTTCACTCAAAGCTTCCATTCTACTGCTTGAGCTACACTTCCACAACTGGCTTTTTGCTGGTTAACTGGACATAAGCATCTCATGGATATTCCTGCCTGGACTGGCTTCAGACTGTGATCTTCAGGTCTCAGCTTCCCAAGTAACTAGGATTACAGGCGTGAACCACAAGCACATGGCTTCTTTTGGCCCCTTCTATACTTAGCATCCATATTTTGAACCATGTGTCCCAGAGCTGATTAGACCAGCAGTGGGCACCTGATTCTAGCTCAGTCCTGCTTTCAGAAAAATCTAGTTATATCTACAGAGACTGAAGGCAGATTACTGGTATCTGAGGTATGGAGAGAGTGGAGCATGAGGAGTGACTGCTAATTAGCTCAGAATTTCTTTAGATGAATGTGTGAGGGAATTAAGAGGTCTAGGAGTAGGTCCATACAACGCCAAATATTGAATTCCAATGTAGAATGCCTCAGTTCTTATGACCTGTTGCTGGTCTAAAGAGATAAACCAGGGAAATCAGAATTACTTTCTAAACAGGGGGCATGAAAGCAGAGGTTACCAGCGAGTAGAAAAGCAGGAAGGAACATGGCTAACCTATATTTATTGTGAAGAAATACAGTGGAGACATATGAATTTCTTACTAGTGAGGTCTGTACAAACTCTTGAGTTGAGATTTTTTTTTTTGTCAGTCATAGGGCTTGAACTCTGGGCCTAGGCACTGTTCCTGAGTTTCTTTTGCTCAAGGCTAGTGCTCTACCACTTGAGCCACAGTGCCACTTCTGGTTTTCTGATGGTTTATTGGAGATAAGAGGAAGTCTCATGGACTTCCCTACCCAGGATGGCTTTGAACCTTGATCCTCAGATCTCAGCCTCCTGAGTAGCTAGGATTACAGGTGTGAGCCACCCGGCGCCCCGCGCAAATTCGCTTTTAGTATTTGTTTTTCTAAAGCTACCTCATTATGATTCCTGTCTGAGTTTCTGAAACTCCTATTATCTAGTTGGTTTGCAGTATGAGGGGTCAAATCAGGGCTCTGCACATGCTAGGCAAGTACTGAAGGATACCCCCAGTCCTCTAAAAGCTTCCATTATCTTATCATGGATTTGTGTGTGTGTGTGTGTGTGTGTGTGTGTGTGTGTACCAGTCCCAGGGCTTGAACCCAGGGCCTGGGCACTGTCCCTAAGGTTTTTTTTTTTGTTTTGAGTTTTGCTCAAGGCTAGTGCTCTACCACTTGAACCACAGCTATACTTCCAGCTTGTGGTGTGTGTGTGTGTGTGTGTGTGTGTGTGTGGTGTGTGTGTGTGTGTGTGTGTGTGTGTGTGTGTGTGTCTGGAGATAAGAGTCTCAGGGATTTTCCAGCCCAGGTTGGCTTCAAATTGTGATCTTCAGATCACAGCTTCTTGAGTAGCTAGACGTGAGCCACTGGTGTCTTGACTCATGTATGTTTCTTTAGGTTCTTTGTGTGTGTGTGGGGGGGGGGGGGGGTCTTGGGCTTGAACTCTGGACCTGAGCGCTGTCCCTCAGCTCTTCAGCTCAAGGCTAGCACTCTACCACTTGAGCCACAGTGCCACTTCTGGTTTTCTGGTGGTTTATTGGAGATAAGAGTATCACGGACTTTCCTGCCGGGGCTGGCTTTGAACCATGATCCTCAGCTCTCAGCCTCCTGAGTAGCTAAGATTACAAGCGTGAGCCACCGGCACTTGGCCCTTTAGATTCTTATACTTCAGCTAAGAGGAATGGATGACTGATACCTGCCATCAAAATAAAGTCCAACTAAAATATCATCCAACAGGCAGGCAATATTGGAGATAAAATAAAGGAGTCTAAGGAATCAAGAAAGTTTAAACTAGAAGTAATAAAAGTAGGTAGATTTGTTAAGGCTCATAGGTTGCAAATAATGTTATGGACACTGACTCAGGTTGATTAAGGAACAACAAAAGAGAAGTATATGTATTCACATGGAAAAACACAGGGGAGTTCAAGAGAAGTTAGGGCTCTTAACTAGTGCCAAAAAGTCTTCAAACTGTTAATCACAGAGCTGCTACCAGAGGAACTGACAACTTGAATCCTATAAAAACCAATGTACACAAAAGAATGTAGACACTAATGTTTTAGTCACCACAAGGAATGTCAATGGGAAACTGTGAGCGGGACAGGGAGAACATTTACTGTTGTCATACTGACTTATCTAATGATATACACTAGAATGTGAAGGGTTCGGGGCTCTGCTCACACTCATCTGCAGTCCCTTCTTCCACATCTCATTTCCCCCATCGTCATTCCACCCAAGAGTAGTAAATTTGTTACAACAAACAACAAGCCATTATCAACTAAAGTCCAGAGTTTACATTAGGGTTCAGTCTTGGTATTGTACATCCTCTGGGTTTGGATAAGTATAGACTAAGATGTATCCACCATTGCAGTTCCATACGGAGTGGTTCCACTGCTCTGAAAGTCTTCATGCTCTGCCTAATCATTTTTCTCTCATCATTGACTTCTGACAGTCACTGGCCTTTTTATTGTCTCCACACTTTTGCCTATTCCAGAGAGTTGTATTATTGGAATAACACAGTATGCAAGTCTATTAAGATTGATTTTTTTAACTCGGCACCCATGGCTCAAGCCTGTAATCCTAGCAACTCAGGAGGCTGAGATTTGAGGATCACAGCTCAAAGCCAGCCCAGGTAGGACAATCTGTAAGATTCTTATCTCCAATTAAGTACCAAGAAGTTGGAAGTGGAGCAGAGGCTCAAATAGTAGAGCACTAGCCTAGAGCAAAACAAAATAAAACAAAACAAAAAAACCCCTCAGGGACAGCACTCAGTTCATGCCCTAGGGCTGGAACAGTAACACAAAAAATGATTGACCTTTTCATATAATATGTACTTAAGTCTCCTCCATATCTTTTTATGGTTTGATAACTAATTTCTTTTTTTTTTTTTTTTAGCAATGGCTATTTCATTTCTGTATGTAACAAGAGGTTATTTATGTATTCATCAGCTGAAAGACATCTAAGTTTCTTCTAAGTTTGGGAGAATATCAACAAAACTGCTATAAACATCCATATATAACTTTTTATATGATGATCTGCTTTTCAACTACTCTTATTCTTACACACAATTATTGGTGAGTTACATGTCTGCTTTTAGAAAATGTCTGCTCAAGTCCTTTTCATGCCTAAATTCCTTACCTGTAGTGTAGCTAACTTGAAGATCTGTTTGTTCTTTTCAGAATTCTGGATGAATGGAACCTGCAATTGTTCTACAGTAAGAGGAAGATGTTTTCCCCTCACCTTTGGCTTTGGGAGGATGCTAGGCTCTTCTATAGAAATAGACTCTCTCTCTAGGTTAAGGACAGCCCATCTTTACCACAGGCTGTCTATACCTGTGTCACATCTCATCTCATAAGCTGTTTTAAAATGTCTGCCATTTTGGATGAAGTTTCCAGTTCAAAAGCAAGCTACATATTTTTAGTTTATGGAATAACATTCAATTCATAGATCTTCCCAATGCTCCAACCATTACAGCTTAAATTGAAGAACTGATATGACAATGATCATTCTGTTAGATATAACTTCCCAGGAACATAAAAATTAAGAAAAATAGCCAGACATTGTAGGCTTACACCTATAATCCTAGCTACTCTGGAGATTAAGGACTGAGTTTCATGATTTGAAGCCAGCCGGGGCAGAAAAGTCAATGAGACTCTTATCTCCAACGAACTACTCAGAAAAGGCCAAAGGTGGTGCTGTGGCTCAAGTAGTAGAACAATAGCTGTGAGCACAAAGAGGCTCAGGGACAGTGTCCAGACCCTGAGTTCAAGCCCCAGGACCAGAAAAAGAAATTAAGAAAAAGAATCCCTCTTCTAACTGGGAAGATGTTGATGATCATCTTGGGTGTATGTAACTGGAACCATTTTGCTATTATAGACTATTCAAATCTTTTTGTTGTTGTTGTTCCAGTTCTGGGGATTGAACTCACAGTGGGTGCTGTCCCTGAGTTTCTTTGTTCAAGGCTAGTGCGTTTCCACTTGAGAAATAGCTCCACCTATGATTTATGGTCCCACGACCAGGCCCCTCCCCCCCAAAAAAAAGATCATGGGCCTGGCACTGGTGGCTCATCCCTGTAATCCTAGCTATTCAGGAGGCTGAGATCTGAAGATCATGGTTCAAAGCCAGCCTGGGCAGTAAAGTGTGAGACTCTTATCTCCAATTAACCACCAGAAAACTAGAATGGTGCTGTGGCTCAAGTGGTAAAGCGCTGACCTTGAGCTGAAGAGCTCAGGGACAGCGCCCAGGCCCAGAGTTCAAGCCTCACGACCAGTTAAAAAAAAAAAAAAATCTCACGAACTTTCTTGCCCAGGCTGGCTTGGAATTGTGATCCTCAGATCTCAGCTTTCTAGGTAACTAGGATCACAGGCATAAGCCACCAGCACCCAGCTCACTTTCACATCTTAATCAAGTACTCAGTGTGAGCCAAGCAATGTTTTAGGCTTGATACAAGAAACTTTTTGACTATACATCTCCATGCGCACACACACACACACACACCCCACATGTATTCTGTTTGCATGGACATGTATGTACAATTATTTTTAAAAGGAATGATCTGATCAAAAGCAAATTATTCATTTTATGCTTCCTCCAGTTTTATTTTCTATAAAAAAAATTCAGGCTGCTTAAAAGCAAATTAGTAGTTACATCCACAAGAACCCTGAAGTTACAACTGATTGCTCTGATGGAATCTATGATAGGCACTAGAAAATTGCCTCCCTAAAGTCTACAGGCAGAAGGGAAACTGCTTCTTCAATTCTTTGGAATGAATTGATGTGCTTTAATTACCTCCATGAAAGCACATAAACCAAGGGTGGGAACCTCCCGTTCCTTAGTCTTTAAGTTTCATAATCCAAGTGTTTCATTGCTCTTGAAAACCACTTATGACTTCTCACATTTCTAGTTAAAATTTATTTTTAAATGCCTGTTCTTTACTCATAGACTTTTGACACTTGGAGAAAGCTTTAAAACAGGTCATAATGTATCATGGTTTTATAATTTAAATCAGAGGTAAACTGATGTCTTTTTTGCTTACTTTTAGCAACACTAGGGATTGTATTCAGGGCCTTTTTTAGGGGCAAGGATACTACCATTTGAGGCACATCCCTTGTCTTTTCTGATTTAGATTTTGTGGGGCGAAGTAGTGAGATTTGAACTGGGACCTTGCACTTGCCAGGGAAGTATCCTAACACTTGAGACATACCTCCAGGCTTTAGTTTGTTTTACAGAAAGTGTCTCCTACTTCTTGGCCCAGCTAGCCTGGGACTACGATCTCTTATCTCTATTTTCTGAATAGCTGGGATTACAGAAGTGCACTACCACTTAAGTCTTTAAAAGATTTCTTTACAATGTTCTGGTACTATATTTCAACATTTGGTTCATTATATTATTATTATTATTATATTAAGGTTTTTCTGCTTTTGTTTGCATAGTCAAGTTTGAAATCAGGATGTTTTCTAGGTACCTGTAAAGCAGGGGTTCTACCACTTGAGCTATGTATGCCCCCAGCTCATTTTGCTTTAATTTTTTGGATAAGGTATTTCTTTTTTCTCAGGCTCACCCGGGCCACAACTCTTCTGCTTCTGCTTGCCATGTAGCTAGAATAACAGGCAGTGCTACTGCATGCAGCCTTTCTATTAGTTGAGAAGTTGTCTTCCAACTTTTGCTCAGACTGGCCTCAACCTTCAATTCTCCCTATCTCAGCCGCCCAAATAGGTAAGCCACCTCATCCAGTTTAGATTCAAACTCTGATGTTGCAAAAATTATAAACTAGTGAAGTTTCCCAAACATCAATTGATATATCAGCTAATGGAATACCTGAAATGATACTTTTAGTTAATCAGACTTCATTTTATCAACTTCTCTACATCAAGGTTCAATTACGATATAGGACAAAAAAAACCCATGAGAAATATTGTACTTATCTCTATAGGATATCTTGGGAAAAATTTTATATATATATGGACGAGGACCTATTATCTAGGGGATGGTAATTACATTAGTTTATAGCGACAAGGACCTATTATCTAGGGGATGGTAATTACATTAGTTTATAGCACAAGCTGAATTGTGCAGTAATGAGGATAGACAGAGAAGGAGCCAGCTACATACAGCTAACTAGTAAACAATAGGAAATTAAGTTCTCTCACCTAAGAAGATGGAAGGGAGAACTTGGTAGCCCTTATGTGCAAGTATATTAGGGTACTTTCAATTCTAAAAATGTGCTTTTACTATACTTTAGCTCAAGTTAATGTTCTGCTTCTGTTCTTCCTTCATACCAGCAAATATTTATTTATTTATTTATTTATTTTGGGGGGGGGGGTCCAGTCATGGGGCCTGAACTCTGGACGCTGTCCCTTAGCTCTTCAGCTCAAGGCTAGCACTCTACCACTTGAGCCACAGCACCACTTCCGGCTTTTTTTTCTTTTTGCTTATGTGGTGCTAAGGAATCGAACCCAGGGCCTCATGCATGCAAGGCAAGCGCTCTACCACTGGGCCACCTTCCCAGCCCTTAGCAAATATTTATTAAGCCTGTAATCATGTGCTTTTCTAGGTGTTGGGAAGGCAGCCTTAAACAAAATAGACAAAACCCTTTCAAGGTATTTCTTTTAACTCTAGCCTATATTTTCTCTTTCCATGTTCACATTTCCGCCTCAGTCTTCACCCCTGCAACTTGATTCCTTCGCCCACTATCATGATTAGGTAGCTCTCTAGAAAGCAGTCATCTCCTTATCACTAAGGCTAGTACTGCTATCGCAGCCCTCATTTTCCCTGGATCTTGTAGCTGACTCATTCTTTTACATCCTACAAGTTGGTGGTCTCTCAAGCTTTACATTTTGCTTCTTTCCTTCTGCTTGTACATTTCTGCTTTTTTTCCTGTCATTTGTTTTTCCTCAGTGATTTCTCAAAACTTAAATTAGCTTTCTATAAGTCTCTTAAATCGCTAGTCCTAGACCTAACCTTCTCAAATCCCACATTTCCAGCTATGTCCTGGAGGTTTCCATCTGGCATCTGGTTATGACGCCAAGCATAATCTCTTTAAAACTGAAGGCAACATTTGTACTACTCAGGGTTCTTTACTACAAACAACAGAAACCTACTCTGGCTAACTCAAGCAGAAAATGAACTCACTGGGAGGATATCAAGTAGCCCACTCAGTCAGCATGAAGACCAGAGAACCAGACTTGGAAAACTGGCAAAACCCCAGGCAGAGGAGGGCAGAGAGAGCATGGCCGAGTTCACACACAGGCAAAGGCTGGTGAGGACCCTGCCTGGAGCTGCTGCCTCTTCTCATCATCCCTTCTTCCGTTTCTCAGCCCTCTTTATGCATGACACAGTGATTGCTAATTTTTGTGGACTTCCCTTCAGATTAAAAGACCTGGGTTAGATTATATAATTAGCCTAAATCATGTCTCTGAGGCCCAACTACCAAAGATTATTTCTGATTCATTTCAGTTTCCCACAAAAGGCTATCTGTCTGCCTATCTATCTGCCTGCCTGTCTGTCTATCCACCATTTCTTTAACTTCTCATTTTCATTCCTTGCTAGCCTGATTCTCTCCATCATTAGGAGCTTTACCTAGATAATCACTTTTTTTTTTCCAGTCCTGGAGCTTGAACTCAGGGCCTGGGCACTGTCCCTGGACTTCTTTTGCTCAAGGCTAGCACTCTACCACTTGAGTCACAGCGCCACTTCCAGCTTTTTCTGTTTACGTAGTACTGAGGAATCAAACCCAGGGCTTCATACATGCTGGGCAAGCACTCTACCAGTAAGCCACATTCTCAGCCTGGCATCAACTAGTCAAGTATGCAAACATTTTCTTTTCTATTCACTCATTGTTTTTCTTTACTCTATTTTCATTTTCTTTTCTGCTTTCTTACTTTTTTTTATTGGTTGTGGGGCATGAACTCAGGACCTGGGCACTGTCCCCGAGCATTTTTCACTCAGGACTAGTGCTCTACCACTTTGAGACACAGCTCTACTTCCAGTTTTCTCATGGCCAATTGGAGATAAAAGTCTCATGGACTTTCTTGCCCAGACTGGTTTTGAACTATGGTCCTCAGTTATCTGCCTCCTGAGTAACCAGGATTACAGGCATGGGCCAGTAGTGCCTGACTCACACTATTTTCTTCTTGGAATTTTCTGAAACTACCTTCCCATTGTATTCCTCACTTCTAGTGGATTCTCTGATTTAGTCACTCACTCACAAGTTAATTTCCCTCTATCAAGACACTGAATAATAGTGTTGTGTTGCTTTTCTGCTGCAACTGCACCAAGGATAGATGTCTCAGTCTGGTCCTCAAGATCTCTACAACAGAACTCCAATGAGGCTAAAAGGTAAACTGACTGGTGTTCTAAAAAGAGCTTGACCTTCAGATGCAGACTGACAGAAGTTCAAATCCTGATTTCCCCATCTTCTATTTGTATAGTCTTTGAGCTCATTTTCTGGATCTGAAGAGTGGGACTAATAAAATCTGCCTATTACAGCATTTATAAGTCAGTGCTTTGAAAGCTAAAATGGTGTTATAAGTTGTATTTAGTTTGCAACATCATCCCACATATTGTTCTTGAAATGAATAATATTCAATTTCAGACCTGTCTACTTCAAAACCTGTCATCACTGTGGTTTTTAACACAGGCAGGTTAGGATCAGCATGCTACATGTTCCAGGGGCAAAATAGCAATCTAACTATCATCATTTATAGCATTGTTCCTAATTTCAAACATCTGACTTACAAATGACCTTTTGGAAAGATTGTATTTGCAAGGGGAGAACTTCCTGGGTTATTAATTTTGAGAATTGAATTTCCCCGATTGGCCGCTTTCCACTGTAACATTGCTATTTAAAATGATTTCCCTGCAGAAGTTTAATTTTGTAAGAGGCTGCTATGACTCCTTATGGAGAAAAGTATAATTTCTGATGGACACATGAAAATTATTACTGATTATCTCTAAGGCTTGCCCAACACTTAATTAATGTGAAGCTTAAACATATAAAAACAAACTTTTTTGGGGGGGGTGTCCAGTCGTGGGGCCTGAACTCAGGGCCTGGGCACTGTCCCTCAGCTCTTCAGCTCAAGGCTAGAGCTCTACCAACTTGAGCCACAGGGCCACTCCTGGCTTTTTCTTTTTTTTAGCTTATGTGGTGCTGAGGAATGGAACCCAGGGCCTCAGGCATGCAAGGCAAGCACTCTACCACTGAGCCACCTTCCCAGCCCAAAGCAAACTTTTAAGTTACAACCAGGAAGCTGTTTGGTTCTACAAGTTAGAACCTTATTTCGTGGCATAAATTTCAAGCCAGCAGTAGGAGAACTTAACTCCATAGGCCAGGCTGGTTCTTTTCTCTCTTCTACTCATAGATGGTGCTATCAGAGCTACCACAATTAACCTCACTCATTCACTTATCCCTGTATAAATTCCCTAAGTTAGGCATGGATGGTGATCCCCAGGATAGATTTCAGCTCTCACCAAGAATTTATAGCACTGCTAATTGCTTCTTTTTTCACGCCAATAAGTCTGGAAATTCTTACATGAAAGATAACAGTCATGCCAAGATTGGTAAAACAATTATTTAATTAGTATGATATTTTAAACCAGTCTTTGTAAAGGCAGTTTGCAACTTCTTTTTTAATGGTGTAAGAAACAGCACATTTATATGATTAAAATAATACAATAGTGAAATATCCTATATCTCTCTTTCACTTCTCCTTCTCTCTTAATTTCTTTGTGTTGTTTTTTTTTTTTTCCAGAGATGCTACCTTTTAACAATTTGAGCTTTTTTACTCAAGGTTAGCACTCTACCACTGTGAGCCACAGTGTCACTTCCAGTTTTCTGGTGGCTAACTTGAGATAAAAGTTTTGTTGACTTTTCTGCCTGGGCTGGCTTTGAACCACGATCCTCAGCTCTCAGCATACTGAATAGCTAGGATATAGGCATGAGCCACTGGCACCAAGCTCCTCTAACCTTTTTGTTTCTCTTTTGCCATAATTTTAAAGTCATCCTCAGGAATTCTTGAGAGCTAGAAGCTAGAATAACTTTGCCATTTAGCCTCTAAGATATTTTGGAACTATTTTTTACTATTAACATACATTAGTTGCATAAGGAAAGGTTCTATTTTAACATTTCCACAAGAACATACAATCTATCAACCATATTCCCTCTATTGCTTTTCCCTGTTTTACTCTGTCCTCCACAAAACATTTTTAACAGGTTTCACTGTTCTATTTTCATACATACCAACCAATTATTTGGACTATATTCATTCTCTCTCACCCATCTCATTAGTCCTTTCCTTTTCGGAGGGACCCACCTTCAATGGAAACTGTCTCTCTTTCCTGTCATTCATTTTTCCTTTTTTTTTTTGGTTGGTCGTGGGGCTTGAACTCTGGACCTGGGCGCTGTCCTTCAGCTCTTCAGCTCAAGGCTAGCAGTCTACCAATTGAGCCACAGCACCACTTCCGGTTTTCTGGTGGTTTTATTGGAGATAAGTCTCACAGACTTTTCTGCATGGGCTGACTCTGAACCCTGATCCTCAGATCTCAGCCTCCTGAGTAGCTAGGATTATAGGCGTGAGCCATCAGCACCTGGCTCTTTTTCTTTTTTGTCAGTCATGGGCTTGAACTCAGGGCCTGGATACTGTCCCTGAGCTTATCACTTTGAGCCCCAGCTCCACTTCTGTTTTTTTTTGAATTTCACTGAAGGCTGGGAAGGTGGCTCAGTGGTAGAGCACTTGCCTTGCATGCATGAGGCCCTGGGTTCCATTCCTCAGCACCACATAAGCAGAAAAAAAAAGCTGGAAGTGGCGCTGTGGCTCAAGTGGTAGAGCACTAGCCTTGAGCTGAAGAGCTGAGGGACAGCGCCCAGGCCCAGAGTTCAGGCCCACGACAGGACCTCCTTCCCCCTCCCCCCCCCCCCCCCCCCCGCCCCCCCCCCCTCCGCCAAAAAAAAAAGAATTTCACTGACTTTCCTGTCTGGGCTGGCTTTGAACTGTGATCCTCAGATCTCAGCCTTCTGAGTAACTAGGATTAAAGGTGTGAGCCACTAGCACCTGGCCATTTTTCCTTTTTTTTTTTGAAGTGTATATTAATTGTCTAAAAGGCCCCCACCACAGTGTTTCAAATGTGTATATAGCAACCCTCTCTGCTTTTTCCTTTCTAGTATCCTCAACCCCCTCTTTAGCCTCCTTATGATGACTTCATATGTAGTTTCAATATATTTCAGTTACTCACCATTTTGAGGCTCCTACATAAAGCTTACATTAAACATATTGCAAAAACAAAATATCCTTTCCTTCCACAAATCAGATATTATTAATTTCTGATTGTAAAGGCCAAAGAAAAACATTTTTATCATTATTATGCTTTTTTTTTTTTTGGTCTTAATGTATTTATACAAGTTGTATGTGACCAAAGGTATTCTGTGCGTCAGAAGTAGAAAGCGGGGCTGGGAATGTGGCTTAGTGGTAAAGTGCTTGCCTAACATGCATGAAGCCTGGATTCAATTCCTCAATTCCACATAAACAGAAAAAAGTCAGAAGTGGCACAGTGGCTCAAGTGGTAGAGTGCTAGCCTTGAGGAAAAAAAGAAGCTCAGAGACAGTGCCCAGGCCCTGAGTTCAAGCCCCAGGATTGGCGCATGCGCGCGCGCGCGCACGCACGCACGCACACGCACGCACACACGCGCACACACGCACACACGCGCGCGCGCAGAAAGCATCACAATTAATTGGAAAACTAGTAAATGGATGATAGGGTTTTATACCCTACATAATTCCATCACAACAGTTTCTTTTTAAAACAATATTCAAACAATAAAATGAAAGAAAAACCCATACTTTTCAAAAAATGTAATTTTCCTGGCACTTTAAAACATTTCTGGGAGAAAAACAAGCAAATACAAAGAGTTTATGGTTGCTTTTCAAGTTTATCTACCTAGTCAGAGCAAAACAAAGATCAGTGTAGGAATCTTATTTTTCCTAAAATGTTAGGTCAAGGCTTTGACAATAGATCTGTATTTCTTCACAAGTATCTAAGCTTCTCCAATAATATTCTCACTTTGGCACAACAGCAAGTAAATAATCATAGAATCAAGCTTATAAATATTTATTATTTGGTATAACTATATTTCTTTTTTTTTTTTTTTTGCCGGTCATGGGCTTGTACTCTGGACTTGGGTGCTGTCCCTCAGCTCTTCGGCTCAAGGCTAGCACGCTACCACTTGAGCTACAGTGCCACTACTGGCCTTTTCTACTTATGTAGTACTGAGAAATCAAACCCAGGGCCTCATGCACGCTTGAAAAGCACTCTACCACTGAGCCATGTTCCCAGCCCGCTATTCTATATAAAATGAGTATATTATATAATGGTGAGCAAAATCCAGGAGTGTAAATCTGCCTACAGTATCAGCAGCTACTAGTTAATACTCTGTGGCACACTGGCCCTATTCTGAGTGTTTTGCCTATACTATCACACTGTATCTTCTCAACAACTCTAGAAGGTAGAAACATTATTATATCCATTTTACAGATGAAAAACTTGAAGCACAGAGATTAAGGAATTTGTATAATTTATTGCATAGTTGAAATGTGAATGTGGTCAATATGATACTGAAATTTGTGATCTTTTTTTTTTAATTTGTAATCTTAACCACTGGATTTTACTACCCCTCCTATGTTTTAGAAACTCTTGTAGTATACAGCTTAATGAGGAGATGCTTACTGAATAGTCACTGGGGTAAAATGAATTAAATGAATGAATTAAAAAATCATAACTGTTGCCAGGCACCGGTGGCTCACGTCTGTAATCCTAGCTACCCAGGAAGCTGAGATGAGGATCACTGTTCAAAGCCAGCCCAGACAGGAAAGAGCATGAAACTCTTATCTCCAATAAACCACAGAAAACCGGAAGTGGGGCTGTGACTCAAGTAGTACAGCACTAGCCTTGAGCTGAAGAGCTGAGGGACAGCGCCCAGGCCCAGAGGTCTAGCCCATGACTGACCGCCCCGCATCCCCCCCCAAAAGAAATCCTAACTGTAGAGTGCCATGAAGGGGAGTACAGCATCTGGTTGTTTCTTTTTCTTCTAAATTCACAGCAAGTCAACATTTCCTAGCCTCCCCTGCAGCTAAAAAATGGTCACATGAATAGGTTATGACCCATGAAATGTAGACAAAATATGACGAAAAGACAAAAAGGAACCAGAGCAATGGAATATAATGAGCAAAGAAGTTCCTTGAAGAGTAAGATTTAAGCACAGAACTTTTCCTATTTTTCACATAGTTATAACAGAGAAATTCTGATTAATTCTATTTCACCTAATTCCCACTTAAAAAAAGAATAAATGTATCTTAACAGAATTCCAGAACTGTTGTGGGAAAGTGAATGTTTATTTCTATTTATCCTTCTTTGATCTATTTGTCCTCTTTCTGAATGACTATTTACTGTATTTTTCCTGCTTAAGTTACACACACACACACACACACACACACACACACTTTTGGTTGGTTTCATTAGTTAGAATGACTGTGGATAAGTTTGATAGATTTATCATGAATAAAGCCGAAGCTCCAGATCTCATGTGCTTGAGTTCTATCCAAGTCTGCCTAAGAAGGTATGTCTCCCCACTGCAATCTTCTCTTGGTCACGTTTTTGTTTGTATCAGGAGGCACTGAAATGGCTCTGAATCTCTTGGGTATTTGACTAAGGAAAGCCAAGTTGAGGATACATTTAATTTCAAACTCAGTGAGATATATTTTTACGCACAATGGTCATTTCCATTTAATTAAGCAATTACGCTATCTTTGTGTAGCAACAGATTTTAGGAATGTTCCTACAGCCTACTATAGTGACTCACCTGGCATGCTGTCATGAATTGCAAGGATAGAGGTTGTAATGTGGACATATGGCTGGCACTGAAGTATATGAGTAATGTGGGAGAAACGAAGATTGCAACATATGGAGCCAGAAGCTAGTTTAGGGGAAAATTCTTCCAATCATTAGATATGTACATTGTAAGTGAAGGAGTCTGTTTTCATTGATGTCAGGCCAAAACAAGACATTGTCTCCTGTCAGAAGTATACTTAGTAATTGAATGTGTTTTAATTCTACCAATTTTTTTTTCTTTTTAAATGGGAATCATGCAGTAGAATTAATCAGGATGCCTACAATATTATGTAAAGTCTATATTATATGTGAACTATTACTAATTTTATTCCAACTAATACTAATAAAAATTGATCTACCAGGCTAGAAAAAATTATCTTCCTATCTTTTATTATTTTTTTGGTAGTAGGGTTTGACTCAAGGCCTGGATGCTGAGCTCTTTCACTCAAGGCTAGTTAGTGTTCTACCACTGTGAGCCACAGCTCCACTTCTGGTTTTCTGGTGGTTAATTAGAGATAACAGTCTCACAGATTTTCCTGCCAGGGCTGGCTTTGAACCAGGACCCTCAGATCTCAGGATCTATTCAGGAGTAGCTAGGATTACAAGCACCAAGCATTATCTTTCTATCATTTTAATTAAATTTTTGTTAAAAATGTAACCCTTGATATAGCAATTTTTTTTTTCGGTCATGGGGCTTGAACTCTGGGTCTGGGCACTGTCTCTGAGCTCTTCAGCTCAAGGCTAATGCTCTACCACTTGAGCCACAGCTCCCACTTCCGGATTTTTCTGTTTATGTTGTGCTGAGGAATCGAACCCAGGGCATCATGAATGCAAGACAAACCCTCTACCACTGAGCCATCTTCCCAGCCCCTAAAATTTTTATGCTGTGATGATGAGGTAGAATACATGAAACACTTAAGTACAAAACTTGTCATACAGCAGGTTTCCAATAAATGTAATCAGTTTAAGAAAAAATGAAACATGTCTTAAGGAGACACAAAACCTACATAGGAAAAAAAGTAGTGAAATGTGTTGTGTAGTTTCGACATAAAAACTACTATGTATTTATTCTCAGAATTGAACTCACAACATGCTAGGCAAGTATTTGACCACAAAGCTACACCTCTAGCCTATATTTCTTGATTTTGCAATATTAGTAGTACTTAGAGGCTTCTTAGAATGTGTAATCTGTTGTGATTTCTTTTCTAAGTTGAATTAAATACTCAACACAATTTTGTGTTTGTAATTTTTGTATTCATTCCTTTTCTCTGAAAGGCCTCCACAAATAATAAAAGCTTCAGGCCCTACAAAATATGGATTTTTTTCAGAATTAAACAATACATTTTTATATTTATAGTTTATGTATAGCAATATACTAAGGCAAGTTCTTATTCTCTCAATAGACTCAAGGCATAAGGCACACGTTATGCACAGCTGCCAGAATTGAGACCTTCTCAAAGATTAAGCAACTAGGCTTTATAGAGACATACAAATAGGAAAATGCCCATTGCAGGGAAAATTTGAGTAAATCACTTTATTTTGAGTAAAGGAGAAACTTTAGAGAGTACTTAGTCTCTAACCTGAGTTTACCTTGGCTATCTTATAGCCATTCTGCATTTGTATGACAATCGAAAATCCCCACAGATCTGATATCCAAAACAGAAATACAAAGTCATTCAGATTGTCAGGAAAGACTTAAAAAATGTTTAAGGAAGCCTTTTTAAAAGAGGCACCAAAGGGGAGAAGCATACTGCAATAATGTTAACAAAATTCCTCTCAGTTCCTTTCATCAAGTTTCTGCATTGTTTCTCATGTCCCTATTTCAGTCTATCCTTCTTGCCCATAACACTGTGTGTGTGTATTTGTGTGTGTGTGTGTGTGTGTTTGTGTGTGTATACTGGGATTGAACTTAAGGCCTCAGTGCTGCCCCTGAGCTTTTCTGCTTAAGGCTAGCACTCTATCATTGGAGCAACAGCTCCACTTCCAGCTTTTTGATGATTACGACATAAGAGTTACCAGGTGCCCATAGCTCATGTCCCTAAATCCTAGCCACTCAGGAGGCTGAGATCTGAGGATGGAGGTTCAAAACCTGCCCAGGCAGGAAAAGCCTTGAGACTCTTATCCCCAATTAACCGCCAAAAACAAAACAAAACAAAAACCAAAACAAACCTAAAAACCAAAAAACAGAACTAGAACTGTGACTCAAAGTGGTAGCACATTAGCTTTGAGCACAAAAGCTCAGGGACAGTGCCTACATCCTGAGCTCAATTCCCACAAGAGAGAAGAAAGAGTCTCACAGATTCCTACCCTGGCTGGAATTGAACCTTGATCTTCAGATCTCAGATTACAGGTGTGAGCCACTGGCATACATATCCTATAATACTTTCTAGACTGACACTGATTCTCCCCTACTTCAGCTCTTTGTTGTATAATTAACTTAGTCTCTGAGCACCTGGCAACACTTCTCTCCAACTATCACTGCACAGCCAACTCCCAGAAAGCCTTGGAAAGAAGAAACAGTTGGGGTAAAAAGAGAAAGATGAAGAACTTACATGCTTCTGCTATAATCTAGTCCTCAAATTTGCAAACGGCATAAAGTGAAGTCTAAATAAATTAGGTAATTTTATGGAGTTGGGCTCCATCGTTTGCAATAACCCTTGTTATGGGTTCCTGGTGGACAATCCTAGGGTTTTCCATCCACAGGTTCTTTTGGACCCCTGATGGAAAGAAAATAAAAGGGAGTAAGTCAGTCTGGCTCCATGACTTTGGGCAGGTCATTTTTGTTGTTTGTTTGTTGTCAGTAGGGGCTGAACTCTGAACCTGGGCGCTGTCCCTCAGCTCTTCAGCTCAAGGCTAGCGCCCTACCACTTGAGCCACAGCGCCACTTCCGGCTTTTTTCTGCTTATGTGGTGCTGAGGAATAGAACCCAGGGCCTCATGCATGCGAGGCAAGCACTCTGAACACTGAGCCAACTCCCCAGCCCACTATGTTCTTTCTAAGACTCAACACCCTTCCTTGTAAGAAGAGGTTGGAGCTGGGAACCGAGAGGCTTCCGCCTGTAATCTTAGCTGCTGGGGAGGCTGAGATCTGAGGAGCATGGTTCAAAGCCAGCCTGGGCAGTACAGTCTGTGATACTCTTCATTTCCAATTAACCACCAAAAAGCTCGAAGCGGATTTGTGGCACAAGTGATAGAACACCAGTCTTAAGCAAAAGAGCCCGGGGACAGCGCCCAGGCCCTGAGTTCAAGCCCTAGGACCGGCACAAAACGTATAAAAGAACTCTTGGGTACAGTCTGGCACTAAAATTCTTTGCATGTGTTCTGTTACGGGCCACTGTGGCAATGGTGGCCTCAAGCTGGTCAAGCCTCGCCCTTTATTTCTCACCTGGGACAGAATTCTTCGCGCACTTGAGTATCCCAAGTTGTGGGCTACCCATGACCCTCATCCGTTTGGCTACTGATGCCAGACGGAGCTTCTAGGCCCAAGGCAGGCCCACCACGCAGGCGCAGCTATCCAACGCGAGGCGGGCGGACGCCTAGGCCCAGCAAGGGGAGGGAGGAGCCGGAAAGACCCCGCCCCCAAGGCATGTCACGTGGGAGGCGGAGTCGGAAGCGTGACGGCGTGCGCGGGGGGCGGGGCGATGGGTGCGCGCGGGCGCGGGGGGCGGGGCGCGGCCCTCGCGGCGGCAGGCGGGGAGGGAGGCCGGGCCCGCGGAGGCGCTGCGCGGCTCACCAACCTGACTGGGAAGCGGCTGGGACGCCCGCAGCTGACGGACCGACCCAGAGCGGACGGAAGGACGGACGGACGAACGCACCCACCCACCCACCGAAGAACAAACGACAGTCGTCAGGGCCGACGTCGAGCGAGTCGTGTTCAGCAGCGGCCCCTCTGTCGGTCTGCTGAATGAAGTGCCCGCCCCGCTGAGCGCGGAGCCCGGCGCTTTCCCGTCAAGATGGACGGTTTCGCCGGCAGCCTCGGTGAGTACGGCGGCGAGAGTCCTGCTTCCCGCGCGCACGCAGGGAGCTTTGTTCCCTCCGCACGCGGCCCGAGCTCGGGCCGCCGCTCTGCTCCTCGGGGTGGCCGCGGCTCCCACACCGCACATGTGCCCCGCGAGGCCGCCGCCCCTCCTCCGGCCCGGGGCGGGGGGGGGGGGGGACGGCGGGCCCCTCCCCCACGCCGGCCCGCGGCGCCAGACCCTCCATTCTTCCCAGACCCCCCGTGCCGTGCGGGGCCCTGCGGCCAAAGTGGCGACCCCTTCTCCTCCGAGCCCCCAACGTCCCGTGGGCGCACGGCTTTCCCCGCCGATCTCCCTTCGGGGTTTAGGGCACCCCTTCACGCACCCGACTCCTTTCGTGGGTACAGCATTTTCTCTTTTCCACACAGCGAGCCCTCTTGCAAGGATCGAGACAGTCCTTCTCCACACAGAAGATCCTTTTTAGGGCTGGCACCCCCAATTTCTGTTCTGGAAGTGGGCAGTCCTCCCCTCTCTCACCCCCCAGCCTTCACTTGAAATTTGGAGACTTTTCAAAGTAGCCCCTTCCCCATTAAATGACAAATTTTCCTTCACTTTCCCTCACTTCTCTGAACATTTTGCAGTGGCAGGAAGATCAGAATATTGAAGCATCGTTTGCTTAATACTGGAAAGGAAGAGGTGCATCTATGTTGGGGGACGCTTTCAGAGTGAATGCAGAAGTGTTTTCTGGCTCTCCGTGCATGCTATGGGGAAGGAATCCTGCCCAAGGAATCCATAGGAAAGGGGGCCTCTGTCGGGAAAGAAAGGATTCTCCATTTTTGGAGTATGTTGGCTTTGTGGAGTGTAGCAAGGAAAGAAGTTATTAAGTCAGCTGAAGTGTGTTTTCAGTGTTAACTTCCACCCAAATAAAGGTAGTAAATTTTGTAACCGGCTAGGGGAATCAGAACTCCAGGCTGATACCCAATGCTCAGTAACCTGGGTCTGGAATTACTATTCTTTGAGGCCATTGGAATCTGCTTACTGTAAAGATTGTACTCAACTGTTGGATAGTGAGAGAGACAGTTTCTGCTTTGGCTGATATTGCAGTTATGTGATACCTGCTGCTGGATTTGTGTTTTGAGTATTATATGTGGAGGTAGCTTGTACTTAGTGGCCTTTCCTTTTTGCCCTTGATGATAAATCCTTACTTAGTTGGTTAATGTTTGTGGATCAGTGAACGATCTGGCTATAAGCCATATTTTAATTGTCTACACAAAATTGGGGTTAGATGGTTTTTAAAATCTACAAGTAAATCAATAGATCAACGGGCTCATTGTAGTTATTAAATACTAAGACCCATAATTTTGGTTCTGACTTTCCTTGTGAATTAAAAATCATTGTTACTAAAGAATGGAAAACTGGAAATAGGAGGCAAATTAAGTGTTACTCTTTCCACCCCGAAGGCACCTGTTGTCTCTTACCTAAACTTTGGTGTCTCTAATTCCTTACATACTGAAGTCTCATTCCTGGCTCAAGTTGAGATGCATCAACTTTTCAGTGTTGTTCTTTAGACTTATGGCTCTTTACTCAGTAATTTATATTGGGGTGAATGACTTGTCTTGTATGTCCACAAAAGAGATGGTATATATAATTGGCTGTCTTTTGGGGATGTCTTGATGTGATCATCTCTTTATGTTGTGTTGGCTAATGATCTGCAGGAATGATAATCTACTCATTTGTACCGCTTTTCTATTGGTTATGAAGAATTCTGGAGGGCTTGGTGGAAGCTTCACCTTCATTCAGTGTTTTGAAAGTCTCACCAGTTGGAATATTTAAAAAAATATTTTGAAAAAGTGTAAAAGTATGTGTGCCTTGTTAAATAGCTGCTTCTTCTTAATCCAGAAGAGACTGAGGGATGACAACAAATTGCAATTGGGAAACCGAACCCCATTTTATGGAACATGATTGCCATCCCTAATGTTGAATTAAAAAAGAAAACTGATTTGATGCCATCTTTTGTGATGTGTGTTGTAATTAGTTGATACCATCTTTTGGGTGGTATATGGTGAGACTTTTTTTCCCTTTGATCAGGAGCAGGGAGATAATAACTGTGGATAAAGAGAGGAACCTATGTCAGTAGAAAGGGAAGGAAATGGTTCCGGACAGTATTGTGGCGCTATTCTTGATGAAGATATTTCAGAGCAGAAGCTCTGCTTTTCCTTTATGTCCCCTAGTAAGAGTAAAAGGAGGCTCCATCTTAATTGAATCCTTAAAGGGTTGGGAGTGGGGGAGGGGTAGTGGTGGTATATTTTACTGGTAGCCTTTTAAGAGGCGTGCTTTACTTAGCTCTTGCCAGATTTTTTGTTTCTGTTCCGTGCAGTTTATTAGCCTGCATCTAAGAGTTACATTTATCTTTATTTTATCATCAAGAAATTCATTAATATAAAGGCGCTTGTACTCTAGTAGATGTTTAAAATTTTTTTTTAACTGAACAGGAATTCAAAACATGTGAAGTTCTTCTGGGGAAAGAACTATTAAAAACATTTATTCTTAGAGAAGTGTATGTGTGTCTCCTTTTACATACTACATTGGTTTTTGAAAAATTGTGAAAAAATTACATTTTCATAAGCAGAAAAGTCAAGTGCTTTATGGGCAATGATTGTAAAAAAAAGCCGATTGAGGAAATCCTATGGTGAATCATCTTGTAAAGCAGAAAAACTTAAAATTCAAATTTATCTTGGTCAGAGTGTTTAGATAAGGAAGACACTGACCATATTAAGTTCATTTTGTGAGGCATCTCATGGCAATTAAGACTGTATGTAGGCATATTTTAGGTGATTGATCATTTTGCAGATTTCACATTAAACTTAGTTACTTGCATACCTTTGTTTTACATAAAAGCAACTGAATGTTTGTTTTGTTTTTCAATCTGCAACTAATGTATTTCAAGCAACTTGGCTGGTAGGTGCTTGTACTCTGGAATTCCCCTTTAAGTATAATACCTTTTAGTACATAAATTAGGGTAATTTAAAAAAAGACAGCACTTTGGAAAATTGCTTTTTAAACTTACCCAAATTATTTTTATGAGCTGGCTCCAAATCACAAAAGGCACATACATAACATATCTACATGGTACAAATTTTAAAATTCCAGGTATATGCAAAAGTGGGAAACTATCAACACAACTTTTCTAATTGATTTTCAGGAGGCAAGGGTTGGATATATTTCCTTCTTAGTCTTTTTAGCATTTCTTTTACATAATAAAGTTTCAAATTTTAAGACTTTTTTCTTAGAATTAGCCTAGATGTTAGTGTTTGTATTTTATTTATTTTTTTGGTCATGGGGCTTGAGCTCTGGGCCTGGGCATTGTCCCTCAGCTCTTCAGCTCAAGGCTAGCGTTCTACCACTTGAGCCACAGCACCACTTCTGGCTTTTTTTCTCCTTATGTGTTGCTTAGGAATGGAACCCAGAGCCTTATGCATGCAAGGCAAGCTGAGCCACCATCCCAGCCCAGTGTTTGTATTTTAAAGTACAAGGGAGTTTCAACAAATCAGTATATAAACAATACATTGTGATCTTGTTTTGTTTAAAAGAATGGTGCAGCATATTTATTTTTATTTTACTTTATTTTTTGTCAGTTGTGGGGCTTGAACTCTGGGCCTCAGCCACTGACCCTCAGCTCTTCAGCTCAAGGTGAGGCTCTACTACTTGAGCCACAGTGCCACTTCCGGTTTTCTGGTGGTTTATTGGAGATAAGAGTCTCACAGACTTTCCAGCTTGGGCTGGCTTTGAACTGTGATCCTTAGATCTCAGCTTCCTTAGTATCTAGGATTACAGATGTGAGCCACTGGTGCCAGGCTTAAAATATTTTTTGAGACCAGGTCTTGTCCTGGATGTTATTGAACTCTTGGATTCTAGCCTTCCTTTTGCTTTAGTCTCTAACAGTAGCTGGAACTACTGGCGTGTGCCACTAAGCACAACTGATTGTTAAATATTAGTCGGTCTACAGTATTCTTTAAATATTTAGATGAAGTATTTCTTAAATAACTTACAATTTCTTATTGCTTGCCTCAAAGGGCTCAATATAACGTTATTTCCTTTTCTTTTTTCTTTCTTCTGGTTATGGGGCTTGAACTCAGGACCTGGCTCAGTCCTTGAATTCTTTTGCTCAAGGCTAGTGCTCTTCCACTTTGAGCCACAGTGCTACTCACTTCTAGTTTTCCAGGGCCGTGCACATACTAGGCAAGAGTAGTGACTCTTAAAGGTTAGTACATCTGTAACATGTTAGTTCATCTGTAATATGAGTTAGGATATTTCTCAACATGTATGACAATTGTCATAGATGGTATGTTTACTACAGCTATGCTTGGCTCCTTAAGGAGAGGAAAAATAAAAGACTTTGCTTTTATTCTTTGGAGTGTACTGCTTGACTTAAATATAGGTACCTAGAGGTGTTTATTACTAAAAATAAGTACCAAAGGGAGAAAGCACCATTTAGAATATGCTTATGCATCATAGGATTTCTGAGAGGGGACATTTGGATTTGCTAGATTTATATCTGTAGAGACTGAGTTAAAATTTCTTTCTTTCTTTCTTTCTTTTTTTTATTTTTTTTCCAATCCTTGGGCTTGAACTCAAGGCCTGGGCTATCCTTGAGTTTGTTTTGCTTAAGGCTGCCACTTGAGTCACAACTCTATATTTGGCACTCTACCAGTTGAGCCACAGCTCCACTTCTAGCTTTTTGCTGGTTAGAGATGAGAATCCTTAGGACTTTTCTTCCTAGAATGACTTTGAATTAGGATCCTCAGATTTCAGCCTCCTAAGTAGCTAGGATTACAAGTTTGAACCACTTTAGGAAGAGTAATGAGGCCCCTAAACAAAATAAATAGGACACTCTAAATAAGTTCTAAAACCCATTATTTTGTTTAGGGCCCTCATTACTGTTCTTACAGTTGTGTTTAGCTTGTTCATTCATGCTTTTTTGCTTTGCCTAATGACTACATAAATGAAAATACTCTAGCCTCGTTCTCACATCCTCTATTAATACTTGACACTTCCTACTATCTTAATATATTTTGGCCAAATGACGTAGTCTCTGTTTTTCAAATTTGGTTGGTGTGTCTTTTCATCCTGTGACTATTCTTAGTACCTATCAATGGCCAACTCAAATATATTTCCTTTTTAAGACGGCTTCTTTGTGTGATTCCCCTTATTCCCACCTCAGTATATTTAACCTTGAACACTGAGGGCACTTACTACCACAGAATTTTTTTTTTTTTTTGGTCGGTGGTGGGGCTTGAACTCTGGGCTTGGGCGCTGTCCCTGTGCTCTTCAGCTCCAGGCGAGCGCCCTACCACTTGAGCCACAGCACCACTTCCAGTTTTCTAGTGGTTTATTGGAGATAAGAGTCTCACGGACTTTCCTGCCCAGGCTGGCTTTGAACTGTGATCCTGAGATCTCAGCCTCCTGAGTAGCTAGGATTACAGGCGTGAGCCACCGGCACCCGGCTACCACAGAATTTTTTAAAACCACATTGTTACAAATTATAAAGTAATCATAACTTTTTCTAATAACTTCCCAATTTATAAATCAATTTAAAGCTGAAACTCAGATGTCTCTAAAATTACACAGTAGCCTGGCACTGGTGGCTCACACCTGTAATCCTAGCTCTTAGGAGGCTGAGATCTGAGGATCACAGTTCAAAGCCAGCCCAGGCAAGAAAGTTGGTGAGACTCTTACCTCCAATAACTACTCAGGAAAAGTGAGAAGTGATGATGTTGTGGTAGAGCACTGGCCTTGAACACAAAGAGGCTCAGGGACAGTGCCTAGTCCAGCTCCTGAGTTCAAAGCTGGGAGTGAGGGGCTTGGGATCACATAGTAGCTTATTTCCTCATCTACTATGAAAATTTAGGGGCCTGCTGAAAGCCCCTATCTTACACCTTGAAATCCTAGCTATTCAACAAGCTGAGACGTGAAGGATCACTGCTTGAAGAATCCAAGAGACTTCATCTCCAATTAATAAGCAAAAAGCTGGGCTGGAGACATGATTTAAGTGGTAAGGTGTCAGCCATTATCAAGCAAGCAGAGAGAGTGCAAATGTGATACTAGCTAAAAAAGAAAAGAAAATTTAAAGCACTGGTGAATAAATTTACAACTTAAAACAACCTTCACTTTAACATATCATTTTATTAAGAAAATAACAGTTGAGCTGGGCACCATCAGTGGCTCATACCTGTAATCCTAGCTACTCAGGAGGCTGAGATCTGAGGATCGCGGTTCAAAGCCAGCCTGGGCAGGAAAGTCCGTGAAACTCTTTATCTCCAATAAACGACCAGAAAACCAGAAGTGGCGCTGTGGCTCAAGTGATAGAGCGCTAGTCTTGAGCTGAAGAGCTGAGGGACAGCGCCCAGGCCCAGAGTTCAAGCCCCATGGCCGACCAAAATAAAAAGGAAAAGAAAGAAAAAAAAGAAAGAAAGTAACATTTGACAGCCAAACATTTCTTACATCATCTCAATTAAATCTTTTTACTATGTTATTATTTCTAATATTACTTGAAATGAGTGACAGTGTTTCCAGCCTTGTTGAGAATCTGATAAAGAACTCTGTGTCACATTCTAAAGTAATGTTTTCAAATGTAAGTCATGTGCATAACCTGTTAACATTTTGTTTGTTGGTTGGTTGGTCAGTCATGGGTCTTGAACTGTGGGCCTGGGCACTGTCCCTGAGCTCGTCAGCTCAAGGTGAGTGCTCTACCACTTGAGCCACAGTGCCACTTCCAGTTTTCTGAGTGATTTATTGGCAATAAGAGTCATGGACTTTCCTGCCTGGGCTGGCTTTGAACTGGTGATTCTCAGATCTCAGCCTCCTGAGTAACTAGAATTACAGGCATGAGCCACCGGTGCCTGGCACCGTTAATGGGTTTTTAAATCTGTGTATTAATGGTCAAGATCAACTTTAATAAAGGAGAAAAGGGAGAAGGAAAATAAACATTTCACATGACAATGCTTCATTAAACTTTTAATTTCAGTTATGTATGTTTGTCTTAGAATTTTTTTGGTGCCAGTTTTGGGGTTTGAACTCAGGGCCTGGGTGGAGTCCCTAAACTTTTTTGTTCAAGGCTAGTGCTCTACCACTTGAGCTGCAGCTCCATTTCCAGCTTTTTTGGAGGATGCTTAATTTGAGATGAGTCTCACTGACTTTTTTGCCTGGGCTTGCGTTGAATTGTGATTCTCACATCTCAGCCTCCTGAATAAAAGAAATGTTTTAGTGCCTAATTCCTATCTTTGAGAGACAAGGCAGGAAGGCTAACAACATACAGGTGCACATATGTGCATGTGCATACACACGTATGTAAGTATGGATGAGCAAACGTACAGGAAAAACATACAGGACTCGTTTAGGTCTTTGAGAAGGATCTGAGGATCTGAATATAATGATTAGAATATGGTTAGTGTCAGTATCAACAAAACATATCTGTCCTTCTAGATTATACACAAAGTCAGTGTGTATAGTTTTTTTTTTTAAATTAGGATAGGTTATAATATTTACTTTGCTGAATGATCATTTAATTTCTTAATGAAGTAGTGTTTGTCTTGACTGTTTCCCCACTTTTTAGCTATTTGGACTCAAGTCTTTAAGTCTTCATACAAATAGTCTCTGGAGGGCTGGGAAGATGGCTCAGTGGTAGAGCGCTTGTCTTGCATGCCTGAGGCCCTGGGTTCGATTCCTCAGCACCACATAAGAAAAAAGAAAAAAGCCGGAGTGGCGCTGTGGCTCAAGTGGTAGAGCACTAGCCTTGAGCTGAAGAGCTGAGGGATAGCGCCCAGGCCCAGAGTTCAGGCACCACGACTGGACACCCCCCCCCCCCCCCCAAAAAAAAAAAAAAACAAAAAAAACAGTCTCTGGAAGCTGCACTGATTATTCTAGTCTCGTATGTATTTCAAACCTTTGAAGTATAGTGCTCCTAAAGTGAAGAACAGTATGCCTAAGGGATCTGGGAGGGTAGCCAAAAATTGTAGCCTGTATTTCTGTGATTCTTTGGTATCCATAGTTAGATTTGGTTCAGACAGGAATCAATAGATGGTAAATTTAGGAGAGTATTTGATTAGGTTGTTTTTTTTTTGTGGGGGGGGCGGTCCGGTCGTGGGGCCTGGGCGCTGTCCCTCAGCTCCTCAGCTCAAGGCTAGCGCTCTACCACTTGAGCCAGAGCGCCACTTCCAGCTTTTTTCTTTTTTTGCTTATGTGGCCTCATGCATGCTAGGCAAGCACTCTACCACTGAGCCACCTTCCCAGCCCCGAGCATTTGATTCGGAACAGAATGTTTGTATGATCTTAATTTTCTCCCCATTCTTTCCTTGTTAGTTTCAGAGGAGAAAAAATAGTAGTTCTATACAGTAATGAGATTACATAACTTATTGAATGTATGATCAAAATATTATCAGTGTGTTCCTCCAGGTATGATGTCTTGAGCAGGATACATCACTTAAGTTTGTTTTTCAGCCATGATACATAGCCTGAATCTAATAATGGAGAAATTTTGATCTCCAAATGGGGGAACATTCTATTTTATATGTACACGTGTGTGTATATATACATATATATGTACATATATATAATTTAATATATAAACAAAGATTGTGGAAACTTTCAGTTTTAAAGAGCCTAGAGACATCTAACTAAATTGCTGATTCTAAACTAGGCCATGTATTTAGAGGAAAAATATAATAAAGAATATTTGGTGGTGTACTCATATAATCCTAGCTATTCTAGAAGCAGTAGTTAAGTAGAATTAAGGTCTCAGGCTGGCTCAATCTCAAAAACAAACTAAAAGCAAAATACAGGGATATAACTACTTGCCTGGCAGGTGTGAATCCCTGTGTTTAATCCTGAATACTGAGGAAAACCAAAAAAGAATGTGATTGATTGACTTAGCAAAATTAGAGTATATGTGCTAGGTAGATATAAGTAGTACATTAATGTTTAATTTTCTGAAGTTGATAACTTTACTAAAATTATCTACAAAGAGTTTTTATTCTTGGGAAGTACATAATGAAGTTGTTAGTAAGTAAGCTCTGTGATGCATGTAACTCAAATGATTCAGAAAATAGTGTTTATAATTAACTTGTACAAATTACCATATACATAAAAAATAATGAGAGTTGAATGCATATATGTAAATAAAGTGGACAATATTAAAAGTAGGTGAACTTAGTAAAAGCTTTATGTATTTTTTGTACTAATCTTGTTCTTGAAGTTTTTCTGTAAGCTTGACATTTTCAAATACAAAATAAATATAAATTTTGCATTATACTCTATAATAGAGAATTTAAAAAAATATGGAAGCATTTTCTCTTTCAGAAAAGCAAGGCAGACTTGGAGCAAATTTGTGGCTCTGGCCAGTCATTGGTAGCTCACGCCTGCTATCCTAGCTAGTCAGGAAGCTGAGATCTGATGATTATGGTTTGACAGCCAGACCAGGCAGGAAAGTTGGTGAGAAACACAGCTGTGTCTTAAGTGGTAGAGGGCTAGCCTTGTGTACTAAAGCTCAGGAATCGCAACTAGACCTTTAGTAGGTAAGCCCCAGGAATGATGTGTGTTAGGGGGAGACAACAACCTAAAAACACAAAAACTGTGGCTCCAAGAATAAGTATCTATGGTGATTTCCTTTTATCCTCAGGCCTCAGTTTGAGCAAGAGGTAGCTGTAGCTCAAACATTGCTCTAGACGTATTTTGTTTGGCCCTTTAAAGTATTTTAAAACTTGGGAAATTTCACATGAAGTCTAGGTCATTGGTTTCTATTGAAAAATGAAATTATCTGCTACTCTCAGACATAATCATTTAAGTGGTGTAGCCTCAGTCGCTACCTTAAATTCAGATTGTTTCATTTACTTTATTGCCTGATGAGGTTTGTGTAGACATATATTTGCAAATCTTTTCTTAGTTCAATAGGTGGTAAGGAGGACTGGTTTTGTTCTAACAGTTTAAGAATTAAGTTGCTGAATTTATGCCCTATCTGTTACATTTCAGTATTTTGTTTCCTGTAAATATGGCCATGGACCAAATCAAGAATTTTTGATACATTGTATTGTCTGTCTATTCCTTAGAACCATTCTGTTTCAATTTAGAGTCACATATAGTATTTATTTGCATGTTTCTTTAATCTCCTTCAGTCTGGAAAATTATTTTGAATTATGGGTTTCATGATCTAGACACTTTGGAGCATTATGGGCCAGTTGTTTTGTAGAATTTAATGTTTCCTCTTGACTAGGTTCAAGTTAACTCTTCTTGGGCAGAACTGCCACAGAATTGAAGTTGTATTTGTGTCACATAATCTTTATTTCTGTTACTGTGATGTCTGTTTGGATTATTTGATTAAGGTCTCTCTACTATAAATTTACTTTTTTTAATTTTATAGTTAATAAGTATTTCTTAGGCAGTGTTTTGAAACTATGTAAATACTCTTCTTTATCAGACCACTTTAATATGTTGGTTTATGTATATCTGTATGGACTCTGGTTGCTTATTTTTTTATTCAACGGGTTAATGTTTTATTTTTTGATAGTACTGGGGTCTGAATCTAGGTCCTCCTGCTTGCTAGGCAAGTACTCCATCACTTAAGCAACTCTCCCAGCCCTTTTTTGCATTGGTTATTTATGAGAGTCTTTACTGGAGGCCAGCCTGGACTGTGAAGCACCCTCTTGTGCTTCCCTGCAGTGTAGGCAGACAGGCACGCACCACTGTATCTAGCCATGTAGTTTCCCCTGAGTTTTTGATCAAGATGGAATCTTAACTTTTTTATTTCTGTCTGGCCTGGCCTCAAAATGCTATTCCCAAGCTCTGCCTCCCAAGTCACTGTGCCTGGCTTATATTTTTCTTTAGTTTAACAACAATAGATGGGGCTGGTAAGGTGGCTCAGTGGTAGAGGGCTTGCCTTGAATGCATGAGATGCTGGGTTTGATTCTTCAGCACCACATAAGCAGAAAAAGCTGGAAGTAGAGGTATGGCTCAAGTGATAAGAACATTAGCCTTGACCTGAAGAGCTGAGTGGCAGTCCCCAGGCCCAGAATTCAGGCCTCATGACTGACAAAAAACAAAAAAGCCCCCCCAAAACAAAAACAACAACAAAAACCCCAATAGATGGAAGGCCAGGGCTTAGTTATGCATTAATCTCAGCTACTTAGGAAATAAAGATTAGGAGGATTGTGGTTACAGGCTGGCCAGGGCAAAACACTTCTCTAGACTCCATCTAAAAAAACCTCAGTGTGTGGGACTAGGGTGTATAGCTCAGTGGCAAGGTGTTTGCCTAGCAGTTGCAATTTCCTGGATTCAATCCCCAGTACCAAAAAAAGAAAAGACATTTCCTCCCCCTCCAAAAACAGATACAAACAACAACAACAACAAAAAGATGGTTGTGGTGTTACATACCTATTCTAGCCATGAGGGAAACCAAAAGCAAAAGCTTGTAGTTTGAGGCTGGCCTGGGCAAAACCCCCACAAGATTCTATCTGAAAAAATAACTAAGTGGCTAATAATAATAAATAGCTAAAATTTATTAACCTCCCCCCCCCCCCCCCCCCAAAGAAAGGTAGTGTTTGCCTAGCATGCATAAGTCCCTGAATTCAGACTTCAGTCCTGCTGAAGAAAGAGAGAAAACAGCATTAATAAAATTTTGGGGGCTGGGAAGGTGGCTCAGTGGTAGAGCGCTTGCCTTGCATGCCTGAGGCCCTGGGTTCGCTTCCTCAGCACCACATAAGCAAAAAGAAAAAAGCCGGAAGTGGCGCTGTGGCTCAAGTGGTAGAGTGCTAGCCTTGAGCTGAAGAGCTGAGGGACAGCGCCCAGGCCCAGAGTTCAGGCCCCACAACCGGACCCAAAAAAAAAAAAACCAAATAAAATTTTGGAAGCTTATATTTCTATCAGATACACAGTTTCACTTTATATTTCTCAGATCTGCTTTACTCATATATTACTTTGCCATGGCTACCATAATAAAATTACCACAGAGTAGGTGGCTTGAGCAATATAAATTCATTTTCTCACAGTTATAGAATCTGGACCTCCAAGGTCATGATGATTTGCAGTTTTACTTTGTCCTGAAGCCTTTCTCCCACCTGCTGCTTTTCTCAGTGTATGCACATCCCTAATATCTATGTGAGTCAAAATGCCTTCTCTTACACAGACACCAGTTACCTTGGCTTGTGCCCTTATTTTAACTAATTACCTCTTTAAAGATCTTGTCTCTAAATAGGGTCACATTCTGAGATAAAGTGGTTTAGGGCTTCTCATTTTTTGTGAGAGGAAGGGAACATATTCACCTCAAAACGGGTGTGTGTGTGTGTGTGTGTGTGTGTGTGTGTGTGTGTGTGTCTGTCTGTCTGTCTGTCTGTCTGTCTGTCTGTCTGTCTGTCTATCTGAAGATCTCAGTTCAAAGCTACCCTGGCAGATAAATTTGAGAATCTTATTTCCAGTTAACCAGCAAAAAGTTGAAACTGCATGGATGTCTCGGGTGCTAGAGCACCTGCCAGGAGCCAAAAAGTCTAGTAGAACACTAGATCCCATTTTCAAGCCCCTGTATCTTCACCCCCCCATCCCCCCCAATCTTGGAGTAAGGAATACTGAGTTGGTGTATGTTGAGGAGGATATGTTTTTAAAAAAATCAAATGCTCTATGACTTTTTTTTGTTGTTGTTGGTCATGGGGCTTGAACTCTGGGCCTAAACTCTGTCCCTCAGCTCTTGAGCTCAAGGTGAGCACTCTACCACTTGAGCCACAGCACCACTTCCCGTTTTCTGAGTGGTTTATTGGAGATAAGATTCTCACAGATTTTCCTTCCTGGACTGGCTTTGAACCATGATCCTCAGATCTTAACCTCCTGAGTAGCTAGGATTATAGATGTGAGCCACCAATGCCTATCTTAAATATCATTGTATAGTGGCTTATTTAAAACAGGATTTAATAAAGATCTATATATTACATTTAGTTCCTGTGCCTCTTAGTTATATAGTCATGTTCCCTGTGTAGTTTATTAAAAACTATCTTTTGTTTTATTGTTATAAGCACTGATCTTTTAATTATCTTTAAGTAATTGTACAAAAAGAAGTTCCTATTCTACAAAACAGTATATGAATACAAGGTGTCTGACACATTGTCACCCATTGCTCCTAACCTATCCTTTCTCTCACTTTTTAAAAAAATTGAGATTAGGTGATTACATAAATTTCACATGTTTCACAGTACTGTGGAATAGTGATACTTAGTTAAAGTCACAAACACATTTGAACCTTCACAAGGTAAATTGTCATTATGGTCTATAAGTTCATGAACTCAATGAGCTTTGGCAATACAATTTTTTCTTCCACATCAGGTGATGTTTACATTTCTTTCCTTTTGCTTAGTGTAGGCTATTCCCTCTTTCCCTCTCATTCCTCCCTTCCCATCACTGTCTTTGGGTTGCTTAGTTCATTTTCATCTATGTCCAATGCAGCTGATGGGTCCCTTTGTTATGTGTTGTTCTGTTACCCACTTATTCTGCATCTTCCTCCTAGCTTCCCTCTGTTGCATGCATATATATATATATATCTATATATATACACATATATAGATACACCATATATATGGTCAAGAACATGGATCTTTTATCAATGATATGACAAAATGAGTGGCTGTCCTTTGTTTCTCGAGTCCTGTTTACTTTGTCATGTCTCCTTGCGTTTTGGCTTTAGCATCCACATATCAGGGAGACTATGTTTGTCTCTTTGTTCATAGCTTACCTATTTCAAAATGATTTGCTCTAGTTCCATCCATTTCCCTGCAAATGCCATTATTTTGTCCTTTCTAATGACTGCATAATATTCCATTGTATATAGGTACCACAATTTTTGGATCCACTCTTCAGTAGTGGGGCATCTGGGTTGTTTCCATATCTTGGCTATTGTGAACAGTATAAGCACTGATATTATATATATATACACATATATATATGTGTATATATATATATATAATATGTATATATCTCCTTTGGTGTTATTTATCATGTTTGTCTTCAAATTAAAACAATTTTCTATTTTAAAATAGAACTCTCGGTTCTATTTAGATATTGTGTCTTAAATCAGTTTTTAATTTTTCCATTTTGATTTTGCAGTGACTGGTGTTAATCTTTAAGCAGTATTTCAGAATAATTGACTTTTTTTTTTTTTTTGTCAGTTGTGGGATTTGAACTAGGCGCTGTTCCTGAGCTCTTCAGCTCAAGGCTGTTGGTCTAACCACTTTGAGCCACAGCACCACTTCTGGTTTTCTGGTGGTTAATTGGAAATAAGAGTTTCATGGACTTTCCTGCCTGCACTGGCTTTGAATTGCAATCCTCATATCTCAGCATCCTGAGTAGCTAGGATTATAGGCATGAGCCACCGGCGCCTAGCCAGTTGACATCTTTTATGTGTGTTTTTCTTTAAGCCATTTTCCAGAAAAGTGTTCATAATTTGCTTCTGTTAACAAGTGAAGGTTATCCCGATTTTGAGTTAGTTGGGTCAAGCTGTTGATGACCTTTAAAGAAAATCCTCTCTAATCATACTTGTTATAAATATTTGTGGTGCAAACAATGATTTCTCAATTTTTAGGGCATGGTATTGTGGGTTATTTTAAATAAGATGATAAAGAACAACATTTAAAATAAAAAAGAATGACAATCAGAGAATAGGAGAATGATTTTAATTATACATGTACACCAAAATTTTGAAACCCGTTATCTTGATGTGTGACATAATTGGGCTAAGGTTACAGATTTAAGTCTTACATAGGCTATTTACCTTTTGGGGCTTCCTGGTCCTACATACTTTGATTAAATAGACTTATAAGCTTGAGTGAATTATATCCTGTACCAACTACACTGGAAAATTGATGTGAGACATTTGAGTTCCCTTTTCTCGTGAGCCTTATAATTCTGCAGGGTATTCAGGCAATACTTATTCAGGAAATATTTATTAAATGTGTGCTATGTGCTTAGCAATTTTCTAGCTATGGACAGAGCCTTTATGGGTTTATAATGGGGCTTGAACTCAGGGCTTGGGTGTTTTTCCAGAGATATTGTGCTCAAGGCTAGAGCTCTGCCACTTGAGCCACAACTCTGGCTTTTTAGTGATTAATTGGAATGAGAATCTCATGGGCTTTCCTGTCTGGGCTGGCTTTGAACCACAATCCTTAGATCTCAGACTACTGAGTAGCTGGGATTACAGGCATGAACACCAGTACTCCATTGGCAAAATACAGAATAATAAGAATTGTGTTGAAGTATCTAAAGCTCTGGGATGGAAGGTTACCTTAAATCTTCATCATCTAGCCTTTGTTTAAATCTTTGTCTTGGGGCTGGGAAGGTGGCTTAGTGGTAGAGTGCTTGCCTTGAATGCCTGAGGCCCTGGGTTCGATTCCTCAGCACCACATAAGCAAAAAGAAAAAAGCCAGAAGTGGCGCTATGGCTCAAGTGGTAGAATGCTAGCCTTGAGCTGAAGAGCTGAGGGATGGCGCCCAGGCCCAGAGTTCAGGCCCCATGACTGGACCGCCCACCCCCCCCCAAAAAAAAAAAATCTTTGTCTTTCTTTAAGCAGAAAAATAAAGATCAAGTCACAATGTCCCTTCTAGAAAATGACAAGTTAGCCATGGAGCTCACTTTAGTTGCAGTTTTCAACCTTAAGGGAGCCCATTGACAACTGTGTCCTCCTCATGCCATTCTCATTTAATGTAATGGATTCAATGACTTCTAGCCTCTTTGTCAACTATAAGTGGTAGTTTTCTGTGGTAATTGCTCTAGGAATCTTGCTATCTGTGTTGCTTGCTTTAAGAGTCAGTGATTTGACTGAGCACAGTTATCCCAACACTCAGGATGTTGAGGCAGGAAGATTGTGATTTCAAGGCCAGTTTGGGATATACAGTGAAATCATGTCTTAAAAAAGAATAAAAGAGATATTCATTGATGCTATAGTGTATAGTCTATACTAATACATTTGACTCACATGTATAACATTGAAAAGATGAAGCAAGATAAGGGCACTTATTTACTAAGGTATGAATTCAAGAACTGTCAGACATCTTACATAAATTAACTTTTTTTTTCCTTTTCTTTTCTTTTTTTTTTTTGGTGTGTGTGTCTGTGTGTCCTAGAGCTTGAATTCAGGACCTGGGAGTTGTATCTGAGCTTTTTTAGCTCAAGGCGGGCATTCTACCACTTTGAGTCACAGCTCCATGTCTAGCTTTTTGCTCATTAATTAGAGATAGGAGATAGGATTTTCCTGCCTGTGCTGGCTTTAAACCATGATCCTCAGATGTCAGCAACATGAATAGCTAGGATTATAAAGGTGTGAGCCACCAGTGCCGGCTATTTTTATTTTTTTGTAATAACTTTTTTTGTGTGTGTGTTAGTCCTGGGGCTTGAACTCAGGGCCTGGGCACCGTCCCTGAGCCTCTTTGTACTCAAGGCTAGCACTCTACCACTTGAACCACATCACCACTTCTAGGTTTTACTGAGTAGTTTATTGGAGATAAGTCTCATGAACTTTTCTACCCAGGCTGGCTTAGAGCTGTGATTCTCAGATCTCAGCCTCCTGATGAGCCACTGGACCGCCCCCCCTCCCTCACCTCGCCAACTTTTGAAAGAACCAAAGTCAGCTTAAATATCAGTTTTTCAAAGTAGCCTTCAGGTTAACAGTAAAATAGATTGAGTAAAAATGAACTTTTTATTACAATCGTTGTGGATGATAGTATATAGGGGTCAAACATCTCTAATCCAGAAATAGAAAATGTCCTAAAATCCAGAACTCTGAGCTCCACAATGCTGTAATATTTTCTGGTTTTGAATGTTTTGGATTTTTGATTAGTGATACTCAAGTCAGAATGCATATATTTCAAAAATCTGAAAAACTTTCCAGTAACATGGTCCCAAGTAGCTTTTGGGTAGCTGTTATTAACTACAGATTTCAGAATGAAAATTTAGTAATTTAACAGATATTTATCAAGCAAATTCTACATGACAGCCATCATCTTCATACTGGGAATGTATTAGTGAATGAAACAAAAATCCCAACTCTCATGGAGATTATATTAAAGGGAAATAGACAATAAATAATTTTCACTTAATAATTTGCTTTTGGGAGGCCAGTGACATAAATATTGGTGTCTGCATTGTAAATTAGAAATAGATTCTTTCTTTTCTTGGAGTAGATGTTGATAGTGTAGCCTGTGTGAGGTTTGATGGTGTCTGATAATATTAAAGAATATTATTTTTGAGGGGCTGGGAAGGTGGCTCAGTGGTACAGCGCTTGCCTTGTATGCATGAGGCCCTGGGTTCGATTCCTCAGCACCACATAAGCAAAAAAAAGAAAAAAAGCCGGAAGTGGCGCTGTGGCTCAAGTGGTAGAGCGCTAGCCTTGAGCTGAAGAGCTGAGGGACAGCGCCCAGGCCCAGAGTTCAGGCCCCACAACCGGACCCAAAAACAAACAAACAAACAAAAAAAAAGAATATTATTTTTGGGAATTCAGAATAGGTAGTTAAAACATGACAGTTGCTGGGCCCAGAGGACACATTCTTGTAGTCTCAGTTACTCAAGATTGCTTGCACACTGAAGGTGGTAGCCAACCTGTTCAATATAGTCAGCCCGCTCCTACCCCAAGGAAAAAAAAACCCACAAAACCCAAAAATACTAAAAGCAATGACAGCTGTGCTAGGACAACCTTGTTGTGTGTCTTAATATCTGTGATATATTTTTGGAGTATTTACATACTTCATTAGTTTTCCATTCTCATAGATTTTTTTTTTTTTTTTTTTGGTCACTCCTGGGGCCTGAACTCTGGGCCTGGGCGCTGTCCCTCAGCTCTTCAGCTCAAGGCTAGTGCCCTACCACTTGAGCCACAGTGCAACTTCTGGCTTTTTTTTCTGCTTATGTGGTGCTGAGGAATCGAACCCAGGTTCTCATGCATGCAAGGCAAGCACTCTACCATTGAGCCACCTTCCCAACCCCTTACAGGGTTTTTTATTTTTGTTTTTGTTTTTGTTTTTTACAGGTCCTGGGGCTGGAACTCTAGGCCCTGGGCACTGCCCCTGAGCTCCTTTTTGCTCAAGGTGAGATGTCTACCACTTGAGTCACAGTGCTACTTCTGGCTTTTTCTGTGATTAATTGGACATAAGAGTCTCATGGACTTTCTTGCCCAAGCTGGCTTCAAACTGTGATCCTTACATCTCAGCCTCAGGCGTGAGCCACCGTTCATTTTTGTTGGTGGTGGTCATGCCTGTACTAGAACTTGACCTCTAAGGCCCTTGACACTCTAGTTGGGCCTATTCTCTCTACCACTTGAACCACAATCGTAATAATTTAACTCTTTGCTGGCTAATTGGAGATAGAATCTCTGGGGTTTATCTACCCTGACTAGCTTCAACTCACATGATCCTCAGATTTCAAGCATCCTGAGTAGTTAGGATTATAGACATGAACTACTAACACCTGGCTTAACTTTTTTTTTTGCTTTGTTTAAGAAGAAGCAGCATTTTATTTTTTATCTTTAGTTGTACATTTATAAAATTATTCATATTTAAAGGTCTTTCTGCTATGTTATTTTGAACACATATTTCCTTTTAGTTTGATTTTTTTTTCTTGTAGAAGAATTTAACCGTATTGCAATCAAATCTTGCTGTCAGGTTAATTATTGTAGGTCAATCACGATTCAATTACTAAGAAGAATTTCTGTGATTCTGTGGGGCTATTTTTTGCAGCTGTTTGTGGGTTGGTGTGGTCGTAAAGGTACAGAGTGGTTTGTGTGACCAGGATGATGTTACCTCTTCCGTCTTCTGGCCCTCTTCTTTCCAGATACCTATATATATGTATGTATGTATATATGTACATATATATGTATGTATATATATTTTTAAATGAGAGTTGGGACTACTTTGCAGCAACTATGGATTTGTTTCAGTAGGTTTTCATTGTTCTGACCCACTATATACAATGTTTAATGTCTAGTCTCTCATCAGTCTATATTCATTTAACCTGTATAGGGCTGCCATATTGTTCTGTTTAATGTATCATAACTATTGTTACTTGCCAGTTTAAGACCTTTTTTTCTTTCTTTCTTTCTCTTTCTCTTTTTTTTTGTTTTGTTTTTGGTTGGTCACGGGGCTTAAACTCGGCCTGGGTGCTGTCCCTCAGTTCTCCAGCTCAAGGCTAGTACTCTACCACTTGAGCCACAGCGCCACTTCTGGCTTTTTTCTGGTGGTTTATTGGAGATAAGAGTTTCACGGACTTTCCTGCCTAGGCTGGCTTTGAACTGGGATCCTCAGATCTCAGCCTCCTGAGTAGCTAGGATTATAGGCGTGAGCCACTGGCGCCCTGCTCAGTTTAAGATCTTTTTACTAGTTTGAAGCTTTTTATGAAATAAACTGTTCTGGCTGCAACTTGCTTTGCTAGCCTTGGTCTTTACTACTTGTCCTTTTTGAAATATTATATGGATTCTTTCAGTGTTTTTCTTGCCTCATTTTGTGCTACCTTGTTTCTCCAATAGGTGGCTTTTTAAGCTTGGCTTATTTCTGTGTGATGTCCTCCAGTTCCATACATTTTCCTGAATATGACATTATTTCTCTTATGACTGTAATAGATATGGTACATCTGTATATAATACAGTTTCTTTATCCACACCTCTGATTGGACAGCTTGGTTGATTTCTCTGGCTATTGTAAACAAAACTGTGCAAGTATCTTTCTTGTATATTGAAGGAAGAGTCATAAAGAAGATCTATTTTCGGTTTTTTGAGGAGCCTCCATACTGATTTCCATAGTGGTTGACCTAGTTTACATTCCCACTAGCAGTAGGAAAAATAGGAACAACATAATTAGGTTTGTGTTTTAAAGAGTTTAGTCAAGTTATATTATGGATATTGGTTTGAAACAGGAATAGGACACAATTAGAATTAGTTGAACAGCCTTAGTTGACTTTAACTTCAGTTCTAGAATCAGTTTGTCATTGGGTAAGGGATAGGGTGTTCCCTTCAGCTTACCAGTTTCTAATCAAAATAGCAGGTATTTGAGATCCACACATGAAACAAATTTCAAGGTGTCTCACTATAAGGAGAGTTTTGCAAGGTGAGAGTTTTAGCCAGGATTTTTCCAACTATAACTGGATAAGGTAGGAAGAAATGGAGGTGGGGGGGATAGTGAAACATTTCCTGCCCATGTCTCCTCCTGCTTCCTCTGCAGTAAAAACTAAAATGGTGTCTCCTGTCTTTGGTATTTTCACTTTTTATGTTGGGACAATATACACGGCTATGCCATTAGGCAATCCTTAACAGATCATTAGGAAATAGTTTAGGATAACTAAGACAAGTAATTATTATTACTATTCTAAAATGTAGAGGTGGGATCTTGTCCTTCCCCAAACACAAGGGCCACAAGTAAGTTTTAGGACTTCACTTTGCTAGATAGGCCTTCTAGTTTTGTGTCTTTACCCATTTGCAAAGAGTTTGCAGCTTAATATCTCATTGTAAGACAAATGAGCTATCCTGTCTGTCTGTCTGTTTATTGTATGTGCTGGTAGTGGGACTTGAACTTGGCTTTCTTGCTCATGACTTGCTTGTGTTTTCCTGCTTGAGCCATGCCTCCCATTTGACTTTTTGCTCACTAATTGGAGATGGTCTTAGTTGCCCAAGTTGGCTTTGAACTACATTCCACCAGGGCTCAGCCTCCTGAGTAGCTAAGATTACAAGAATGATCACCTGCACCTCGTTTATGTCTTCCTAGTCTTGTAACCTAACATCTAAAAAATGGTGTAAGGAAAGCTAGGTACTCTTGATTTTTCAGTCTTTACTTCTGGTTCTCGTGTCTGAATTTGACCCTTTTGATGTTTATTACTTTTAATTTCCCTGTCTCATTATCTATTCTGCATCAGAACAACACTTCATTCTGTTGGCTAGACTGTGTTCCAGTGGGCTGCAAAGAGATTGATTTTATTGGCAGAGAAGAGCTGAATAAAGTGTTTTAGAAGGATGGGAAGGTGGCTCAGTGGTAGAGTGCTTGCCTTGCATGCATGAGGTCCTGGGTTCGATTCCTCAGCACCATATAAGCAGAAAAAAACAGAAGTGGTGCTGTTGCTCAAGTGCTAGAGTGCTAGCCTTGAACTGAAGAGCTGAGGGACAATGCCCAGGCCCAGAGCTCAGGCCCCATGACTGGCAAAAAAGAAAAGAAGTGTTTTAGAAATAGTAGACTGGTTCTTCCAAAGACTTTTTTTTTTTTGGTTCGGTCATGGGTCTTGAACTGCTGTCCCTCAGCACTTCAGCTCAAGGCTAGGAGTCTACCACTTGAGCCACAGTGCCACTTCCGGTTTTCTGGTGGTTTATTGGAGATAGAATCTCACCGACTTCCCTGCCCGTCTGGTTTTAAACTGTGATCCTCAGATCTCAGGCTCCTGAGTAGCTAGGATTACAGGTGTGAGCCAACGGCATCCGGCAAGACTTTTTTTTAAGTTGGGGAACAGGATGACAAAAAAGGAAAGAAACTGAACAGTTAACAATAAGATTACTTTAGACTGTCTTTTTTTTTCTTCCCTTGGTAAGCCAGAAGGAACGTCATTATCATGCCAATTTAAATTATATTAAAATTTAGCTGCTACTTCTCTAATCCAGATTTTTTTCTTTTTAAGATCACACAGTATTTTAGTATGAAGTTATGGAAATTTAGTACGAGTGATTTTAGTTTATGCAGGTGGGGTCCGGTGTAGGAGCCTACTCTATCACAGTGGCCTCCTTTGAGTCTTACTTAACTGAAAGGAGCATTAGTTAGTAGTTCTTTTTTTAAAAAATTAATTTTATTGTTTATTAAGTTGTTGTACAGAGGGGTTAGTTTGTAGTTCTTGTAGTAGTCTAGGAGATACATGAAAGGACCTGCCCCTTTCCTTCTGTCCTACTTTCTGTCAGTAGTGGGCTAGGAGATACAGAAAGATGTAAACTCAGACCAGACTCACTTGTAGATAAGTTGTTTTACAGATGAAAAAGGCTGGGGTAAGTTTTAAGTTGAATAACTTGCGTTTGTACCAGTGGTCTGCTTTTTGCTAAACTTTACTGTCATATTTTACTGTCCTTATGAACTACCTGGTGATCTCCTTTCCAATTTTCCAAATAATTGACACAGAAAAATAATACATAACCAAAATAACTTTAAGGATGTCCATATTATTATGTGCTTTTATTCTCTGTTGGAAACGTAGGTTTGTTCCAGAATGAATTTGACTTCTGTCTTTTTGAAAGCCCTCCATTTACTTTTGAGGGGAAAACAAAAACACTCCTACAAGGGAAAGGGAAAAAAATTAATGCCAGTTAGTAGACTTGCTTTTTGAGGGAAAAACAGAGTATTTTAAAACACAAATAAAATATACATCCCTAACACTTGAATGAGAAAGTGTTTTTAGAGCAAGGTTTTGAGGCCTTACTAAGCTGTGCCTGACATTTTGTGTAAGCACAGATATGGTAATCAGCTCAGACTTTGATGGACTTACTAAAAATCAGGTATGTTTATGTCCCTTGGGAATTCATCTGGCATTCTTATTATTAAATAAAGGACATTCTTGTTAGAAAATTCTCTTAGTCATTTGTCTTATAACATTGTAGGGCATCTAGTGATCATATCAACTTTATTGAAAACTAGCACTGCAGTTTTGACTTTCAAGTTTTTTTTTTCCCCCTTTTTTTTCCCCCTTGTCTATCATGGGGCTTGAACTCTGGACCTGGGCTCTGTCCCTTAGCTCTTCAGCTCAAGGCTCTACCACTTGAGCCGCAGAGCCACTTCCGGTTTTCTTGTAGTTTTATTGGAGATGAGTCTCTCGGATTTTCTGCCCAGGCTTGCTTTGAACTTCAATCCTCAGATCTCAGCCTCTTGAGTAGCTAGGATTATAGGCGTAAGCCACCGATGCCCCTGTGACTTTCAAGTTTCTGAAATCATTATTATTAGCTTATGCTTTACAACAAAATATTCAGATTTTAGTAATACACTGTGTCTTCAAAATACAGTTATGTATTTTTAACTGTACTCAAGATACAGAGCATTTTCATTATCCTAAAAAGTTTCCTCTTGCCTCTGTGTAGTCAGTCAACCCCCAGTCCTGGCAACCAACTATCTGCTTCCTGTCACTGTTTTTTTTTTTTTTTTGGCCAGTCCTGGGGCTTGAACTCAGGGTCTGGGCACTGTCCTTGAGCTTTTTAGCTCAAGCCAAGTGCTCTATCACTTGAATCACAGTATCATTTTTTACTTTTTCTGTTTATGTGGTACTGAGGAATTGAACCCAGGGCTTCTGCATGCAGGACAAACATTGTACTACTAAGCCACACTCCTCCCCTCCTCCCCTCACTGTTTTTTTCCTATGGGTTGTTTTGTTTTTTACTGAGCATCATTGTTTGGAGATGCATACATAATTACACATTCTAGTAGCTTTTCTTTTTCATATTGCTGAGTAGTATTTTGTTGAATGAATATACCACAGTTAGTTTGTCTATTGACCAGCTGATAATTTCATTTTTGCCAGGTTTTAACTATTGTTAATAAAGCTGCTATGAAAATTAAGAGTACACATTTCCCCCATCTGCTATAACTATTAAGCTTTTATTATACTACATAATGTTCTCTTTTTCTTTTTTAACGGTACTTTAAAAATGAAAATTTGAAAATTTCTTCAGTATGGTTTGAATAGAAATCCTTTATTAGAAATACATATTTTCTTGCCTTTCAATTAAATATTTTTTATCAGAGTAAAAGCTTACCAGGTGTGGTAATGCATGCCTGTAATTATAGCACTCAAGAGTGCTGAGCCAGAAGGATTGTGGGTTCAGACCAGCCTGGCTACATAGTGAAACTTTGTCTCGAAAAAGCAAAGTTTTTTGTTTTCAAAAATCCAAATTATCTATTTATTTTTTTCTTTCGTATTATATAACATGTTCTCTTTAACATGTCCTCTTTAAGGAAATTTTGCTTAACCTAAGATCATAGACCTTCTCTTTAGTTCTCATTGTTTGGTCTATGATGTCCCTTTTTTTTTTTTTTGGTTGGTCATGGGGCTTGAATTCTGGGCCTGGGCGCTGTCCCTGATTTCTTCAGCTGAAGGCTGGCACTCTACCACTTGAGCCATAGCACCACTTCAGGTTTTCTGGTGGTTTATTAGAGATAAGAGTCTCATGTACTTTCCTGCCTGGGCTGGCTTTGAACCATGATCCTAAGATCTCAGCCTCATTAGTAGCTAGAATTACAGGTGTGAGCCACCAACGCCCGGCTTATGAGGCTAAGACCTGAGGATCATGTTCAAAGCCAGCCCAGGCAAGAAAGTCCATGAGACTTACCTCCAGTAAACTACTCAGAAAAAGCTGGAAATGGTGCTGTGGCTCAATTGGTAGAGCACTAGCTTTGCGCACAAAGACCTTCAGGAACAGTGCCCAGGCCCTAAGTTCAAGCCTTAGGACCAGAAAAGGAAAAAAAAAATCCAGGACCTTGTACATAGCAGACATGTGCTTTACCACTGATTATACCCACAACCCTAGTTCTTTTCAAGTAAGATGGTTAGACTAGCTTATTGGTTATAGAAACTTTGCTTTTGATGTCAGAATTATGGGATTACAGTTGTTTAAGCCCCAGTTAACTTGGCCTGGTTTTGTGGCCATGGAATCCATTCCTTCCTTCTAAATCTTTAGTATCAATTACTCTGAAATCCAGGAAAACAAAACAAAACATTAGAATGTGTGTATGCCCAGCATGATAATCACTGATACAATGTTGTATGAAAGACTGTGCATTATTAAATTTTAAGGATATAGTATCCATAGTAATACAGTGCCTGCTCTAATATTCTCTCCTTTTATACCATGATAAATAGAAGTACATTAGTTCAAGCAGACATTAGGAAATAACTTCCAATTATTTTGTCTAGAGTGTGAAACGCAACACCATAAAGTCTGTTTTTTTGTGGGTTATAGTGATTAACTATAAAATATGAGAAAAATTTAATTTGTATATGCCTTGTCAGAGAATAAACACATTACACAAACATTACACAAACCTAGTCGCTGGCATACATTAAGTAACCAGCATTTAAATACATGTTATTTCATAAGAGGCTGAATTTTAATAAATTACTTCATTTAGATTTGTGTCAGTTTTTTGGTTGTAACCTTCTTGATTATGTTTGATTAAAGATGACTCCTTTTTCAAGGAACTTGATTACAATAGAACATACTTACTATATGAATCCTAGACAGAAATAGAGATTCTTAGTTTTGTTTTTCCCATTTAATCTTTATTGTACTAATCAATATTAAGGTTATTTTTTAGTAACTGATTTCTCTCTAGAACCTTCTGCTTCAGTAACCACGTGTTACAACATCAGTTATTCCTTTCTTATAGCAGGCAAATGTCTCATGAATGTAGGAATTCACCCATCAATGTATTTGGGTAAAGAGACTTTTCAAGAGCAGGATTAAGGAAATGAAAGCATGTCCTAATATCTAACATACACTGTTTAAACTCTGATATCAGCAGAATTTGACAAGAGAATACAAATCTAAAGAGAAGCCCGAAGAGTCTGCCACATTCATCAGCAAATCTAGACTCTGTGACTGGTCTTTGGGGATGTTCACTCTGCTCGGCCTCCTCTAAATACACTCAATCTGCAAATCAGTGGAAAGATTATAGGCCTGTCTTGTGCATCTAGTTTATCAGCCTAACAAAATGCTAGATCATAGTGTGAGAAAGGGAGAAGTGGTCTTGATTACAATGTGGTTATTTTATTCCTTCTTAAGAGCCCAAGGAAAACTTTGGACTTTAAGCTATCACATTAGTAACACCTCTACCCCTATCTAAGAGGAAACGTGTTTTGGAATGGAGACTGGAGAAGTCTCATTTGCCAGCAACTGAGTTGTGTTTGCAAAGATGCATTTAAAACATCTACTACTGAATAATAGATTTTTTTTTACAAATGAAAACCCCTATTAGTAATCAAAAATAAGTCTTCAGAAAAAAAGGAAGGTAAGTATAAACCCAAGATGAATTGTAAATCTCTTAAGTAAATGAATCATTTAAAATATCCAGAAAACCTTTTAGTGGTAAGTTTTTATTTTTAAAAAATGAAAATGTGTTGGTGTTAGGTTTAACTAAGCCGATGAATGAGAACACCACATGATATTCATGTAGGAGAGAGAACTTTTATTTCCGAACTGCTGAACTGCTGCCCGGCATGCATAGGGACCAGCAGATGTTCTGCCTGGATTTAACTAGGAAAGGGGTGGGGAGAAGGGGCAGCCAGGTGTGGCCATACCAGATGCAGATGTGACTTCAGAGCCTTGGTCAGGTGGGAGGCGTGACCGGAGCCGCGACCTCAGAGAAGCTGGAGGAACTACCTCCAGTTACCTAGGTAATGCAGGTGCTGGGTGTAGAGTTAACCAAGAAAGCGGGGAGGCCGTCTGTGTGCGGCCTGCACTTCTAGGGCAGACTTTACATTTAGCAGTTCAGAAGAAAACAGTGAATAGTAAATGTCAGTTGAACCATTTAACTGTATTAAGCATCTGCACTCGTTTACTAGGATAGTAGTTAATGGGGGCTCTTGAATCATCATGCTTGGATGTACATCCTGGCTTCTGCAACTACTAGTTTTTATTCTTGGGAAAATTATTTAATCTTTCTGTGCCTTATTTTTAAACTTTCTGTGCCTTATTTTTTAAACTAGATACCTGTAGTATTATTTGTAGATAATACTACAGGTATCTAGTTTATATATTTGTTGTCAGGATTAAGTGAGGTTGTTGAGCTACTAGTGACTTCAGTGGAATTTTAGGCACCAATTTCCTACAGCTAGGTAGGGGGCGAGTGGAAAATAAAAGTCAAAACAACTGTAGTTTACTCCTACATAGAACTTCTTGTGGGTGACAAAAGGGAGCCATGAAAAAATTTTACATGAGCTTTTTTCAGTTAGCTAAAATATGAATATATTTATATCTTGAGGGCAGATGGACCAATAGATAGGTCAGATGTGGGAGTGAGAACATGTAGGATGTCCTCTATAGATAGAAGGTGATACACACTGCACAGCACTGGAGAAAGTATTAGTGTTTAACTGAAGAAGACACATTAGAATGAGCTAATTAAAAAGGAGGTGAAGAATAAGGATACTAATTTGGGGAGAGAATATTTCTATTTTTTTCTCCAGAAGAGAAAATGAGAATACATTATGGAAGTATATGCAGTCAAAGTGAAGTTGAAAAACTGCAACAGAATTGTGAAGATTTGAAATAGTTTCTGCAGATTTGAAGTAGTTTCTGCAGTGATTGGCAGTTACCTGATGAATGTAGGAATTAAGATGAATTTAGTAACTAATGGCTACTGTTATGTGTATATATTCAAAGATAATCTCTGCAGTACTCAGCAGCTACAAAATAGACCGGAAAAGTAGTTAATTTATCTGGTGTGGAGGGAGCAGGGAGAAAGGATAGTGGTATGGGAATTGTAATGGGAAAAGAGAGGAAGATGTGAAAGATGAGAGCTTGTGGCACTCCACAATAATGAGGGCTTGTTTTTGTTTGTTTGTCAGGGCTGTTCTTGAGCTTTTCTATTCAAGGCTAGAGCTCTACCACTTTGAACCACAGCTCTACTTCGGGTTTTTTTTGCTAGTTAATTGGAGATGAGTCTCATGGAGTTTCCTGCCAAGGCAGGCTTTGAACTTCGATCTTTAAATATCAGTCTCCTGAGTAGCTAGAACATAATCAATTTTAAATCTACAGATGAGTAGTTATCACAGGGTGTCCCTGTGTCTTTTTTTTTTTTTTTTTTTTGGGTCCGGTCATGGGGCCTGAACTCTGGGCCTGGGCACTGTCCCTCAGCTCTTCAGCTCAAGGCTAGCGCTCTACCACTTGTGCCACAGCACCACTTCTGGCTTTTTTCTTTTTTGCTTATGTGGTGCTGAGGAATCGAACCCAGGGCCTCGGGCATGCAAGGCAAATGCTCTACCACTGAGCCACCTTCCCAGCCCCATGTTCCTGTGTCTTTTATATACATGTATCTGATTTGGGGAAGGAAAGAGGAATAACACAATAGTGAGACAACTGACAAAAAGTGAACCAGTACAACAGCGATACTCACAAGACACTGTTGTAAGTGAACTTTACAACTTTGGGGTAGGGGAGTGGGAGAAAATCAAGGAAGGGTAACAGTGACAAGAAATGCACTAATGACTTAGTAATTGTAACCCCTCTGTACCTTTACAATTAAAAAAAAAAGTAAGTAGTAGATTAATCAGCCAACACTGGTGGTTCGAGCCTGTAATGGTAGCTACTTGGGAAGCTGAGATCTGAGGCTCACAGTTGAAGCTAGTCTGTGCAGGAAAGCCTGGGAGGTTCTTATCTCTAATTAACCACCAGAAAACTGGAAGTGGATCTGTGGCTTAAAGTGGTAGAGTGTTAGCCTTGAGCAGAAAGTTCAGGAACAGCATCTAAGCCTTGAGTCCAAGCCCCATGATCAACAAAAAATAAATAAAGGGGGTTAGTTGACTAATCTAAATACCACTGTCATTGGAAATTTCCCCTTAAGGAGAAGAGCAATTAGGATGTTCACATTGATCTGCAAATTATCCAGGCTGATAGTGGCTGGAAAGGATGGGTAGTTAAGTCCAGCGTTAAATCCTATCTGTAATTACATATATGTAATTCATATTTGGATAAAGATGAGTAATTAGGTTAGAACCTAGTTACAAGTAAAGGAGGAAGGATTTAACAGATTTCTGGAGTAATCACAGATGTGCTACAGTAGGAAGGGAAATAATTCTGTGTGAGTGGAACAAGAAGACACACACACAGAGAGACTAGTTGTCATTTTAATCTAGCTGAAGTAGAAATGATGTCTTGGGAGAAAGCTAATTGAGTTAGGGCAAAAGGGTAGAATGAGGTTCTCTAAAGATCTAGACAAATTTACTTTGCCCCAGCATTCAAAGGGAAGAAGATTGGAAAATTATGCAACCTGTTGGGAGAAAGGATTGATAGAAAAGAGTAGAGACCACACTTCACAGAAATCTGATGCCTGTCATTTACCAGCCAGATGGTGGGTGTGTCAGGGAAACAAGTGATTTTTGTCTTAACTCTGGGAACATGAAAGCGGGAGGGACCATTTGTTTTGAGGTGATGCTAAATATTATGTGTCTAATCATCAGTGTTAGTCTTAAAAGATAGCTTGAACACAATATTGTTCCTTAATGAGATGAGCATGGCTAGATAAATAAGGCTGATAATCAGTGAGATCAAAAGCAATCTTTTTGCTTGAACTTCCCACAGTTCAAGAAATAGTTTTAGAAATTCTGGCATTAATTCAGAGTCAAACTTTTCATTGTAGAGATAGTTATCCTCAACTTCAGCCATTTGTCTGTATACATAATTGTAAATTCATATCTGAAGGAATGTTTTAAATCTTTTCTGGTGAAATTTTGGTCTTAGTTGTTACTTGTGATAGACTTCATGTATTTCATTGAATCTTTGATAGGAGAAAATAGTATATGAGGTATAGTGCCTTACAGGGAAGGGAAAGGGGTAGGGTAATGTCGTGGGGTTTTAGAGCCTGCTCACAGCATAGTTTATTTCAGGTCTTTACCAATTCTCCTATTCTCCATGGGTTAGTTGCCTGGTGTATTCTCTTAGATATGACCTGTTTCTTTTCTTTATTATTATCTTTAGTTGTATAGCATTTTCTTTTTGAGATGAGACTCTCAGCTACTTAAGCAGTTCTCCTGCTTCAGCCTCCCAAATATCTGGAACCATAGGCATGCACCACAACACCCAGCTAAAATCATTTTAAGTGGAGGATATTTATATTCGAATGCCTACCAACAGCTCAAATACTGAAGCAGTTTTTTCAACTAAGGTAATTTTTGTGTGCTGAGATGGTGTCTTCAGGTTTTTGCCTGTCCTGCGCCTTAACCACAGTCCTCCCAATCTTTACCTCCTGACTAGATGAGATAACAGGTGTGATCCCCATTCCCAGCACTAAAGAGTATATTTTAAATATTCTACCAGAAACAAATGGTAAGTATATGAGGAAATGGAAATTTTATTTGGTTTGATTTGATCATGCCATAATGTATGTGTGTAATCAAAACATAACTGAGCGGAAGTGCTCAGGGATTGCTCCCAGGCCCAGAGTTCAAGCCCCACAACCGACCAAAAAAAAACCCCCAAAACATAACTACCCCATAAATACATAAAATTACCAGTTAAAAGTAAAATTTAAGGTCTGGGTAGTGTGGCTACAACTGTAATCCCAACAACCCAGGAGTTGAAGAAAGGAAGGATCATGGTCAAGGCCAACCAGGGCCAAAAGTTAGACCTCATTTCAAAGTATTTAGAAATCTAACTTTTACAACCAGTGATGAATTTGGACATATTATAAAACGAATTAGTGACATAGACAGGTTTCAAACTCACATTGGTTTAATTTTGCTGCCTTGTCTGCTATGCTGTGTAACAAGGAATTGGCCAATTTTTGTCTCTAAAGGATTAGTTAGTAAATATCTTGTGGCCTACAAAATAGTCTTTGGTAGAACTATTGCACTCTGCTGCTTTTGCAAAAAGCTGTAGAAAAATGTTTAAAAGAATATGTTCTGACAAAACTGTGTATGGCCGGGCACTGGTGGCTCAGGCCTGTAATCTTAGATACTCAGGAGGCTGAGATATGAGGATCGCGGTTCAAAGCCAGCCCGGGCACAAAAGACTTATCTCCAATAAACGACTCAGAAAACCGGAAATGGTACTGTGGCTCAAGTGGTAGAGCGCTAGGCTTGAGCTGAAGAGCTGAGGGACAGCGCCCAGGCCCAGAGTTCAAGCCCCATGACTGGGGAAAAAAAATACAAACTGTTTATGGACACTGAATTTTGTGTGATTTTCACAAATCCTAAATGCTATTCTTCTTAGACTTTTTGTTGTTGTTTAACGAAAAATGTAAGAAAATACATTTTTAGTTCACTGACCATATAAAACAGCTAGGTGGGATCAGATTTGGCTTATGGGCAATAGTTTGCTGACCCTTTCTGAAATCAACCTCTAGTTCATTTTTTTCCTATTTGAGTAACAGAAATGGATACTTCTTGGGATAGCTTTTTAGAATAAAATAGTATTAGGTACAATTTCAAATTGGAAATAAAGCTAGGTAAATGTTATTTTTAGCAGATATACATGGAATGCTAAGATTGTGTGACTCCAATAAAATGTTCTCACTACTATAACATGTGTTTTTAAAGATCATAAACATTCATCTGCTAGTGATTTGCAATAATCAATTTGTTCTATAATGATCAAAAAAAATTTTTTTTGGGGGGGGTCCGGTTGTGGGGCCTGAACTCTGGGCCTGGGCACTGTCTCTCAGCTCTTCAGCTCAAGGCTAGCGCTCTACCACTTGAGCCACAGCGCCACTTCCGGCTTTTTCTTTTTGCTTATGTGGTGCTGGGGAATCGAACCCAGGGCCTCAGGCATGCAAGGCAAGCGCTCTACCACTGTGCCACCTTCCCAGCCCTCCAAAAAATTCTTTTGAGACTTAAATAGCCATGGCTAGCTTCAAACCTTAGATCTTCAGCTTCATCTGAGTATCAGTAGTGGGATAGCAGACACATCGCACCCAGTGGTGACTTTGAATCAAGGCCTTTCTTTTCTTTCTTTTCTTTTTTCCAGTCCCCAGTTTGAACTCAGGGCCTGAGCACTGTCCCTGAACTTCTTTTGCTCAAGGCTAGCACTCTACCACTTGAGCCACAGCACCAATTCCGGCCTTTTCTGTTTATGTGATACTGAGGAATTGAACTCAGGGCTTCATGCATGCTAAACAAGCACTCTACCACTAATCCACATTCCCAGCCTGGCCTTTAAAAAACAACAAAAAACTCTCTCTCTCTCTGTCTCTATCTATCTATATCTATATATATAGGTGCTGAGATAATTTGATTCTTCTATTAAGGGAAAATAATGCTGGAACTAAAATGAAAGATTCTCAAAATGATGATTTATGTAGATTTTATTTTTATTTCTTCAATTACAATTTAATGTTGATAAATTTGACCTTGCAGAATGAATTTAGCATAAGTTTGGTTTATGAGTAACCAAAAAAACACTTCCATATGATCACTGATATATGATTCTGAATTAAAATACTTACTGAAAACTTTTGTGTTGACACATCGACATTAATAAAATAAAAGACTGGCTACTTATACATAGTGAAGTTTTTCAGTAAAGTTGATACTTTTATATTTGGTAAGGAAACGAAAATAAACTTAATTTCAAGGGAGATTAATGGAGGAGGTAACTGATCATTATGTGTATGCATGTATGTAAATATACAATCCATTAACAGTTAATTTGCACTAAAAACAGTCAACTAATGTCAATTTTACCAATTGTAATTCCAAGTATTGATGGTTGTTTATACCAAATATATATGTTTGGCACTAAGTCAGCTTCCTGGCTTGCCTAACCTGCTCAGTGATTTTTAAATGATAGGCAATGTGGCCTGAATCAGTCATGCACTCATAGAGTAATCAAAAGATCGCTTAGCACAGTAAGAAAGGTGAGTACATTTGTCAGATTGTTTATAGAAGTGGAGAAGTTAGTTCTTACACTATGTCAGTATCATTTATCATTTGGCTATTGCCTCTAGTATGAAATCCAACTTTGGGGGCTAGGATTCATAGTCCTCTATATTAGGCCTCAGCCTTCCTTTCTACCTGTGAGTTTCACTTACCTCTGTTAACAGACTGTATATTCATTCATTCATTCATTTATCTACAAATATCCTACTTTGGAATTTTCTTTCCCTTTGGCCTAGCTAGTTTCTGCTTAGACTTGAAGCCTCAATCTTTTCTTCAAGGAGGCTCAATCTTGTCTTTCATGATCGTTTTTGCCCTCTAAATTCCCAGCAATCATTACCTGTTTCATTCATTTGACAGTTACTATTTTACTGCTTTAGTGACATTTTTCATAAAACTATTATATGTTTACTTCGTCATCCCTGCTAGATGGGAGAGCACATTTTATACTTCTTTGTATCAGACTTAGTGTATGTACTAGGTATTGATAAGCATTTGATATGATAAGCTTATAAAAGTGCACAGCCCTGAGTTCAAACACTAGTATTGCAATTAAAGATAAATTTATTTATATAGTTTTTAAAATTGAAAAATAAAATATATGAAAACATTAAAATAGTAAAAAGAACTCTTGGATATTCTGTACTCAAATTCAGAATTCTTGCCATATTTGCTGCACCAGTCTACATACTTTTTGCTCCCTACTGGGCCATTTGAGTAAGCTGCAAATATAATTGTCCTTTATCCCTAAGTGGAAGAGTATATATAGTACCATGATCAAGATCAGGGAAATCTGTAAACCTTATTTAAGTTTTGCCAGTTTATTCCATATAGTGTATTTCCTGCATCTTCTCCCATCCCCACTCCTATTACCCAGTCCAGGATTGAGCATTGCATTTAGTTACATTTTTTAGCCTTCTTCCCTTTTTTGGGGGTCGGGGGGGTCGGTCAGGGGTCTTGAACTCTGGGCCTGGGCGCCTTCCCTCAGGCCTTCAGCTCAAGGCAAGCGCTCTACCACTTGAGCCACAATGCCACTTCAGGTTTTCTAGTGGTTTATTGTAGATAGGAGTCTCATGGACTTTCCTGCCCTGGCTTTGAACTGCGATCCTCAGATCTCAGCCTCCTGAGTATCTAGGATTACTAGTGTGAGCCTCTTCTTCCAACTTTTTTAATGTGGAACTATCTGGACCTTTTTTCTTTTTTAATTTTTTTGGGTCCAGTCGTGGGGCCTGAACTCTGGGCCTGGGCATTGTCCCTCAGCTCTTCAGCTCAAGGCTAGCGCTCTACCACTTGAGCCACAGCGCCACTTCCAGCTTTTTTCTTTTTGCTTATGTGGTGCTAAGGAATCAAACCCAGGGCCTCAGGCAAGCAAGGCAAGTGCTCTACCACTGAGCTACCTTCCCAGCCCTGGAACTTTTTTCCTGAGGGAGCTAGCTTGCTTGCTTGCTTTCTCTCTTTCTTTCTCTCTCTCTCTTCCTTCCTTCCTTCCTTCCTTCCTTTCTTTCCTTTCTCTGTTTCTTTCTTTCTTCTTTCTTTCTTTCCTTTCTTTCTTTCTTTCTTTCTTTCTTTCTTTTTTTCTTTCTTTCTTTCCCCCATTTTGTGACTTCAACTATTTCAAAATCTACCAACCTTTAATTTCATATAATGAATTTGGGTTTGCCCTAATACTTTAATTTGGTAAGATTTATAAAGATATGCATTTTTGTTAGGAATCCTGTATAAGTAATGTTATATCATCATTTTGTTATATAAATGTGGTAGATAATAAAATTTAAATCATTACACTAAATTATGAATTACAATAATCACTGCTGTGTTTGAATGGCCCAGTTATTAAGACAGGCTGATTTTTATAAAATTCAACCACTTTGATGCTTTTATATCTCTCAGCAAACTACCATAAGTCTACTCTTCAGATTTACTTGTATTTTCCCTTAAAGCGTGTCTGCCACATATACAAATTTTTGTTACAAAAAATAATGGAAAGGATGAGAAAATTTAGAGTAAACGTAAATATCTACCATTTAGATTTGATTCTAACATTTTTCTATATTTTGGTTTCCATGTATTTATCATCAGTCTGCATTATTTTCTATCTAAAATTAAATTCCTAGTATACCAATTCAAATGACTATTTCTTTCTAGTCCAAATCTCAGTCAGAAAATTTGGAAATTTTCAACCTGCATGATTTACCACATGCCTAGGCCAGACTTAAGGGTGTGTGTGTGTGTGTGTGTGTGTGTGTGTGTGTGTGTGTGTGTGTGTGTGTGTGTGTGTGTGTGTGTGTGTGTGTGTGTGTGTGTGTGTGTGTGTGTGTGTGTGTGTGTGTGTGTGTGTGTGTGTCAACCTGCATGATTTACCACGTGTGTGTGTGTGTGTGTCAACCTGCATGATTTACCACATGCCTAGGCCAGACTTAAGGGTGTGTGTGTGTGTGTGTGTGTGTGTGTGTGTGTGTGTGTGTGTGTGTGTGTTACGTTTTGCTTTGTTTTTGTGCTGATCCTGGGTCTTGAACTGGGGGACTGGACACTGTGTCTGAGTTTTTGTGCTGATCTAGCACTACCACAGCTCCACTTTGGTAGTTAGAGATTAGAGTCTCAGACTTTCCTGCCCAAGCTGTCTTTGAACTGCAGTCCTCAGATTTCAGTCTCTTAAGTGACTAGGAATACAGTTGTGAGCTACCAGTGCCTGGTTCTAAGAAAGTAATTCTTTTTTTGCCCTGTCAGTCATGGGGCTTGAACTTTGGGCCTGGGCTCTGTCCCTGAGCTCTTTAGCTCAAGACTAGTGCTTTACCACTTGAGCCAGAGCGCCACTTCCAGGTTTTCTGGTGGTTTATTGCAGATAAGCATCTCATGGATTTTCCTGCCCAGGCTGGCTTTGAACCATGGTCCTCAGATCTCAGCCTCCTGAGTAGCTAGGATTCCAGGTGTGAGCCACTGGTACCCCGCAGAGAAAGTAGTTCTTAATTCTCGAAGCTTCTTCTTCACATTAATTTTCAGATTGGGTGTGGATCTAGTCACGCATTTCACTTAGAGTTCAATCCCAAGTACCACAAAGAAACAAAAAAACAGAAACTACATTCTCCAAGTTATAGATTCAGTGCATTTCTTCTTGTTCTACCCTCTGTAGAAACAGAGGGTTACTATTTTTCACTTAGTAATTTTAGATATTTGAAACCATCCACATTTGCCTTTAAGACTTTGCAGTGTTTGAATTAAGATGTTTACATAATAATATACCTAAATAGACTTTTCATCCCATGAAAAAGATGCTCTCTGGGAATTCTTAAAATATGTTTCTGGGCTATGTTTAGTCATTTTTTTTTCTTTTCTTTTCTTTCTTTCTTTCACTTTTTTTGTTTGGTCCAGTCGTGGGGCTTGAACTCTGGGCCTGGGCACTGTCCCTCAGCTCTTCAGCTCAAGGCCGCTCTACCACTTGAGCCACAGCGCCACGTCTGGCTTTTTTTTCTTATGTAGTGCTGAGGAATCGAATCCAGGGCCTCATGAATGCAAGGCAAGCACTCTACCACTGAGCCACCTTCCCAGCCCTGTTTAGTCATTTTTGAGTGTATGTAATTTTTATTTAATGAAGCAATTAGGTAATTTGAATTATAGTGCTTGAATGCTGAGACTGTCTTCAGAATGTATGGCCAAGTATCAGATTCATCAACAAAATATTTATTGCTAACTTTCTCAATAGAGAAAATGATCTGGATTTGATGTGACTTTGAATATGTAAATTTATTTTGGTGACCTTAACTTAGGTTCTAATCATTTCACTTTTAGAAAATCTGTAGAATGTTTAATCCTGGGATTAATTCGTGGATTGGAGTTAGATCTGGGTCGTCATTGATGATTGTGCAGTCCACTACATAGCAGGCTTAAGAATATCCCAGATGTACTCCTTATCTTGCCTATGTAATTGTAACTCCTCTGTACGGTATTCTCACACACACAAAAAAAAGAATATCCCAGATATTCGATGCTTGAGGATTATAATTTGGATCCCTTATGTATATAGATTTTTTTTTAGCCTGTCTGCAGTAAAGACAACAGAGAAGAAAAAGAAAATTACATTTGCCCAATTTTATATCAACTTTAACCACATGTACTTTATTTCTAGCTATATAATATATATGTGTGCTCCCTTTTATGTTTTTTACATATTTTTTTTAGGTTTTTAGTGGCTTATATCAGTTACACAGGAGTAGGAGTTCATTGTTAAATCTCCACATGTTTGTACATAATCCATTTCAAGCCCCCATCACACTCTGAACACTTCCTGCTGAGAAAAGGCATCCCTAACAGGTTTGCTTGCTCTGTTTTTATAGCTATTAAATATCTATTTAAGTATTTTCAATCTTCTTTATCCTCCTTCCTGGCACAGACTGTTCTTACTAGTCTACCCAATAATTTTCTCTTCCCTTCTATTCTCCCATTGTCTCCAGTTTTTGTTGAGTTTCTTTATGCTGCTCTCATATGTACTTGAAAGCTTTCGCACAGCTTTTCATTCTCCCGTCTCCTCCTGAGTACTCTTTTTTTTTTTTTTTGTCCTGGGGCTTGAACTGAGGGCCTGGGTACTGTCCTGGAACTTCTTTTGCTCAAGGCTAGCAGTCTACCACTTGATCCACAACACCACTTCTGGCTTTTTGTATTTAGGTGGTACTGAGGAATTGAACCCAGGGTTCCATGACACATGCTGCATTTCCAGCCCCATCCTCCTGAGTACTCTTAGCTTGATTCATGTTCTGTGTTTTAACCATTTAAATAATTATGAATATGTATATTATACACACATGTTCTTGCTGCCATCCTCTGGGTAACTGTGGTTCTATTAAGATAATGGGGCTGGGGGTTTAGCCCAGCAGGAGGGCGCCTGCCCAGCGCACGCAAGGCCCTGGGCATGCAAGGCCCTGGGTTCGGTCCTCAGCCCTGGGGGGAAAAAAAGCTACAAAAGAAAATAATTACCTGTGCTTGTTGCTTCTAAGGCTTTTCCCTTAGTAGGTTTAAAATTTCCAGTCTTAGTCTGAGTTCTTAGGGGTTTATTTTGAGTTGATTTTTGTACAAAGTAAAAGATAGGGTTAGTTTCTTTGAAAATTGATGTTTTAGTACAACAAAGGGACCCATCAGCTGCACTAGACATAAAAGAAAAAGAACTAAGCAACTCAAAGACAGCAATGGGGAGGGAGGAATAAGAGGGAAAGAGGGAACAGCCTACGCTAAGCAAAAGGAAAGAAATGTAAACATCACCTGCTGTGGAAAATATAATTTGTATTGTCAAAGCTCATAGAATTCACAAACTGTATAGACCATGATAATGATAGTTTGCCTTGTGAAGGTTCAAATGTGTTTGTGACTTCAATAAGTATCACTATTCCACAGTACTGTGAAATATGTGGAATTTATGTAATCACCTAATCTCAATTAAAAAAAAAAAGTGAGAGAAAGGATAGGTTAGGAGCAATGGGTGACAATGTTGTCAGACACCTTGTATTTATATACTGTTATGTAGAATGGGCACTTCTTTGTATAACTACTTAAAGATAATAAAAAAATTTAAAAAAAGAAAATTGATGTTTTATTTTGAAGATTTAAATTTGGGGTTTCAACCAGGAGTTTTGCTAGTGACTTCTTTTTTCCAAAGTCAGTGATAACTTTTTTTCAAAGTTTTTTTTATTGTTGTTATGTTATTATGACATAAGTCAGGTAAAGAGTGCAGTTCTTTTTGGACAGTGTCACCCCTTCTCTCACTTTCTTTCAGCTTTGTCTTCCTGTCCCTACCCGCAAGTTGTATAGTTCATTTTCAACCCAGTGTCCAGTGAGTACCATTGTTACATTTGTTTACCTTTTGTCCTTCCATATCTGTGCCTTCCCTTACACTCCCAAAGACATATAAACAAAAAGAAAAGAAAACAGCAGCAAGAAAGAAAAAAAACCTCGTTTTCATTTCCTGGAGTTTTGACAAATATTTTTTTGTGTGATCAGATGCACATAGGCATTGTACCTTTCTGTTTCTCTTTCTCTCCTAATAGTATCCTCCTTTGGTTTCATTGTGTGAATGCCTAGAGAGCTGTATAAGTTATTATGTGCTGGTATTTAAGGTCTAGCTTTCGCATATGAGAGAAAAGATGGGATGTTTGTCTCTCTGAGTTTGGGTTACCTTACTTAACACTGTTTGTTCTAGGTACATCCATTTTCCCACAAATGACATAATATTCTTCTAATGACTGTAAAATTCAGCTGTGTACAGGCACAACAGTTTTGGATCCACTCATCTATTGTAGGACACCTAGGCTGATTCCACAAGTTGGCTATTGTGAATAGTGCAGCAGTGAACATGGATGTGCAAGTATCTTTTTAGTATACAGGATTATGATGTTCTGGGTAGATGCCCAGGAATGGTATGGCTTGGTCATAGGGAAGATCTATGTTTAGTTTTTTGAAGAACCTCCAGGTTGCTGTCCAGAGTGGTTGTACTAGTTTACATTCCCACCAACAGTGCAATAGAGTTCCTTTTTCCTCACATCCCTGCCAACACTTGTTCAGAATCACCATGTTGGGCTGGGAAGGTGGTCAGTGGTAGAGTGCTTGCCTCACATGCATGAGACCCTGGGGTCCATTCCTCAGCACCACATAAGTAGAAAAAGCTGAAATGGCGCTGTGGCTCAAGAGGTAGAGTACTAGCCTTGAGCTGAAGAGCTGAGGGAGAGCGTCCAGATTGAGAGTTCAGGCCCCACAACCCACAAAAAAATAAAAATAAAATCACCATGTTGGCCAATCTAACTAGGGTGAGATAGAATCTCAAGAATTATTTTTATTTGCATTTCCTTTATGGCTAGGAATGATGAGCATTTTCTCGTGTGTTTCTTTGCCATTCTTACCTATTCTCGTAATAACTTTCAATACAAATGTAACTTACATATTTGAGTATTACACATTTTCTGTATAACTTAGTCAAAGCATGTTTGCCTGGACATTAGAGATACCATTTATATACCAACAACTCTTGGCCATGAGGAACACAGCAGTGAACTTAGGAACAGTTGAGTTCTAAAATCAAGAATCAGTTTCATTTGATTAATTAGAAGAGAAACAACATCCAATTAGGAAGAACCCTCCCCCTTTGATAAATAAGTATCTTTGAAAAGGTCTGCCTATTAAGGTTGATAAGTTTTTCACATTTTGCTTTGTTTTTACATTTAATTTTTTTTTTAGCTGTGTGTTGGGTGTGGGTGTGGCTGTGTGTGGGTGTGGGTGTGTGTCCGTCCATCCTAAGGCTTGAACTCAGGGCCTGGGCACTATCCCTGAGCTTTTTTTGCTCCAGGCTAGCATTCTACTACTTAAGCCACAGTTTACAGTTTTGTTAGTTAATTGGAGATAGGAATCTCTTGGACTCTCCTTCAGCTAGGGCTGGCTTTAAACCATGATCTTCAGATTTCAGCCTCCTGAGTAGCTAGGATTTACAGGTGTAAGCCACTGGCACACACTCTTTATTGACTAATCTCATTTAATTTTGTACAGCTTTGTACATTAGGTACTCTTAACCTCATTTTAAGTTAGTAAATGGTGAAGCCAGTTTTAAAGCTAGACAGTTTAAATTGATACTGTGCTGTTAACTACTTGTATACATACTTAGTAAGTTTTAAAGTAGTAGCTTACACATGAACTTAGTATTTCAAGAATATTTTGTGTGTGTGTGTGTGTGTGTGATAGAGAGAGAGAGAGAGAGGTTAGTATTTGAATCCAAGACCTTCTGTTTGTTAGGCAGGCAGACAGGCACTCTACCACTTTAGCCATGTCCCCAGCCTAAGGAAAAAATTTGTACTATAGTTTTTTTTTGTTTTTGTCAGTCACAGGGCCTGAACTCTGGGCCTGGGTGCTGTCCCTCAGCTCTTCAGCTCAAGGCGAGCACCCTACCACTAGAGCCACAGCAACACTTCTGTTTTTTCTGCTTATGTGGTGCTGAGGAATCCAACCCAGGGCCTCATGCATGCGAGGCAAGCACTCTACTACTGAGCCACCTTCCCAGCCCCAGTAGTTTTCTTAAAGCAAGACAGGTATTATATTTTCTACAAAGGGTACTTTTCCTAATGGGGACAGGGTGAATAAATGTGTAACTTTTAGGTAAAAAATCATGTCAAGAGCAATGTGTTTGTCAGAGAAATCAAAGTTAAAGGTAGCCCTCCCTTAAATAAAAGCATTTTTAGTTCACATATATACAAAAACAAGGAGAGCCGAGTACCAGTGGCTTATGCCTATAATCATAGCTACTCAGGAGGCTGATCTCTTGAGGATCATGGTTCGAAGCCAGCCCAGGAAGGAAAGTCCATGAGATTTATCTTCAATTAACCACCGGAGAACTGGAAGTGGTGTTGTGGCATTAGACTTGAGCGAAAGAACTCAGGGACAGTTCCCAGGCCCTGAGTTCAAGCCCCACAACTGACACACAAAAAGAAAAAAGGAGAAGAAAAATATGAAATAAGTCTTAAGTCCTGGATTGAGACCCAGTAGTGCAAAAATATCTTATCTCTTGAGCTAAATCTCTAAAACTGGTAGCAGTAAATAAACAAGTGGCTCTATGGCTCATGTGGTTGAGTGCTCTCAGGGTCAGTGCCCAGTCCCTGAGTTCAAGCCCCAGGACTGGCAAAAAATAAAATATTAAACAGTTCTGTACAGAAAGAATTGTAGTATGAAAATTACCTTGCAAATTTTTTCTGTAGCTGGCTGTCATTTCTATTAAATTTACATGTTTATAAATATACACCATTCTTTTAAAGACTTAAGTAGCATACTATAGTTAGGTAGCATACTATAGTATAGTCATTTATTTGATCAGTTGCCTGTAGATTGTCCTTTAGGCTAGTATCATTTTTAAAAATCATAAATAACACATTGTCACTGGTTTCTTGTGGCTCTACAGTCATGTAAATTTCTCTATGTTCCAATGTAATCTGCCTTTGTCATTCTATCCAGTAATAACTATCCTGTCTTGGATGGACACTGTTGGCTAACACCTGTAATCCTAGCTGCTCAGGAGGCTGAGCTATGCCAGCTCTGGCAGAAAATTCCTGGAGTTAATCAGCAAAAAAAAAAAAAAAACAGACTAGAGCCAGGCACCCGTAGCTCATGCCTGTAATCCTAGCTACTCAGGAGGCTGAGATCTGAGGATTGTGATTCAAAGCCAGCCTGGGCAGGAAAGTCTGTGATACTCTTAACTCCAATAAACCACTAGAAAAACGGAAGTGGCACTGTGGCTCAAGCGGTAGGGTGCACTCGCTTTGAGCTGAAGAGCAGGGGGACAGCGCCCAAGCCCAGAGTTCGAGCCCCATGACCGACTGAAAAAAAAAACAGACTAGAGGTGTGGATCAAGTGGTAAAATGCCAGCCAATAGTGAAAAAACTGAGCAAGAGAATGAAGCCCTGAGTTAAAGCCGTGAAATGAGCTCCAAAAAGGGAAGCAGTGGTGGTGGTGGGAGAGTAAGAGCAACTACTCACTGTCTCCACTTAGTACTTAAGGAGAGACTAGAGACCATTTCCTTTTTTGTCATATTTTTTCTTATGATGGTATTTTATAATATCGTGTGTCTTTTTGAGATGAAGGCCAACTTTTTCTCCATACATTTACAGGTAACAACTTAGGTTCACGTTAGTCTCTAAAGCTATTTTGTAGACCATCAGTTGTTTCTGTGCCACAACCCCCCAGGTTTTTTTAAAAATAATCTGTTTTGGAATTTAATTTGTGAAAATCATTTCACTCATGTCAGTAAATTCGGGTAAATCAGTTACATAGTCTAATCATCCTATTCCTCCGTTCACTTTTGCAGAAGAGAAACATTACTGAACCTCCCTTACTCCCCAGAAATATAATTAATCAATATTTCTTTTAATTACACATAAATTACATTACTTGTGGATGTCAACTTATATTAACTGAATGTTGGTTGGTTTCGTTATTTTTCTAGTTTAAAAACTAATTCCAGCTGGGTGCCAGTGGCTCACACTTGTAATCCTAGCTGAGATTTGAGGATTACAGTTCAAAACTAGCTAGGGTAGGAAAGTCCATGAGACTCTATCTCCAATTAATCACAGAAAAAGCCAGAAGTGGAGCTGTAGGTCAAGTAGTAGATTGAACAAAAAAGCTCACAGACAGGACCTAAGCTCTGAGTTCAAATCTTAGGACCAACACACACACACACACACACACATACACACACATGCACACACATGCACACACATGCACATACATTACTTTCTTCATTACATATTTCATATATGCATACCTGTATGTATATGCATGTGTATATGTATATAATTATGTTTGTATGCATCTGCATATGTGTGTGAATGTATATATGTTACACACATATACACTATATATATACACACAAATATGTATAATTTTTAGTACAGGAAGACTTCATTTCAGAGGCCATTTTCTCTTAATATAATGCAGAAGCTTGATTATCCAATATTCCATAATGTATGAAATTGAATACTCAGATATAATAGTTTCTGGAACATCATTTTATCACAATTCTTGCAGTAATTAATATTGTAATTATATGTCTACAGGTTAAGAACATGTAAAAAGTATGTATGGTGTTCTGTTTTTATTTATTTTTTTTTTTGGTTGGTTGGTTGTGGGGCTTAAACTTGGAGCCTGGGTACTGTCCTTCAGCTCTTCAGCTCAAAGCTAGCACTCTACTACTAGAGCCACAGCGCCACTTCGGGCTTTTTCTGCGTATGTGGTGCTGAGGAATCGAACCCAGGGCCTCATGCATGCAAGGCAAACACTCTACCGCTGTGCCACCTTCCCAGCCCTGGTGTTCCATTTTTAAAAACAGTTACATAAAATCATTAGAATTTAAAAGATGCTAGAATGTTTGTAAATGTTTCATTACTAATACTAGATTGCTAATTTATAGGTATTTTGATAGACTGTGCGTGTGTGTGTGTGTGTGTGGTATATATATATATATATATACTTGCAAAGATGACACAGTTTTACAAGTAGGAAGCGAGTTAACTATAATTGAGTGCAATAAGGGAAAAGCATAATGAATAGTTGTCACTTTTCATTTCCAGTCATGGTGCTGAAACTCTGGGCCTAGGTACTTACCCTGAGCTTTTGTGCTCAAGGCTAATGTTCTGCTACTTGAACCACAACTCCTATTCTGCTTTTTAGTAATTAATTGGAGATAAGAGTCTCATGGACTTTTCCTGCCCAGGCTGATTTAGATAGAACTTGATTCTTAGATCTCAGCCTCCTGAGTAACAAGGATTACAGGTGTGAGCTACTGGTGCCCAGCTGTTACTGTATTTTTGTTTTTGTTTTTTTTTTTTTTTTGGGTCCGGTCGTGGGGCCTGAACTCTGGGCCTGGGCGCTGTCCCTCAGCTCTTCAGCTCAAGGCTAGTGCTCCACCACTTGAGCCACAGCGCCACTTCTGGCTTTTTTCTTTTTGCTTATGTGGTGCTGAGGAGTCGAACCCAGGGCCTCAGGCATGCAAGGCAAGCGCTCTACCACTGAGCTACCTTCCCAGCCCTTGTCGCATGTTTTTTTAAAGCTAATTTCCAAAGGGATTCATGTTCCTGAAAAATTTAAGAGTTCAGATTCTAGATTTCAGAAGGAATTATAAATTTTAGAGCAATAAGAAACTGGAAATCCACTACTGTGCAAATTTGCTACTGTGTTCCTTCGCATTTCCATTACTGTTACCTTACCTAGATAAGAGATTTTAGGGGCAGGGTGCATGTGTGCTGGTACTGGGGGTTGAACCCAGGGTCTTACCCTGTTGCTTTTTTGTTTATTTGTTTGTTTTTTGTCAGTCAATGGGACTTGAACTCTGGGCCTGGGTGCAGTCCCTGAGCTCTTTAGCTCAAGGCTAGTGAACTACAATGCCACTTCCAGTTTTCTGGTGGTAAATTGGAGATAAGAATCTCACTGACTTTATTGCCCAGATTCACTTTCAACTGCAAGTCTCAACTCAGCCTCCTAAGTAGAATAGGATTACAGCATGAGCTACCAGTGCCGGGCCACCTTACGTTCTTGACTGGCTGTTTGTTCAAAGCTGGTAGGCTCCCACTTGAGCCATACCACCTGAAGCAGATCTATCTGGTCAGTGCTATGGTTGAATGTATCGATTTCCTCTTATGACATATAAAGCAAAATAGAAGAGATGGTCTTTTTTGTTTTCATAGAAAAATACAAACAAAATGTTGTAAATAGGATAATGTGAATCGTATGCTGTCTAACGTTTGGTGAAAAAAACAATTGAAGTATATAAAAACAGGGAAAATTTGCTTGTGGGGAAATTTGCATCATTTTCATTATCTGACATACTTAATGTTAGGTTTTTAAAAAGAGGTGGCCGAGTAAGAACTGCACCACGCACGTGGTATTCAGGTAAGGGGTAGGTTTATTCAGTGGACCTGCTGGGACCAGGCAAGGTTGGCACTCCACGCTCCTGGCAAAAGGAAAAGAGGGCGGTCTGGCCGCGGTTTAGGCCTTATATAGGGTAGGGGGTGGGGAAGGGTGTGTCCAGGTAAAGGGAAGTGGGATCAGGTGGGAGAAAGGTGTGGCCACATCAGGTTAAGATGTGACCTCAGCGGATGCGGATGTGACCTCTTCCAGGTATCCCAGTTGCCTAGGTAACGCAGGTACTGGGTGAGGTCTGTTCGCCGTCCAGGAATGGACCTTACACTTAAAAGTTACTATTTTATGCCTGGGGGGCATGACTCAAAGAGAAACATTTGCCTAGCATGCACAAAGCCCTAGGTTCAATCACCAGTAGTACCATTAAAGAAAAAAAGAAAAGAAATCTTATATCATTTTAAATTAGTTTGAAAAAGCTGTGAAAGTCATTATAGTAATTAGTCTTATAAACAGTTATGCAATTACTGTTATAATTTTAACTGTTTGTCTCTTAAAAGACCTGGTAGGGAAATTAATAGTAGCAGTTACCTAAGTGACAGAAATCAGTTAGATAGCTGGCCAAGATAAGAAGACTTTTACTGTAAACATTTGTGATGACAAATAATGGAGTTATCAGAATGCATTGCCTGAATGAGGAAAGGGGTGACATTGATTAAGCGGTATTGTATTCATAAACTGCTTTGTTGAATGACAACTCCTTTGTACAACTACTTGAAGAGTAGAACAATATTAAAAGAAAAAAAAAATACCTGGTAGTTTCTATTACCAGAAGGCAGTGCTTTTCAAGAGTTTTAACATTTTTGATGGTTTGGTTTTTTTTTTTTTCAGATGATAGTATTTCTGCTGCAAGTACTTCTGATGTCCAAGATCGCCTCTCAGCTCTTGAGTTACGAGTTCAGCAGCAAGAAGATGAAATCACTGTGCTAAAGGCAGCTTTGGCTAATGTTTTGAGGCGTCTTGCAATCACTGAAGATAACGTGGTCTCAGTGAAAAAATTACTCACAAATAAAGGTGAGTTGTAAAATAGGAAGAGTTTTGCTTTTTGCAGTGTTTTCTTTCAGAATTGAAATTGGGAATATAATTTCTCTTTTGATCAACTTGCGATTGTAGCTTATTCCTAAGAATTTTGAAAATTTATTCTTTTAAATTGGAGACTGGTGTAGTACTACCAATTGTACTTGCACACTTACACTTTTTATAAAGTGGATATTTTCCAACGAAATAATTCACCAAAGGCAGAAACTAAATGATTATTTACTAGTTCTTATTCTACCTTAGTCATGGTATATTTATGTAGATAAATATAAGACTATATATAGACATATATTTATGATATACATGTAGTTTTCAGACAGTGGGAATTTTTACTTTTAGATATTGGTAGTTTTCAAGATGGTAAAAAGGTTATTAGGACCTAGTTGGTTTTAGTTTGGAGCAGATGTGGCCTTTAGCTACCAAGAAAGAATTTTTTAATTCTTTGAAATCACTCAAGCATTTGAACATATACTTATTTCTTTTACTGAAAGAAATCAGTAAAGTAGATAGGAACTGGCATGCTTACGCTAATTTTGACAGTGGAAAAAAGGAGGATTATATTGGTTAAACTCCCTATTAGAGTGAGTCACCGTAAATTATGAAGTTAAGAAGGAATCTTTTAACACTTAGATTGTAGATAGATAAAAGAACAATTAGCTAGAATATGGAAAACAAATTTAAAAGAGTTTGTTTGTGTGGTGGTTTTCTGTTTTGTTTTTTTCTTTCAGCATTAGGGATTGAACTCATGGTCTCACTTCTGGCTAGCCAACCATTTTACCACTGGAACCACTCCCAAGTCCATGATTCTTTTTTTTTTTTTTTGGTCCATTGTATGTACTGTCCCTGAGCTCTTGTATTCAAGGGTAGCACTTTGAGCCACAAATCCACTTTCAGTTTTTGAATGGTTAATTGGAGATAAGAGTATCATGGGGACTTTTCTGCCTTGCCTGGCTTTGAACCATGATCCTCAGATCTGAGCCTCTTAATTAGCTAGGATTACATGTGTGACACACTGGTGCAAATTCATTTTTTTAATCTTTGAGTTTGAGGTACATATGATATGATATATGAACAGATACATGTAGATAGCTGGAGTATAGATCTAGTGCTTGTGCTAGTTTTGGCTAGCAAAAAGAATTTAGGAATGTTAAGCTTATGAATGAGACTTGAATAGAAAAAGGATGTAAAATAAGGCTAAGGATAGTTCCATTTGGGAACTCCCAGTGTTTCGGCATAGCTAAGTAATTTATATTATCAGCTATTACAGAGAAGTCAGATAAAGCAAAGATTGAGTAGTGACCATTGAGCTTGGCACTACAAAAATATTAGAAAACTGTATAAAAGAAATTTCAGTGGAGTAATAGGATTGAAAATAAAATTCTAGTATCTTGGAAAGTTTCAGATGAGGAAAATTGTGAAAGTGAGAGCAGCAAATATAGCCACTCTTTTAAAATATACTGCTCAACAATGTATGGTGGTATTAATTGTAACATTGCTGAAATCAAAGATGGTTTATTTATTTTGTAACATTGCTGAAATCAAAGATAGTTTATTTTACTGCTAGGGATTGAACTCAGGACCTCATACAAATGAGCAAGTGCTCTACCACTGAACTATATCCCTAACCCCTGTAATTTTTATTAAAGATAAGTTAAGGACAGAGAAGCAGCAGAGAAGAAAATGATACGGGTTTTTTTTTTTGTTGGGATGGGGAGATTAATAAGGCAAATTTCTGAAAGTTTCAGAGCATCTTAGAGCATGTAAAAAGCTACTCATCATAAACAGAAGGAAAACTCTGAAAGGTCATACATATGAGATCATGTGGAAAGAGGTGTAACTCAGTGGAAGTCCATGTATATTCCCAATTGCAGGGCCAAAAGTTTCATCTATTTCTGAAGAGACAGTGATACCCTTTTAAGAGTATTGGGACTTGAACTCATGGCTTCAGACTGCTTAGCTTGCTTAATCTACTGATATTCTACCACTTGAGCCATGTCTCTAGCTCTGCTTTTTGACATGAAAGTCGGAGATTTTCTGCTAGGCTGACCTCTAACTATGGTCTTCTGGATCTCAGCCTCTTGAATAGGGTAATAGGTATGAGCCACTGGCCCTCAGCTTTTTTTGACTTTCTGTTTGGAGTCAGTCTTGTCATATAGACCTTGTTTTTTCCGTCCCTCTCACCACTACATGTGTTCTAGGCTCTGGTAACCATTATTCTGTTCTCTGCTTTCTTAGAGATTCAGCTTTTCAGCTTCTAAATATATATGTGAGAACATGTGGTATTTGTCTTTCTGTGCCTGGCTAACTCTACTTAATGTATCCTCCATTTCCATACATGTTGTATTGAAAGTGTTTCCTTTTTATTTTTTTTAAAAGTAGCTGAATAATTTTCAGTTGTGTTTATATGTCTTTGTTGGTCAGCTTTTTTACTCTAGCAAAACATTTTGATAGCTGACATGATTTAGATGAGAGCAGCTTCGGGAACCAGTCTCTGTTGCTGTAAATCACTGACAAGAATCAGTGATCTCTACATTGTCTCAAAGTATTTGTAGTTTCAAGACAACTCTATAGACAAATAGGGTCAAACCTATTTTGTGACGCTGTTGTTAGGATAAATCAACTTTGCCATTGCTGAAGATCACTATTAACATAATTTGGATAGTAGTGGTGATAAAGAGGAACATTGGGTTGGCTTCAGATATGACTCAAAGGAAATGTTACTAATGTGTGTGCTTAATGGTTTCTGGGAATCATGCTGCCACTTGAAAGTAGCATTGCCATTGAGTAAAAGCCAAAATCAGAAACATATCTTATACTAGCCTTTTTAGTTATCTAGCTCTCTCTTAATTAATCTATTCCTATGTGCCAGAAGTATTTAAAGCTAAGCCTCATATTTTTCTTGTATGGTGTCAGGTAGCTTACTGAAGTAGAAAGTTTTTCTTCATAGTCTTTTTTGAGGGGTGGGGTGGGGTTACTGATCTTGGGGCTTGAACTCAGGGCCTGGGAGCTGTCCTTGAGAGCTTCTTTTGCTCAAGGACAGTGACCTACCACTTGAGCCACAGCACTACTTTCAGTTACTTCTGAGTAGTTTATTGTAGATAAGACTTTCTTGCCTGGGCTGGCTTTGAGCTGCGGTTTTCAGATCTCATTTTCCCGAGTAGATAGGATTATAGACATGAGCCATCTGCACCTGGCTGCCCTTAGCTTTTAAGGAAGGCATATACCTTCTCTACCTAGAGAATTCTTTCCTTTTGACATAATATGTATACCAGTTGTGATTGATTCCTTGCCAAAAGGTTTACCTGTGCTTTGGAACAAAAAGATAGAGGTTCAGAGCTAGCCCAGGCAAGAAAGTCTGTGAGACTCTTGAAAACCGGAAGTGGCGCTGTGGCTCAAGTTGTAGAGCTCTAGCCTTGAGCTGAAGAGCTGAGGGACAGCGCCCAGGCCCAGAGTTCAGGCCCCACGACCGGACCCAAAAAAAAAACCCAAAAACAAAAATACAGTAACAGCTGGGCACCAGTAGCTCACACCTGTAATCCTTGTTACTCAGGAGGCTGAGATCTAAGAATCAAGTTCTATCTAAATCAGCCTGGGCAGGAAAAGTCCATGAGACTCTTATCTCCAATTAATTACTAAAAAGCAGAATAGGAGTTGTGGTTCAAGTAGCAGAACATTAGCCTTGAGCACAAAAGCTCAGGGTAAGTACCTAGGCCCAGAGTTTCAGCACCATGACTGGAAATGAAAAGTGACAACTATTCATTATGCTTTTCCCTTATTACACTCAATTATAGTTAACTCGCTTCCTACTTGTAAAACTGTGTCATCTTTGCAAGTATATATATATGTGTGTATATATATATATATATATATATATATATATATTATACCACATACACACACACACACACACACACACACAGTCTATCAAAATACCTATAAATTAGCAATCTAGTATTAGTAATGAAACATTTACAAACATTCTAGCATCTTTTGAATTCTAATGATTTTATGTACAACTTTTCAAAGAATGAAGTCAAAAATAGATTAAGAAAGATGGTAAGGCCAGGCACTGTGGCTCGTGCCTATAATCCTAACTACTCAGGAGGCTGAGATCTGAGGATCTGTGTTTGAAGCCAGCCTGGGCAGAAAAGTCTCTGTGAGACTCTTACCTACAATTAACCACTCAAAAACTGGAAGTAGAAGCCTTGAGCACAAAGAGGCTCAGGGACAGTGTCCAGGCCCTGAGTTCAAGCCCTAAACTGACCAACAAAAAAGAGAAAAGAAAAAGAGAAAGATGGTAAGGAACTTGAAAAATGAGGAAAGTGAAAGGTATACAGTTAAGCACGAGGGAATCTGAAATAAAAGATGCTGAGTTCTTCCTTAGACCATTCTTACCCTTTCTGGATTTTTTCTTAAACTAGGGCTTGCCTGGGTGCTGTCCCTGAGCTTTTCTGCTCAAGGCTAGGCTTCTACCACTTGAGGCACAGCTCTACTTCCAGCTTTTTGGTGGTTAAGTGGAGATGAGTCTCATGGCTTTTCTCTCTGGGCTAGTTTTGAACCATAAATCTCAGATCTCAGCCTCCTACGTAGCTGGGATTATAGTGGCATGAGCCACTGGAGCCTAGTGCTTTTATTGCTTTTTGTTTTGTTTTGTTTTGTTTGGGGTGGGGGGAGTACCCACAAGTATTAGTCCTAGGGCCTTGGATTCAAGGTTTGGGTACTGTCCCTGAGCTTTTTTTGCTCAAGTCTACCACTTGAGCCACAGCTCCACTTCCAGCATTATATGTAGTTAATTGGAGATAAGACTCACAGACTTTCTTGCCTAGGCTGGCTTTGAATGGATTGTTAGATTTCAGCCTTCTGAGTAGCTACAATACAAGCGTGAGTCACCAGCCCCTGGCTTTTTATTGTAATTTTAAAGTAAGGTTTCACTTGTTGCCTTAGCAGGCCTGTACTGAAATCCTGTTTAGACTTACTGTGTGGTTTGAATGATAGGCACATGTCACCTCACTCAGCTTCTTATTTGTTGAGATATAGAGATCTTGAACTTTTCAACAGAGCACAGGGCCTTATTCTCAATCAGCATTTTTATTCATAGCTGGTGCTTTACCATGCTAGCCACACTACCAGTCTGCCTGGCTAGCTTCAAACCTCATTCCTCAGATCTCAGTCACTTGAGTAGCTACGATTATAGACAGGAGTCATTGGTAACAAGCTTTTTTTTTTTCTTTTCTTCCCACCCCCCACTCCCCACCCCGTTGTTTGTTGTGCTGGCACTCTGCCATTTTAACCATGCCTCCAGACCTTGCTTTCTGTGTTGATTATTTTGAAGATAGAGTCTAGCAGGTTTTTCTGCTTGGGCTAGTCTCAAACTATACATAGTCCTCTGGATGTCACTTCATAAGTAGCTATGATAATGATTGTGAATCAGTGACATCCAACTTTTAAAGTACTTTCATAAGTATTTTGCTATAATAATTTTTTAAAAGCTATTGATACAACTAGTTACCTGTTTGGCACACTAGAACAATATACATTGACCGGGTATTAGCATAATTTGGATATTATTATATCATATATAAACATCTTCCTGAGATAGGTCAAATATAAATACAGTAGATCTTTCCCCATAACTCTTTTGAATCATTCACTCTGAAGTTAAATCTAAGACTGTGTTTAGAATGTACCTTTGGTGATTATGACAGAAGTGGACCCCAATGGCTTAAAGCAATGTTACACTGGTAATGTGGAACACTGGATGTGCCAAAGCAAAGATGAGTTTGGTTAAATCATATAAAGTTAAATTTTGCTTGAATTCATGTGAAAAATTGAGTCTTGAAATTCAACTGGACTCAGGATGTTACTTTTTGTCTTGTGACTTTTAACTCTTCTTGTCCATAGCAGCCTACTTACCATATATTTATTCTATTCCTCCTACTGCTTACATTAAGAATTTACTTTATGTACTAAATGCTTTATTTATTTGGAGTACCATTTAATTTTTAGAATTTAAAATACATGTTTTCAGCAAAACCTGATCTATTTCTTAAGAGGAATTTTGGCTTACTTAAGGTACAAACTTCAAAATGTATTTTATAGCTACTATTTTGAAGGATTTTGTTTTTAGGTCTGATTTGTGAGGGATGTGTAGGGGAAGTCCTGGGGTTTGAACTCAGGGCCTGGATGGGGATTAATTGTTGACCAAGTAATATTTGTTTACAAAGCAAGAGGATGCTTTGGTCACTCGTTCTAAACATTTAGGAACTTAATTGTTCAAATTCCTACCTTTTTAAAGTTATTATTGTTGTTATTAACTAGTTGTACAAAGGGGTTATGTTTCCATAAGTCAGGTTATGAGTAAAATTTCAGTCTTTCAGAAATACTTTGAAATTTGATGCAATTTTTTTTCTTAACTGCTTTAGGTCAGCCAAGTCTTCGAGAAGCTATTTCCATGTCCTGTATAACAAATGGAAGTAGTGTAAGCAGAAAACCAAGTCATACAAGCTCTGTTTCAATTGCAAGAAAAGAAACTCTTTCATCTGCTGCTAAAAGGTACCTGTTCGGTAAAAGCGGGGAAAACTGACATTGCAAAATTATATGAGTGTAAGAAATTAGTCTAGGGGGTGTGTGTGTGTGTGTGTGTGTGTGTGTGTGTGTGTGTGTGTGTGTGTGTGTGTGTGTGTGTGTGTGTGTGTGTGTGTGTGTGTGTGTGTGTGTGTGTGTGTGTGTCTGTGTGTGTCTGTGTGTGTGTCTGTGTCTGTCTGTCTGTCTGACTCAGTCTCAGTCCTGAGGCTTGAGATCAGTGCCTAGGCACTGTTCCTGAGCTTTTTTTTCCCCCCTTTTTCTCAAGGCTTGCACTCTACCACTTGAGTCAGAGCTCCACTTCCACTTTTTTTTGGTAATGGCTAGTTGGAGATCAGAGTCACATAGACATTTCTGCCTGGGCTGGCTTCAAGCTACAGTCTTTAAATCTCAGCCTCCTCAGTAGCTAGGATTACAGGCACGAGCCACTGGCACCTGATGAATCAGTCTACTTTGGAAAAGAACATTAAATAGAGCTTTATGGGATTCTAGTGAGCTTATCCTTTGAATTCTTTGTGAAAGAAACATCTAGCCAATGCTCATTCATTTTATATTCATCATACCTGTTGAGTGTTAGTAAGGAAGCTTTTGTTTCTTACTAAAGAGAGAACGCAGGAAGCTGAGAAAGGAAGACCATGAGTTTAAGGCCAGCCTGGGCTATATAACCAGACCCTATTTCAGCTCTCTTCTAGTCCCACCCCCCTTACCCCCCAAAACAAGAGAACAGTTTCAATCTTGATTTCTTTTTAGCAAGAATTTATTGATAAAATCACTATATTTAGTGAAATTATTTTCTGAATTTTTCTTAGCAAGTGATGTATTTGATACAACATTTTAAAAGGGAAAACAGGATCTTTGATATATATCTGCATTCGTGGGAAGTTACACACTATTCTTTATAAATATTCTAGTATTTTTTTTTTTAATGAATGTCTCCTTATTAGTAGGTAGTGAGCAGAAGGATGGTAGAATTGGTGTAAAACAAAAGTTTCACCAATGCCAGGCATGTAATCCTGGCTATGCTGGTAGGATATTGTCTGAGGCCAGCTTGGACAAAGTTAGCATGGCCCTATCTGAAAAACTAAAAGCCAAAGGCCTGAGAATATCACTCAAGTGGCAAGTGCTAGGCTTTAAGGTGATTCTCCAGTAGGGAAAAGGAGAACAAGAAAAAGGAGGAGGTAAGTTTTGTTGGGCTAGAGATTTGTTGGGCTATAGATAAAATTCTATAAAATTGCTTATAGAATTTTTCTCTTTTTTCAGATTCCTAGTAGATTATTCCATTCAGAGTTGGAGAAACTATAGCAGATAAATTACATTATTTTAAAACTGTTTTCTTCAGAGTACATGAGAAAAATTCTAAGGTCACAGTATACTGATGGAAAGCACTTACCTCAATGAATTAATGCCAGTGCTTGAAATTTTTAGTGTGGAAGTATATATGCTCACCCAAACAGGTGGCTTTATGGAATAATGAAAAAAATAACAATTAAAAAAAATAATGTTCTAGAATTTAATCTTTAAAGTCAATATCAAAGAATCTACAGTTTCCTTTTCAGACAGTGTTAAAATTTATTACCTATGTTCCACTTTTAGGAGAAATTTTCTGATATAATTCATAGTAAAAGTTTTTAATACAGTTTTTGTTAAATTTATATTTCTAATAGCACTTTGGATTCATTCAGTTTTCTTGATTAGCTGTTGTGTTATTTTTCATAAAGCGATCAATATTATGCATAATAATGATTCAGTTATTTAAGACCAGATGAATTTGTTTCTTTATGATACAAGGATGCTGTATTTTGCTTTTAAAAAGCCCAGAAAGAAAATCTTACTTTGGTTGTACTGCTCTCACCTAAAACAGCATTCAGGATAGTTTGAAAACCAATAGGAAAGAACTCAGTTCTAACTCAGGTTTTAAATTCAAGGTTAATTTGATATTTTTGAGGTAAATTTTTATTTTTTAGGATTGAAAAAAACTGAACATGAAGTCAGTCAGTGGCTAGTGTGAAATCAGAAGATATCAGAATTGAATCAGATAAAGTGTGAATGTGTAGAAATGTAACAATAAAATCCCCATGTCTACAACTAATGTAAACATAAAAAATGTTACTGTCAAAATGGTGTTACATTTCAATAATTGTTGTAATAGTTAAATTGCATGTGCTCTAATATATTTGTTAAAAATGTTGTTGGAATGTACTTCCATATAGACAAATGCACCTTACAGTAAAATTACAAAACGTCCATTGATTAAGAACTATAGAGTGTTGATAGTTTTTTGCCTTTTCAACATTGGAATGTTAATCTTTTTATCTTCTGCTTTGTAATCATTGTGATCTTGTTGACTTAGTAAGTATGATTAGGAGTGGAATGTGGTATATTGATTGAAAGTCAAAGTACAGCCAGACACTGGTGGCTCACACCTGTAATCCTAGGTACCCAGGAGGCTGAGATCTGAGGATCACAGCTTGGAATTCAGCCCTGGCAGGAAAGTCTGTGAGACTCTTATCTCCAATTAATCACAGAAAAAGCCAAAAGTGGCACTGTGGCTCAAGTGGTAGAGTGCTAGCCTTGAGAAAAAAGCTCAGGGACAGCACCCAGGCCCAGAGTTGAAGCTCCAGGACAAATAGAAAAACAAAAAGTGTCCAAGTATAGAATCATTAAATTACACATAAATATTTTAACTATTTTATTTCACCTTTGAATCTGTATTTAAATGTAGTATTGTCAGTGTTATTATGAAAGAAAACAGTGAGAAATTTAAAACTTGGGTAAAGCAAAGTTTTCCTGTGATTTGAAAACATTGTCTCGTCCCAATTTAACAATTTAGTTAATTTAGTTTTTGTAGATTCATTTTGTAGAACTTGCAGGGTTTTTTTCCTATGTATATTTCATCAGTTTCCTTTGTTGTTTCCTTCCTTTTGGGGAAGACATAAATTCTTGTTAAGATTTAAACTCTAGGGCTGGAGGTGTGGCTCAAAAACAGCTGCCTAGCAAGCTCAAACCTTTGGATTCAAGCCCTAGTACCACTTTAAAAAAAAAAAACCTAGGGGCTGGGAAGGTGGCTCAGTGGTAGAGTGCTTGCCTCGCATGCATGAGGCCTGGGTTCAATTCCTCAGCACCACATAAGCAAAAAAAGAAAAAAGCCGGAAGTGGCGCTGTGGCTCAAGTGGTAGAGCATTAGTGGTAGAGCTGAAGAGCTGAGGGACAGTGCCCAGACCCAGATTTCAGGCCCCATGACCAGACCCTTCCCCACCCCCACCCCCACCCCCAAAAAAAAGCAGCAAAAAAAAAAATAATAATCTCTGTTAAGCTGAGTATTGTAGTGCATACCTGTTTCCCCAGCACTCAGGAGGCTGGGGCAAGAGGATCACAAGTTTGAGGCCAGCCTACTCTGCACAGAAAGTTCCAAGCAGACTTAAATACAAGCAAAATCCTCTTTGAAAAAAAATCAAAGGAATAAAAACTCCATTGTTGGGAGTTAGGAATATAGCACAGTAATGGAATGCTTGCCTAGCATATGTAAGGCCCTGGGTATAGATCTCTAACACTGCAACAAAGCGGGGAAAACGCCTCAACATGAGCAGATGTATACAGAGGAATTACAAAATAAACTGTTAAACATAAGCATTTAGTGTGTCTAACATCAGTTTGTTTTTATGGGTATTGTGTCTCTAACCCTTTAAATTGGGTAAGTTGGAGTCAGAGTTTTCTTGCTGTTAAACAACTTCCTCCCATCCACAATTCGTTAAAGGTAATTTCTGTCCAAAAGAGCAATTTTCTTTTTTTTTTTTTGGGTCCGGTCGTGGGGCCTGAACTCTGGGCCTGGGCGCTGTCCCTCAGCTCTTCAGCTCAAGGCTAGTGCAAAAGAGCAATTTTCATAGGATGTATTACCTTCGCTTTTTGGGGGAAGGGAGAAGGCATTCAGAGGGGTAGTACTGGGGTATTGAAACACGGAGCTTCTTGTTTGCCCAGCAGTTGCTCTAGAACTTGAACCACACCCCCAGCCCACTTTAGTATTTTTATAAATTTTTCACTGAAGATCTTAATAGCTTTCAGAGTTTTCAAAGTTATTTTTTATATTAAATAAAGCAGTGTGAATTATGTTACCTATATGGCGCTTAGGGTTTGAATTACATAATAGTCCTATTATTTTGATTTTCAAAATTTGTTTAAATGTGTATTGTTCCATGTTATACTTTATTTTACAGTGGTACAGAAAAAAAGAAAGAAAAACCTCAAGGACAGAGAGAAAAAAAAGAGGAATCTCATTCTAATGATCAAAGTCCACAAATTCGAGCATCACCTTCTCCCCAGCCCTCTTCACAGCCTCTCCAAATACACAGACAAACTCCAGAAAGCAAGAATTCTACTCCCACCAAAAGGTTTTAACTGTCCCCAAGTACAGAGCTAGGGAATGGTTGTAAAGATACCTAAATTCTGTGATGGGGAAATAAGGGGCTATCCATGGATTCTAAGAGAAAAGCATAGTGCTTTTTTTCTCCATTGCCATGATATGTATTTTTAGCACATTGGGGAATAAAGATTTAAGGTCAAAATTTTTCAGTAAAACTAGAAAAGAAACTCTGTTATAAAATTTGATAAAAGAGAAATAGTCGAAAAACTCAAATGCTATTATTTAAAACTATAATAATTTTTAATTTTTTCAGAGCTGTGTCTAAATTATACCCATGGATAGAAAATGGCGATATATAATTGTCCTCACCCCATTTTGGCATCATTACAACCTTCAGCTTGCAAGGACCCTTCTTAACAAATGGTTCTTCATTGTGGCTGCATCTCAGTTTCAGTTTGGGGTCTTGGGAGGATAAGTTCTTGCTTGAGTAGAGAAATGAATTTGGTTCACTTGGTCTTTTCTATGCTAAAGACTTGCTTGAGGGCTTTTCGCTGCATCCATAATAATATTTTAAAATTTTGAGAGAGGAGAAAGGAAAATCATTCTTAACAATATGTGTAAAACTAAATTGGGTGTCTAAAACTGCATGCTGGGTGTTCACTTTTATTAGTAATCAGGTATCAAAATCAAATAATTGAATTTCCTATTTTTAGAAATGCTTATTCAAGACTTATAATAGGGTATGTATTTTATCATCATACACCTGCTTGGAGATCTTAGGAGACAAACTATTCCCAGGACTGCTTAGGATTTTTAACAATGTTCATATGACAACCATAACATTTTATTTGTCCAGTTTAATATTTTGCCTCAAAGTCTACAGTAGAAGTTTGGAAAACCAGAATACCTTCTACTTGATTATGCATGTTTACCATTTACAAAATGCTTTGTCTCTGTTTCTCATGCAGACTCTGGTGCTTTCTAAATGGTTTGTAATTCTTCTGTCTGATTCCTGTGGAGTTGTTTTTGGATATTCTTTATTAATGTTACACAATTTCAAATTGTGTGTGGTTAAAGGTGGCTTTTCTAATCAGTTTAAGGTTCTGCTTTGACTTGGTATCTTTGTCCCATTGTTTGTTTTTTTTTTCAGCTTCTTGAGGTCTCCTGGAAGTGTGCTTCCCTTCTATAAAATTGCTTTTTGGATGTACTATATTGCAAGAAGTATTGAAGACTGGATGAGTTTTAGGATAGTTAGCAATGCTGCCAAAAAGTTACTAATAAAACAGAAAATTTCAATAAACCTTATAGGGAATTGGCATTGATGATCTCACATGTTTTGTGTGTATTGAATCTTTATTTTTGATCCTGGGGAAAATTATCTCTAAAGCTATGAAGAAGAGTTTCACTTTTAAGTCTCACAATTTATTTAGAAATTGTTTGTACTATATATAAATTATTCAGATGAGACAATTACACTAAAAATGTAAGATGCAACGTTGTAATCAATGACTAATTTAAAAGTACAGATTTTTAAACTACAAACTTAGACATTTAAGCAATTTTTTCTACTAACAGGAAAAAAGTAGATTAAAAAAATCAGATAATATTTGTTTTGGTGAGTCTTCTGAATAATACAGAAATTATAAAATAGACTGGTAAGCCAGGCGCCGTCACGCCTGTAATCCTAACTCCTCAGGAGGCTGAGATCTGAGGATCACAATTCAAAGCCAGCCCAAGCAGGAAAGTCTGTGAGACTCTTATCTCCAATAAAACCACTAGAAAACCGGAAGTGGTGCTGTGGCTCAAGCAGTAGAGCGCTCGCCTTGAGCTGAAGAGCGCAGGGACAGCTCCCAAGCCCAAGTTCAAGCCCCACGACTGACCAAAAAACAAACAAAAAAACCAGACTGGTAATTGCCTTGTTAACTCCTTCACTCATCCAGGCATATTCTCTCAACTAATCCTCCTTTCTCTTTCCTGGATTAGCTTTAAGGAAGTGTTAATCACTGTTTTTATGTTCTGCTTGAACTATCAATTATATGTATTGCTACTCAGGATTTTTCTCTTAAGAGATTAATGTGTTTCTTTTAGCATAAAACGACCACTGACAACTGAAAAGTCACATAATTCATGGGAAAATTCAGATGATACTCGTAATAAATTATTGAGAGCAGCTACAACATCAAAATTAATATCAAAAGTTATAAAAAATGCAGACAAGTAAGTATACTTTCTCAGTTACATATTAATCTGTAACTATCATGTTTATATATGTAATTATGTGCCCGGTTTGAAGTTTTTTTAAATTCATGTTCTATTATATACCCTCTTTTTTTCTTCTCAATATCGTGTGTGTGGATTTTTGTTCGTTTTTTTTGTTGTTGTTGTTTGTTTGAGTTGGTCAGTCATGGGGCTTGAACTCTGGGCCTGGGTGCTGTCCTTCAGCTCTTCAGTTCAAGGTGAGCACTCTACCCCTTCAGCCACACTGCCATTTCTGGTTTTCTGAGTGGTGTATTAGACATAAGAGTCAAACGGGCTTTCCTCCCTGGGCTGGCTTTGAACCGTGATCCTTAGATCTCAGCCTCCTAAGTAGCTAGGATTACAGGCATGAGCCACTTAATTGATGTAGGTCTGGGGCTTGAACTAAGGGCCTGGCCACTGTCCCTGAGCTTTTTTGCTCAAGGCTAGCACTCTACTACTTGAGCTACAACTCTACTTCTATTTTTTTGCTGATTAATTGGAGACAGCAGTCTTAATGGACTTCCTTACCTGGGCTGGCTTTGAATCATGGTCTTTAGATCTCAGCCTCCTGAGTAGCTAGGATTATAGACTTGAGTCACTAGTGCCTGGCTCATTGTTTCATAAGACAGTATATAGTAGTTGAAACCAATGAGAAACTGAAAAACATGGTTGGCTGAATTTTACTTGAATATGCCTTAGGCCTCAGATTTTTGTAAAACCACCAAGTGATTTTTTAATGCTTAGCCATATGAAATTATAAATGTGTTCTTTGAATTCCCTTTTTTAGGCATAAAGATATCATCATCAATCAAGGTAAATTAAATCTTTTTTAAAATTACTTTGCTCAGTTTAAGTTTTTGGTAGTTGATAAAAATATCAACTTCCATTTATTATTAGCTCATAGTAATGAAAGAGACATGCATTACTGTAGTCATTTAAGAAAATGCTCAGTTGGTTTGTTTGGTTTTTTTGGTAAGATATTTCATTTTTGTCTCAACCAGCAAAAATGTCAACCCGTGAAAAAAACAGCCAAGGTAAGAATAAGCTACGCAGTTGGTCGCCTTCTGAGTTAATTTCTTCTTGGATCTCTTATTTGGCTTTTCATTATTGGTACTATATGATTTTCCTCTTACCAAAGGAAGTTATCAGGGTAATTTGAACTAGTAAGTCCAACTACTTAAAAATACCTCCATCTTATTTTTGTGAGACAGTAAAAATAAATTGTAATATAACAATAAAAAGAATAATACAAAGAAGTATAAAATACATTTTTCCCATTTTTTAGGAAAAAAAGAGAAAAGCCACTTAAAAGATTGATAAAATTTAATGCAATTTCTTGTCTTGCCAACTTCATTGCAAATAATCACTCATTTCTTGATGCTAAGACTGAAAATAGGAGTCTAGCAAAACATTTCCTCTTAAATTTTTCTTTTATATTAATTGTAATTTCTGGCTACTTCCTGTTGTTGGCTTGTTCTGACCAGAGACTTTCTATAAATGTATTTTAAATTTAAAGTAGGTAAGTTTTATATGTCAGTTTTGCATTTTCCTTAGATTGCCTGCAAATTTAATTGAAGCATGCTTTTCTAAATGAAATCATGTCTTTTCTGTGCATGCTTTTTGCAACTCATTTCTATATGTTATAGTTACCTTTGTTTTCTCTGGGCTATTAACCAGTTAAAAATGATTCTGTGGATTTTTACTTTGGTTCTAATAAGCAAATACTGTTGTCTTCTTTGAGTTATTCATTTTCACATAGAAATTGTAAGTGAGGTTGAAATCTGATGGCATTCCTATCCTTCAGTTAGGTAGTAACTTTTTCTTCCCTTATAATACAGTATGTGGTTGACATACTTTTAAGGTTAAAAAAAAAAAAAAGAAATTTTATTTACAAGAAAAAAGCTTTTATTGCATAATATATGAAATCATCTTTTAAAACAGGCAGTGCTGTGGTAGAAATAATGAATGGAGAGTCACTGTGGTTGTGTTTGGTATGGGCTCTTCTGTTAAGTAGCTTTATGACAAGCCAAATGACAGTTCTCTGAGTAGATTTCTAATCTGATTAGTATCTGTAAAACTTAAGTCATATGACATAGAATTACTACACAATTAATGTTTGGTCATATTGAGAACCTGAGTGACCAAAGTCCCTACTGAAGAGAAACTTGCTTAGTCAAACAAAAGAACTTACTGGTCAATAGATTCCATATTTCTTACAGTACTGTCGCACTGCTCTAAAATAATCTTCATTTTTGCTTAACTACCAGATCAGTGCAGTGAAATACTAACTGTATAGGATGGAAGAACAGTTATTATACTTAGGAATTGAGAAACAAGTTTTTTACTAAGTACCCATCAAAAATATTTATAAAGTTATTATATAATAGGTGCTATCTAAAATCCCATGGTAATTTGCTTTAGGCAACTTTTAAAATAAATAATATAAACAAAGAATTGGGGAAAGAAAGTCATGAATAGTCTTGTTCTAACAGTTGTCACAGGTCTCATATTACGTATCTTAGGCAGTTACTTATTTAGCAAATATTTATTGCTTATTTTATCAGGCTCTGTCCTGGTGCTTATAGCAGTTATAATGTGTGAACCCAGTGGAACTTACTACATAGGTGAAACAGATGATATGTAGACAAAGCAGGTAATTAATACTTAATATTGTAGGAAGTTATATATATTGGGGAAGATTAAGGAGAGTAGAAAATGCTATCTTACACAGAGTAGTCACTTCTGTGCTGTGATTTTTTGAGCTCCCTTAAAAAAGTAAGCGAAATGCATGAATATCTACAGAGAGAATTTCATAAATGGGGAAAGCTCTAAGTACTGAGCCCAAAGCAGGCACTTTCTTGCTGTATTAAGGAATAACAAGTAGGTTATTGATCGTAGGATATATATTTGCATTTGTTAGCTATTGAATTTATAAAATACATATTCATAAGCAATAGAAGCTTCATTATGCACCCCAGAAGGAGGAAAAGTGACTATAGTGGAGTGAAATGACAAATCATAAAAAATGGAAGAATCACAGACCTACAATGACAAGTTGGGAGTGTAGGTTGAGAAAAGCTAAAAATACCACTTGATGAATGAAATTAAGAGGGAGAAAGTTATTAAACATTGTTCATTTGATAATACATTTCCTGATTCTGAAACTTTTAGTTTCAGTGTTCTTACATATAATTAGGCTTAGCTTAAATGTTGGTAAGATCTTTTCAATAACTTGAAAGCTTTTTCGTGTAGTAAACAGAAAAATGGTTATCATTCCTTTGCTATATCTTCACTAACTGGCTTGTAAACTCCTTTTTTTCCAAGGATATCATATTTCTTTTTATAAGTAGTTTATGCCAGTTTTATAGGAGATATTTTATTGTTACATTTCCACACACCTTTATAATGTATTCTACTCTATCTCACTTCTCTATCACTCTCCCTCTTTCCTCTTCCCAAAACAATTGAAACAGGTTTTGCTTTTCTTTCTTTTTTTTCTTTTTTCTCCTTTTTCTTTTTTCTCTCCTTCCTTCCTTCCTTCCTTCCTTCCTTCCTTCCTTCCTTCCTTCCTTCCTTCCTTCCTTCCTTCCTTCCTTCCTTCCTTCCTTCCTTCCTTCTTCCTTCCTTCCTTCCTTCCTTCCTTCCTTCCTTCCTTCCTTCCTTCCTTCCTTCCTTCCTTTTGATACTCTGAGGGTATGAGGAGCACCCTAAGCTGTGGTCTCTCCATCTTCACCCTTTAAATTTAAAAAAAAATTTTTTTTGGGTCCAGTTGTGGGGCCTGAACTCTGGGCCTGGGCGCTGTCCCTCAGCTCTTCAGCTCAAGGCTAGCGCTCTACCTCTTGAGCCACAGCGCCACTTCCAGCTTTTTTCTTTTTGCCTATGTGGTGCTGAGGAATCGAACCCAGGGCCTCAGGCATGCAAGGCAAACGCTCTACCACTGAGCCACCTTCCCAGCCCCTAAATTTTTAAAAATTTTTATTGTAAAGGTGATGTACAGAGGGGCTACAGTTACAAAAGTGAGATAATGAGTACATTTCTTTTTGAACTCCTCTCTCCACCAAGTTGCTGCTCTAATGAGTATCATTGTTGCATTGGTTCACCCTTTGTTTTACTGTTTCTATGTGATTTCCCCTCTCCTTCCCCAAAACAGGTAAACTTATATACAAAACAAAGGGTACAGAAATAAAAAACAGTGTCAACAGAGAATAAACCAAAAGGAAATAATTCAGGGCCAGTTGTTTCTATGCAATAGAGGTCTAATTGTTGAGCATTTCCTCATGGTATCCAGTGCAGGGTCTAAGAGAAGCATGTGACTTGACAGACTTAATTAGTACATATTCTTTATTCTCATTTCCTTTCCATATCAATAGCTGCTTTTAAGGACAGTTTCTTTTCTTTTTTCTTTTTTTGGCTTGTCCTGGGACTTGAACTCAAAGTCTGGGCACTGTCCCTGAGCCTCTTTGTGCTCAAGGCTAGCACTCTACCACTTTAGCCACAGTTCTACTTTCAGCTTTTTGAGTAGTTTATTAGAAATAAGTCTCACGGGGACTTTCCTGCCTGAGCTATCTTCAAACTGCAATCCTCAAATCTCAGCCTCCTAAGTAGCTATGATTATAGGTATGAGCCACCAGCACCTGGCTCAACAGTTTCTTGGTTAATGAATCTAATAAAGCAGACACATGGAAAAACATTCCAACAATGCAAACAGATGCAATGAAAATAGTCTCTCATCTCAGCCTTCACTTTTCTATTTTCATAATTGCAAATAGTATTGAGCCTCCTTTATCTTCCTTGTTAGCCTCCCACTAGTACACCCTCATCCCTCTATTGGTCAATAGCTCTCATTGAGGTTCTTTTTTTGGGTCTGGTCGTGGGGCCTGAACGCTGGGTCTGGGCGCTGTCCCTCAGCTCTTCAGCTCAAGGCTAGTGCTCTACTCCTTGAGCCACAGCGCCACTTCTGGCTTTTTTCTTTTTGCTTATGTGATGCTGAGGAATCAAACCCAGGGCCTCATGCATGCAAGGCAAGCGCTCTTCCACTGAGCCACCTTCCCAGCCCCAATCATTGAGGTTCTTTATTGCTGTTACATATGTACTTTCAGTATATTACAAAACTCTTTACCCTCTTTCTTTTTCCTTTAAGGTCCCCTCCTAAATACTCCCTTAGTTTCATTTATGATCTGTTTATCCATAAAAATAATTATGTGTATGGGTCTTTATGTATGTACATGTCATGAATATGTATATTTTAAAAATCTAGATTCTACTTATGAGTGGAAACGTGCACTGTGTCTTTTTTTTTGTCAGTCATGGGGCTTGAACTCTGGGCCTGGGCACTGTCCCTCAGCTCTTCAGCTCAAGGCTAGCACTCTACCACTTGAGCCACAGTGCCACTTCCGGTTTTCTGGTGGTTTATTGGAGATAAGAGTTTCACGGCCTTTCCTGCCTGGGCTAGCTTTGAACCGCAATCCTCAGATCTCAGCCTCCTGACTGAGTAGCTAGGATTACAGGCATGAGCCACCAGTGCCCAGCTTCTGTATCTTATTTTTTGAACTTGTCTTGTCTCACTCAATATATGAGTGTCCTCCAGTTGCATTTATTTTCCTAGAAATAACATTCCATTTTTCTTCATGGCTGTGTAATATTTCATAGTGTATATATACATCACATCTTTATCCATTCATGTGTTGTTGGGCACCTCACTTGATCCAATCATATGGCTATTGTGAATAGTGCTTCAGTATACATGGTTAGAGTCTGTAAGGTCTGATAAGCACAGGTTCATATTGTCTGCAAATAGGAATAATTTGATTTCTTCTTTCACTATTTGAATCACTTTTATTTCTTTTTCTCACCTTATTGCTCTGGCTAGGAATTTTAACACAACATTGAATAAGAGCAGGGAAAGTGGACAGCATCCTTTGTCTTGTTCCTGACTTTCGGAGAAATTATTTCAGTTTTCCCCCACTAAATATGATGCTAGCTATAGCTTTGTTATTTGTACTTTAAAATATGTCTCTTCTATTCCCAACTTCTTCAGAGCTCTTACAATAAAAAACGTTGAATTTTATCAAAGGTTTTCTACAGATACTGATTCAATTATATAGTTTTTACTCTGTGTCCTATTATGTGATTTATTTGTGTATGTTGAACCTTCCTTTCACATCTCTTAATTGTGATGCATGATTTTTTAAAATATATATACTGTTGAATTCTGTTTGCAAAGATTTTACTGAGACTTACTGTATCAGTGTTCATCAAGATAAGTCTACAATTCTGTCTCTGTTGTATCTCTGATTTTGAGATGAGTATAATAGTTGCTTCATAGAGTGAATTTCATAGCATTCCTTCTTTTTCTATTTCATGGAAGAGTTTGAAGAATACTGTTAGCTCTTCTTTAAAGGCCTAGTCAAATTTGGCTGTGAATCCATCTGTCCCTGAGCTTTTCTTAGGAGACTATTAGTGCTTCAGTCTCATTGCCTGTTAAAGCTTTATTTAAGGGCCAGGCACTGGTGACTCATGCCTGTAATCCTAGCTACTTAGGAGGCTGAGATCTGAGGATCATAGTTCAAAGCCAGCCCGGGCAAGAAAGTCTGTGAAACTCTTATCTCCAATAAACTACCAGAAAACTGGAAGTGGCGCTGTAGCTCAAGTGGTAGAGCGCTCACCTTGAGCTGAAGAGCTGAGGGACAGCGCTCAGGCCCAGAGTTCAAGCCCCACAACTGACACACACACACACACACACACACACAAAGCTTTATTTAAGAAGTTTATATCTTGTTGACTCACTTTTGGTGGGTCAACTATATATCTTAGACTAAGCAAATACTAACTATAAATGAATTTATTACTGTAGTTGCTTTTTTTTAATCAACAATATCCTATAGAACTTATTTTATAATTAAACCATTACTGACCAGATTCAATTAAAAACATCTTGCTGAGCATTGATGGCTCATACCTGTGATTCTAGCTACTTAGGAGGCTGAAATCTGAGGATTGTGGTTTGTAGCCAGCCTCGGCAGGAAAGTTCATGAGAATTTTATCTCCAGTTAACCACCAGAAAGCAAGAAGTGGACCTGTGCCTCAAGTGGTAGAATGTTAACCTTGAGAGAAAAGCTCAAGGACACCTAGGCCCTATATTCGAGTTTGGGAAATTCCCCCCTCCCTGAAAAAAATGATTTGAGCTTTAGTGTTGAAGCTGAGTCAAATCAAGTTCTGCATTAAAGCTTGTATTCCTTGTATTCTCTTTATTCCAAATTTCACTGTTCCAAGAGTTAAGTGTAGAGATTAATTACATTTAATAATCCAATTCTGTCTACTAGTAGGTAACTCAAATTTCTTTCCCTCAATTATAAAACTGTTGCACATGAGGTATGTGCCTGTAATTCCAGCATTGGGGAAGCAAAGGCGGAAGGATCACAAGTTCAAGGCCAGCCTAGGCTACATAGTAGAACTCTACCTCAAAAAATTCAAAACCAGCTGGGCTACCGGTGGCTCACGCCTGTAATCCTAGCTACTTAGGAGGCTGAGATCTGAGGATCACAGTTCAAAGTCAGTCTAGGCAGGAAAGAAAGTCCATGAGACTCTTATCTCCAATAAACCACCAGAAAACCAGAAGTAGCACTGTGGCTCAAGCAGTAGAGTGCTAACCTTGAGCTGAAGAGCTGAGGGATAGCGCCCAGGCCCAGAGTTCAAGCCCCACAACCGACAAAAAAAAAAAAAAATTCAAAACCAAACAAGCAAAACATACTTCATACTGGTTTTACTGATCTCAGGCTTTACTTTGACCAGTCTGGTGACCCATTTGTTTCCATTGACTTTCCTGGTAGTTTACAGTGAGGACAGCTAGAAAGTAGTGCTGGGTAATATAAACATACCAGCCATAAAGTTTTTGATCATAAGGTGAAGAAGCCTGATAGTCTCAAGAAAACATTTGCGCGAGAACGACAACAACTAAGGGAGAAGAGTGCCTTCATCTTTTATCCGATTCCCAAGGTAAAGACTGTCTACTTCAAGAAGTGCCAAACTGGTGACCTATGCTATATGCAGTCCAAATAGGTATGTTTTCACATTGTGCTATATCTCCCTCTTTTTTTAACAAAGGGGCAAACATTTTCAAATTGCCAGATTTTACAATAGAGACGTACTCTTTCTCCTAAAAAATGAAAATATCTGTTAATAATGGGCCCACATACCTGACAGCTACTGCCTCCTTGGTTTGGTGTATTCAGTGTTGGGGACAGAGGCAGGAGTTAGGAGTTTGAGGCCAGACTTGTCTGAATCTCTAGACCTTGTCTTAAAAAAAGAATCCCCAAAGGCAGAGGAACAAATATTTGTCATTTTATATATTGTTTCATAGTATGGTGTCTTGTAATCATAATCTCAAGCAATAGATAGTATTATATACCAGAAAATGAGGACAAGTCTCACAGCTAATAAACAGTACAATTACAATTCAAATTCTGGAGTCTTTCCAAAGCTCTTGTTCTTTCTATTGTAATGTATTGTTTCTCTCTCTCAGTTCCAGGAATTTAATTTAAAATGCTTAAATTATATACTTGGTCTCCAACAAATATACTCACACTTTAAAGACAGAGAAAACATTTTTATCATAACATGTATTGCCATTTTTGTAGCAAGCACTAATAGTTCCTTTTAATTCCCCATTTAGTTGATTTTGCTACATGATAGTTAATAAAATCTGTATGGTATTCTTAGCTGTCTGTCTCTATTAATCTCATTGTATTTCTAACTCTTACTAACCATATATTCCTTTCTAAGTAGCAATAGAGGCATTTATTAACTTCTAATTTTTATTCAGATAGCATTTTTTGTATGCATTTCTGATAAAAAATCCTGGGAGAAATTCCAAAGGACAGTGTCTCTGTCTTCAGAAACTATAGTCTTAAAAGAAAAAACTAGAGAGAGTTATGTTTAGCAAGCAATACCTATAACAGATTAAATTTACAAAAAAGGGGCAAGGAGCAATAGATAATAATAATTACGCCAGGCGTTGGTGGCTCATGCCTGTAAACCTAGCTACTCAGGAGACTGAGATCTGAGGATCACAGTTCAAAGCTAGCCTGGGTAGGAAAGTCTGTGAGACTCTTATCTCCACTTAACCACCAGAGAACCGGAAGTGGCATTGTAGCTCAAGTGGTAGAGTGCTAGTCTTAAGCTGAAGGGCTCAGGGACAATGCTCAGCCCAGAGTTCAAGCTCCACAACCAACCCCCACCCCACCCCCCAAAAAAAAGAATAGTTGTATAAGGAAGATATTTAGTAGTAGGTGATCATTTAATTACTATCAAAGTCCAGCTATGCTAAATATACCAGAAAACAATGCCCACTCATATTCAAAAGTGATAGAGATATACATCATGTGGTATTTAGACCATAGTGTGGGAGGTTTTAGCCTTAGATCAAACCCTGAGGCCAAGTCCATTGTGAGTAATAACAATATAAATAACTTGAACTTCTCACCCATAAAACACAACTTTTAATGTGACTAAAAAACAATGCAGACATTTTGCAAGTGATTTGTCTTTCTTTTCATAGCTGGTATTATATAAACTATTGAATTACTGGATTTTGTTCTCTTCTTAGGTACCACAAGTCATTATTAGAAATCTTGAGATTGCATCAGCCTCTGGTTGATAGTTGCATTTTCAGATTGGTTCACTACTATTTTCATACAGTGCCAAGCAAGATGCCAATTGTTTAGACATTTCCTGTGCTTTTGTACTTAGTTTATTTCATTCTCTTCCCCTTTTGCATTCTTTTGTAACCATTTATAATCACTAACAAATATCAAGCCTTTCTGTATGTAGATCCTTGGAATGCTAAAGACAGGGATAGGTGGAATGGATTAGGGGTTGTTTTAGATTTTGGATGAATAAGAGACAATCTCATGGGCTGGGAAGGTGGCTCAGTGGTAGAGTGTTTGCCTTGCAAGCCTGAGGCCCTGGGTTCGATTCCTCAGTACCACATAAGCAACAAGAAAAAAAAAAAAAGAGGACAATCTCATGTTTAGTATTGTAAAACACATATGACAAATATTGATTTGATTCTAGACATTCATTCATTTATTTTTATGCTAGTCCTGGTGCTTGAACTCATGGCCTGGATACTATCTGTCCCTGAGATTCTTTGCTCAAGGCTAGTGCTCTACCACTTGAGCCATAACTTCTTTTTGTTTATTTGTTTGCTTGCTTATTGTTTTTGTTGGTCCTGGGGCTTGAACTCTGGGCCTGGGTGCTGTCCTTGAGCTCTTCAGTGCAAGGCAAACCCTCTACCACTTGAGCCACAGTGCCAATTCCCACTTTTGGTATGCTGGTAGGTAGTTTGAAATGAGAATCTCATAGACTTTTCTTCTCCAGGCTGGCTTCTGATGTGATCCTCAGATCTCAGCCTCCTGAGTCTAGGATAACTGGCATGAGCTATTGGTGCTTGGTTGTTCACTCTCAACTTTTTGCTAGTGAGAGATTAGAGTAAGGACTTTCTTGCCTAACTGGCTTCACTGGGATCCTCAGATTGTAGGCTATTAGTAACTAGGATTAGAGGTGTGTGAACCATCAGCACCTGGCTGGTTTTTCATTTTGTCTTGTTGCTTTTACTATTGACTTGTAGGTATTTCTTATTTTAGAGATTAACCCCATACTGGCTTTTTACTCTACTGATGGTTTCCTTTGCTGTGCAGCACTTTTTAGTTTAGAGGTCCTGTTTTGATGTATTATTAATAATTAGGTTGATCAGGTAGCGCTGTGGTATGGTTTTTGTCTAATCAACCAAATTCTCTTTTCAGCAGTTCGCAGTCAACAGTTAGAGAAATGTTTATTACTAAATAATTTTCTTTAGTATTTTTCTATTGCATCCATCCTGGCATTATAGAAATGTGTTAACTTGAACAGATAAATTATTAATTATGGAAAAAGCTATCCTCAAGGAAATAGTAACTTATTTTGTGCTACAGTGTTTTAGAATACATCTTTATAATATCACTTTTTCTGTATGCCTACTATATAACAAAACAACTACATATGAAAATAAAAACTTCTTTAGCTACTTTTGTCTTATTTTTTATTATAAGTTAACATTAATCTACTTTCGTACAATCATACAAAAATACATGTGACTTAACTTTTATGTTTCAACAGAAGGAGAATATATTAAAATGTTTATGCGAGGTCGGCCAATTACGATGTTCATTCCTTCTGATGTTGACAACTATGATGACATCAGAACAGAACTTCCTCCTGAGAAGCTTAAACTGGAGTGGGCGTATCCTTCTCTACCAAGACAACAAACCTATTTGCTTTGTCTTTAGAAGAAAAATTGGTTTCCAGCCTTTATATCTGACAGTAAAATAAACATAGCTACTTGATAAATTTAAAAGATAGCTCTAATCTTCTTTATATGCTACATATATTTTGCTACTAGCAACTTAAATTCATCAAAAATAATTCATAAAGGTTAAGCAGCATTCTTTGAACATGAACATCACAGCTGGTAATGGTGTGGTAGAAAAGGTACTGGACTAGAATTGAAAGTCTAGTGGTTGAGTTAGGGTCCTAATGGTTATTATTCTTTATAAACCTTAACTTTCTCCACTTGTATAAGAGGTCAGTAACTGGCTTATAGAGCTGTTATAAGACTTTAGTGAGAAAATAACTAAATATATGGCTCAATGATAGAATGTACATAAACAAAAGGCCCCGAGTTCAAATCCTATCATTTCTCCCTTTCAAATTTTTTTCATTAAACATTGTATAACCTGTGAAATAATGTATAATGTAAATCATTTTATTAAGAGCTTAAATTAATGAAGCTAACTATTTCCCTAATTCTCTGCTGGACATTGTTTTAAATAGCAATTTAATACAGAGATTTTCTAGTTTCACCTACAAACTGTCATTTAATAATCTCTTTAAAAAAACCTCTGAAACAAAAGCTAATAGTGTGACTTCGGCTCTCACCTGCCATTTTTCTTTCAACCTCCTCTTCAGACTCCTTAAAATTCTTTGCAGTAGACAGAAATCAACTTGGAAAAACTCACCAATCCTATGATTTGTTACAGCATCAACGAAAATGTCACTTTTCTCAGATGGACTTAATTTTACTCCTTTTTTCATCTAAAGTAGTCACTGTTTATGCTTCCTCTTAGCATCCCATTAAATTTATTTTTTTAAGTTTTTTTATTAAATTTCCTTTTATCAAAAGCTTTTTTTAAAAAAAATTTTTTTGGTCAGTCATGGGCTTGATCTGGGGGCCTAGGCTTGCTTTCTCTGAGTTTATTCACACAGTGCTCTCACTCTACCACTGAATCACAGCACCACTTCCCGTTTTCTAGTGGTTAGTTGAAGATAACAGTCTCACCAGCTTTCTTGCTGGGCCTAGCTTCAAACTCGATCCTTAGATTTCAGCCTCCTGAATAGCTAGGATTTTAGGTGTGAGCCACCAGTACCCAGGTTTATTTTTATTTTTTAATAGTTATGTAAAGAGGTTTCAGTTGAACATGTCAGTGTATAATGCAGTGCATCTTGATCAGTTTCATCCCTTTCATCATCATCCCCCTTCTATCCCATTCCCTTACCTAGTTTCATTTTCATTTATGTACAGTATTAACTGTATTTCTCACCTCTACTCCATTCAAGCATTAACCCTCGCCACCTGACATAAAACATGTCTTACCATGAGAATCCACACTTGTATATCATACGTTAGTCAATTTGATTGTATATAAATGAAAAGTATATTTGCATATATTTTCATGTTTTTAATTTACAAATGAGAGAAACATACACCTATTGTTTTTCGGAGCTTAACTTAACATTGCTTAATAGAATTTTTCCAGTCCCATCCATTTTGCCTGCCAATGACAGTTTTAATGGATAAATAAAATCTTTGTGTATGCATGTGCTTGCATGCACTCATGTACACATCTTCTTACTCTATTTTAGGGCATCTCGGTTGTTTATATAATTTGAATCAATTAATTTTCTTTCCATGTTCATAATAACCTATTTGAAGATTATTTTTGTCTTCTCCCAGAACATAGACCTCACATTTGCTTTGCTAAGAACTATGTTCAGCACTATACCTGATACCTATTAGATTATGAATTCAGTACATATTTGTCTGATGAATGAAGAAACTGACACAAACATAATGAAAGACTCAGAGTTGGACAGTGATAATCGTGGGATGAGTTTTCTAGTTCTAGTCCAGTAATATTTTCATTATACCTTGCTGATATCCTTTTAAAAATAGCTTAACAACCTGAATAATTGTTAAAAACCTTAACGTTTTTCTTTTAAGATATGGTTACCGAGGAAAGGACTGCCGAGCTAATGTTTACCTTCTTCCTACGGGGGAAATAGTTTATTTCATTGCTTCAGTAGTAGTACTATTTAATTATGAGGAGAGAACTCAACGACACTACCTGGGTCATACAGACTGTGTGAAATGGTTGGTATCATGTAACACATTCAGTTTTGCTCTCTTGTATCTTCATTTTCTATTTTTAAAATTTGGATTGTACTACAAATGTTTCCTTGTGGAAAACTCAGAATATAAGGATATTATAAGTGTTCAGTAAAATATACGTTAAAAAAAGAAAAGGTCTTATAATCTTTTAATATGGTAGGTGTAATATTGGCAGCAATAAAATATATATTCCGCTATAGATTACAGCTGGAATCTATATGACATTTTTTATGGGTTTCTGAGTAGGTTCTTATGCACATGACTTTTTTTTTTTTTTCTTTTTTTTTTTTTTAAATTTTATTTTATTTTATTTGAGAACATACTGTACAGAGGGGTTACAATTACATGGGCAGGATAATGCATACATTTCTTGCCAAGCATTGCAGCCTCCTCCTTTGTTTACCCTTCACCTCCCTTCCCAGCCTCCCCCCTCCCTCCCACCCAATCATACCCCCCACCCCTCCCCCCACCGACATTGTAAAGCTGGTTTTGACATGACATTTTGTACTTCTCATTGTTGCAACAGGTCCACCTGAATCCTTAAAGGACTTGTTTGTCCCCATCTCCTCCACATGTTATACTGACATCAAATATAGTGAAAGCGGGGATTACACTGTGGGGGAGGGACATACAAAGCAACAAAGAAATAATCTTATAAATGCGTTAGAAATACATGCATGAAAGAAACAAAAACATTAAAATACATATTTGAGGTTTCGTTTTCCTAACATCACATTATCTGACTTTTTCCGCTTGACTCATACCTATACTAGATATTGCAAATAAGGGAAACCATGGGACCTATGTTTCTTTGGGCCTGGCTTACTTCACTTAATATAATTTTTTCCAAGCCTTTCCATTTCTTAACAAATGGGGAAATGTCATTCTTTCTGATGGAGGCATAGAATTCCATTGTGTATATATACCACATCTTCTTGATCCATTCATCTACTGAGGGGCATCTGGGTTGGTTCCATGTCTTAGCTATGGTAAAGAATGCTATGCACATGACTTTTAAACTGGAAGCTTTACTGGGGGGGAAAGGTCATGGCTGAATAGGATCATAAGTATCTCATAAGGTACCTTTTTAATGTTTAGACTCATGATTATTAGGATATTGTACAAATATTGTTGAACTCAGAAATGATTAAAATATTTAATATTGCAGATTAATATATGTACAAATTATTGCAACATTCTGATAGTTAAGGTTAGCTACAGCCTTACTATTTTTCAGTTGTAGTTAAAAACCACAGGTCAACATGCAGCCATATAAACAGAATAAGAAAGATGATACCTGGCATAGTGGTTCAAGCCTAGAATCCTGACACCCAAGAGTTTAATACTAGAGGATTGAAAATTCAAGGCTAAGTCTGAACTATGAAGCAGGACCCTGTCTCAAAACAAGCAAATACAAAAAAAGAAAAGAACGAGGTATCATGTGTTAATACAGACAAATCCCTAAGATATATTTCCAAGAACATATTAAAGAGTAGGAAAACGTTTGTTTTTCTACTGTGTTTGTAAGGAAATTCCAAGTAACAGCCATGGTTGTACATGCTTCTAATTCCAGCACTAAGGACACTAAAACGAGATTGAAAATTTGAGCTAGCATTAGCTACATAGAGGGACCAATTCCCCACTCAAAAAACACTAAAAAACAAAATGGGAATAGAAACATTAATCTTATCTTGGCTTTCACTTTTTAAAAAAAAAAAGTTCCTAGAATTATTTTAAAACTAATTATACAGTTGCCTTTGGAGGCTTAAGGTAGTGGGGAAGGGTGAATAAATGAAATATTAGCAGTTAAGACAGGAGGAAAAGAGGCTTTCTCAGTATATTTTTAAGATAGTGTTGGTATTTGAACCATGAAAAAAATATTACCTGCTTCAGAAATTGTAATTTAAAAAATTTGTTTGAAAAGATGTGAGCTAAATGTGATGAGGTGTTAATATATTAATTTTTTTGTTACTTTTAATGTAGTTGACCTCGGTGCAGGACATAAAAACTATTGAAGAGGAAAGAGAACTAAGGAAACACTGATAGATTTCTTAATAATCAAAGAAATACCATTTATACCAATCAAATTAGTAGAAAAAGAAATTTTCATTTGTTCGGTCATGGGACTTGAACTCTGGGCCTGAACATTGTCCCATAGCTCTTCAGCTCAAGGCTAGCACTCTACCACTTGAGCCATAACACCACTTCCAGTTTTCTGGTGGTTTATTGAAAATAAGAGTTTCACAATACCTTTCCTGTCTCCGCTGGCTTTGAACAGTGATGCTCAGATTTCAGCCTCCTGAATAGCTAAGATTACTGGTGTGAGCCACCGGTGCCCAGCTAGTAGAAAAATATTTTTAAAGAGAATTTTTTTTTTTTTGCAGTGCTGGAATTTGAACTCAGGACTTCATTTCTGTTTGGCTAAGATATATATGTATATATGGAGAAACTGGAATATTTTTATCTTCAACACTAATCTAGAAAATAATGAGCAATACATACTTCAGAAGGAAAAGTTATATTTTCAGTTATTCTACCATTTGTTTGCAAGATACAGAAAGATTCTAATACGGACAGGAAGACATTATTTATGTTTTTTTTTCATTTTGTTTTGTTTTTGCTAATCAGTTGTATGTTTACCATGGTCAGTTTGAGTACATTTCACTATTTTGCATTTTTATTTAAAAATTTCATGCCATAAATTTGATTCAAGAGTTTAGGATTAAAAATGTATTAAGCCATATGTGATGATACATGCCCATAATCCCAGCTACTTGGGAGGCAATAAGTTAACACATAGGGATTTTTATCTGTAATCCTAGCTATTTAGGGATCATGGGTAGAAAGATCTGTCTGAGGCTAGTCCCAGTCAAAAAGTATAGGACCCTATCTGAAAAACAAAGCAAGAGATTAGGGGAACCATTTCAATGACCTATCTAGTCATTGTTAGAGTTTAAACCCTAGTACTGCTCCCCACTATTTGCAACCCTCCACCCCCACCAAGTGTTAACTAATTAAAAGGTTGATGACAAAGTATTTGAGGTACTGCTAAGTTAATTTTTAGAAAAAAAGAAATGACCTAAAATATTAAGGCATCATTAATTACTAATATGTATAAGGATTATGTAGCAAGATGAAATGATGCATATTTTTAATATTAATAATACCAATATAATATTACACCTTGAATGAACCACCAAGAAACTTGAGCAAATGAAAACAGTTTAATTTGTTGCTATACAAAGTTGTGGATAAGTATTTGCTTAAAATAAAATGTTCCAGTAATTTGTTGATTAAGAAAGGAAAGTATATAGCTTCAGATAATTTAAATTTGTTTAATTTACTAAAGAAAATAAATAGGCCAAAGTGAGTTTTTAATAGCTAGAATCTTATTTGTTTGAAAAATGTTGATACAAAGGTACATTTCTGCTGTTTTACATGTTTCCTGTATTTAAAATTATTGTTGATGCTGCCTTTTAGCCTTGCTATACATCCTGACAAAATTAGGATCGCAACTGGACAGATAGCTGGAGTGGATAAAGATGGAAGGGTGAGCAGCACAGTTTTATGCATTCTATATCTAGTGATATTGATATTAGAATGGAATTTATTGTAATTTTAACCACAACTTACAATTTTCTGTTAAAATTTACTAAAGGATTTCTAGTGTAAGCAAGGAAAACAACATCAATATAGAATGTAAGGGAGTTTCAAAACACAAAAAGAATGTTACTAATTTTTTTTTCTAAAAAGTCTTTTTAAACTATAAAAATAGGAGGAGTAATATTCTGGTTAGATTTTTCTTTACATAGAATAACTTCTCAATGCTTATCTGAAGTTGCTTCAATTTTCCTTAGTCAATGAGATCTCTTGATTTGATGTATATGAGAGCTAATATCACTTAGCTTTTCAGTCACTATTCAATGTTAGTAAATTGGCCTGTAAAACATTTCTTATTTCTAAGATCAGCAGTGAATACTGATGACTTAATTAACCTAAGTGTGACTATATTCATGACATTTTCTATGAGTTCAGTTTTAAGGCATATTATTCAAAAATGAAGGGAATGTAAAAAGCAGAGTAGTGAAGCTGTGTGTGGTGGGTGACATCTGTAGTCCCAGCTCTATGAGAGATAAAACAGGAGTATCATTTATTTGAGACAAGTCCAGGCAATATAGTGGAATTATTTAAAAAATAATAAAATAACGATACCAACCAAAAAAAGAAAAGCATAGTTTCAGAGTAAATTTACCTGGGCTAGGCTCCTGACTACCTTTTTACAACAAGTAAAATTTGGTCAAGTTTCTTTATCTCAGTTTATTTATATATAAGATGATAGAGTACCTGTAGTTCTTAAGGTTATGAAAATGAAATGATTAGGTAACGTATGAGATACATAGAATAGTATGTGAAATGTAAATGCACAAATTAGTTGATGCTACTCTTACCACATATTTCCTTTAAAAAATAATCAAAGTTCTTTAAGTATGATTAGATATTTATCAATTCCTACCATCCCTAAAGACAGTAGACAGTTCTCTGTAGTAGCAGTATGTCTTTACATTTTCCTGAATATCAGTTAGTCCTATTGCCTTGTGTTTTGCAGCCTCTGCAGCCCCATGTCAGGGTGTGGGATTCAGTTAGTCTATGCACATTGCAAATTATTGGACTTGGAACTTTTGAGCGTGGAGTAGGATGCCTGGATTTTTCAAAAGCAGTAAGTAACACTTTTTAAAGAAGCAGTCAAGATGAACAAAGAATCAGGAAAAATATAAAAGCTTGGAGTTTTCTCTGTGTGTCTATTGAAAGATTAGGTATTAGCTATTTTTAATATTAGCTGTTGGTAAATGACTAGCATTTTAGCATGAAAACGAAATTTGGTTTTGATAGAATCAAGATACTAATAATACAGTGTAATGGTATGAAATGGTTGAAGGAAGATATACATAGCATATTGCAATTTAAAATGAGCAATAGTATGTGTTTTTTAATTAGCTTGAATCATAGAACAGATCTTTTTTTTCTTCCTCTTTTTTATTTTTAAGAGACTTCAGCAAAAATAATAATGGCTTTTCTCATTGCCATATTGTAGAGAAAAATAAACCCTTTTCTTTCCTAAAATCATATCTTGATTCTGAGTTGATAACAACATGGGTTTAAAACTTTGTGCCTGACAGTTTCATCTGGACTTTGAAGATTTGTTTTGAGAGGAAAGTAAGATATTTCTAAACATTTTGTTTTTTGAATTATATGTAATTATGATAAAGTATGAAAACCAACTATATTTTAAAATTTTGTACTTTTAAATTTCAAATATAAGTGCTCCTGGGTTTTATACTTCTAGGTATATTTGTGTATTCATACTATCTCTTCAGTTCTTAATTGTCTGAAGCTGTATTGTGAAATACAGAACAGAAAGATAAATTTGGGTGAATTTAGGAGTTTGCTAGCTTGAAGGCATGGAATATTGAGAGCTGAACAGGAATTAGGAGAAAGGAAGTATTTTCTCTACTTTTACCCCTAAAATCTCTATAGCAGGCATATTACCATGTTACTGTTCTTGTTGTTTCAATATTAAGACTATCTTGAGTTGCCCTATACAAACTTTTTTCCTAATTCAAAATTATTCTGATAAAGTCCAAAAAAATGATACAGCTTTTGGCCTTCTTTGTTACTTCTCTTCACCTCGATGTGTGTACAGAGACATTATGGGGCAGGGACCACACGTGCTACTACAATATCTACATCATCTTTTCTTTTTAAAAATTTTATAAAGATTTTTTTATTAGCAGCATATATTAGTTATCCAAGGAGGAGTTCATTGTGACTTTTTTTTGGGGGGGGGGGTCACTTGTGGGGCTTGAACTCTGGGCCTGGGCACTGTCCCTCAGCTCTTCAGCTCAAGGCTAGCACTCTACCGCTTGAGCCACAGTGCCACTTCCGGCTTTTTCTGCTTATGTGGTTCTGAGGAATCAAACCCAAGGCCCTCATGCATGCAAGGCAAGCACTCTACCGCTGAGCCACCTTCCCACCCCTCATTGTGACATTTCTATGCATACTTAACAGTATACCCTGATCAAACTTACTCCTATCTCTGTCTCATGGTTGTTTTTCTTAAACTTATTCAAATTGTGTGAATGAGAGCGATTACAGAAAAATAAATAGGAAAGGATTTAATGGCTAGGCATGATGGCACATACCAGTAATCCTAGTACTAGGGAGGCTAAGGTAGGGAAATTTGAGTTTGAAGCCAACCTGAGAAAATACAGCAAGACACTACCTCAAAAATCAAAAGAAAGTAAGAGATTTAGTTCTATTTTTATTTATTTTGTTACATATTATTGTAAGTCAGGTACATTGCACACAAAAAATGAAATCAGCAACCTTCTAACTTTAAGCTTGTTTCATCAAAAGTTTTCAAAAATTTCATTGGTAGAAAGTTTGTGAAATAATGTATATGTCTTTTCACCTATCATTAAGAAATAAAGTGTGTGGATATTTTCCAGCAGCAAGAAGAAAGCATAAAATGCTGAAAAGACTAGGAAATCTTCAAAAAGAATTATTTGCCATTGTTCAGTAATATAAGTAGCTAGATGGTAAGTGAAAATCAGCCAAGGAAAAGGGGAACTAAAAATAGAATCCTTTAAACATTCTCTATATTGCTGGAAGACCAGACCCCACCACAATTTCAACTATCAGTCTCTTCATTATATTTCAAAAAAACAAAATTTAAGGAATTTTTTATTGTTAACAGTTTTAAGAGCATGGTATGTCTTCCTTAGGATATTAATCTTACTGAATTTTTTAATGCCTTTGACTTTTGTTCAGGATTCAGGTGTTCATCTGTGTGTTATTGATGATTCCAATGAGCATATGCTTACTGTATGGGACTGGCAGAAAAAATCAAAAACTGCAGAAATAAAGGTAAACAGAAAGTTTTGTGTATTCTAGAGTATATTGCTTATTTGGCAGGTAATTAGAGTTATTTTCATATCCTTAAAGTGTAAGAGTAAGCCCACTGGCCAATTTCATCAAATTTCCTGATTTTTAAGTACTCTGTGCTTTATATGCTACAATTATAAAGATAAAATAAGCAACTTAAAGCAGTGTCTGTATTTCAGACATATGTTCTGAAATGCCAAAGTAGATGAATGTCTGTCGAATCTCAAAATTAAGACTAAGCAGTTTACTTGACTTTAATCAAATTTGCGATTTTATTCAATCTTTAAAGGTTTAGCCATCTAGAGGAAAATTTCAGCCTAAGAATATGGCTGACATAACTGAAGGGCGTATATAAAATAGAGACCTATTATGGAAAATACTATAGCATTTATAATTGTAATAGAATTGATTTGATTCCTTACTGTGAAATAAATCTATACCTTATAAGAGAAAAATATAAGTTAGCATTGCAGTTGAATTTGATGAGTTCGATAGGATAACAGAATAGCATTGTGTCCTTAAGTAATAGCTGCCCTCTCTTTTAGCTCTGTTATTTTATATTACTTTCAGGATTTCAGCCTTCTGGTCAAAAAGACATTTCAAGAATAAGTTAATTTTTTGAAACAAGTGGAATAGATTTGATTGTACTTGAAAGGAATATAAATCTTCAAAAAACCTCAAATTAAAAAAAAAAAAAACAAATGTTCTGGATGCTAGTGGCTCACTTCTATAATCCTAGCTATATTGTAGGCTGAAATCTGAGGATCATGGTTTGAAGCCAGCCAAGCCAGAACTCAAGCAGTATAGTACCAGCTCTTAAGTGGAAAAAGCCTAGCAAGAGTTCAAGCCCTGGTACTGACTCACAAAAACAAAAAGAATCCATAAATGAAGCCATAAGTTTCTAAACTTCATCATTCAGAATAATTTAACACTGAAATGTGCAGAACTTTTGCAGTTCTTTTTATTTTTTGGTCGGTTGTGGTGCTTGAACTCAGCTTGGGCACTGTCCTTGTGCTCTTCAGCGCAAGGTGAGCGCTCTACCACTTAAGCCATAGGGCCACTTCCAGTTTTCTAGTGGTTTATTGGAGATAAGAATCTCACGGACTTTCCTGCCCAGGCTGGCTTTGAACCTCGATCCTCAGATCTCAGCCTCCTGAGTAGGTAGGATTACAGGCTTGAGCCACCGGTGCCCAGCTTGTGCAGGACTTTTGATCTTTTGTAATAAAGTCTAGCAGATTAAATCTATGGGTTTGCTCCTGTTCACAATTCTTTCTTTTCTAGACAATAAACCATTAGTAATGCTCACAGTTCCTTTGTACCTCTTCTGGAGATAACATTAGTCCTTATCTGCTTAGTTGCCACATTGTTACCTCTAGTCCAGATTTTTCAGTTAAGCCAGTATTTCTAGTTGACTGATAGACATGTCTTTTGCCATAAGTCAGAATTGGCATTTTTAATCTGCTTGCTACGTTCTTAGCTCAGTTTTGCCTCACAGCAATTGAAACTGTGTTCCTTCTAGCAGCCAAGCTAGAAATCAGTGTCACTCATGACTCTTCCCCATCACTTTCAATCTGAGTAATCTAAACTCTGTCTTAAATGTCTGAATTATAACAGGCAACTTCAAAGCAAATAAAATTAATTTAATCCAAACAATTTATTTCTGTTTGGGGAAGAAAAGAAAGCCTTTAGTAAGCCTGTAACCTTAACTACTCAGGAGGCTGAGATCTGAGGATTACAGTTCTGCCAGCCAAGGCAGAAAAGTTTGAGGTTTTATCTCCAATTAACCACCAAAAAGTCAGAAGTGGAACTGTAGCTCAAGTAGTAGAACACTAGCCTTGAGCCAAGAAGCTTGGGGACAGCTGAATTCTAGCCAACACAAAAAAAGAAAGACCTTTAGTAAAGACTAGCAAGGTGTTTTATCTGAAATGACTTGGTTCAGGGGCTAGATGATTCAACTATCTCTTCTCCTTGTGTCTGCCTGTTTGTTGACCTTATTTTATCCTTATTGTATCTTAGCTTTAAGTCATGAAGATTTGTAAAACTGATAGGTAACTTTTAACTTATGTAAGTTTAAAATTGAGTTGACAGTTTAAAAACTTTACCACCAAAAGTTAAAGACTATTAATATTGCATAATTAAGTATAGAATACAGCATGGTAAAGATTTCAGTTCTCTTGAGTATTGTTCTATTTGACTTATCTATAGTCAAAAATCCCTGCATGAGTTTTTTATTAGTTGATGAACTTCACATTTTTGGAAATATCTAGTACACAAAATTAAAAGGAGAAACAATCTTGGAGGATTTAAGATTATCAAGATCTGTTATGTAATTGAGACACTGTCTTAATGATAGCAGAAAGAACAGTGAATATAGACAGTACACGTGGGAGTTACTTGATTTACAGCAACGCTAGTGCAGTGAGCAAAGATTATTCTGTGAGTAATGTTAGATTAATTGGTTATCTATATAGAGAAGAATTAATCTTGACTGATATTTTTGTGATAGCAATCACAAAAATCTGTTTTAGATTATAGATCTGAGAGTAAAGAGACCAAAAGCTTTAGCTGGGCACCAGTGGCTCACGCCTTGTAATCCTAGCTACTCAGGAGGTTGAGATCTGAGGATCGAGGTTCAGAGCTAGCCCAGGCAAGAAAGTCTGTGAGACTCTTGAAAACCGGAAGTGGTGCTGTGGCTCAAGTTGTAGAGCTCTAGCCTTGAGCTGAAGAGCTGAGGGACAGTGCCCAGGCCCAGAGTTCAAGCCCCATGACCAACAAAAAAACAACAAAAAACAAAGCTTTTAGAAGAAAAATGTAGGTCACTTTTATAAGCAGATTTCTTAAGCATGACAAAGTACTGTAAAAGCTATAAATGGGGAAATGAAAAGTATGTTGATGCATGGCTATAAATCCTAGCACTTGTGAGGTACAGGCAGGAGGACCACAAGTTCGAGCCAGGCTAAGCTTTCTAGTGCGAACTTTATTTTTTTAAAACAATTCCTTTCATCAAAAGTCATTGAAAAATGTGAGAAAATATTTTAATATGCATTTCCAATAAAGTACTCATTTTAAGAACTTAAGTACTTCAGTAAAGAAAAACTTCAGACCTTTCACAAAATATATCCAGGTAATAAGCATATGCAAAATGCTCAGCCTAATTAATTACCAAGAAAATTCAAATTAAATCCACAATGAAAAACCATTATGCACTTTCCAAAGTAGCTTATGAGATAAAGACAAATATATGAAGCAGGCACTGGTGGCTCATGGCTATAATCCTAGTTTCCTAGGAGGCTGAGATCTGAGCGTTGCAGTTCAAAGCCAGCTTGGGCAGTAAAGTCTGTGACTCTAGCTACTAGAAAACCCAAAGTGGTAGAGCACTAGCCTTGAGCAAAAAAAAGAGCTCTGGGACAGTGCCTAAGCCCCAGTTTTAAGCCCCTCAACTGACCAAAAAAAAAAGATATGAAGGTTGGTGAGGATGCAGAGTACGCAGAACTCTCACTGTTGCTGTGCATGTAAGTGTAGCCATTTAGGAAGCTACCTACCGACTCAGCATTTTCCTCTCATGGATGGATATAAGCCCAATAGAAACATACAAATTTGGCCGGGCAGTGGTAGCTCATGCCTGTAATCCTAGCTACTCAGGAGTCTGAGATCTGAGGATTGTGGTTCAAAGCAGGAAAGTTCGTGAGACTCTTATCTCCAATAAACTCAGAAAACTGGCACTGTGTCTCAAGTGGTAGAGTGCTCAGCTTGAGCTGAAAAGCTGAGGGACAGCATCTAGGCCAAGTTCAAGCCCCATGACTGACAAAAAAAGAAAAGAAAAAAAAAAACATACAAGTTTGCAAGAAGACAAGTGGCAGTGCTATTTATGATAGTCAAAACAGTGGAAATTACCCTAATCTAGTCAGCATAATGATAAAATAATACATTTTTAGTGGGGGGTTCCGGTCGTGGGTCCTGAACTCTGGGCCTGGGCACTGTCCCTCAGCTCTTCAGCTCAAGGCTAGCGCTCTACCACTTGAGCCACAGCACCACTTCTGGCTTTTTTCTTTTTCCTTATGTGGTGCTGAGGAATCAAACCCAGGGCCTCGAGCATGCAAGGCAAGCGCTCTACCACTGAGCCACCTTCCCAGACCCAAAATAATACATTTTTTATACAAAAGAGTACTATACATCAGTTAAACAAATTACAGCTACATGCCACTTACATGAGTGGATCTTACAAATACAGTTTTGAGAAAACAAGCTGAAAGTGAAGAACATTGTTTATAATTCCATTTAAACAGACAAAAACACGCTGTTTTGGTTAGTTAGAGGATAGTAACTGGAAAGGGGACCGAGTATTTCTGGTCCTAGTATTTCTGGTTTCATTGCTTATTTTTTCAGACTAAATTTAAGAACTTACACAAAATAGTTTCAATTATACAAGTCAGATTATGAGTACAATGCTTCTTGATCATTGTTACCCCTTCAACCTTCCTCCTTCAGTTTTGTTTTCTAATATTTTGTTTCTGGTTGTGTTCTGTTTCTAGCTTTATGAAAATATACATTGAAAATATACATTGTTCTTGTGTTTAATAATCCTAGTGGTTTTTTCCTGAATATATAAGAAATTAAAATAATCAACTAGGGCTGGGAATGTAGCTTGTGGTAGAATGCTTGCTTAGCCTGCAGGAAGCCCTGGGTTCGATTCCACAGTACCACATTAAAAAAACTGGAAGTAATGTTGAGGCTCAAGTGGTAGAGTGCTAGCTTTGAGCAAAAGAAGCTTGGGGACAGTATCTAGGCAGTGAGCTTAAGCCCCAGGTCTGCAAAACAAAAACAAAAACTATAAATCATAGACGTCTTCCAAACTCAAAGGTTTTATAAATAAATAGTATTAAAGGGAATATAGTATAAGAGCATCGAATTTTAGAGTACTTTTGAAATAGCACAAGAATGTTTTAAAATTCTTAATTACAAAACAAATCTGATACTTAATGTCTTTAGACCTAAAGCATATAAATATATGGATGCTTCAGTATTACATAGTTTCCAGCAAAAAAAAAAAAAATGCTCAATCTTTTTAAAAGGAGGATGATTTTTTTTTTGGAATGATAAAAAGTTTATATATTTAATTGCCAATTACATATAATTTTGGAGAACATAATATGGAAAGGAGATAGCACAGAACAAAAACTGTGTATTATGGATTGGTAATTGACTGTAATATTCTTTTTTTTTTTTTGTGAAAATACTGTACAGAGGGGTTACAATTACATGGGCAAGATAATGAGTACATTTCTTATCAAGCATTGTAGCCTCAAGGAGGATGATTTCTGCATACATTTTTCCTCTAAGCAAAGATGCTTAAACTCTCATCATAACAATTAGGTCTTTCTTTGTGTTATTGTACTTTTACATAAAACAGTTACTTTCTATTTATACTCAGATAAAAATACTTGTGCATAAAATGTAAAAGTAGTAAAGGAGAAAAATTATTTTTTCAATTTAATAAAACATCAAATTTTAATCTTTATTTTAAAAATCTAAAAATTTTTCAGGAAAATAAATCCTGGATAAAAGATATTTCCTTGAAATTGTTCCATTTCTCTGATTATCAGGAGCTATAATTGGTACTTGTTATCAAGAAGAATATACTATCATCTAAACTTTTATTTCTATTTTCATAGACAACAAATGAAGTTGTTTTGACTGTGGAGTTCCACCCAACAGATGCAAATACCATAATAACATGTGGCAAATCTCATATTTTTTTCTGGACCTGGAGTGGTAATTCACTAACAAGAAAACAGGGAATTTTTGGGGTAAATATCAGAAAGTTGTGACTTCCTTAACTATATAAAACTCTAATCTTTTTAAATTCTGTGAGCATCAAATCAGCATGCCAGATGGGAAACTGAAAATTCTTATTCATTGTAGAAATATGAAAAACCAAAATTTGTGCAGTGCTTAGCATTCTTGGGAAATGGAGATGTTCTTACTGGAGACTCGGGTGGAGTCATCCTTATATGGAGCAAAACTGCTGTCGAGCCAACACCTGGGAAGGGACCTAAAGGTAAGGTCTTCTCCTTTAAATTCATTCTCTAATAATTTACACATAATTCTGAAGATTGGCACAGCAGCATTTTGGGTTTTCCCCTGTTTACCTATCATACCCTAAGCACACTCAGGTCCTTACCTCTTTCTCTTTGGAGCCTCTGTATCCAAACATGGAAATCGGCCCCAGTCTGAGTAAAGGAATCCTTGTTATCCTGCTCAGAAAAAAAGACCCTGTCTCCTCCCCCAATAACCTGTCCCTGGAATAGAAAATATGACATTTGTAGTAGCAGTTTGAAAACTTTTTTTGGAGGGGGCTACTTGAGTTTGATTTCATGGCCCAGCATTTACTAACTAGGAGCTCTGCCACTTGAACAAGGTGGCTACTTTTTAGTTAAATTCTCACCTTTTTTTTTTTGGAAGGCCAGCTACTACAGTGATCCCCGTTTTTTGTTTTTTTGTTTCCATTTGTAGGGCTTGAACCAGGGCCTGGGCGCTGTCCCTGAGCCTCTTTGTGTTCAAGGCTAGTGCTCTGCCACTTGAGACTGGCACCACTTCTGGTTTTTGAGTAGTTAATTGGAGATAAGTCCCACAAGGCCTTTTCTTCTTGGGTTGGCTTCAAACTGAGATCCTTAGATCTCAGCTTTCTGAGTAGCAACAATTACAGGTGTGAGGCACCAGCACCTGGCTCCCCCTAATTTTTTTATTCCTGTCATAGCTTGGATGACAGACATGCACCACTCTCCTGACTTTTGAATGAGATGGAGATCTCTCAAACCTTTGCCCAGGCTGGCCATGAACTATGTTCTTCCCAGTCTCAGACTACTCTTGAGTAGCAGGGATTATAGGCACGAGCCCTACTAGCCCAGATTTGTCATTAATCTCACCTTTGGGTGTCAATATTAGAGTAAAATATTGAGTGTTATTAAAATACTATTTTCACTGAAATGTGGCATTTAAATTTGGCATCATAACTCTTATTCTGTGGGTTTTTAACTGGTGTTTAGGCATTATATACTAAGTTGTTTTAATATTTTCCATATCCATTCACCTAAACTTCTAAGCTTCATGGTTAAGTTGATTAGAAATGAATAAGTTGAGGCTGGGCGCCGGTGGCTCACGCCGGTAATCCTAGCTACTCAATGAGGTCTGAGGATCGCGGTTCAAAGCCAGCCCAGGCAGGAAAGTCCGTGAAACTCCTATCTCCAATAAACCATCAGAAAACCAGAAGTGGTGCTGTAGCTCAAAGTGGTACATCGCTCGCCTTGAGCTGAAGAGCCGAGGGTCAGCACTCAGGCCCAGAGTTCAAGCCCTACTACCTACCAAAAAAAAAAAAAAAGGAAAAAGAAAAAAGAAATGAATAAATTGAAAAGTAATATTAGCCAGACACATGATGTAGACCCTATAATCCTACCACTTGGGAAGCTATATGCAAGGTCCTGCATGTTTAAAAAAAAAGGAATTGATGAGGGGCTGGGAAGGTGGCTCAGTGGTAGAGCGCTTGCCTTGCATGCCTGAGGCCCTGGGTTCAATTCCTCAGCACCACATAAGCAAAAAGAAAAAAGCCAGAAGTTGTGCTGTGGCTCAAGTGGTAGAGCGCTAGCCTTGAGCTGAGGGGCAGTGCCCAGGCCCAGAGTTCAGGCCCCATGACCAGGACCCCCCTCCCCCCCAAAAAAATTGTATTGATGATTATCGACTTTTTTTGGGTTTAAAATCCATATAAATCAAAAGGATGGCAAAGGGAACAAAAGGTCATTAGAAAGTTAAAGCAGTTAAACTGCCTTTCTCACTTAATTACTCTTTTTTCTTTCTAAGCACATTTATTTGTTCGGTATCAGAAATGTCAGAAACAGCATGATATATGAAAATAGTAACTTTATTTCTTGACATAGTCTCCAACACTGAGCAAAGTTTGAGTGTAATATACCCTTGATTTGTGCTAATACCCTTGATTAATGTGCTGAGAAATGGGGATCAGGGAGAGGTTCTGAGGTATCTGTTTTAGTTTTTTACTGAAAAACTTGTAGCTTACTCTATATGCAGAAAAAGTCTGCATATGTCCAAACAGGAAACCCAGCCTTCTATATTTCAGAGCACATTGAAATTAATTCTTATGTTGTAGCTATTGTTATTAGGAACTTGTGTTTCTATGGCTTAGGGGTTTTCATTTCTCTAGGACTTAGAATTTAATGAATGCAGTGACAAAAAAATGCAAGTGTTGTACTAGTGCTATTAGGGTTTGAACTCAGGTCTAGGTAGGCAGATGTTGTGTCATGAATCATTTCAACTGTTTTTGCTGTTAGTTTTTTTAGGAGAGAGTCTCATTTCATTCGTAGGCCCAGGCTGAACTCCTATCTATGCTTCTCAGCATAGCTGTGATGAGAGGCCCTTGTCACTGCAAGTGGCAGAGAAAGCCATTATGCTTTCTTACTGACTAAATGACAAGTGTGCACCACTGTACCCATTATTGGTTGAAATGGAGTCTCACAAAGGCCAGCCTACGCCGGCCTTGAATCACAATCCCCCTATCTCCACCTAATACTATTTATGAAGTGGTAAAAGTATTTATTTCCTATGTACATGAAATGGTTTTAAATCTGTCCGTACCTGAAATAATCTTATAAATGGGGTAGCTACAGCACTGTTAAAATGTTCATTGTTCTTAAATCTTTGTCAGATTTCTCTAAGGTACTAAGAAACATCCATTTTATCTGCTCATCAAATAATCAGAATGGGCCAGTTGATGAGTACAACCTAAATTGCAGTATCTTCCTAACATTTGATTAGATATTTAGGCAGGCACAGAAAGCCCTCCAAGCATCTTCATTTATCTGGCAAGATAAACTTGCTTTTTAAGGGGGGGAAAAAAAGACAAGAAAGGAAAGATTTGTCCATGTGATTAAGCCTGGAAATATAGTAGGATTTTTTAACTTAGAGATAATTCTTTTTCATGGCAAGTATCTCAAATATTATTTGGCTCAAACTGGAATGTCAGAAATGTAGGCCAAAAGCAAACAATCTTTAGCTGGGTACCAGTGGCTTCCGCTAATAATCCTAGCTACTCAAGAGTCTGAGATCTGAGAGTCACAGTTCAAAGCCAGCTGGGGTAGGCAAGACCATTAAGTTCTTATTTCCAGTTAACCATCACGAAACTGGAAGTGGCACTGTGGCTCAAAGTAGTAGAGCACTAGCAATAAAAACTCAGGGCCAGCACCCATTTCAAGCCCCATGACCCAGGGATGGGCGGGAGAAGAAAGTCTTTGGCTATAAACTTGTTTTATAGGTAAATACTGTATAAAGAATCTTTTTTTAAAGCTAAATTAATGTTTGGGTTTCCTCAGGTAGTAACTGCAAGGATGAAAGGAGGAGGATGGGAATATGAGTTCATACAGTACATTCTTATTCCTGATGAGCATTTGTTCTTCAGTTTTATTTTCTAACAGTCCATCATTCTAACAGGGCCATAAAGGTTTTTTGACGTGTTTAGAAGAGTGGAAGGTTAAATTAACCACAGAAAAACTTTATTTTACTTTATTTTCCTGGAGAACTATGAAACTCCACACCTGCTTTTTGTTTCAGACTACTCATTACTTTGACCAGTATAGAGGGATAAGGCCTAAAATTTGCTTTGTATTTCCCTTTAGTTACAAACCTAAATAAAGCCAGCAATACTCTCAGAATGTCGTTTCTCTCAGTTACTCTTTCTTCTTGGGTACGTAAATAAAGTCAGGATAGTGATAATTAATTGTGTGGCTATCCTACCAAACACTTGGTATTGTTCAAAGTATTTTTAGATGATGAATGTTGATGTAAATGGAGGCAATTGACCTAACAGTGGGGTTTTTTTGGAAGTTGTCTTCCAGCTTAGCTGCATCAGACAAACTTTCTTCTCACTCCCCTGCAAAATCTACCCATCTATTAAGCATTCTAGTTTATAGTCAGCTGTAGTTATGTTTTCTTTTTTTTGCTCCCTCACCTTCCTTTTCCTCTTTTTTCATCGTCTTCTTTCTCTTTTTTAGAAAATGAATGGTTTCTAAACTTTTTTTGTTGTTGTTGGTCAAGGCTAGTGCTCTACCACTTGAATCACAGCACCACTTTTGGTTTTCTGGTGGTTTATTGGAGAGTCTCTGAGACTTAATTGCCTGGGCTGGCTTTGAACTGTGATCCTCAGATCTCAGTCTTCTGAGTAACTAGGATTACAGGTGTGAGCCACCAGCTCGCAGCAACTTTTTTTTTTAAGGAACCTAAAGATTTATTGAATGACTTTGGCTGTATTTAGGCAAGGTTCTACCTTCCTTTTCAAATCTGGTAATTTTGTATAGTAGCATCTTCCAGGAGGCTTTCCTTTTAACTCTAAAATCTTCTCTGGATAAACATGAATACCAAAGAAAAAGATCTGGATAGTGTAATTTCATCCCAACCTTAAGGAAAGGGAATGTGAAAGCTAGGCATAGTGCCTGATACACACTTGTTACCCAACTGATGCAGGAGGGTCATGGGGTTGGAAAAAACCTGGGTTGTGCTGGGCACCAGTGGCTCATGCCTATAATCCTAGCTATCCAGGAGGCTGAGACCTAAAGATCACAGAGCTTAACCTAATGTATGGGTTCTATTCCTGAGCTTTTTTGCTCAAGGCTAGTGATCTACCACTTGAGCCATAGTTCCACTTCTAGGTTTTTGGTGGTTAATTGAAGATGAGAGTTTCATATACTTTTCCTTCCCCAGTTGATTTTGAACTGTGATCCTTAGATCTCAGACTCCTGAGTAGCTAGGATTACAGACACGAGCCACTGGCACCTAGCCAGGTTGTATTTAAAATATGGAACTTCTTAGTGTTACCAGCCACTACTCAAGCATTCAGTGCCCATCTTTGCCCCAGTATTTCTTCCAGTCCTTTATATCTCAGCAGAAAAAAAAGGTAACTTTTCAGGTCAGCAATGAGTATTAAATGCTATGACTGTTTCCTCAGTAGGAAGCCAAATGTTTGTGCAGTTTCAGGTACACTGATAGGAACCTTGAAGTTTGGTCACAGTACTAGCTTGCTGTGGAATGCCATTACTGTACCTCTGCTGTTCTACAATCAGAACAGTAATCAAACAACGATGGCAGTGCATGAAGCTCTTGGGTTAAGACATATTTTTACCCTGTTGTCTATGCAGTTAATCACTACTTTAGCTTACTTATTTGTAAGATTTTGTAAAATATTTACAGAATAAATAAAATTGACATAAATGCAAAATATTTATATTCTTTATACCTATCTTTACAGAAAGCTTGCCAAGAATAGGTTTTTGTTATTCAGTCATTAATTTTTTAAGTATTCACTTTGAAGTTCTGCCACAGCTTTCTTCCACAAAGACACTAAAGTGTGATGAAAAGTGTTACATTAGTGTTTTCATTTATCTTCTCATCATCTTAGGTGTCTACCAAATCAGCAAACAAATCAAAGCTCATGATGGCAGTGTGTTCACACTTTGTCAGATGAGGAATGGGATGTTATTAACTGGAGGAGGAAAAGACAGAAAAATAATTTTATGGGATCATGATCTGAATCCTGAAAGAGAAATAGAGGTAAGGCTTAAAACCATTAAAGCCTCTGCACTCATGTTACAATAACGTACACTTTTCTAAAAGCTGAAACATGTTTTTGTTTCATTTCCTCTCCGTAGAAAAGTTTGTTATTGTACTAAATAGTTGGTTTTTAAGTAAAATAAGTTGAAAGAATAAAAGAAAAACAGTAAGGCAGACTGATTAATTTGCTTGTTTTACATGCTAAAGCCTTTTCTAATGACTTAAAAATATAACCACTTAACTTTAAAATTCAGCAAACAAGGCATTGAATATTGTATCTAAGTCCCAGTGTATACTAAGTGATGGATTTAATTTTAGATCTTGAAAGTAATCTTTAAACAGTAGGCTTAATGAGAACTGATTATCTGCATTGCATTGACTTCATGATCTGAACAGGTACAATAAGCTTAGTGAAAATTTGCTAAGTAATAGGAAGTCTCAGAAAATAAAATGATTAAGTATTAAGCTGAATGCTGGTGGCTCATACCTATAATCCTAACTGCTCAGGCTGAGATCTGAGGATCGTGGTTCAAAGCCAGAAAGTCCATGAGACTTTTATCTCCAGTTAACTACCAGAAAGCCAGAACTATGGCTCAGGTGGTAGAATGCTAACCTTGAGCAGAAAAGCTCATGGGTACCCAGGCCCTATATTCAACTCCTACAAATGACCAAAAAGAGAGAGAGTAGTATTTTGTCAACAATTCTTGAAGAACATACTGCACAGTTTACTCCTAAATTTTGTTCATTTGAAATTTGAATTTATGATCGGTGTTAGAATATATTACATTAAGATGTCTGCAGGGAATTAGTTCCATAATATTTTCTCCCCCATAATGGATATAAAAGTTTCTATGCTCAAGTTTCTTACTTAAAGTGGTCTACTAATTGCTTATAAACTGTACAACCTCATGTACTTAAATCATCTGTGCATTATATACAGTATCCAATAGAAATGTAAATGCTTGATAAAGAGTTTTTATGCTTTATTTTTTAGGACAAGGAAACAAGTCTTATATATACAGTATAGACAAGGGATTTTTTTTTCCTCCTATATTTTCAGTATACAATATAGGTATACACTCAACTGTGTGTTGAAATAAATACAGTCCCCACAAATAAAGAAGGCCATCTGTGTGTTGTTTTCAGTTTACAAAGAAATTTTACAAGTGTTATTTTTATATCTGGGTCTTTATAGCAATCAAGATAGGCCATACCTTATTACCCATGTTACAGATAAAGAATACTTTTCTAGTCTGAGTTACTTAAAGAACATCAGTAACAAAATCAAATCACATTTTTTATGTGCTCTAATAAAACTTACTCTTCTTCCTTACTTTTAGCCTGTAGCTCTTGAAATTATCTAAAATGTAAATTTGAAACTAACAGCAGTGAACTGGGAGCTAGACACTGATGGTTAATGTCTTTAATCCTAATTCAGGAAGCTGAGATCTGGAAAATCAAGGTTCGAAGCTTAAAAGTTCATGATACTTCATCTCCAAAATAACCAGCAAGAAGCCTAGCTGGATACGTGGCTTAAGTAGTAGAGCACCAGCTGAGCAAGCAAAGCAAGCGTGATGCCCTGAGTTCAAATTCTGGTACTGACAAAGAAAGAAAAAGAAGCTAGGGATGTAGCTCAGTGTCTGAGTGCTTGCCTAGCATATGGGAAACCTTAGATTCTATTCTTAGTACTGTAAAAAAAAAACAATGATTATTCAAAGAATGCTGGTTATAATTACAACTTATGTATAATGAAATGTAGTTGTAATATACACCTACCATATAATGTTCAGATTTTAGAATTCTTCCATTTATTACCCCATAACTGCTGAAATGCAGCCAGTGTTCAGGTAGTCATTGATACATATTAGTAACTTGACAAATTTATTTTTTCCAGGTTCCTGATCAGTATGGCACAATTAGAGCTGTTGCAGAAGGAAAAGCAGATCAATTTTTAGTAGGCACATCACGAAACTTTATTTTGAGGGCAACATTTAATGATGGTTTCCAAATAGAAGTACAGGTAAGCTATCTGATGTCAATGATTAACAGAATAATTTTGGTAATACTGTTTGATTCTTACACCAATGATATATTTCATTTTTAGGGTCATACAGATGAACTTTGGGGTCTTGCCACACATCCCTTTAAAGATTTGCTCTTGACATGTGCTCAGGACAGGCAGGTGTGCATGTGGAACTCAGCAGAACACAAGTTGGAATGGACCAGGCTTGTAGATGTGAGTGAAGCAAGATATGTTTAATAATTTCCCCACCAAAATTCCTGTTGTAGTCAGAAACAGCAAAGAACCAAGAATTGTCTTAAACCAAATTTTTTATGGTTTGGTGAAACAGTGAGGATAATTAGGCTTAGTATGAAATGAGTTCAAGGTATAACATGAGCTCACTTTAAAGAAACAAGTTGGCAAAACAAAAGTTTAATGCTTTGTGAGTTTCAGTATAAAAAGCATAAAGATTTAAAATATTTATCAGGCTTAGGTTGTTATGGACCTCTCGTGGTATTGAAGTTGGATTCAGTAAGTGCTGCTCACTAACAGACTCTCTTCTTTTTGATTGATCTCTCACTGTTTTCTCCCTGCCCTCTCCTACCCACATATGTACCTTTCTAGCCTAAAAGGTGTATACAGGTTCTTTGCATACTCTTAAAAAACTATACAAATGTGGACTATCCTTGTTATTCTGCTGCCTGGCCACAAGCTGGCTATCCTTTACTACCACCATTCTGCCAGCATGTCCCCTTCAGTTTCTCAAATTATTTATCCTCTGAATCCATGTGTGATTTCTCTTTGATTGCAATAAATGTGATCAGAATTCCATGTTTATATGAAATCAGTTATTATCAAAATTGTGTTTCCACTGTTCCTGTAGATCTAGAGAGACTTGCTCATGTACAGCCCAACAGCTCTCTGTCTCTGTTTTAGGAACCAGGACACTGTGCAGATTTTCATCCTAGTGGCACAGTGGTGGCCATAGGAACGCACTCAGGCAGGTAGGATCTTTGAATGAGCTGAGTAATCTGAAATGGTGGGATATTTAAACTGTTACTTAATCTGATCTAGAGAATAACTATTACGTGACACATTTAATGAGTTTGTTGCTTTTATCAGTTATATGTATTTAATTCATTCTTTACTGAGCACCTGTCATTTAATACATACAATTGTGAATATTCATGTGACATACAAAAACAAAAAAATTTTTGCCCCTGTGGATCCTTCATTTTTATGTGTGTTGAGAATGGAAGCAGTTTTTTAAGGTAATTAATTGTGTTATGAAATTTTAAGATCTATAGAAGAGGGAAGACAAATAAGTAGAGATGGAGACATTACAATTGAAAAATGATAAGCAGAGTAGGCAGACTTCATTCTTCTTTGTGATTCTCTTTAGAAATATCAGAAGATTTTTCTCTTTATTATCTTTTGTGCAGGAAAAGAATTGAAGTTGATAGAACCGAGTTGAACTTTTATGAATTATTTGTATTGTAGTTTTTTCTAGCCCATCCTCTTGAATGCTACACAGATACATAATAAAGGCATATTTCCTAAAGTCATTAATAACCTGTCGTGCAGACCTATTTGGTACCTTTCCAAGGTCATTAAGTAACATATGTTTATTGTCTAATCAAATTTGGTTTTCTAGAGTTTTTTGTTTTTTTTTTTAAGCAGGCTAAGGATGTAGCCCAGTGACAGAATGCTTGCCTACCATATATAAGATCTCCTGATTTGAGGGGCTGGGAAGGTGGCTCAGTGGCAGAGCGTTAGCCTTGAGCTGAAGAGCTGAGGGACAGTGCCCAGGCCCAGAGTTCAGGCCCCACGACCGGACCCAAAAAAAAATTTGATCCTCAGAATTGGAGAAAAAAAAAAAAAAAAGTCTTACTAGCTTTTTGTTTTGTTTTTAAAATTCAAAAATAGCAACTTTTCTTATTGGCTTTTTGGATGCCAGTTTACATATTTGGATATGAAAACATGCAAATTTATTCTCAAATCAGAATTATAGGAAAACAAGTCTTTAACAACCTGTGAATTGTAGCAAAAAATACTTTTGTACACATTAATACTGCTTACCAAAAACTTGATCTTATTTCATGTTCTTTATCCTGAATATTGTGGATACTTGATTCATTTTTTCAATAATGCCACCCAGCTTCTGCTAAAGACATCCCACCTTTTGTTAACTCTACAGTTTACCCTTTAGCACTTGAATTAAGCATATTAATTTTTACTTTGGTTTTTGAACACCAGTTTGATTTTGGGGAGGCGGATTTTTACAAAACTGTTGTATTTAAACCTTTGTGTGATCTGCTGTTTGACTGCCCTCAGTTTTGTAAAAATGTCTCCCAAAAAGCAAACTGGTATTTCATGCCTGTAATCCTAGTTTTGTAGGAAGCTGAGATCTGAGGGTGATGGTTCAAAGCCAGCCTGGTCAGGAAAGTCTGTGATTCCATCTCCAACTACTAGAAAACCAGAAGTGGACTCTGGTGGCTCAGAGTGGTAGAGTGCTAGCCTTGAGCAAAAAAAGAGGTCTGGGACAGACAGCGCCTAGTTGAGTTTGTCCATATCAACTGAGCTCAGTAATGAGTAAACAGAATATTTTATTTTGATATTTCTTTTGCTTTTAAAAAATATTTTTTTTACCAAGGTTGGTCAAAATCATATGTGGTAAATCTGTAAATAAGGGAGAACCATTCTTTTACCATGGAGTATCATCTTGATTGATAGTCTTTCATAAATGCCCTTTGTTGTGTTAAAAAAAGCTTTCTTCTCTCTGTGAGCATGTTTAAATATGAAATGATGTTGGATTCTATCAAATGCCTTGTCTGGTTCATTGAGATGATTTATTGGTCTTAACCCTTACTACATTGCATGTTACAAAGACATTAAATCAATCTAATAAAATCCTGGGATGAAACACAAATGGTCATAGTGTAAAATCTCTTATTTGTTATTGGACTCAGCTTTGTTCATATTTTGTTGCACCTATTCATGAACAATATTGGTCTTTAGTTTTTTTATGATTGTTTGTCTTGTTTTGATATTAGAATAATACTGGCCCTAAGATCTTTAGTAAGGCTGGTATCTCCAAAGTTAAAATGGTTTAAAACCATGCAAATTGATAAATATTAAGATACACTAGGAATGATTGATCATTCAATGATTGATATCAAAATCTCATATTTATTTGAATCAGTCATTATAATCCTTTAAATTAATTTCACTTGATGTACTACTCTAGATTTTTCTTTTTTGCGGTGGGGGGGAGGGGTGTCAGGTCGTGGGGGCCTGAACTCTGGGCCTGGATGCTGTCCCTCAGCTGTTCAGCTCAAGGCTAGCACTCTACCACTTGAGCCACAGCGCCACTTCTGGCTTTTTTCTTTTTTTTGCTTATGTGGTGCTGAGGAATCGAACACAGGGCCTCATGCATGCAAGGCAGGCGCTCTACCACTGAGCCTCCTTCCCAGGCCCCACCTAGATTTTCATATGCAACATTTTTTTTATTTTTTACAAAATTTTCTTCATAAAGCTCACAATGCATTTGAAACTATATCATTTTCTGTACTGATCGAAAACATTCAGTTTGATCTTTCCAAGACTTCAGTTATCCTGTTTCTGCCTTTTGTTTTGTTTTTTGTATGTGTGTGCTGGTCCTAGGGCTTGAACTTAGAGTATGGTTGCTGTCCCTGAACTTTTTGTGCTCAAGGCCAGCACTCACATTTGAGTCACAGCTCCACTTCTGGCTTTTTAGTAGTTTAGTGGAGATGAATCTCAAAGACTTTTCTTGCCCAGGCTGGCTTTGAACTGCAGTCCTCAGATCTCGTCCTCTAGAGTAGCTAGAATTCAGGTGTGAGCCATTGGCACCTGGCTCCTTTTTGCTTTTTTAATCTAGTTTCTCAAAATTCCACTTTCATGCCAGGTGGTTCACATGTAGAATCCTAGTTTGGAAACTGAAATTGGGAGGATCATGGTTCAAGACCAGCTTGGGCAAAAAGTACACAAGAGCCCATCTTAGCCAATAAAAACATGTGTGGTAAACACCTATCATGGGAAGCATAAACAAGAATCACAGCCTAATCATAACTGGCCATGCCCTACTCAAAAGTAAACAAAGGACTAGGGGCATGGCTCAACTAGCCTGACTAGCAACTGAAAAGTCCTGAATTTAGTAGAAGGTGTACATTACTATCTCATCCAAATGTCAGATTTGTATCTGCTCAGACAAAATTCTTCAAGTAGTTTACATAGTACTTATTTGGATCTTGACCACACCAGTCCTATTGGCAGACCACCATACAAGAATTTTTGCCACAGACTGTTAAGTGGAGGTGAGATACTTAGAATTCCGGTGGGTTTAAATATAAAGGGATTTAGGGGGAAACAAAAGTTATGGCTGAAAAATGTTTCAAAGAATTAGTCCAGGATATAGAACATACTCCATATAATGTATAGGAATGAATACATACAAGGCTAGAAATGTAACCTTAAGGAAGACCCCACAGTTTCTGTGCTGCAGTGATAATGGTAGCTTTGACAGGGAAACAAACTGGGAAAAAACAAGCCTAGTGAGTAGGTAAATAAAAAACTTAACTTAAATTTTGACTTGGAATCACAGAATCCTAGACCTGGAGAGTTGTTAGTAATTCCTTTCAACTCATTAGTTTTGGAAGCAGCTACAGCTGTGGGCAAAATAATGATGAGTTGATACTGTACCAAATTCTAGCCCAGATATCAAAGGTTCCAAGCCTAATAAATGTCCTTTTAGTTTTTTTAAAAGAAGATGTCATGATATATTAACAACAGCTAAGACTTTCTCCTTTATGTTTCCTATGTAATTTGGTGGTGTGTGGGGGGGGGGGGGGTGGTTCTGGGGCTTAAACTCGGCCTGGTCGCTGTAGCCCGTGTATACTCGTTTATGAGTGAGTGTGTGTATTGCTTGCTTGCTTGCTCGCTTACTTGCTCGCTCACACTCAGGGCCTGGTTGGCTATAGCCTATGGGTACTCAAGTTCATGAGTGAGTGAGTGTGTGTTTGGGCTAGGGAGGGTTGATTGGTTCTGGGGCTTGACCTCAGGGCCTGTTTGCCTTCCCTGAGCTTTTGTGCTCAAGACTAGGACTCTACCAACTCTCTAACACTTCAGTCATAGCTCCACTTCCAGCTATTTGGTGACTAATTGGCAATAACAGTCTCACAGACATTTCCTGCCCAGGCTGCCTTTGAACCAAGATCCACAGATCTTAGTCTTCTGAGTAGAAAGGATCACAGATGTGAGCCACTGGTACCCAACTGCAAAATATTTTTGAATGTCACTAACATGAATCTCTCTAGGCTCTGACTTACTTGAACTCCTCTTCTATTCTTCTATTTGCAAAGCACTATACCTGGTACAACAAATATTACAAAGAAAGTAAATCATAACCTATTTAGATTATAACCTACAGAAAAGCACAAAACATCTCAGGTTAATAGATTAATGTTACTTAAAATAAATAGGCACTAATTCTTAGAGACCAGCAGAAATTACTTGTGAGTCTGAGTAATCAGAGAAAACATCTCAGAGGTGGGATCAGGCTTTGATGGAAAACTTGGATCCTGAAAAGGCAAGGAAAAAAAGGGGCCACATATCAAACAGGGGGAATAGATGAAGAAAATGTAGGAAACTCTAAGCATACCATATTTGAGTACTAGAACATTCCCTGAAGGCTTCTTGGTACCTCAACAGTGGAATCCAAACTTTAGCCTAGCCTTTAAATCTCTTTCTCTAAATGGAAGTGGTGGCACATGACTATAATTCTAGCACTCAGAAGGCTGAGGTAGGAAGATGGAAATTTTGAGGCCATCCTAGACTACATAGTTGGGATCCTTTCTTTTATTTTGTTTGTTGTTATTTTAGTAGTTGTACAGAGTGGTTACAATTCTGTAAGTCAGGTTATAAGTACGATGTTTCTTGGACAGTGTGAGTCTTAAAAAAAAAAAAATACAAGGGGCTGGGAAGGTGGCTCAGTGGTAGAGCGCTTGCCTTGCATGCCTGAGGCCCTGGGTTCGATTCCTCAGCACCACATAAGCAAAAAGAAAAAAGCCAGAAGTGGCGCTGTGGCTCAAGTGGTAGAGCGCTAGCCTTGAGCTGAAGAGCTGAGGGATAGCACGCAGGCCCAGAGTTCAGGCCTCACGACCGGACCCCAAAAAATTTTTTTAAAAAAACCCCAACACCCCAAAACTTCCTCTTAACCACTACAACTAGATACACTAAATATATTCATTCCAGCCATTTTTATAAGGTTCTTGGGGCGGCGGGGGGGGGGGGGGGGGGGGGACTCGAACTCAGGGCCTGATACTGTTCCTTAGCTTTTTTTGCTCAAGGCTAGTACTCTGTCTTTCTGGCTTTTTGATAGTGAGAGGGAAGAGTATCACAGTTTTTCCTGCCCCAGTTAGCTTTTAACTGTGATTCTTGAGTCTGTAACCAGGATTGTAGGCATGAGCCACTAGCACACAGCTTCTTGCGGGGGGGGGGGGGGGGGGGGGGGGGGCGCGGTCCGGTCGTGGGGCCTGAACTCTGGGCCTGGGCGCTGTCCCTCAGCTCTTCAGCTCAAGGCTAGCACTCTACCACTTGAGCCACAGCGCCACTTCCGGCTTTTTTCTTTTTGCTTATGTGGTGCTAAGGTATCGAACCCAGGGCCTCATGCATGCAAGGCAAGCAGTCTACCCATGAACCACCTTCCTCATCCTACCCATGGTACTTTTAACTGTTTACCATATTGGGAGTTCATTCTGTTTTCCCAATGAACTCCAGACTCTTGCTGGTTGTCTTTCTTCTCAGGATCCCTAAATGTTAGTGAATATGAAAATATAAAGAGACCTTTTCACGATATTACTCATCTCCAGTATGAAATGCTGAAAAACACAAAGGCCAAAAGCTCTGCCTTAGTTCGACCACTAATTTATTGGTTGAGGACTCTTCGGGATATCAGTGTTCTAATTGGAAAATAAGATGCTTGAGTTAGGCTTTTATTCCTGTTTTGGAATTTACTTTTTGTGCCAGTTTTGGGACTTGAACTCTGGGCCTCATACTCTCACTTGGCATTTTCCACTCATCATACCACTTGAGCAGTATTTCCACTTTTAGCTTTTTGCTGGTTAATTGGAATTAGAGTCTTGCAGATTGTCTGACCAGGCTGACTTTAAACCTCAGTCCTCAGATCTCAGCCTCCTAGTTAGCTAGGATTAGTCAGATACTTGCCTTTTTCCCCCTTTCTTCATAACTGCTATCTCTATTCAATGAATAGGTTTCTACACATATACCAACAGGTACTCTGAGGTTTTACTATTCTCAAAGGGAGTTTCTAAAACAATTAAATAGATGCACTTCTCCTAGGAAGACTGGAAATGGGCTTAAAGCAGTATCAGTTGGGACTTTTCCAAAATAGTAACTTTTAAATGCTTAAGAGAATATGATAAAATGTCCATATACCCATCAAAAATTAGAAGCCTGATAGAGTGCCTTTTTTTCTAATGATTATTTAGTGTGTATGTTATTTTAGTTGGAATATTATTAGGTTCCCTTTCTGAAAAGATAGTCACTTCATATCTGCCTTGGCATTTCTTGGCACAGAGGAATTTTACATGGCCAGCCATAAAACTTGATTCAAGCACTAACCTTTTTAGAAGAAACTGATAATCTGTGGGTGTTGTCCAGTTGCAATGAAGTATGTTTCTTATGCCCCTTTTGACAAGTTGAAATGATCAGAAAACATGTAGCATATGGTTTCAAAGTACAAGTTTACAACTGATTGGCCTTTAAACAAATGCATAGCCTCATGCATAGAGGCTATTTTTCTTAGCTGAGTAGATGATAAGATGTACGGATTACGTTAACTGCTTAAAAGTTTGAGTCTGTAGCTCAAAAACTTACTGAAATGTACTTGTGAATGTATTTTAGAAAGGATTCTATTGATGGGTAAAGAGTAGGGATCATGTAGTTTTTAAATCTTCTATCTTGAAATCATTAAGGCATGCTCACCAGCATCACTAAGCTTTTTTAATTCTTTCAAGTTCTTCCTAGTCTTCTAAATAGTGGGGATTAGCTCAGTAGTAGAGTGCTTTCCTAGCATATTCAAGGCTCTAGGTTTAATTAATTTAATAAGGGAGAAGTTGCCTTTTTCGAAATACTAGTCACAATGCTTCAAAACTTGGCTTTTGTCATGTTCAAGGCTAATTATAAATTAGCAAGTGTAAGTCTTTGACCTCAAACTCCAGTATACCAATTTGTTTATCCTTTCTACGCATATAATACCTACTATGATGTAGGTAATGTTCAATTTTAATTTCTTTCCCACTAGGTAGGCATGCTGTCTGTAACCTGCTTTTTGCTCACGTGTGCAACCATCAGTTGTCTATCTTTAGTGTTCATCTTTGCTGTGATCTTTTCTTTATTTTTATTTTTTGTCAGTCATGGGCTTGAACTCTGGGCCTAGGCGTTGTCCCTCAGCTCTTAAGCTCAAGGCGAGCACTCTACTACTTGAGCTACAGTGCCACTTCTGGTTTTCTGGTGGTTTATTGGAGAAAGGGGGTCTCACGGTTTTTCCTGCCCTGGCTGGCTTTGAACTGTGATCCTCAGATCTCAGCCACCTGAGTAGCTGGGGTTACAGGCTTGAGCCACCAGTGCCCGGCTGCCGTGATCTTTTGAAGCATCTATCCTTTCTTTAAAGTGCTCTTTGAAAAAGCTCTGAAGATAGTTATTTATAACATAAATTTGATTTAAATCATTTTTGCCTCTAGAACACGTTTGCATTTTTTACTTTTCCTATGAGTATAAATGAAAAGTTACCAGAGACTATGGAGCTTTCATGTATTTGTATATGGTTGTTGGAGTACTGCTATTCTCTGGCACCTTCATCTACCTCCCTGCTCTACGGAAAACTATAGAGCTGTCACTCCTACCCATATCCTACATCTTCTCTGAAGATTTTCCTATGCTCTACAATACTTAGTGACACTGAGATGACTAATCATTTTTTTTTTTAACTTGGCTCATTTCCTTTTTCCAACCTCTGGTATAATCTTCAAGAATACCGTCCCTGTTGTCTTATTTTTTCTCTTAAGCCTTCCCCCTCTCCTCCCTGGGGATCTGCTACAAGGCCCACTAGAGCTTGAAGTCCCAGACTAAGCTCTTGCTCAGCTTTTTTGCTCAAGGCTAATACTATACTTATTCTCTTGAGCCAGACCTCCACGTCTGGTTTTTTGCTGGAGATGAGTCTCTAGAATGTCGTATAGGATGGTTTTGAACCATAATTCTCAAATCTCATTCTCCTGAGTAGGATTACAGGAGTGTGCCACTGACTCCCAGCTTTAAGCCCTTTTTTAAAAAAAAATTATTACATTATACAGGTGGGGGTTTCACTGTTACATTTCCACAATCTCATTCCTCTATCACTCTTGGTCTTATTTTTCTATTTAAACAATACCTTACAGAAAGACAGTTGGCATTTAGTGAATACCAAGTTGAAATGAGAACAGGAATAGATTCTCACTGTTCATTTATACTGTAACTAGTGGCATTTTACAAAATTAATTCATCCTTCCTTGGAAGAAACATATTGTACTTAAAATACAATTGTTAGCTGGGTGGTGGCTCAAGCCTTTAATCCTATCTACTCAGGAGGCCGAGATCTGAGAATTGCAGTTGAAAGCCAGCCTGGCAGGAAAATTCAGGAGACTCATCTTCAGTTAATTACCAAAAAGAAGCTTGTAGTGGAGCTGTGGCTCAAATAGTAGAGCACCAGCCTTGAGCACAAAAGCTCAGATACAGTCAATGCCTCTGCCCTGAGTTCAAGCTCCAGGACAAGCACAAAATTTAAAATAAGAAAAAAAGATTATTGTTGAAATTTTTTTTCATGTATTTATTGTTATCATAAAGGTGGTGTACGGAGGGGTTACAGTTACATTGTCAGGTAAAGAGTGCATTTCTTTCTGAACAGTGTCACCCTTTCCCTCACTTTCCCAGTGGAATTTCTTAAAAATGGACAAAAGGTCAGCAGCCTTTTTTTTTTTCTATTAATGTTGGAATCTGAAGATTTTCTTACTTCTTAACAGGTGGTTTGTTCTGGATGCAGAAACCAGAGATCTAGTTTCTATCCACACGGATGGAAATGAGCAGCTCTCCGTGATGCGATACTCAATAGGTAGGCAAATTTACTCCCCGCCAGCCTGGTACTCACAGCACTTTACTGTAATTGTGTATTTTCATTTCTAATGAAGTAGATTCCTTTTTTCTTCACTAATGAAGTAGATTCCTTTTTTCTTCACTCTCTAGAGTTGTACAGTATTGAAAATGTATTTCTCTGGACATCAGGTTAATTGCTGGAAACAAAAAGATAGGCTGAAGTTAAACAACATCCAAAGTCATCAGACATTATTTTAGAATGAATTATTACAACAGCATTTGCCAGTTGAAAACAAAATAAATTTCAATCAGTATCGCCCTCCCACCATAGGATTATACATATTTAGGATCTTAACCAGTAGCTGGTCATGCTACTTTTCCCTTATCATTCCAGCCATTACTGGAAGTCTAAAAGATGGTTTGTAGTTCAGGCTAAATAATGAAATCCTTTCTAAAAAATAACCAGCACAAAAAAGGACTAGATGTGGGCTGGGAAGGTGGCTCAGTGGTAGAACACTTGCCTTGCATGCTTGAGGCCCTGGGTTCGATTCCTCAGCACCACGTAAGTAAAAAGAAAAAAGCTGGAAGTGGCATTGTGGCTCAAGTGGTAGAGCACTAGCCTTGAGCTGAAGAGCTGAGGGAAAGCAGCTAGGCCCAGAGTTCAGGCCCCACGACCGGACCCAAAAAAAAAAAAGGACTAGATGTTTGGCTCCATAGTAGAGTACCTGCTTAGCAAGCATGAGCCCTCAAGTTAAAACTGTGGTACCACCAAAAAGAGAGAATGTGTAAGGAGTAGGGATGTATGTAGCTCAGTGGTAGAGTGCTTGCCTACTGTATCTAAGGCCCTGGATCCAATCTCTTGCACCATAAAAAAGAGAGCCAGTGGCTTAGTGGTAGAGTGCCTAGCATGCATGAAGCCCTGGGTTTGATTCCTCAGTACTACATAAAGCCAGAAGTGGTGCTGTGGCTCAAGTGGTAGTGCTAGCCTTGAGCACAGAGGGGCTCAAGGTCAGAGCCTATGCCCTAAGTTTAAGTACTAGGACTGGGAAAAGAGAGAGAAAAAGGAGAGTCAACTACAATGGCTTAAACTTGCAATCCCAGCTAGTTGAGAGGCAGAAATCGGGAGGATCATGGTTTGAAGCTATCCTGGGCAAAAAGTTAGTGTGAGAAGCCGGGCACCAGTGGCTCACACTTGTAATCCTAGCTACTCAGAAGGCTGAGATCTGAGGACCATGGTTCAAAGCCTGGGCAGGAAAAACCGTGAGACTCTTTTATCTCCAGTTAACCACCAAAAACTGGAAGTGGTGCTATGGCTCAAGTGATAGAGTTCTCACATTGAGCTGAAGAGCTCGGGGACAGTACCCAGGCGCCCCATGACCAAAAAAAAAACCCAAAAAAATTAGTGAGACTTCCATATAAACAAGCTAGTTATAATGGTATGTATTTATTATCTCAATTATACAGGAAGCATAGATAGTAGGATTGCAGTCAAAGGCCAGCCCAAGCAAAAAGCACAGACCCATCTGTGCTTTTAGTTAAAGACAAACGCTTGCCCTGCAAATATACAACGGGCCCAGAGTTAAAGCCCTTAGTATAGTCAGGGAAATAGGGAGGGAGAAGGAGAAAAATAATCATGTTAAAAATATACAAGTATTTTGGCCTTTAACTCCTGTTACATTGTTTTTTGGTCACATTGATTTGCTAATTAGATAAAATACCAGTACATTTATAAGAATTATATTTTTCATTAAAATAGCATCATTTACCTTTAACCTTATCATTTGTTCAAAATGTTATCTCCCAAATACTTTTTCCTTTTATTGATATGGTTTTTATTTATACCATTCCTTCCTAGAGTTAGTCTGATATTTTCTTACATTTAAGAAGTTTTTGTCCAGCTAAGAAGGTGGCTCAGTGGTAGAGCACTTGCCTTGCCTGCATGAGGCCCTGGGTTCGATTCCTCCGCACCACATAAGCAGAAAAAAAAGCTGGAAGTGGCACTGTGGCTCAAATGGTAGAGCGCTAGCCTTGAGCCGAAATGCTGAGGGACAGTGCCCAGGTCCAGAGTTCAGGCCCACGGCCAGACCCCCCCCCCCCCCCCCAAAAAAAAAAAAAAAAGAAGTTTTTGTCTTGTTTTTACTTATATGGGGCTTAAAATCAAGGCCTTACTAACAACGGTGTTTTGCCACTTGAGCCACTGCCAGCCCAGCATTTTGGAGGTGGAGTCTCCAACTAACTTTTCTGCCTAGACTGGCTTCAAACACCAATTTTCTATGTCTCAGCCTCCTAAGTAGTTAGGACTTTCAAGTATGAGCTACTGGTGCCAAGCATTGTCTTGATTTTATGGTTCTAGGGATTGAATCCAAGGCCTTGCACATGCTAGGCAAAGTGCTCTACCATTGAACCTCATCCTCAGCCTTGAAATTACATTTTTATGGTTGTTGGCTTAAGACCAAAAGGATCTTTTTTTTTCTATTGCTTCTTGGTTGCTTCAGAAGAAGCACTAAATAATTGAATAAAGAAAGTGCTCCAAGCTGTAAACCTAGTCATCCTAAAGCAGCATATTATGGTGTATTTTTCTTCATCTGTTTTATAATTATGAAGTAACAAATAGCCACTATGAAGTAGTAGTTAAATCTAAAGATCAGTGGATTTTCTTGGCCATTTTTCACATACATATTAGCACAGTGTTAGTGGAAGAAACTGCAAAAGATAACCTAGTCCTTTCCCAAAAGAGCCTACACAATAACTGAGATCATTTGTGCTCAATGAGCTAAGCAGCTATGCATCCAGCTTGCCAAGGGGAGGTGGGGAGGGTGGGTGTAACCATCTAAGACCAGCTTTTAGCTAACTATGATGAAAGAAGAGTTAATGGCCTGTGAGCATCTCCAAGGAAAGCTCCATTGGGCTGTTTGGTTTTCATGTATCCTGAGTGATATCATATTCGTTTGTAAAATGCCAAATAACAGTTAAATTACCAATCGTTAAGTTTGCAAACACTTAATATAGGTCTACTAAAGTAAAAGTAAATTTCTAGACTTCTTCCTCTAGTAAACACTTTCTCCTGTTTCATTCTAGATGGTACCTTTCTGGCTGTAGGATCTCATGACAACTTTATTTACCTCTATGTGGTTTCAGAAAATGGAAGAAAATATAGCAGATATGGAAAGTGCACTGTAAGTAGTGAAGTAAAAGAAGGTGTAAAGTGGAAAATTTTACTTCTGCTAAAGACAGAATTAAGTGTTTACAGTGATACAACTATTGTTTTGAAGTGTTAGCTGTTTTAAACTTTAATTTTAAAACTGAGACTACCTGACTTCAAAACATTGTAGTTCCCACTGTGTTCTGGAAATATAGCTCCTTTTGCTGAGAGCTTGATATTTGACTAGTTTTATGATAGTTTTTTAAAGTGGTTTTGCACTTTGCAAGTATATTTTTATTATCTTCAAGTAGCTATGTAAAGGAGTTACAGTGCAACATGTCCATTTGTGAGTACAGTCCATCTTGATCACTATAGTTTTTTTTAAAAAAAAAACAACAGGGAGTGGGAAATAAAAGGCCTCTGACTTAGAATCTCACTGTTGTCTATCTCTGTCCATCCTTGACACTCTACATTACCTTTTATCACTTCTCTGCCTCTAAAAATACTATCTTAGCTGGGTATGGTGATGTAATCCAGCACTTAAGATTCATAAAGATCCTGAGTTTGAGGCTTTGAGTTCAAGTCCTAGTACCTGTGCACATGCACACATGCGCACACACACACAAATTATTTCTCAGAAACATACGTCTCACAGTAAGCAAAATAAGCTTCAATTTGAGTCTGAAATTTATCTTGCTTACTAAGTACAGATTAAGTATTCATTATCCACAATAATTGAGACCAGGTATGTTTCAGATTTTAGTCTTGGATTTGTGAATATTTACATGTTCATAATATGTGTTAAGGATGATATTTGAGTCAGCACATGAAAGTCACATGTTTCCTGTATACGTTATATGTAGCCTGAAGATAATTTCATGCAATATTTTTATGCACCTGCATTTTGACCCACTTATCACCAGCAAAAAAAATTATGAATCAGTTATTAGTTGATTATTAACAATCATTAATATATTAAGTTCATCTTTTAATCTGTTCATTACCTTAATGTTTATAATATGGACTGTTTAGTGTAATATCAAGTTATTCAACTGTAAGGGTTTTTTTTGTTGTTGTTTTTTTTTTCCGGTTGTGAACTCTGAGCTTGGGTGAACTCTGGGCCCCTCAGTTCTTCAGCTTGAGGCTAGCGCTCTACCACTTTGAACCACAGCACCACTTCCAGTTTTCTGGTGGTTAATTGGAGATAAGAGTCTCACAAAGTTTCCTGCCTGAGCTGGCTTTGAACCACAATCCTCAGAACTCAGCCTCCTGAGTAAGATTACTGGCGTGAGCCACTAGCACCCAACTGGATTTTGTTTGGATTATTGAAATTTACCCTGCCTGACTCCAAATTTTTAATTATTTTTAATTGCAATGCTGTAGCAAACACAAAAGGAAGGCTCCTATATATCAAATGTGATTTAAGTCTGTGGGATCTCAGTTTTATATGTGGTAGCACTATTGTTGAGTTCTTGGCTCAACCCTCATTTTACAGATGAAGAAAGTGAGTTTCAAAAAAAAAAAACACCAGTGATCTAGCATTGGTCACTAAGAAGTGACCACAGGGCCAGATCTCAGACATAGGCAGTTTTTCACCTCTTAATAGAGCAAACTTTGCAGTGCATGACGACCATAAGATTTTCAACATGTGTATTACTGTATTATGCTATTATACTACAATTGATCCAGGGAAGAAACAGAGCAGTGTGTGACATTTGGTCATCAGAATGACCTTGGAAATCCTGGGAAATGGAAAATTGATCAATTGCATGAAACTTGTCCTCCTACTTAATTACACAGTTTTTATCTTTAATGAGTGTTTAAAAGCATTATGTTGAGATACCCTTAGGAACTGTTTGTGTTTGTTGTGCTGTTGGAGGCTATAATGAAAGGTCCTGGCTACGTAATCCAGCTTTTCTAATTATCTTCTCTTTGATACTTTGCTTCCAGCTGTCATTCTCTTTGCTGTATTCTTTCACCAACTGGTCATACAGTTTTCTTAATCTCTTGTCTGCTATTAAAGAGGATATGAAAGACTAGGGAACTGGCTTTGCCACCATTAGTTTGTGATTCTAGGCAAGTTAACTTCTCTGAATTACTTTTATTATATTAAAATTAAAGATGATGATATTGTATCCTGATTGACTTAGTTTCCATTCTATTTTCAGTGAGATTAAAGTTGTTTTAATCTGTACCTGGCTGCTAACAAAATGGTTCTGTGTTTGATTCATTTTTATGTGCTTTTTAGCGGTCCCCAAAAATCTTAGCACAATAGATAAGTATGTAAATTTGTAGTGATATACTAAGAAGCACTATTAGAAAACAGGAAATATGTAAGTAAGATTTTTGGCCAGGGGGGATTTTGGTTATTTGGGTGAAAAAAGTGTAAAGACAGTAATTCTGTACCTAGAAATCTCCAAGAAAGTAAACCATTAAACTAATACCAGATTTCAGTAGAATCCAGTGTTAATGTAACAAGAATTATAGACAGTATCCTAGTGACTTAAATTTAGGATAGGACATGGTCTCATTTAAAAGAGGTATTTTCGGAGCTGAGAATGTAGCTCAGTGGTAGAGTACTTACCTACATATATATATACCTCCGACACTGGGATGAGCCCCAGAATTTAAAAAGGAATTTTTTTTTAAGTTAGCTGGGCACCAGTCACTCAGGTCTATATTCCTAGCTACTCAAGAGGCTGAGATCTGAGGATTCCAGTTCAAAGCCAGCCTGGGCAGGAAAGTCCATGACACTCTTCAATTAACCATCAGAAAACCAGCAGTGGTACACTGTAGCTCAGAGTGGTAGAGCTTTAGCCTTGAATGAAAAAGCTCAGGGACAGTGCCCAGGCCCTGAGTTTAAGCCCTGCAATCAATAACAAAAAATAATTATGAATATTTAGAATCTTTTCTGCTTCATCTTAGTATGTTGTTTTGTTCCTTAGTATTATAATATGTTCCCACATCAACCAAGTGCTGGTGGCTCACACCTGTAATCCTAGCTACTCAGGAGACTGAAGTCTGAGAATCACAATTCAGATCCAGCCCAGGCAGAAAAGTCCATGAGACCTTCCCCCACCCCCGGTCATGGGGCTTGAACTCTGGGCCTGGTTGCTGTATCTTAGCCTCTTCAGCTCAAGGTAAGCACTCTATCACTTGAGCCACAGAGCCAATTCCAGTTTTCTGGTGCTTTATTGGAGGTAAGAGTCTCATGAACTTTTCCTGTCCAGGCTAGATTTGGACCGCGATCTTCAGATCTCAGCCCCTTGAGTAGCTAGTATTACAGACATGAGCCACTGGCACCCAGCTCCATGAGACTCTTAATCTCCAGTTAACCACCAGAAAACCAAAAGGGACACTGTAGCTCAAAGTGGTAAAGCACTAGCCATGAGCAAAAGAGCTCAGGGATAGCACCCAGGCCCTGAGTTCAAGCCCCATGACCAACCAAAAAACAACAATGCTGACACATCTCTAATCATCTCATCACAGTTTCAAGAAGAAAATAAGAACAAGAAATAAAAGGCACTTCTGCCACTAAGTGAATTCTCTTAAATGTTTTCTGGAAGTTCACGGAATGGCTCCTGCCACTCATAGCAGCACATGCCATTGAAAACACAGTATTTTAACTGGACAGCCAACAAAAAGTGACCAGGTGTAATAGAAACTGCCAGTCTCACTCACAGTCAATAGGTTAATATCCATCTTCCTCAAAAGAGCAAATTATTTTTAAGATGTCAAGAGCAAAATCTCATTCACAATAGCAGTAAAAACTGTAGGGACTTTAAACTTAGCCTCAGAAGCACAGCAAACCACATGAAACATTGCTGAAAGACATAAACAGAGAACTAGAAGAATAGAAATGTGACATGTCTAGATGAAACAGTAAGGAGATCTCTCTTTGAACTATTCCCTAAATTTAATGTAATCTTACATTTTTACCATGATGTTCATGAGGTTGATGAAGTTCCAAAGCCTATCTGAAATTTACATGCTACATTAGATTGGGAATGGGCAGATAGATGGAAACAACAGCACAGAAAAAGACATGTGTCTTTGTGAGGATATTTCAAATTTGTAGAAAAAAAGAATAGACAGTTCCCTGCTAACACTCCTGAAGAGCAGTGACTGGCCACAAAAATGTTATGAACAGAATGTTTTTTACATGCAATGCAGTACAGTTTCCTGGGAGCACTGGCCACGTGTCATCTAGAAACCACAGATGCCCATGCAGCACCGATTCAGAACAGTGTTCCTCATTGCTAGAAGTTCTACAGTATGGCCCAGCTGAGGATAGTGAGGGAACACCTAGATATCTGCTCAGGAAAAAAGGACCACTAAATCCATGCCTTGGTATTTTTTGTTTTCTGACTCTCCGGGTAATTTTTTTTTTTTGGGGGGGGGGGGAGTCCGGTTGTGGGGCCTGAACTCTGGGCCTGGGCACTGTCCCTCAGCTCTTCAGCTCAAGGCTAGTGCTCTACCACTTGAGCCACAGCGCCACTTCTGGCTTTTTTCTTTTTACTTATGTGGTGCTGAGGAATTGAACCCAGGGCCTCATGCATGCAAGGCAAGCTCTCTATCACTGAGCCAACTTCCCAGCCCCTTCAGGTAATTTTAAATTAGCTGTAAACTCCTGATATTTAAGATGGTGACCTCAAGTAGAGTTGACAAATTGTAATTTTGGCTGCCTAACTTGTGAGTGTTTTTGTGGTTACACCATTTGGCCACAATGGCAGTCATAAATGTGCAGCTTAGAATGGCTTTATATTTCTTTTCAAGAGGTGTATCAGATTTTGCTCCCAACCGTGTGCCCATGGGGTAAAGTTTGAGGCTATTTCATACATGCAGTCTCTCTAATAAATAGGATGCCAGTGGCATGAAATTGCCTAGAGAATGAGATCTGTTGCAGTATCAACTAAGATATTCATTCTAGGAAATCTCTCACAGAGGTGGTAGGTACTTGTTTTTGTATCTAGGCCAAGAAGCCTGCAGGATTCTCCCAGGTTCCAGGTGTTCTATAGTGGTGCAACCCCTGTAATTGGCCGTCCTGCCAACTGCATACCTGCAATGTTGGCTTCTAGCAAGACAGTAAAAAGGAACTGAGGGCCTGCTGTGGACCTGTTCAGTTTTATAGGCTACAATACTGTTCCCTGTTCTCAAGCTGAGAAACTGCTACATTAGCTAATTATTAAACTTCTATCATTCAAGACTAATTGCTTCCTCACTAATCTGTTTTTCCCCTAGGGACATTCCAGCTACATCACACACCTTGACTGGTCCCCAGACAACAAGCATATAATGTCTAACTCTGGAGACTATGAGATTTTGTACTGTAAGTATGAATAATTATATAGGGGCTCAGATGTGTCAATCAGGGGCTAATACTCAGGCTGTGTGGAATTTGAATTGTGCAGCGAATGCTTGCTGGCCTCTAACTTGACAAAGTACATGTTACTTAGAGCTAAGTAACAAATGTCTCACATGTGGTTCACATCTCCAAGACAGTTATGAATTAATTTAATGATGGAGAACTGAAGGCACATACAGTAATAAGAACTCACTCATTGAGATGGATGTCACTCTGAATGGGTTTTCATTTAGCAGCTTTTCCTGGAGTCAGGGAAGCGTATTATGGATGAGCAGTTATGCTGTTTAGAGGGGGGGGAAAACTTCCACAGAAAACAATTTGTAGTTTCATAAAATCCTGTTAAGGTAAACATTTACTTTTCCTTTTTAAATGTGTCTTAATGTTTTTCAGTGTATGGATTATAAATACAAGTAAACGTGGCTAGTTTGAATCGAGATGCACTTTCAAATACATTTGTACACAAGCACTGTGATTATACCTCCTGTTTCTAAATTTAAAGGGAACATTAAAGATGGCTGCAAACTAATCAGGAATCGATCAGAATGTAAGGACATTGATTGGACAACATACACCTGTGTGCTAGGCTTTCAAGTCTTCGGTAAGAACATGATACCCAGTATAAAAAGGTGGTTTGTGAGGTTTTTCTGTATATTGTGCTTATTGGTGTAAACTTACAAATGACAGATAATCTGTGCGCATTCTTTTCTTGATGAGAACGTTTAAACTCAAGGCTGTGTGCTTGAAGGGCAAGTGCTCCACCAGTTGAGCCATACCTTCAGCTGAATTGACCAAGATCCTCCCATTTACACTTTCCACATAGCTGGGATAGGTGTCCATGCCACCACACCCAGCTTTGTGCCCATCCGTAGAGATTATTGGTTACTGTCATATTGCCAATACAGTATTTTTTTATTGGCAGAACTCTGTGTCTTTGGTCCTCAGTAAATATGAAAGACAATTAAAAGGAAGGTACTTTCAACATAGCAGTGTAGTTTGCCTTCCTGTTTTTTTCCTTGGAACTGAAAAATTGAAAGCCTGGCTTGGGTGGTACATATCTGTAATCCCAGCAGTAGAGAAACTGGAAGAGGAGGATTTAGAGTTAAGGAAGGTTAAAGTTAAGGAAGGTTAGACTTTTCATCACTCCCCAAAGAAACCAGTAGCCATTAGCGGTCACTGTTCATCTCTTCCTCTACCCACTCCACTCTAAACTAACAGGCACTAATCTTTCTCTGTCTATTTTCCTGTTCTGAATAGCATTAGTATTAGCATACAGTATTTGATCCGTTAAAACTGGTTTCTTCATGCATGCGTAATGACTATTTCACAGTAAGTGCTTTTATGTCCCACTTCAATTCTGCCCTTGTAAGAAGTAAGAAGTATGGGGTCAGAAAATAGAACAAACTCCTAGGTCAAAATCAGAAAGAGGCCGGGCGCTGGTGGCTCACGCCTGTAATCCTAGCTACTCAGGAGGCTGAGATCTGAGGATCGCGGTTCAAAGCCAGCCCGGGCAGGAGAGACTGTGAGACTCCTATCTCCAATAAACCACCAGAAAACCGGAAGTGGCGCTGTAGCTCAAGTGGTAGAGCGCTCGCCTTGAGCTGAAGAGCTGAGGGACAGCGCCCAGGCCCAGAGTTCAAGTCCCATGACCGACAAAAAAAAAAAAAAAAATCAGGAAGAGCACATAATAAGCCTCCATTATGCAGTTGTTATATAAATAAAGCTACATTTATCTAGAGCCAAACATTCACTTTTATAGAGCCATAATGTAAGTAAATATCTTCAAAGAAGCTACTTTTCAGAAGAGTGAGACACAATTTAGAAAATTTATAAATACCTGAAATCTAAATCCATACAATTATATAACGTAAAGAGGACCCTAAATTAAATGCAGAGTAAGTTCTACAAATATCTGTGCAGTATGTCTTATCTCTCAGGATACTAGGAAACAAACACAGGGAATCAAAGCAGAGGTGAGATTGATCATGATATGTTTGAGCTCTTCAGTGTGTTGTGGTCTGGATGTTTTGTTACCTCCAAGACTCATCTGTTGAAAGCCTAACCTCAATATCTGGAGATTTAATCTTTCTGAGTTGGTAAGAGTTAGATGAGGTCATCAGGATAGACTTATGATGGAATTAGGGCTCTTTTAAGAAGATGAAATACTAGATCCTCCTCTCTTCTCCTCTCCACCTTCTCCTCCCCTTTCTTCAAGTACATGCCAGAAGGAAAGACTCCATGAGGATACAGGAGAAGAAGCCTACTTTCCCAAGAACTGAACCACTAGCACCTTGATCCATTAACTGTGAATATAAATACCTGTTGTTGATGTGCGCCCCTCCCCCCCAAAAAACAAACCAACCTGGTTTCTTTCATTTAGCGATCCATGTTGTAACATGCTTCAAATATTTCAGTAGCCAAATGGTATTGTTTTACATTGTTACTCTAGTCATCAGTTGACAAACACTTCTTAGCTACAATAAGTAATGCTGCTGTGAACAATGATGTACAAAGGGATTTTTTAAAGACATATTTCCATTTCTTTAGAGTTTATAACAATAATTATTAAGTGTAACTGCATGTTTCATGAACTGCCAGACTATTTTCAAAGTCACTAAAATAAACCATTTACATTCCCACCAGCAGTGTGTGAAGCCTCCGGTGTCTTCATGTCCCTGCATGTGGATGTTCAGTTGCCCCAAAATTGCTTGTCAAAATACAAAGGCTCTATATATGGTAGGGCTTGAACTCTGGGCCCAGGTGCTGTCCCTTAACTCTTCAGCTCAAGGCGAATGCTCTACCACTTGAGCTACAGTGCCACTTCCGGTTTTCTGGTGGCTAATTGGAGATAAGAGTCTCACATACTTTCCTGCCCAGGCTGGCTTTGAACCCGTGATCCTCAAAAAAAAAAAAAAAAGACAGGGTCTTCACTTAGGTTGGCCTCCTGTCTCAGCCTCCAAAGTGCTGCAATTATAGGTGTATTCCACTTTCCATGCTGTAAAGGTATTTTTAGTAGACATTATTTAAACATGCAATTTGGGGATTATTTCTAATCTGGTGTTTTGGACATTACTAGTAAGTAATTTGTCCTCTGTGGCAGTGTCCTTAAGCCATTCCTCATCTTGAGATACCTTTCTGAAGGGTTTCAAGATATATAGCAAAGTTGAAGTGCTTAGGCCTGGTGGAGCACACCTGATTGTCAACACTGGAGACGCTGAAGCATGAAGAGGCAAGGTGAGGCGAGCCTTGGCTACATAGAGAGACCCTGTCTCGAAGAAGAAAAAGAAGTTAAAACAATAAAACCTTGTTTTGTAAACTTTTTTTGGGGAGGGGGGGGCGGTCAGTCGTGGGGCTTGAACTCTGGGCCTGGGCGCTGTCCCTCAGCTCTTTAGCTTAAGGCAAGCACTCTACCACTTGAGCCAGAGCGCCACTTCCTGTTTTCTGCTAGGTTTATTGGAGATAAGAGTCTCACAGAGTTTCCTGCCCAGGCTGGCTTTGAACTGCAATCCTCAGATCTCAGCCTCCTGAGTAGCTAGGATTACAGGCATGAGCCACCAGTGCCTGGCTTGTAAACAGTTTTTAAAAGATGGTATACTTGATAACAGAAATACTGGATATAGGTGTAATATCAATACCCAAAATACTCTGTGTGCCCTCTATGCCTCTTTGCTGACTGAAATTGGGCTGTTCTCCACCTCATCACAATAATCATCTCTTTATATTGTGGACATTAGAAAACTGTATCCATTATTGTAAACACAGGTGCTGTCAAGGTGAGGAAACCTAATAAGAAATTTAAAACAGTCCATTAACAATTTAATTATTCCAGGTAATATCAAATAGTAGCTTGTAATTTTTCTGGGGTGTTTTGTTTTGAGGATTTTTTGTTTTTGTTGCTTTTTCCAGTACTGGGTTTTAGATTGAGGGTGCTTGCTAGGTAGGACCTCTACTACTTGAGCCATATTCAGTCCCTAAGGTCTTGTGTTTTTGCCAGGCCTTGGTCTCAGACCATTATCCTACAGTTTCTTAGTTATTTTAGAGAGACAGTAATTATTTACTATTAAGAAATAGCCATCAAGGGTTGGGAAGGTGGCTCAGTGGTAGAGCGCTTGCCTTGCATGCCTGAGGCCCTGGGTTCGATTCCTCAGCACCACATAAGCAAAAAGAAAAAAAAAGCCGGAAGTGGCACTGTGGCTCAAGTGGTAGAGTGCTAGCCTTGAGCTGAAGAGCTGAGGGATAGTGCCCATGTCCAGAGTTCAGGCCCCACGACCCCCCCCCCAAAAAAAGAAATAGCCATCAAGAAGTGTTTGGGCTTATTTTTGCCAAATTTGCAAGTTATTCTTTGAAGTGTAATGCTCAGTACAAGAAACCAACATCTTCACCCCCAAATATTCCATGTTGTTTTGTTTTTGAACTCAGCCTAGACTCTGTCCCTGAGCTTTTTTTACACAAAGCTGGTGCTCTACTTCTGCCTTTTTGCTAGTTAATTGGGGAAAAGCTGCTCGTGGACTTTCTTAGCCTTGGCTGTTTCAAAGCTTAATTCTCAACCTTAGCCTCCTAAGTAGCTTACAGGTGTGAGTAACAGGTTCGATAGTTATAATCTAGCCTAATGTGTTCATTTATGTTGAGCATGCTCATCAGTTGTTACAATGCCTCACAATAATTATATTAGATGTATCTTTCTATTGGACATAAATGTTTCAAGAAAAGTATGGGATAGCATGCTAGACAAAAAAAAAAATGTCTTCCTGATAAAGGAACTTAAGAATTCACTTTGAAGGCTTAGTATTGTGGCTCTGCTGGGACTCAGGGTCCAGGCATGTGATTTTTCTATCTTGCTATACAAAGTAACTGGTAACTGTTTCTTTAACCTGGACTTTGAAAAGGAAAAGCTTGTTGAAGTGTATCAAGCATTTAAAAACAGTTTGTTAGCACCCCCTGCTGGTCACTACTGACTACTGTTGGCCTAAATTTCCCATCAAGCTATTATGGTATTCTATAATGCAACATAATTACATTTTTAGGCTACTTTTTCCACACTATATGTTTCCCTAGGTGTCTGGCCAGAAGGATCCGATGGGACAGACATCAATGCATTGGTGCGATCCCACAACAGGAAGGTGATAGCTGTTGCTGATGACTTTTGTAAAGTCCATCTGTTCCAGTACCCCTGCTCCAAAGCGAAGGTGAACACAGCTTCATAGAAACCAGTGTTGTAGGACCTTTTCTTTGGGGCTTATTTTGTGTTGTATTTTGTGGTATTAAATAATTCTTGAGATTAATACTAAAGTGTACAGTGGAGAATCCAGGCAGATTCTGTTTCCTTCTCCAGTTGCACCCAGTGAAGTTTTACTCCTTGTTTATATGAACAATTGGGGTTTTTTTGTTTTTTTTTTTTTTTTGGGTCCGGTAGTGGGGCCTGAACTCTGGGCCTGGGCGCTTTCCCTCAGCTCTTCAGCTCAAGGCTAGCGCTCTACCACTTGAGCCACAGCGCCACTTCCAGCTTTTTTCTTTTTGCTTATGTGGTGCTGAGGAATCGAACCCAGGGCCTCGAGCATGCAAGGCAAGCGCTCTACTACTGAGCCACCTTCCCAGACCCAACAATTAGGTTTTTTACTCTGATACTTTTGGCACTTTAAAATAATACCCCCTCCCTTTTTTCCCCCAGTCCTGGGGCTTGAACTCAGGGCCTGGGCACTGTCCCTGAGCTTCTTTTGCTCAAGGCTAGCCCTCTACCACGTGAACCACAACACCATTTCTGGCTTTTTCTGTTCATGTGGTACTGAGGAATCAAACCCAGGGCTTCATGCATGGCTAGGCAAGGAGTTCCTTGTACCACGAAGCCACATTCCCAGCCCACAAATAATACCACTTTTTAAATTACCTGTTATCCTGCCAGTCTAGTAAATTATCTCCTAGCCATTCCAAGAGTAGTTGCCAAGCTCTGACAAGTATGCTACCTGACTTCCAGGAGAGGTGAACTCTTTATTTTTAAACATAAAATGTGAAAGTACAGATGTCCAGTTGTTTTATTCTTCCTTGTATATAAAAAAGGTGTTAATTTTTGGATTTACTGGCTTGAAGCTTTGGTTTGAAAATACCTGTTTTATAAGCAAAGTTCTCTCCTATACCTAGTCAAATTGTTGTCCTTAGGCCTTATGTAAAGGATGAATCTAATCTTCCTGTCTGATTTATTTTATAGGCTCCCAGTCACAAGTATAGTGCCCACAGCAGCCATGTTACCAATGTCAGTTTTACTCATAATGACAGTCACCTGATTTCAACTGGTGGAAAAGACATGAGCATCATTCAGTGGAAACTTGTGGAAAAGTTGCCTTTGCCCCAGAATGATATCGTGGCAGATTCTTCTCTGACTAGAGTCCCCATTTCTTCCTCTGAAAGTGTCATCCAGTCCAGTGCCTCTCCAACACCTTCCCAGCCCCCACATGAGACAGTTGAAGAAGAGAGTAGGGTAAGCAATTCTCCCACCCTTCTGGAGAACAGCTTGGATCAGACTGTGGAGCAGAGCGAAGACCACAGTGAGGAGCAGAGTGAGGAGGGCAGCGAGGACCTCGGTGAGCCCGTTGATGAAGAGCCAGCCAGCGAGGTCAGTGAGCAGCAAGCGGAAGCGCTTTCTGAAGACCAGCAAGATGTTCCACCTATGTTGTAAGATCCTGGTTGCTGCTGACTCCTCTCCTTCGGCTGCCTGTGATTTGTGATATGATCGAGATAGCAGAGCATCACCACTGACTCCACACCACTGTTTTCCACAGTTTGTTTCAACAGTTTTACCTTCTGTCTCAGATAGAGCCAACCTAAAGGTTCAGTTTAACCAAACTGAAACATTATGTCTCAGAAATCACTGTCTGTGTGTAAGTGGTCTGGTATAAATACTGGAAACAAAAATAGCGGTTATATTGATTTTTGAAAATAAACCCCCTTATTAACTGAATGTGTTTTCTTCAGGAACAACAAGAGGCATCGCAAATACTGTTACACATCTACTGGCTCAGATGGCCACTTTCCCTGATGCAGGGGGAAACCAAAACAAAAATGGGGGAAATGCGTGCATAGTGGGGTGTCCTCCCACCCCAAATGTGTAATGCGTTTATAGCGGGATATCCTCCCGCCCCAAATGTGTAATGTGTGCATAGTGGGATATCCTCCCGCCCCAAATGTGTAATGGAGATTTTTAATTAAAGAAAACCTCGGTATTGCCAAGTAAAATGGCGTTGCCTTCTTGAATAATAACGCCATTTCTTGACACTAGCAGTAGATGTGCAGATGTGCTAGTTAGTCTACTATGTGGGTGCTGCCCTTCTAAGTTATATCAAGGAGCAGTCCTTAATTTCTATGCGCAAACCTATTTTATCCTAGAATTAAGACAGCATTGGTGTGTTGAAGAGCTTTTAATGTATACTGAACCATTGATACTCAGAAATGGTAAATTCCTGTAAGTCCTTTACTAGCCTAAACATTCTGTAATGTTCGGCATTCAAGTGAATGAAAGAAACAAACCGCATGCCTTTAAAACTAAACTATACTAATTACCTGGCTAATTTTAGCTTAGCTTTCATCATTTGCTCCCTCTATAGAAGGACAGTAGGTTTGTTTAAGTAGTTGAATTGGTGCTTGAAATTCATTGGTTCACTTGTCGTTTTTATACAAATTAATTATATGGAGGGATGATATTCAGCAAATTCTTTTTTACAGAAGTGTGAATAGTAATTTTTTTATAAATTGCAAACTTTACATATTTGCTATATGATTGGTAATTTTTTCTGATGGAGTTGCTATACACCTTGTGGCTAGCTTTTATTTGGGAAGATGGGTGTTTGGGGGCTTTTTGTTCCTTTTAGTTTTGTTAACTATGTTTTTTTCTTAAGTACATGTTTCCTATTTTAAAATAATTACTGACAAATACACATTTCCTATATATTTGTTTATACTTTGATTACATTTTTTTATTTTTAACTTGCTGCATTGTTTTGATACTTTTTTGGGGGGTTGTATCGTGTGTAGAAACTTTGGATGAGTTCAGAAGTCTTAAGTATGCAAGCGTTTACGTGATTGTGCCATTCCAAAGTGCATCAGAACTGTCATTCCCTTCTAGTATCTTCTCAGGAGTAATACATATCAGGTATTTCACCATCATTTGGTAATATGAAAACTCCAGTGAACTCCCAAGGACACGTACAGCATTTATAATCACACTCTGCATGGGGAGGGCGGGGAGGGGGGTGAAGGGGTGAGTAGGGATACTCTGGGTTTGTGTGTGTCTCTAGGGAAGAAGATACACACCACATCAAAAATACTCAGTGTAGATCTCTGTGTATAGATACATGTCTTTGTCTGTCTCTTTCCTTTTGTTTACAACTTTTAGGAAAAAAAAACGAAAAACAAAAAAAAGAAAACCTCAAAATTGTTCTCTTCAAAAGAAGAGACATAAATTCCAAACAAACCTGACTTTTCAGTATGTTCTGCCCACAGCCCTCAGAGCACCTGAGTATCGGGCATCTATGGCTACCTGTTAGTGGTGGGATTCAACCGTCAGGTCAGCATGTGCTGCTCGATCCCCGCAAGGAAAATGCCAGGAGGTGACCAAGCAAGCCTAGAAGTGCATGTCCTTTAGAACCCGAGGAGACAGCTCTCCATGCTACGCAGGGAGTTTATTTGGGGACATCTGTCACCTTCAGGGTTGCCATGTACAATGAGATTTATAATCATGATACTCTTGAGTGGTAGTTTCCAAAGACACTACTAATATGCAGAGCGCTCCAGCTGTCTAATGCTGGCAACTACTGTTTAATGGTCAGTTAAATCTGTGATAATGGTTGGAAGTAGGCGGGGTTATGAAATCGTAGATGTTTAGAAAAACTTGTGAATGAAAATGAATCCAAGTGTTTCATGTGAAGATGTTGAGCCATTTCTATCATGCATTCCTGTGTCATGGCAGAAAATTTTGAAGATTAAAAAAAAATAAAGTAATCAAAATACTTCTGTGTCTCTTTATGTGTCCTAACTCTCCTGTTACATACTATTAGTTTCCATGACTCTCCAGTTGTCAGAAGATGTGGCAATTCAGAAGGAAATTTTATCAGCTGCCTATTGCTGAGGATAAGATCACTCTAGTGGTAACAAACTACCTTATAACACTGGAGCAAATTACTTCTAGTTTATTTTCTCACCTGGCAGAAGAATGCCTTGCTTTTCATATCTTTCACATCTCTCATGTTTAACCACGGATAATGCTGGTGATCCTGGTTACCTGCCTGGCGTGGCCTCCTCCCAGTGTTGGCCTTCAAGAAATTCTTAGCAGGCCCCACCACCCTGCTTCCTTCTCTGTGCTTAGTGTACCACAATCATAACCTAATGGCACATTGAAAAATAAGAGTCCTCCATATATTCTCCAGTTTAACAATCAGGGAAATGAGGATGTCTTGATAATTCCCGTCCACACAGACTGCTCATGAGATGCTGCCCTGAGTTGAAGTACCTTTTTCACTAATTCTGGTGGAGATTCTGGGCAGTTTACTTTTCACCAACTTGAGCATGTCACACTGCCATTGGCCAAGTACTCTTTCCTCTGTTCTCATTACCCATCCCACACTCCATAACCAGCTCTGGGGCTGAGCTGGCCCCATGCTTCAACAGTGGACTTTGATCTTTCTCCTTTTCCTTTCCACAGTGTGATCCTGCCACCATGAAATATTTTTCCGAGGAAGCCATCACATGGCATATGCTGATGACTAAATACCTCAGTGGGATCAGGCAAACTTGGCTCCACAGGTCAACTTCAACTACTGACTCTGCTTTTACTCGCAGAATATAAAATAAAGTGGGTGCTGTAAGAGAAGGCCTCAGAGGAAAGACAGCTTTTTTTTTTTTAATTTTGTGTTGTTAAGATACTATACAGAGGGTTACAGTCACATGAGCAAGGTAATGAGTACACTTCCTATTGAGCATTGTTACCCCCTCCATTGTTTTCCCCCTACCATCCCTTCCCTCCTTACCTTCCCCAAGGTTCTTTTTTTTTTTTAATTGTGATTAAGTGATTACATAATTTCCCAAATTTCACAGTATTGTGGAATAATGATGCTCATTTAAAGTCACAAGTTCATTCTAACTTTCCTGGAGCAAATTGTCTGTCACAGTCTATAACATATAACAGTGTACACATACATACCATACATGTGATCAGCAGCATGGGGATATTTAGTAGTGGTTCGACCAGATGAGTGGAGTTCTTTGTTTCTTAAGTCCTGTTAATTTTGTCGTATCACCTAACATTTTGGATTTAGCATCCACTTATCAGGGAGACCATGTACCATTTGTCTCTTTGCTCTTGGCTTATCTTGCTCAACATGATTCCTTCTAGCTCCATCCATTTACCTGCAAATGCCATTATTTTGTCATTTCTAATGGCTGCATAATATTCTGTGTATAGATACCACAATTTTTGGATCCATTCATCTGTGGCGGGGCATCTGGGTTGTTTCCATATCCTAGCTATTGTGAACAGTACTTCAATAAACATGGAAGTGCATGTGTCCTTGTATATTGGTTCCTGTTGTTCAGGGTAGATGCCTAGAAGTGGTATGACTGGGTCGTAAGGGAGGTCAATCTTTAGCTTTCTAAGGACCCTCCAGACTGTGGAAATACAGCTTTTATAAAACTCCCAAGTCTGCAGATCTGGTCATCCCATATGATGGAACACACAGGCACTAAGCCAGTTGACATCCTATATGAGGGAGGTCTCAGGATTCTGCCTTACGCACAGATTCACTCCCTACAGTAGTAAGGCCTTGGCAAACTCTGGGTTGGGGTGACTGGTAACCCAGGGAGAAGCTGGCTTTCCTCTCCCCTTGTCTACAGCAGAGCTGTTTCAGTTACCATAACAGATGTCCACATGTCTTTCATCTTTTCATTATTTAGAGACTATTTCTATACTCAAACCCACATGGATAAGATCTTACATATTTAATATGATGTTACCACCCCAAATGAAAAAAAATTACTGTTTGTAAACCAATACGGTTATTCATTTCTGTATAATACTGATTGGAATACTTTTTCCAAAGTTGACAGCACAGCTAAAGTTTCCAAAAATTCAAATGATGCATGTGTATGAGTACATCTATCATTTGCATTATGTTCTGCAGTCCTCAGCAAAATCAGACATGCAGCACACTCAATGTAAAAGGGAAAGGTTAAAAAAAAAATGCATCCGAGTTCTGTTACTGCTGTGGTATTCAAAGCCAACCCAGGCAGGGAACTCTGAGACTCTTCTCCAATTAACCACCAAAAAAGAAAAAAAAAAAGCCAGTAGTGGAGCTATGGCTCAAGTGGTAAAGTGTTGCTAGCCTTGAGCAAATTAAAAAAGAAGAAATGGTATTGGATAACAACCAAGCCTTGAGTTCAAGCCCCATATTGGCACACACAAAAAAAGTGATGTTTCAGATTAAGGCTAACTAACCTGCACATGGCAACTCCTGTGGCAAGTGCCTTTAGGAGTTAACACTGATGCTGGCTGACACTGCTGAAGCTGCTCCTTCCCGCTGGCTTTGCTTCTCTGACCTGGGAGGCTGACCTCCCGCCCCTTCCAGAACCCTCTCCTGCCAACAACTCAGGTGCTGCAGCCATCCAAGCCCCCTGGTCTTGGGCACAGAGTCCCCTTCCATGCCCACAATTAGTAAAATGAAGGAGGAGATAGTGTCTGCTGGGGCAGTCACCTGCTCTTCTCCCTGAGGCTAACAGCTCCCCAGCAGCACTGCCAAATTCATTTTCATGTGACTGATCTGACCATTTGCTGCCTTGAATAGCTCATCACCAAAATCATTAGCAACAACGTTTTCCAGCCTTTGACATTTCCATTTAGAAGATGAATTCATTCTGGGCTGGGCTGGGAATCCCCTTGTTAGGAGAGCTGTTGTGTGTGATCCAGTGCCATCCCCATCTCCCAGAGAGCCCAGTTCTGGGGCCAATGCAGCCAGCCCCAAGTCCCACTCATGCCCAGCCCATGCAACCATGGGACCTCACCGAGGGACACCATAGTTGTTTTAGCTTGCATTAATTCTGCTGTTCTCCTTAAAGATAAAATCACATAACAGCATTTCTTAGAATGAACATGCTATATTGGCTACAGTGGGAACAGATTTCACTGCAGGAATGACTGGTGGATGGAGACAAAGCTAGGTACTGTCTGCCCACTGGGAGCTCTGTGAAGGCCTAGCCTCAGTGGAGCACAAAGGAGGAAATCAGCCCCTCCAATCGGTGCGTGGAAGGCCTCCTGATCTCACGCTGGGGCCTCCATCACAAGGAAGCCTCTGGCTGGGCTGGGAGACAGATTGTTAGCAAAGCCAAGAAAGCCTGCAGGTGGCTACATTAATAACCTGCCATTCACAGGAGCCAAACTGAAGTGGTTTCTATGGGGAACTCGTGTTAAAATAGAAGGAAGGGCTGCTTTAATTAAATCATAGTAGTCGATTACATCTTTTATTAAGCATTGTCATATTTACACACAGAGTTGCCTGAGCAGGCACTGAGTAAACCAGATATAGACAGACAGACCTTCTCACTGCTGGCAGTTTGGGGAAGCAGAGTTCAGTCACCTGGGCTGGGATCGTAGCCATGTCTCCTTAGTGCATTTAGTGGCGGGTCTGTTTGGTGCCAGTCCTTCACTCAGTATCATTAGGGACACACACTGGGGGAGAACATGGGGAGCAGTCTAGCAGCAGAGCCTCCAAGATACCAGGCCCCAGGCTCTTCTGGCTTCTTTCTTCCCTTCTGGCCCCCTTCCCTGGCTTTCTTTTCTCTGAATTAAAAAACAAATTATGACAAAGCTCAGAAATCTCAGAATATTTGTGTATACCCAATACACACATCCATGAAAGACAGAGAAGGGTCCTGCGCAGAGTCCTAGAGCGCAGGGTGACCTCTGGTCTGACCTCCACTCCCAGAGGTGCTGTAGCCTGGCTCCACCTGCACAGAAACGCAATTCTCTCTCACAGCATCCACCTGCATCCACCTTCCTCCTGGTCTCCTACTCCCCTGAGCCACTACAGGCTCTTCTCCCAGCCACCCCGAAGTACTAGCACCCCCGTTCTTTCTCCCTTACACAGGACCTGCTCTCCACCTAACTATGTATGCTAACTTCCAAGCGGCCCCTGCGTCCAGACCCACCTGCCTGACCCTTCTTCCCAGCAAAACACGCCTTGCCATGTTCACCTGGTCTCTGCAACAGAGCTCACTGAAGCCAGGCTGTCACCTTCCGTCCCCGCCACTCCTCCACCTCCGACCCCCAGTTGTTGTTCGGTGGTCATCCAGTCTTCACAGGCTCACTGCCGTGGCTCCCTGGCCCTCACATCTTAGCTCTTCTCTTCCACCTTGAGTCTCCTCCCTTTCTAGGCTATCCTCCATACTGGCCCCACAGGTTCAAAGAAATCCACTGATTGTCACCAACGTATACCCAAGCTCTCGTTAGCCCAGCCTCAGGAACCCCCACCCAGCCACCCATCCCACACACAGCTAAGAGACTACCTGTCTGCCATGCTCTCAGTGCCACTCCTGGGTCCTGGCCAGTGGTGTTTCTCATTCCCAGAGTCGTCTTTCTCTGCCCAGGGCCGCACACCAAATCTGGTATGTAGTAATCACAACAAATGGTTTGTACTCTAAAGGGTCTTGAGATGAAGGTGGTTAGAATCTCATCTGAGAAGTCAAGGCCCATCCTTAAGTAACCCTAGATCTGCTTGGGGGAAAAGCCCTACAGGAAAGAAACAGGGCGCCTGATAATGGTCCTATAAGGAAAGCCCAGAAAACTTGTGGGAGCCAGAGATGGCCCAGTCAGGCGGGGACTCAGGAAAGAGCCCAGCCAGGCTTCACAGCACAGCTTGCGAGTGGCCAGGTAGGCTGGTTGCCCTGAGGAATTGCAGGCCAACCTGCGAGTGTGAAGCTGCAGACCGTGTCATAGCAAGTGCAGTCAGACTGCCTCTTTGTTACCACTGCCCCACACTCCAGAACACACTAAGGCTCCCACATAGACCAGCAAACATCTTCCACACACTTGCCTTCCCAAGATATCTAAGTATATGGGCCAAACCCAACAGCCAAAGAAATCAGATCTCACCTCTGGCCTCCGAGGTTCTGGGGTCTGAAATTCCAACTTAAGGAATCCTGCATTGGCTGAGACTTTGTCCTGATTGTAATTCATCACATCCATCATCAATTAGGGAAAAGAAAAACAAAAACAAAAACAACCCCAGCAACAACACTTGATTACGGGAATAGGCAAAGCCTGCAGCAGGGACACATGCTCTGTACCACATCCCTGTGCCATCCCTTCTGCCCTGGCCACTAGACAGGAGCCTCTAAGTGTTGGATGCCAGGGTACTGAGACTTCAAACAGGCCACCTGAGCAAGGCTGCCAGTATCCAAGGCACCTAAGGGTCCAAAATCACAGTCTTGGTATCAGTCTCACCAAGTGCAGCACACTCCCTTGCCAAAGCCAGTGAGAAGACTGTGACTCCTCAGACCAGCAGTGCAGAGCGGCCCCAACTGCCACACGAGCTGGGACTAGCTGATCCTTCATTTTCACCCCGACCTCAGGATACCTATCCCCAAGTTACACACATCCCGTCACCTGCAGGGCCTAATTAGCCCCACCTGCTGTCCTTCTATAGCAAAGTTCTCGCTGAGGCCCACAAAGGAAGCAGGGCAGTAGCACACATATAGCCCCTCTCCAAAGGATTCCATTCCACAGGAGACAGAGAACAGCCACCATGTAAAAACAAAGGCTCCTCTGTACAATTCTACTTTAATTAGAATGACAACTAATTGAAAGCAATTTAATGTTGGTTCACAAAAGGTTAATGGAATTCATGTTTTGGAGATGTTGAATGCAAGACAGACTTAGCCAGAAACACAAATCTAACCTTTATTCTCTTTAATTATTCGGTCAGAATAATTTCTTGGGAGCAGGTTTAGTCTGGAGATGGCTCTAATTAAACACCAGTGAACTTTGAAGTCAACATCAACTCATTCAGCTGCCACTCAATTTTCAAATTAATCTCCCATATAACATAGAGGCTTGGTGGCCCAAGCAGAGGGAGAGCAGGGAGGAGGCGAGCTTGGAGCCTCTCAGGTATTAGTGGCTTCTGGAACATCATCACTCCCGTGGCAAGGCATTTTCCGTAACCTGTGCTAGCTTTTCCTAAGGACCAGGGCCAGAGCTGAGTCCTGGCTCACATAACTCAGCCTAAACGGACACAGCAGACGATGAATGGGTCCCATCTGAACCAGCACTCCAGTGCTGCTTCTTCCTGGCTGTTCTGTCCGTCCCTAGGAGAGCTCAAGTTTGTGATGAGCCCCCTGCCTGGGAAGAAGCCTCAGGAACCTCCTCCATTTCTGCACCTACTTCCCAACACTAGGTAGGGGACTACCCAGACCCAGCCCTTAACATGAACTGTTTCAGCCATGGCAAGGCCCTACTGCACTGAGCTCAGCGCTTCCCTCCTGAGAGGCAAGCCACCACTTCCAGAGCCAGAGGCAGCACCAGCTGGATTCTATCCGAATGTGACATTTGCAGTAAGCAGAGCCTCCAGTCTGGCTAGTACATGTCAGGCAGTATGAAGGACCTGTGCTTCTGCCCTCAAGTACAGCCATGTGATTATGACAAATGCCAGTGACCATGGAAAAGGTCAGGGCAAGAGAAGGCATGATGTCCTGGACTGACTGGCTGTTGAGAACAAGAGGAAGATGTTATCTGAAGAATGCTATTCCTAGCCATCAGTATTGTGCAGCAGCTGCCTTGGAAGTTGGCTCACCAGGCTCTGGTCTAAAGCAAGCAGCTACCACTCCTGGTTGCTACCCAACCTGCAGCCCATGCAACACACTGCAGGCCCCTAGTAGCTGGAGAAAGGCCAGCAATTCTGGGCGCAAGTGACAGCAGCTAGCAGCAGTGCAGACTGCATGCAAACAACCCATTCTGACCCCATCCTAATTCAAAAACACCCACCTTCCTTCCTTCTTCAAGCTTCCCTCCACAACCAAACCCCCTGGCTGCTCACTCCCAGAGGACAACAGGCAACAGAGCTCCTGAACACCACAGCATCCTGCCACATGGCCTATGAACCTGACTCTGAGACACCCTGGAAAGGGCCCTAACAGTGACTTTTAAAGGAGTTTCTTTTGCTTCCCAAAGAAAAGGCAAAGCTATCTAGCTGATATTTGAAGTGATATATATCAGTGAGCCCGGCAAGAGGAACACCAAGAACAGACTAAACGTTGTGCTTGAACAGTGACCCAACATCAAACTGGCACATCAGTCGCGGGGACCAGAAATATGAGGAGTTCTCGGCAATCGTCTATTACTGTAGGAGACATGACCTCTAGCCACTGAAAATCAATGGGCCAAAAAGGGAGAGGTCTAGAAAGCTGCTGACCATAAAACAGGTAAAACAGAAGACGGCCTCCACATCAGCAAGCCAGGGAAGCAGTGGAGGAAAAGGAAACTGGCCAGCGTTCTGTAAGTCACCTCGGCCATCAACGTGCCACTGAAAGCTGCATCCCAATCCCGGGGATGAGGGGCAGGGAAGGGGAGGACGGAGACTCAATTCTGAAAACAGACAAAGGAGGGAGGGGTACGAGGTTAACTAGACACTTCTTTTTTAAAAAGTGGAATAGCCATTTTCAGTTTTTCTTGGACCCTAATTTTGTTGTTGTTGGTGGTGGCTATGGGGCTTTAACTCAGGGCCCTAGGCACTGTCTCTGAGCTCTTTTTTCTCAAGGCTACCACTCTACCACTTTGAGCCAAAGTGCCACTTCTGGTTTTTGAGTGGTTACTTGGAGATAAGAGTCTCATAAGAGGGCTGGGAAGGTGGCTCAGTGGTAGAGTGCTTGCCTTGCATGCATAAAGTCCTGGGTTTGATTCCTCAGCACCACATAAGCAGAAAAAGTTGGAAGTGGTGCTGTGGCTCAAGTGGTAGAGCGCTAGCCTTGAGCTGAAGAGCTGAGGGACAGCTAGGATTACAGGTGTGAACCACCAGGACCTGACCCCTAAATTTTTTTTTGAAAAAACTATGTGAACTCCTAAGTTTAACATGTAAAGAGTCACAGTAAGTTTAAATCGCTGCCTGCTGCACTGTAAGTACTGCTAAGTGCTTCTAGTGGGAAGTAAACAATACTGCGGCGGGCCATCACCTCATCCAAACCACTCTCCTCCATCCCCTACTGCGGTAGCTGCATGCCACCAGCAGGAGCTCACTCCAGAGCTTATAAGTCAGAGGCAGAGGGCTGCACAAGGGCCTAGGCTTGATCCCAGCCCTGCAAAACCAAACAAAAGTATATTCCACTCCTGGTTCTGAAAGGAGGAAATAGTATAATAGCAATATAATTGAATTCTTTGAACTCCTGAGCTGTTATACAGTGATCAAGACTATCAAGCATACCAAGAATATTTTTTTATTAACTGACACCTCAGTAGGCACCTCCTTAAATCTTAAAACTTTCAATTTTGTTAAAACATGTAAAAGGCTTTCTTACATACTCATGTAAGGCTGACTCCTTCTCAGTGTTAGCCATATTCAGAACTAGCCCCACTGTAGGGCATCAGACCGATCTGTCAGGCCTGCCTTCCTTATGTGGAGGAGCAGCATAAGGAGCCCTCATGCTAGGTGTGTTCTGAAGCTGCTGGATGTGAGGAAATTTAACCGAGGCGAAGACTGAAAAACTCGTTTCCTTAAAACTTCCCTTGTTACGCTAGATGCTAGTGCTTCATGCTTATAACCCCAGCTACTCAGGAGGCTAAAACCTGAGGATTGAAGCCAGTCAGGACAGGAAAGTCTGTGAGGCTCCTATCTCCAATAAACTAAAAGAAAAATAAGCTAAATAATAAACTGTAAACGATAAACTATATATATAAACTATAAATAATAATAAACTAAAAGAAAAAGAAAGAAAAGTGGAGACGGAGACAAGTGATCAAGTGCTAGCCTTGAGCAAAAGCTCAGGGCCAACATGCAGAAAACGAAAAGTGGACCCCAGCCTATCACCATGCACCAACATCAACTCAAAATGGATTAAAGACCTTAACATTAAACCTGAATCTCTGAAACTACTGCAGGACAGAGTAGGAGAGACACTTGAACTAATAGGCACAGGAAGGAACTTCCTGAACAGAGTCCCAGGGTCACAACAAATCGGAGAGAGACTCGACAAATGGGACTACCTTAAAATAAAAAGCTTCTGCACAGCTAAATCTATCGTAACCAAGCTAGAAAGACAACCAACTAATTGGGAAAAAATATTTACCAGCAATATATCAGACAAGGAGTTAACATCCAGTATATACAGGGAACTCAAGAAACTAATCCCTCCCAAACCTAACAAACCAATTACTAAGTGGGCAAGGGAACTAAAGAGGGACTTCTCAGATGAAGAAATAAAAGTGGCAAAGAATCCCTGGTGGTAAAGGAAATGCAAATAAAGACAACCCTGAGATACCACCTTACCCCAGTCAGAATGTCCCACATCCACAAATCAGCCAACGACAAATGCTGGAGGGGATGTGGAGAAAGAGGAACCCTATTACACTGCTGGTGGGAATGTACACTTATACAACCACTTTGGAAAGCAGTCTGGAGGGTCCTTAGAAAGCTAAAGATTGACCTCCCTTACGACCCAGTCATACCACTTCTAGGCATCTACCCTGAACAACAGGAACCAATATACAAGGACACGTGCACCTCCATGTTTATTGAAGCACTGTTCACAATAGCTAGGATATGGAAACAACCCAGATGCCCCACAGTGGTATCTATACACAATGGAATATTATGCAGCCATTAGAAATGACAAAATAATGGCATTTGCAGGGAAATGGATGGAGCTAGAAGGAATCATGTTGAACTAGGTAAGCCAAGAGCAAAGAGACAAACGGTACATGGTCTCCCTGATAAGTGGATGTTAAATCCAAAATGTTAGGTGACACGACAAAATTAACAGGACTTAAGAAACAAAGAACATCCACTCATCTGGTCGAACCACTACTAAATATCCCCATGCTGCTGATCACATGTATGGTGTATATGTGTACACCGTTATATGTTATAGACCGTGATAGACGATATGCTCCAGGAAAGTTAGAATGAGCTTGTGACTTTTTTTTTTTTTTTGGTTCTGGTCGTAGGGCCTGAACTCTGGGCCTGGGCGCTGTCCCTCAGCTCTTCAGCTCAAGGCTAGCGCTCTACCACTTGAGCCACAGCGCCACTTCCGGCTTTTTTTTCTTTTTGCTTATGTGGTGCTGGGAATCGAACCCAGGGCCTCAGGCATGCAAGGCAAGCGCTCTTACACTGAGCCACCTTCCCAGCCCTTTTTTTTTTTTTAACCTTAAAATCCCACAATCTTTATTACAAAGGTGAGCCCCAATCTGGACCCTGTAATGGGCCTATCGGTAGGACTTCTGGTAGCGGGCACGGGCACCAGGGCCTCCAAACTTCTCGGATTCACAACGTCGGGGATCAGCCACCAACAGGGTGCGGTCGTACTGGATGAGGATGTCTTTGATCTCCTTTTTGGAAGCCTCATCCACATACTTCTGGTAATAGGCCACCAGGGCTTTGGAGATGGACTGACGGATAGCGTAAATCTGAGCCACATGACCACCGCCCTTCGCACGGACACGGATGTGCACACCAGCAAACCGCTTTCCCCAGAAGCAGAGCAGGCTCCAGTAACTTGCACTGCAGCGTGCGCGGCTCGATCATCTCCAGGGGTCGCCCGTTCACCTTGATGAGGCCGTCCCCGCGTTTGCAGTGGGCCACGGCGGTGAACGGACTGCAGCGGGCCCTGGGACGGCCTGGCTACGAAGCAGACGCGCGTCCGCACCGCGCGGCGCCACAACCGGAAAAGGGATGCGCATCATTATTCCACAATACTGTGAAATTTGGGAAATTATGTAATCACTTAATCACAATTAAAAAAAAAGAAAAAAGAACCTCGGGGAAGGTAGGGAGGGAAGGGATGGTAGGGGGAAAACAATGGAGGGGGTAACAATGTTCAAGAGGAAGTGTGCTCATTACCTCACTCATGTAACTGTAACCCTCTGTACAGTATCTTTACAACAAAAAATTAAAAAAAAAAAAAAAGCTCAGGGCCAGCACCTAGGTCCTCAAGTCCTCGGACTGCTTCCCCACACCCACCCGCTGAGTGCCACCCCCCCCCCCCCCCAGCACACCTCACTTCTTTGGCATCTGGTCTAGCATGTGACCCGGGACAGGTGAGGCCAGGGAATGTCCTCCACTAACACCTCATCTGGGCAGCACTAAGAGCCAAGCTTGTCCAGGGGATGGCTCTAGGGAAACAAACCCAGCTCAATCTCACCCACAAGGTACTCAAAAGCAAGGCACTTCAAAGAAAAACTCTTAATTGCAAGTGAGGGAAAGGCTGAGCTATCAGTTAAGATCTGAGAACAGGCCAGCCCAGCTCCCCTGCAAATGCCACAGCCACCACCAGCCGCTGAGTACAGCAGCAGAGGACACTGACCCAAAGGGGCCAGTGCACATCTCCTTCTGGAATTCAGGGCTGATGATTACTGCCTCCCATGTACCATGAGAAACAAAGAGAGCTAGGCTGCAGAGACAAAGACTCCATCATCAGCACAACCCAGATGCTGACATTTCGGACATTTACCTTGTCCCACCTAACAGGTAGCCCTTGGAAGGCCCAGCTTCATTCAGGTTTTGGGAACTCCCGTTTTCTGCATCGGGGGATTTTTCTGCGTGTCACAGTGCTGGGGTTTGCAGCTGGGCCTTGCGCTTGCTGGGCAGGTACTCGACCACTCGCAGCATCCCCTTTTGTTTTCAGGTCTGTGTTTTGCCCAGGCTGGTCTGGAAACACAAGCCTCAACACAGCTCTTAACACAGCTGGCACTACATACATGTACCACCACATCAAACTTTTTTGTTGAGATAAGGGTGTCACAGACTTTTTGTCCAGGTGGCCTCAATGCAAAATCCTCTTGATCTCTGCCTTCCCAGCAGCTGGGATTACAGGTGTGAGCCACCTTGCCCAGCTAATCAGCAGGTTTCATTGTATTTCTGAGACTTGTAATCAGCAGCACAGAGGCTTCTGAAGGAAGTCAGCATGACAGAACAGTGACATTTACAGCATTATCAACAAGTCCCCAGAGATCAGTGGCAAGGTACATGAATAGTTCACAAAAATGCAAATACAGCTTACCTTTGAAATAAATTTTTAAAAATCAAAAGGTAGTCAATATCACTAAGAATAGAAAGGCAATTTAAACCACAAAGAAATGTGTGTGGGTGCATATGTGTGTGTGTGTGTTGTTTTGTGTGCTGGTTTTAGGGCTTGAACTCAGGGCTTGGGTGCTGTCCCTAAGCTTTCTGTAGAGGTATAAGCCCCCAGAACCCAGCAGATGGGACTTTTTGATGTGTCTATCCAGCATGGGACAGAAATTTCTTTGTGGCCAGATGCTGGTGACTCACACCTGCTTATCTTAGCTACTTCAGGAGGCTGAGATCTGAGAGTATTGCAGTTCAAGCCAGCCTAAGCAGGAAAGGCTATGAGACTTATCTCCCAACTAATCACCAGAAAAACTGTAAAGTGGAGATATGGCTCAAGTGGTAGAGCACTAGCCTTGAGCATTAGAGGTCCTAGGTCCTGAGATCAAGCACTACAACCGACAAAAGAATAAGCCTAATCATACATTCTGTTGGCGACGGTGAGGTAGGTCTAGCACTCTCAATCCTGTGAGACAGAAAGGTAAGCCAGTACGACCTCTAGGGAGAAACAGCTACCAGAATTAGTGACATATATTCTCTTTTTCTTAAGTCTCACTTCTAGAAATTACCCTACAAACATGTTCAATATGTAAAACTGCATGTAAAGATTATGAAGTATTAAAGTCATGATTATAAAAGCAAAACAAATATTGTGACAGGGCTGGAGGCATGGTTTAAGTGGTAGAGTACCTGCCTGGCAAGTGCTAGGCCTTGAGTTTAAGCCTTAGTACTGCTAAAATAAATAATATCTATTAAACAATAACCAGCTAAGTTCTCAAAATGGAATATAATGGAAAACAACATCTAAGCTATAAGTTAAATTTGGAAGGTATAGTATCATATAGGCAAAAATAGAACAAGACAAGGAAAATGTCTAAACATAATAACAGACATACCTAAAAACAAGCAATGGAAAGGGGAAAAATACAAGGTCACGTGGAAACTATTTCTTGTCACCAAATAAGAAAATGCCCTCAGACAAGACAGAGGCCTGTCAGAACATAGGCCAAATGTGGGCCACACCTGAGATCAAAACAAGGATGATAGGGATAGTTATTAGATGCTGATTGAGGAAATATAGGACAGAAAAATGCCTTTTACAACCATTTAATACTTAGTCAAGAATCACTGGGGATGTGGCTTAGTGGTAGAGAGCTTGCCTAGCGTGCATGAAGCCCTGGGTTCAATTCTCAGTACCAGGTAAACAGAAAAAGCCAGAAGTAGTGCTGTGGCTCAAGTAGTAGAGTGCTAGCCTTGAGCAAAAGAAGCTCGGGAACAGTGCCCAGGCCCTGAGTTCAAGCCCCATGACCGGCAAAAAAAAAAAAAAAAAATCACTAGTGATCCTGGTGCTGATGGCTTATATCTGTAAATCCTGAGCTGAGGATCACAGGTTGAAGTCAACCATGACAGGAAAGTCTGTGAGAATCTTATCTCCAACTAACCACCAAAACCAAAACCAGAAGTGGAGCTGCAGTTAGGTAGTACAGTACGAGCCTTGAGCAGAAAAGCTCAGGGACAACCCAGGCCCTGAGTTTATGATACACACACACACACACACACACACACACACACACACACACACACACACGCAAAGGCTTGTTCACCTGAGTTTATGATACACACACACACACACACACACACACACACACACACGCAAAGGCTTGTTCACCTGAGTTTATGATACACACACACACACACACGCAAAGGCTTGTTCACCACCTCCAGTAGAGCATTCTTCATGACAGTCCCAAAGTGGGAATAGCCCATGTCCATTAACAGATAAGCAGGTTAAATCAAATATTATTCAGCCACAATAGGGAATGAAATAATACATGAATGAGCCTCAAAAAAAATTACCAAAGTGGGTGGGTGTGGCCACAGATCACATCTTGTACGATAAATACATGAAGTATCTGGAGAAGATAACTCCACAAAAACGGAACAGGCAGCAATGACTAGGGCTGGAAGGTGGGGGGAAGAAGATGACTGTTGAGGGGTACACGCTTTCTTTTGGGGATGGTGAAAACGGATAGTGGTGATGGTTGCATTTTAAGTGCATTGTATGGTATGTGAAATATTACTTTTTAAAAACACTACCATAAAGAAGACATGATTAAAACACTTGGGGACATTTTGAAAAGAGCATGTGTTAAGATGGCAGAATTTTTATCACCATTAACTCTGAGTCAGACAGTTGTACAGTTATGAAGGAGTATGTCCTTACTCTTAGTTGAAATAAACAACTGACTTGCTATAATTCCATAACCTTGAGTGATTCTGCAAAAAACAAATGTTTGTGTACACACACACAAAAAATGAACAGTGGCAATGTATTGATAACTGAAAACCTAAGTGAGTGATGCACAGATGTGCATTCTCTATTCTCCAATCTTTCTGTACTCTTGAAATTTCTCAAAGTAGGGCTAGTGGCACTGCTCAGCGATAGTGTCTGACTACAAGTGTAAGGCTGTGAGTGCAAACCCCAGTACCATGACAAAAAAATCCCAAAATTAGTAAAAAGAAAGAAATAAGAGGCCAGGCGCTGCTGGCTCACGCCTGTAATCCTAGCTACTCAGGAGGCTGAGATCTGAAGATCGCGGTTCAAAGCCAGCCCAAGCAGGAGAGGCCGTGACTCTTATCTCCAATAAACTACTAGAAAACCACTGGCACTGTGGCTTAAGTGGTAGAGCACTCACCTTGAGCTGAAGAGCACAGGGACAACGCCCAAGCCCAGAATTCAAACCCCACAACCAACCGAAAAAAAAAAAAGAAAAGAAAAAGAAACAATCGGCTCACGCCTGTAATCCTAGCTACTCAGGAGGCTGAGATCTGAGGATTGCGGTTCAAAGCCAGCCCTGGCAGGAAAGTCTGTGAAACTTTTTTTTTTTTTAGGGGGGGGGAGGGGTCCGGTCCTGAGGCCTGAACTCTGGGCCTGAGCACTGTCCCGAAGCTCTTCAGCTCAAGGCTAGTGCACTTGACCCATAGCACCACTTTGGCTTTTTTTTTCTGCTTATGTGGTGCTGAGGAATCAAACCCAGGGCCTTATGCATGCAAGGCAAGCACTCTACAACTGAGCCACCTTCCCAGCCCCTGGTGAGACTCTTATCTCCAATAAACCACTAGAAAACCAAAAGTAGTGCTGTGGCTCAAGCGGTAGAGTGCTCACCTTGAGCTGAAGAGCACAAGGACAGCGACTAATCCTAGAGTTCAAGCCCCACGACCAACAAAAAAAAAAAAAAGAAAAAGAAAAAGAAAAAAGAAATTAACAATGAAAGTGGAACTTTCAAAGAGTCTATGCCAAAACCAAACCATTCTCTACAGCAGAGCTCACTTGTTTCTGGGAAGTCGTGTAGTAGGCAATCAGGCACCTCCCACAGTCAGCCTACCTCTATCATCCCAGCTATGTGGGAAGCAGTAATAGGAGAAGCCCAGTCCAATACCCTATTCAAAACCTAATAAAAGGGCTTGGTTCAAGTGTTAGACAGCCTGTGTAGTAAACACTAAAGCCCTAAGTTCAAACTCTGGTAACACAAAAACAAAACAAAAAACCCAGAAAGCAAACCCCAAAAAGAATATAAAGTTTAGATTTGTACAAAAACAAGTTTCCTAGCCTGTGAAAATGCTATTGTGTATTTTCAAACACCCTTTTTTTTTCTTTTGGAGAGTGCAGGTTTGAGACAAGAACCCACCGTGTAGGCCCAAGCTGGTCTGGATTCCTGGTCCTCCTGCTGATCCTCCCTAGTGCACGGGTGTCTGCCTGTGCCACATCGGGCTCAAACCCCAGCTCTTATCCAAGTAGGAGTCACTGCTGACCATCACCTTACTTTCCCAGCAGTCATGAAAACATAGGACACTAGTGTGTGAAGTAAACTGTGCATGCAGATACAGTTCCCAAAAAAGCAAAGTTTCTTTTCTTTTTTTTTCGGTTGTGGGGCTTGAACTCTGGGTTTGGGCGCTGTCCCTGCGCTCTTCAGCTCAAGGTGAGCTCTCTACCACTTGAGCTACAGCACCACTTCCAGTTTTCCAGTGGTTTATTGGAGATAAGAATCTCAGAGACTTTCTTGCCAGGGCTGGCTTTGAACCTCGATCCTCAGATCTTAGCCTCCTGAATAGCTAGGATTACAGGCGTGAGCCACCAGTGCCTGGCTGCAAAGTTTCTTATAAAGAGCCATTTAACCAGCCAGGAGACATCTATTATTTGACTGAAAAACTACTTCATAAGATTATGTGGTGGCTAAATAAAAAGAAAATTCACAGGTACTTCAGGTTTACTAAACTCTAGTATTCAGCAATTATTTTGAAAGATGATCAAACTGAAAAGAACTTCACACTTGAATTTTTACACATGTATTTATTCCACAGTCAAATAAGCCATAATTTAGAACAATAACATGTTTAAAAGGTAGAGGAAGATCTGTGGCACGGCCACATTCACAAAAGGAGCCAGTGTGCAGCGCAGCACTAACAGGTGTGCTGTTCCCATGGGAACACAGACATAACATGATCTGGGCTGGGGCAAATAACCCTTTGAAACAAACACAGGCAAGCTGCAAATAATTTCTATTAACATTTTGCTGCAAGATGGAAAAATCCCCCAAGGTGCCACTAACCTGAGCCCTTATTTCAAGCGCCTGGCCTTGGCTTGTCTTCCTTCCTCAAGTCACATCCAAATCCAGAAAGACTTGTGCATTCCATGCTTTAAAAAACACTCTCTAGGGGCTGGGAAGGTGGCTCAGTGGTAGAGCGCTTGCCTTGCATGACTGAGGCCCTGGGTTCGATTCCTCAGCACCACATAAGCAAAAAGAAAAAAGCCAGAAGTGGCGTTGAGGCCCAGGACCAGAGTTCAGGCCCCATGACTAGACCTCCGCCCCCCAAAAAAACAAAAAAACTCTCTAGGTCCCTGAGGACATCAGCATAGACTGACACTAATGATCCTGTGTGTTCCACCTTCATCCAGACTCTCCAGGGAAATCAGGAGCCCAAACTCACAGCACAATAGTTTAACTGTCAAATGAGCTCTGACATCTGACAGGCCATATACATTTCATAAACAAACCAAAATACTGCTCATATCTTTCTCTTTGTTTTGCAAAAATGTTAAGGAGGCCATCCAAGAGGAAACAATGAAACAAATGATTTTTCAGAAAAACAATGAAAACTGAAGTTTCAAAGGGTCTATGCCAAAACCAAACTGTTGTCTGCAGCAGAGCTCACTTGTTTCTGGGCTGAGAAGCCATGTAGAGGGCAATCAGGCAGTAGATGGTGCCGCCCACAGTCAGCGCCATAGTGGTCCGGTAGAGCATCTGGTCAGGCAGGCCTCTTTTCAGGTGGATAGGCACACCATCAGATTTCTGAATGAATGAGAATTAACAAGGGTATGGGTCATAAGAGTTCACAACTTTAGCACAATAAAGAATAAATGTATCTACTGTGAAATTGATCCATAAACAGAGTGCAAAAGCTCTAATGCATCAGAGTGCTGACTAAAATAATGGTCTATTTCCTTAAAAATGCAGCTAAAGCTGGTAGATCCTAAGCCATTCTCCAAATCAATCTGAGGCAACATCATGCAACAACTCCCAAATCCCAAGGCACACTGGAGAATTTTTTTTTTTAAAAAGGCAAAGATACCACCAGATACCAAAAATGGTGCCAGGTATAGTGACTTACACCTATAATCCAGAGATCAAAAGAATCTTGGTTTGAAGCTAGCCTAGGCATAAGTTAGATTCCATCTCAATAAAGATGCTAAATGTGGTAGTACACAGCTATAACCCCAAGTAGGAGTATAGAGGACTGGGACCAGTCCTGAGCAAAAGAAAAGAGTCTATCTAAAAACAAAAGCAAAAAGGGCTGTGAATACAGCTCAAATACTGAAACACTTCCATAGCAAACAGCTGGCCCTAAGTTCAAATCCCAGAATCACATGCATGCACACACACTGCATGCACACATGGACACCCAACACATGGACACACACATATGCAAACACACAAAGGAGAAAAAGAAATGCTTTCCAAGTACTTCCGCATTTAGCTTGGTTTCTGACAATGTCATAACACACCAGAACAATTACTAAGCTCAAGAAAATAATCAGCTTCCTTCTTTCCATCAAATAGTTAAAGCCCCATTTGGTAAATAGACTCCATAGATATTTAATCCATTATATTTTGCTTAGTCTCCAAAAGCTCTCAAGAGTTCAAAGTCCTCTTAAATCTTACTTAGTAGATAAAAGGGGATCAAGGCAATCAGACCAGAGGAACACTATCTCCAGAATGGACCTGAAATGACATTCTCAGGAGACAGTGATCCTGTTGCAATGGCAGCGGGCTCTGCCAGTCCCGTAGCACGTGAGACACAGCTAGGTCACAGAGTTTCAATTATCTCTAAGTAGATTAATAACATTTGAAATTTCAATTCTGTCTTCTATCTGTTGATTAGCACAGCTACCCAAGAGGACCTCTGGTAACTCCTATCAACAGCTCAGTGAATTTTAATGTCAAGCAAGAAGAAGTAATTAGAAGAAAACTTGTTACCAAAAGACACTGCATGTCCCAAGCACAAATATAAACTAGGTGACAGGAACTGATATATATGCAATACAAAAGCCTGTGTACACTTAACATTGTGATAAGGCCCTAACCGCCCTGCTGGCTGTCATCAGCATTACCTAGGAAATTTCCTATTAGTTTATGTATGGCTGAAACTAAAATCAAGAGAATTCTACATAAAGAAAAAGAAGGTTGGGTAGTAGACCAGTCTAAAATTCAGCTTCAGAAGAGATTTTTAAACCTTTTCCTTTCACAGGTTTCTCTCCCAAATGTCTTCCCTCACCTGGAAAAACTTCTGCAGCTCTGGAACTTTGTTCTTCCCAGCATAATCATAAACAGTGGAACTGGAGCTCAGCTTAGTCGGTGTGGCAAATATGATAGGAGGTGCTTCTGTGGAGCCCACAGGCTTTAATCCCTGAGGAGAAAAGGAAAGCAGAGTTCAAAGCATGTCTGGGTATCCAAGCAAATCTTCCAAGGAGCAGGCTGTCTAGAGCAGTGGCAGTGTCATGCAACTACACAAGGGAAAGAAGAACTCTCTCAAACCCTGCACTGCCAGGCCTCAAGCTGTTGACAAAACATCCTAATCTCAATCCACAGCAAACCATGCAAGATGAGAAGCCCGTTCTGAGCCTTCAGAACACCACCTGGGTCTACTTTCATATCATACCAGTAAAACACTTAGGAGCCTCTTTGAACCTGTAGCTGTCTCTTTTCTCCTCTGGCTTAAGCTAATGAATTAATATGGAATGCCTCATCCCACAGTGGACTTCCAAAACTTCCAGACACATCGTAAAGAAATATTATGAAAGGGGCTGGGAAGTTGGCTCAGTTGTAGAGTGCTTGCCTTGCATGCCTGAGGCCCTGGGTTCGATTCCTCAGCACCACATAAGCAAAAAGAAAAAAGCCAGAAGTGGCGCTGTGGCTCAAGTGGTAGAGTGCTAGCCTTGAGCTGAAGAGCTGAGGGACAGCGCCCAGGCCTAGAGTTCAGGCCCCATGACTGGACCCAAAAAAAAAAAAAAGAAATATTATGAGACTATGATAGGGGGAAAAAAACCTGGTCTTTTAGGACCAGAAAATTAAAAGCCAAAAGGAAACTATAAAATAACTGACCTTTCAAGCCTTAATAAACTCATAAGTTAAATACATATACAATAAAAGTGGCCCTGGTGCCTGTGGCTCACACCTGTCCTAGTTACTCAGGAGGCTAAGATCTGAGGGTTGTGGTCCAAAGCCAGGGCAGGTAGGAAATTCCATGAAATTCTTCTCTCCAACTAACCAGCAAAAAAAACAACAACAACAAAAAAACAGCAAGGGGAGCTGTAGCTCAAGGGGTAGAGCGCTAGTCTTTAGCAAAAAGCTAAAGAACAGCACCTCAGTTCAAGTCTCAGGCCCAGCACACAAAAAGCGGAAGGAGTACTGATATGTTACTGTATGAGCAAGTCTTGAAAACATGCTATGGCCACATCTTTTATGATTCCATTCAAAGCAAGCCCAGAATAGGGAACAGAAACTAGACTGATTAGTAGCTGTTTAGGGATGAGGTAGTACTAAGGAGGTGAGAGCAGACGAGACAGGTTCTTTTTTGTTTGACTATTTTGGTTTCTGGTGGCATTGTGTTTGAATCCAAGGCCCCATGACTGCTAGGCAGGCATGCTATTCTTTGAGCCATACCCCCAGCCCTATTTTTCAGATAGGGTCTCACATTTTGTCTGACAGACCTCATCTTTCTACTTATGTACCACTATACCCAGCCCAACAAATTTCTTTTCGAAGAGGTGAAAATTCATACCTCCAAAACTAATGAAGGGCCATTTAGGCTAGTTTTTCCCAGTCCATTTAAATTGCCTTAAAAAAAAAAAAAAAGTCAGGTGAGATGGCTCATGCCTGTAACCCTGGCAAAATCTACCAAACTGGCCAGGTACAGTGGCATATACTTGTAATCTCAGTCGATGGAAGCAAAGATGGGAGGATCAGGGGTGTGAGGTCAGCCTGATATACGCAGAATGTCATAAACAACTGAAAGAAATGAAATAAAAGAAGAAAGGGGGGAGGGGAAGCCACCAAATTACGTATCAAAGTGGCCAAACCATTTTTCATTCTCTCCATCAAAGGGAGAGTCTGGGAGAATCATGCGTCAAGGTCAGCATGGGTAATAACATCCAGAGACCCAATCTCAACCAATAACTGAGCATGGTGCTGCACACTTGTTATCCCAGCTAAGTGGGAAGCATAGATAGGAAGATCAAAGGCAGGCTGGCCTTGGCATAACTTCAGGGCTCTACCTGAAAAATTACTAAAGCAAAAAGGGCTGGGGGCCTGACTAAAGTGATAGAGCAACCACCTAGCAAGCAAATACCTTGAGTGGGAAATCAAAGGGGGTGGGAGTTACTGTGGGTTGTTTGTTTATTTACCCTTTGTGAAGCTGGGGATTGAACAGAGGGTCTCAATGATAGGCAAATGCTCTACCACTGATTGAGCTATACCTCCAGTTCCTACCTGCTCATAATTTTTTTTTTGGGGGGGGGTCCAGTCATGGGGCCTGAACTCTGGGCCTGAGCGCTGTCCCTTAGCTCTTCAGCTCAAGGCTAGCGCTCTACCACTTGAGCCACAGCACCACTTCCAGCTTTTTTCTTATGTGGTGCTGAGGAATCAAACCCAGGGCCTCTTGCATGCAAGGCAAGCGCTCTACCACTGAGCCACCTTCCCAGCCCCGCTAACTGCTCATAATTTTTAAAGGAGAAAAGCAAATTATTTCCCCGAAAGCTGACTGGCCCAACATTTTCTTCATATTCTACTATTTAGGTTTGAGTAGGAAGGTAAAAAACTAAGAAAATTACCTCAAAAATTTAAATGTTAGAAACCGCTACACCCTTTCATTCTAATTTAGGACTACAAACTAGTTTCAATGACTCCATTCATTCCTAACTGCAAGCTGGACATTCTCCCTTCTATATCTCTCTGACACTTCATACTGGGCATGTCCAGAATCCACTCATAAGCCTATCTGGAAGCTCCTTCTCTGTGCAAAGCATCACCACCCTCCTTTCCCATCTTCTTGGAGTCCGCCTTCCTTACCTTCAACATCTTTCAAATGGGTAAGAGGGCAAACTATTGCAACTGTTTCACTTCTCCCAAAATGGAGACCAACCAACCTAAACCCTTTATGATCTACCTCAGACCTCCGTATCTAAGCTTATCTACTCAGTGATTTCCCCCCAGCTCCCTTCTCTACTTTACTCTCAATTCTCTTTACCTAGACTATCATTTTGCCATCTTAATTAGGAGAACTGATATGTCATATAGCAAAATCTACCAAACTGGCCAGGTACAGTGGCATATACTTGTAATCTCAGTCAATGGAAGCAAAGATGGGAGGATCAGGGGTGTGAGGTCAGCCTGATATACGCAGAATGTCATAAACAACTGAAAGAAATGAAATAAAAGAAGAAAGGGGGGAGGGGAAGCCACCAAATTACATATCAAAGTGGCCAAACCATTTTTCATTCTCTCCATCAATGTGCTGTCTGGTTTTGTCTGCCATTTGATTATCAGCATTCTGGCAGATGTGAAGTGGTATCTCACTGTGGTTTTTATGTGCTTTTCCCTAATGACTAATGATGTTAAAATATTAATCATCTTTTCATGTAATTATTGGCCTCAATTTATTTGTGGCACTGGACACAGGTAAGGAAAATGCTTTCCAATCAATCACTGAAAAATAGCACCCTTTCCAACTACTACAGTGTGCTCGTGTCTCCAAGAAAGGAAAAGTTAGAGTAATCCTAATGACCAAAATCAGAGCCCCTGATGCGTGCTATCCAAATCACTCTGAAATCGACAAGCCTATCGCTCACTGCTGCCTCTCCTGTTCTTTTTTCCTGGCTCTAAGGTTTGTACTCAGGGTCTCCTGCTTGCTAGGCAGGCACCCTATCCCTGGGCCACCACTCAAGAACTCTTTAATTTGGGACAGCATTCAATCCTGAGTAATACAAGGGGTGAGGGGTCAGGGTTTAGGAGGAGTTTTTAAGAGGTTCAAATTCTACAATTCAAGAGATGCCAGAATCTGAAAACCCTACCTATATCAAATGCATTTGTGATCATCTCTGCTCTGGGTGCTAGTTTTATTTCTGTATCAGTTTTTTTTGTTGGTTTTTTTTGAAATGTCACTTTCTCCTTTTTAGGCAACAAAGATCAGATTATGCTAAAGCTCTATTAAATGAACTGCTCCCATCACTACCGAAAAAAACAACCTGTGATATATCCATATCATGTCATGTAACATAAAACCTCAAAAATACATTAAAAATACACCACACATACTGTGTGGTTCCATTTACATGAGGTTCAAAAATTGGCAATATTATCTACAAAGTCAAAAGTCATAATTAGGCAAGTGGACAGGCAAAGTTGGTAGAGGGAGAGTATGAGGGAAGTTCCTAGGAGTTCACAGTGTAGATCATATAGCTGTCAAAATTTAAACAGTAACACTTAAGACCCAAGCACTAAAAGCTACACCTTTTAGAAGTAGCTTAGAAAGGGCCACTTGTCCACATATTCTACAAAAGAAACCACTGGAGGAAGTGGCACTGTGGCTCAAGAGGTAGAGCGCTGGTTTGAGCTGAAGAGTGCAGGTACAGCGCACAGGCCCAGAGTTCAAGTCCCACGACCGACAAAAAAAAAAAAAAAGAAACCACTGGAACATTACTGGCAATTCCTTCCTTGCAATTCATTACTCTTCTAATACTGGACTGTTCTTTGAATCAATTTTCTTCAACTGAAACATGGACATTTGTTCTCTAAATACTTCCTAGATGATCTCTCCACCAGAATCCACTACCCCCTATCTATGGACCGAACACACGGAGATCTCCCTATTAAGTGTATTATTCATAAATCCAACTTTTACCAGATACGACGTATCACAAGCACAGTAATGATAAACCATAGACATTCGCTTCCCATGGCCTCCTCTCACCCCAGAAAACTTTCCCTCCTTATCCTAACCAGTAGCATATCGAATCTTAGACTGAAATCACATTTTTATTTTTTTTTGATCGGTCGTGGGCCTTGAACTCTGGGCCTCAGCTCTTCAGCTCAAGGCTAGCGCTCTACCACTTGGACCACAGTGCCACTTCCGGTTTTCTGGTGGTTTATTGGAGATAAGAGCTTCACGGCCTTTCCTGCCTGGGCTGGCTTTGAACCGCGATCCTCAGATCTCAGCCTCCTGAGTAGCTAGCACTACAGGCGTGAGCCACCGGCGCCTGGCTGAAATCACATTTTTAAACATCTTCTCATTGAGCAGGCTGTACTGTCTCTCAGTAGGAAAAATGGAGGGGGGGGGGGGGTAGAGGCAACAATAGCCTTTATAGCCTACGGGTCTGTTACTATTGTAGGCAAAGCTTTCTAACTGTGTGTTTCACCGACCCTTCTCACACTACTGTAGGAGGATGAGGAATGAATGTCGCCTTTTCGCAGCCTCTGATTCTGGAGAATAGCTATCGCTTATCCAGAACCAGGCACTTGTCAAGAATGCTGGATGCAACTGAGCTCAGAATAGATTAAAAGCCGCAAAGTCAGTGCCTGAACCACCCAAATGTGTATGAGACTCTAAAAACACGGCCTCGTTACAACGTGCAGGCTGGAAATCGCAACTCCGACAGGAAGAGCTGGGGTGGAATCTGAATGGTCAAACCACGGGCCCTTCACGGCTGAGACGTGGAAGTGCGCGCAGCCGTGGCTTCCCGTGCGCAGCCTCCGCAGGCCGCTCCTTGGCCCGGCACCGACCGCCCTCGAGGACCCCGTGCTCGGGTGAGGCTGCTGAGACGGAGCGGGGCGGCGGTGGTAAGAGGGTTGTGGAGAAGGCCAAAAGCTAGCGTTCCTCGACAGGAGGGGAAGAGCCGAGCCTCGAACTCAGAGAGCGAAGTGACACTCCCGGCGCTGCCGGCTTCTCCCGCCTCCCAGCGCACACAAGCAGCGACCCCGGGGGTCACCTTGACCCCTGCAGGGCACCAGGCCGAACCTCTGCGCCGGGCCCCTCCGCCGAGCGGCAGACACGGGACGCGGGGCCTCGCGAGCCCCGCAGCCGACGCGGCTCGGACCCGGAGCCGCCCGCGGGCAGGAGCCTCGCCCGGCGCCGGCCGCGCCTGCCCGGCCCGGTCCGGAGGCCCGAGCTGCCATCCCGCCTGTCCGAGCAGGAAAGCACAACCCCTACCTGCGGGCTGTACGCGTCCGAAGCCCAGGCTCCAGCCAGCTTCTGCGTGAAGCCGCTAAACTTGTAGTACATGATGCCTGGACCCCAGCAACCACCCCGGAGAAGGACCCTGCCTCCTCCGAGGGCGCCCCGAGGCTCCGCGAAGGACCCCGCGCCGGGACGCGGGCTGCCCAGGGAGAGCCTCGTTTAAAACCTACTCTGTGTAGCCACTCAGGGACACAGCGCAGGGTGCTCAAGACAGGAGAGTGGCCTAGCCTATTCTACAATCATGGAAAATTTGCTATGCCGAGGGCTTTTGAAAAGAGAACGCTCCTTCTTCCCTCAATGAGAAACGGGCAGTGTTAAGACGCCTTAAGAACTGCGCAAGTGCTGTGCGGACCGAGTCCGCGGTGGAGGCTCTGCTGGAGGTCAGGTGTAGGGGGTTGTGGGCGGGGCCTGAGTTGGGGCGGGGCCAGGGCGGGGCCGAGGCGGGGCTCGGGAGGGAGAGTCTTGCTACTTGCGGCGCCCCCTAATCCACGGGTTGGCTGGTCTTTTGTTGGTTTTTTTGTTTGGTGTTTTGTTTTCAACCAAATCTTACTTCCTCCTAGTCCCTTTTCTTCCTATGCGGCCTTGGAAAATGAGCCTAAACCTGCCCGCAGGGCTTTCCAAGGCTCGCTTGGAGTGGGGGCCCAGAAGAAAATTGGAAGCCTCTGCCAAGGAGCTGTTTAAGACTGTTTAAGGCTGTTGAGGGTTTGGCTTTAGTAATACAAGAACAGATGCCCGGGCTTTGTGCAAAGACCTACACGGTAACTTAAGGCATCGAGATGTGCATTTTGCGCCATTTCTTACTATGTGCAGGTAATGTATAAAAAAGGAGAATACAAGTTTCTTACTCTCCAAGGATGGAGCAAGAAAGACTTGTCTTAGCTTTTTGTTTGTTTTTTAAATCTAACCAGAAGTTTTCACAGGCACGTTGCAAGTGCATGAATAGTGAGTAAATTTACAAAGATACGTGGCAATCGATGGATCATGCCAGAATTTTCTATACTTTTTTGGAGTTTGAACTCAGGTACATATGTGCTTGCTTGGCAGATACTCTACCACAAGAACCAACATCTCCAGCTTCAAGTGATTTTTGTTTTTGTTTAGTTTTGTCTTCAGTTATTTTTTGAATAGAGTTTCCCATTTATGCCTGGTGGACCTGGACCCACCACGCAGCTTTGATAACAGGCTCACACCACCACCTTGCTGAGATTCTTTTGGTTTAGATGGAATCTCTCAAACTCTTTTGCCCAGGCTGACCTTGAACCGCAATCCTCTCCATCCCTACTTCCTAAGTAGCTAGTATTGAAAGTGTGAGCCACCACACCCAGTCTATAAGCTGTTTTATGAACTATTGTCTGTAAACTATTTTAATCTTTACAACAACCTTATGATGTAGATGTAATTATCATTTTTATTTTACAGTACAGAAAAATGAGGCACAAAGAAATGAAGCATCTTGGTTGGTTAGTCATCAGGCTCAAAGTCTGTGTTCTTAGGCATTGATCTTCAGATAAATAGATATGAGTCCATCCTAAGAAGACAAGGATCAAGACTGAGCACTCCAGAGCCAGGATACACACTGCAATCCTAGCTATGGTAGGTCTAATCTCCAAATCTCCAAGTATTCAGCACCATCATAAACCTGGAGAGCAAAGATTTTCAGCAGACTCATGATAGACCGATCCAAAGTTGTTGTGTTTACGAAGCCATAATGTAATGGAAAGAGCATAATATTTGTGTTTCTTCACAGGTAAATGATTTGAGACTAATTTCCCTCCCTTCCTCCCCTCCTCCCTCCACCCCAGAGGTGGGAGGTTTGAACACAGAGCCTTGGGTGATATCCTTGGGCTTCTTTGGCTCTAAGCTAGTGCTCTATCATTTGAGTTACAGCTTTTTTGATGCTAAATTGGAGATAAGAGTCTCACAGCCTTTCCTGCAAGGGCTAGCTTTGAACTAATCCTTAGATCCTAGTATCCTGAGTAGCAAGGATTACAAGCATGAGTTATGGGCACCTGACTCCGTTTCCTTTTTTGTTGTCGTTGGTCATGGGGCCTGAACTCTGGGCCAGGGCGCTGTCCCTCAGCTCTTCACTTCAAGGCTAGCACTCTACCACTTGAACCACAGCACCACTTCTGCCTTTTTCTGCTTATGTGGTACAAAGGAATCGAGCCCAGGGCCTCATGCATGCAAGGCAAGCACTCTACCACTGAGCCACCTTCCCAGCCCTCACTTCCATTTTTGAACCCTGCTGTCTCTTCTATAATGTAATCGTTATCATATCTTCCCTCACTTGTGGTCTAGAACCAACATTTCAGAAAGTTAAAAAACATACAGAAAGTTAAATTGTTCATCTTATCTTTTTATCCATTCATTTTTCCATAGTTCTTGGCTATACATAAAAAATATTAATTACCATGAAGTTTCCTTGCTTAATCTAATTGTAATGAATTAAACATTAGACTCTCTTATCTGGAGAAAAAGGAATGGGCTATCTAGCAAATACTGGGTGGAAGGAAAGGTCTTTCATAAGGTTTATTTTTGTTTTTATTTTTGCTTTGAGACAGAAATTCACTTTGTCACTCAGGCTGGCCTTGTTCCTTCCATCCTGCTGTAACCTCCCAAGTGCAGGTATGTACCTTATAGATATGTACCTCCATGGAAAAGGAAAATTAAATTATTTAGGACAACCCCTACCTCCATCTTTGGGGAATGTTTTGGAAGAAGGACAGAATGTTTCCTAACTTTCCGCAGCATTGAGGTGTAGCAGCTTCTTGAAGTATAAAGGTGCCTGTCAACACTGGTTATTTTCTTTGAAGTCCCTGCCATCTGATTTTAGATCCTGCAAGACATAAATTAAGAATCCTGAAAATGTTACAACAGCCGGGCTGTTCAGTGGGAGATAAAATGTCAGTAGCAGAGTGTGGGCTGGGATGTCACATGGAGCGGCTGATCATGAGAAGATTTTTGTCTCATTTCCTAAATAAAATGCAGCACACTGGCAGTACCAAGACACCCTTTTTCTCATTCCTAGCTGTACATTCCACCTGACATCAAAGATTTTTTTTTTAGGCATGATCTCTTCATGCTCCTCAAATCTTGTTCTAGGGGGAAGTGACCACAACTAAAAGTGCAGAGAAGCTTGCTAGCCACCCAAAGACTTGAGTGAGTGCAAATGCCTACCATTGGTGGCTGATGAATCACATGCCTTCTCCATTTCTCAGGACTATGTGCTCATTGTCTCTGGCAGGCTGCTCTAGGAAAGTACTTGGGGGTGGGAGGCAGGGGTGGGGCAGAATGGATGGGAAATACATGCAAATTTTAAATTTAGTTACAATCAATATAAATTAGGAACTGTCTCATGAAATAATTCCCAACTTTTAAATTCTTGAAGTTTTCCTAGAATTGACTTAAAAAAAACCCCAAAAACTGGAACTTGAAGGAAAGGGTACCATTGTCCAAAAAGAAATGTACTCATTACCTGATTTATGAAATGGTAACTCTTCTGGAAAATACATTAATAATATCAATAAAATATCATAGATATGTATATATATGTATATATATCCCAGTCCTGGGGCTTGAAACCAGGACTTGGTACTGTCCCTGAGCTTCTTTGGCTCAAGGCAAGCACTCTACCAATTAAGCCACAGCGCCACTTCCAGCTTTTTCTGTTTATGTGGTACTGAGGAATTGAACCCAGGGCTTCATTCATGCTAGGCAAGCACTCTACCACTAAGCCACATTCCCAGCCCCCATTATCTGTTTTTTTTAAAAATTGTCACTGGATGGTTCTGACAGAGTTAAAACCTGTAGGTCCTGTCACAGTTGAGGTGATTGTAGATCCTTCTTTCTATTCCTTTTATCCTTCCTGTCGGTATATCACTTGGCGTTGATGTTACCTGTTTGGAACAGCATATGAATTATCTTAGGGGTATTTGCCATGGGGAAGTTGCCAAATCTGCAGACTGAAACAGATTCCTCACCAAGGGAGGACATGTTTGCCCACTGACTGTTCAGAGGTGTTCTCCTGTCCAAGAGAAAACACAGTAGACATGGTTTAGTGTTACAGCAAAGTACTACCTTTTTTTAAAATTGTGGCCTGTGTTTACTCTCTTTGGAAAAAGAAAAGAAAGAAAAAGAGAAGAAGAGACAAAAGGAAAGGAAAAAAAACCCGAACAAACAAAAGAAGAAGTAGCCAGGCACCAGTAGCTCATACCTGTCATCTTGGCTAGGCAGGAGGTTGAGAGCTGAGGAGCATGGTTCAAAGCCAGCAGAGAATTCTATGAGAGTCTTATCTCCAATTAACCACTTAAAAAAAAAAGCCAGAAGTTTGGAGCTGTGGCTCAAGTGGTAGCTTTGAGCAGCCTAGAAACAGCGCCTAGGCTCTAAATCCAAGCCCCAATACTTGCACAAAAAAAGAAAGAAAAAAGAAAAATAGGCAGAGTACATTTTCCCAACACTTTAAAAAACTGCTAGTGATATCCCCCATTTTCCCCCCATTCCTAAGAAAAGCATCTGCAGTAAAACACTGGAAAACAAATGGAGCGCTAAACTCACTTTATGATGCTCAGTAGGAGGACATGCTCTGCGATTATTCGGTAATTTTCCAATAGCAGAAATCTCAGCTGTCATCTCTTACTCTCTTTGTCAAATAAAGCCTGATCTGGAGTTGAAATTTTATCTTGGAAACCTGAAATCTAGAATCATATTGATATTGAAAAACAACCAAGCCTGTGTTAAAGCAAAGGAGCTTGGGTCTGAAGGGTGCATTTCTCACCCAAAGGAGGGGAAGCAGCAGCTGGGACTGCAGTTGCTGGGACAGCTTTATTGCAGTTCGGGATGAACATATTGACATCAACTGCCTACTCTGACCTTCTCCTTGTTGAATGTCAATACAGTGTGTGAGACCGCCTCAGTCTTGCCTGCCTGCTTTTCGTTACGTGCAAGTCAAAAGCACATCCACAGAGATTATGGATTTAACTCAATTTTGACACATCACATTTCATTTCACTGGTAGAAAAAGGCTGAGGTATGACTCACAATTTATTTTAAATCATTTTAAATACACTTAATTATGCACAGAAAAAAACGAGATCCAGATCCAAAATAGGCTTCATGTAACTTTATATTAACATCATCTATGACACTGCCTCACATTTAACATGCTGGGTCTCGTGTGTGTGTGTGTGTGTGTGTGTGTGTGTGTGTGTGTGTGTGTGTGTGTGTGTGTGTGTGTGTGCTGGGTCTCGTGTGTGTGTGTGTGTGTGTGTGTGTGTGTGTGTGTGTGTGTTCCAATCCTGAGGCTTGAACTCAGGGCCTGGGTGCTGTCCCTGAGTCCCTGAGCTTGCTTTCTCCCTTTTCTTTCTTTCTTTCTTTCTTTCTTTCTTTCTTTCTTTCTTTCTTTCTTTCTTTCTTTCTTTCTTTCTTTCTTTCTTTCTTTCTTTCTTTCTTTCTTTCATTTTCTTTCTTTCTTTCTCTCTCTCTCTCTCTCTCCCTCCCTTCCTCCCTCCCTCCCTCCCTCCCTCCCTGCCTCCCTCCCTCCCTCCCTTCCTTCCTTCCTTCCTTCCTTCCTTCCTTTCCTCTCCTCTCCTCTCCTCTCTTTTCTTTTTCTTCTTTGTTGCTTAATTGGAGATAACAGTCTCATGGACTTTCCTGCCCAAGCTGGCTTCAAACCACAATCCTCAGATCTTAGCCTTAGTAGGTAGGACTACAGGCATGAGCCACCAGTGCCGGGCTTAGCATGCTATTTTGGACACAATGAAAGGAAAGCAGTGGGCTTCCCTAGTTTGGGGTAGAAGTGGCTCCTAATCCCTAGGGAATCTCTCTCTCTCTCTCTCTCTCTCTCTCTCTCTCTCTCTCTTTCTCTCTGTCTCTCTCTCTCTGTCTGTCTCTCTCTCTGCATCACATATTCCTGAGTGTTGAAACATTTGACAATGTGCATATACTACTTATGAAAGCATATATATATATATATATATATATATACACACAGACATATACAAATAACACAAAATATCTAAAAGGCATAAAAAGTTTAATTAAAAATGTACATGCACATATATCTTAAACTACCAGTAACTTTAGATATTCTGTGAATGAGTGTGTGTGTGTGTGTGTGTGTGTGTGTGTGTGTGTGTGTGTGTGTGTGTACTGGAGCTTGAACTCAGCGCCTGGACACTGTCTCTGAGTTTTTTCACTCAAGGATAGCACTCTACTACTTTGAGCCATAGCTCTACTTCCAGCTTTTTTGGTGCTTAATTGGAGCTAAGAGTCTCCTAGCCTTTCCTGCCCGGGCTGACTTTGAACTTTGATCCTCAGATCTCAGCATCCTGAAAAGCTAAGGTTACATGCATGAGCCATGAGCACCTGGCTTCCCTGAGCTTTTTGCTTAAGGTTGGTGCTCTACCATTGAACTACAACTCTGTCCCAAACTTTGGTGCTGGTTAATTGGAGATAAGAGTCTGATAGACTTTTCTGTTTGGCCTGGATTTGAAACTCAATTCTCAGATCTCAGTCTTCTGCATAGTTTGGCTTATAGGTATGAGCCACCAGTGCCCACCTTAGAATATTTGTTAATCACCTCTGAGTAGATATAAAGGATTATTGAATGAGTCTCCAATTCTTAGGGACTTGGAATCCTCTACTCATTAGAGTTGACTATCACTATGGGAGAAATGAATGACTGAAGGACAAAAACACAAGAAGGTACAAATGAATGCATGCACATTCTATCCATGAGACTGGACAACCTTTCTTGTTATTTCCACAAGTGTCTCATCAGCTAGAGTCATTGATGATAAAGTTGAAAGGAAAGGAAGAACCATGGGAAGAGGTACGGTTCAATGGTAGAGTGCTTATTTGACATGCCCTGGGTTTGATCCCCAGCAACTCTAAATGAATAAATAATCACCATATTCTTGAGCCTCATTTGAATGACTGATGGAAAATTTTCTTCTGAAGTAATAGATCACTTGCCTTCAGAAAAATTTACCTGAGTCTATCCAACAAGAAAACATGGGCTGCTCTAGAACCATTAAAGGCCCAGATTCCAGGGGATTCCAAATCCACTAGATTTGAGTGCCTTAATTTTTCTCTCAACCACAGAATCAAAGTTTCAATTGAACAGAATGAGTACAAGTATTATTACCTTGTGTGTGTGTGTGTGTGTGTGTGTGCGCGCGCGCGTGCTGTACTGGGGCTTGAATTTAGGACCTGGGAACTATTGTTCAGTTTTTCACACAAGGCAGGTTCTCTACCACTTCAGTATACCTCCACTTCTGAGTGAGTGCAAAATTAAATAAGATGATATGTACTGAAAAAGCTTAAAGAGAATATATATATATATATATATATTCTTGGAAGCCTATAGGGACAGTAATACTGCATAAAATAGAAATATTAATCCTATAATTACTGAAATAAAAAGTAGCATGATGTAAAGCACAGGATTTGGAATTTGTGTTAAGTTAGCCGTTATGATAATGTAACTCAAAAGTATTCACTTTGTCCCTTTTGCTCCTTTTTGCCCACCCCCCTTCCTTCCCTCCTTCCTTTCCTCCCTCCCTCCCTTCCTTCCTTCTTTTTTTTCTCTTTCTTTCCTTCTTTCCTTTTTCCCTAAGAGTAGTATTAGTGAAGTCCATAAGACAGCCAGACCAGATTTATCAGGTGGGTCCCAGTCAAAAACAAACAAACAAAAAAACCAACCAGCAAAGACATGGAATCTTTGTGTAAAGCTTGAAGATCAAAGAGAGGATTTGGATGTCCTGATAATATAGCAGCTAATCCTTTAGCACTGACATTTAAATTAAAAATCAGATGTTTCAAATGCCAAATCTATTATTTTTACATACCTCCACTTCCTGCTTGGAGTAGAGATTTGATATTTTTATTGGTTTGGTTTGGTTTTTGGTGCTAGGGATTGAATCCAGCATACCATCTACCATTGAACTACCGTCTACCACTGAACTATCTCACAAGCTGACATGATTTTTGTTTCTGCTACCTAGAAACCCAAAATCACCTGGGATCGCCATGGGTGGCATTTATCTAGGCTAGATGTGGCCAAGTGGGTTTGTGTCATAGTTATTCCTCCTGGCCAGCCCAGTTACCTAATACAGGTCACTTCTCTACTTATATATCATAAGATCATCTCTGTATTATCAGATAATAAAGGTCACTTGGATTCACAGGTGCCTAGAGCAGCCCACCAAATGATTCTGAAATGGCTGACCCAGGGAAGAGGGCTGGGAAGTGAGCCTGAGTCTCTTTCTCAGAAACAGGCAGGCTTATAGTCTGGAAAGTCAAGGCTATAGAAAAATAGCAGAGTCTAATGGACCAGAGGAAGTATAGCATTCCCCCAAAACACTGAGATGCTTGGAAAGCTCCAGTCAGGGATACTAACCCCTTGGGGGCCTGCAAACCCCTTGTCTACCCAGCCACACCCCTGCCCTTAGCCTGACTGTACCCACCCATGGGTACTCTGACCCAAGAAAACAATTTGTTATAAAGCATGATACCAAATAGCCCTAAAGTTTCCAGCCCTCTCCCCCCCCCAAAAAAAAAAGCTGAATCTCAGCTTTCTAATAACCTAAAGAGCAGCAAGATATAATTGCTGGCATTTAACTATGTGATCCTCACATCTCATTCAACCCCAGCCCCTCCCTCCTATACTCCTCCTCACACACCCCATCCACATCTATCCACACACCCTGCCCGGACCTCAAGGCTACTCTATTTTCTTCCCTGGCAACACTACTATATCTTCATAACCCACACGTGAATATTGGAGAATGACTGTATCTATTTTAATTTAGATCATGGATAAAGATAAAAAAAAAATCAACTCAAGGTGTTTGTATTTCTCCCCCTTAGCAGAAGTGAGCGCCGGGTGAACACACACAGCCTTGTTTCAGCACAGATGTCAGGAACAGGGAGGCTGTAGATCTGCCCAGGCAGTTCTGTTCTTGAATCATTAAGAACAACCGAGTGGGTGGATGAAGAACATGAAATTGCTGTGTGCACTCATGTTTTGTTTATGGAGCAATCATTTCTAGATGTGTGTGTGTGTGTTTAAATGAAGAATCCTTTCTATGTTTGCCTGTTAACACCCCACCTTCCTTCCTGTCCCCGGCTCTCCCACACCCTCTAAAAAGAAACATTAAGAACATTATACAAATCCCTGAAAACTGAAAGGTTACATTAAGCACCTCTCTAAAGCAATTCCATTCATTCAGTCAAAATAAATGATTTAGTAATATGAATAATACAGGTAACAGTTGAATTTGAACACTGTGTTTTGTTTAGAAAGCTCATAACCACTGCGGGGACCCCATCATAAAAATTGCTCTTCGCTTTCCATCATTGTGCAATAAGAACCTTGTTAATTACATGCATTGGAAGTTTTTGTGATACTAATTATTAGCAGTGTTTAATTGATGGCTTGTCTTTACTACAAGATTCCTTCACTTCCCTGAGCCTCAATTTCCTTCCTTCCTTCTTTCTTCTTTCCTTTCCTTTCTTTTTCTTTCTTTTTGTGTCAGTACTTGGGCTTGAACTCAGGGCCAGCATGCTGTCCTTAGTTTTTTTGCGCAAGGCTAGTAGTCTACACTTGAGCCACACCTCCACTTCCAGAGTTTTGCTGGTTAATTGGAAATAAAAGTCTCAAAGATGTTCCTTCCCAGGCTGGCTATAAACCTCGGTCCTCAGATTGCAGCCTCCTGAATAGCTAGGATTATAGGCGTGAGCCACTGGCTACTAGCAGAGTCTTGATTTCTTTATCTTCAGAATGAGAATCTACTTTGTGGGGACTGAGTGTGTGTGTGTGTGTGTGTGTGTGTGTGTGTGTGTGTGTGTGTTTGTGTGTGTATATCTACATATCTACATATATATACATACATATATATGTATATATATAATATTTTTTATTTTTTTTTGTTGGTCGTAGGGCTTGAACTCTGGGCTTGGGCACTGTCCCTGCGCTCTTCAGCTCAAGCCTAGCACTCCTCCTCTTGAGCCACAGCGCCACTTCCGGTTTTCTAGTGGTTTATTGGAGATAAGAGTCTCATGGAGTTTCTTGCCTGGCTGGCTCTGAACCACGATTCTCAGGTCTCAGCCTCCTGAGTAGCTAGGGTTACAGGCGTGAGCCACCAATGCCAGGCTGGGACTGAGTATATTTGTGTGCATGTCTAGGACACAGTAAGCCCTTGTTGAACTGTAGCAACTGCTGATATGATTAGTAGTTGCAAAGACTGGGCAGATAGGATGGAGATGGAGTAGGGTTCTTGCCAAATCCTATCAACTCTCTTCTCTTATACTCTCCAAATTTGGCACATCACAGACACCACCAAATGGTGACTCTTACTTAATATGGTGAAATGACCCCAGTTAGTGCCCCAGGCTTCCTGGACCCCAGCCACTCCCATCCATTTCCAGACCTGTCCAGCTGCTCCCTCCTCTACCCCAGAAGGCTGTGTGTGTGTGTGTGTGTGTGTGTGTGTGTGCAGTTTTGCAGTGTTTACAGACTGGGAGGGTCTCACTTCATTGTTTTCTCCCTACTGTTATTGGTTTCACAGCATTGTCCTGCCTGGCACACACGCAGCCATGTTGTCTCTGACATATTCCTGCCATGACTCCCTGTATTTGGCACCTGCTTGCTGCTGGAGGGAGAACTGGATGGCATCAGGTGCTTTAAAAAAAAAAAAAAAAAAGGAAGAAATTGCATTAACTTTTCTCTCAGGGAAATGAGCCTGGCTTAAAAAATGTTCCATGGCACAGATCTAATAACTTAGTTCTGTGATAATTTCTCCTCTGCCTGCTGTAATTGCCAAGGCTCCTTTCAGAACAATGGAGTATGGTATTAGTGCCTCACAGTAGGCTAATGAGGCTGCATTCACACAGGGCCTCCATCCATAGAAGGCCTTTTCAGATTTACTCTCAACACCAGTGGGACCAGTGAAACCTCTCTAGCGAGACAGGGCCTGCCTTGTGTGACTTCCTACAAAGGTCTTCCAAGGTTGTACAGAAGTACTGTTCTCTTTGATCTGAAAGCCTGTCCAGGACAACATCTTCACTTTGCCAGTGTAAGCCAAGCCATCTGATAACCTTCCTTTCAGCCCAGGGACTGTCCAGTGATGTCTGTCGCCAGTGATAAGCCATGTGCATTCTAAGAGTTGATGATCAGATCAGAGACCTGAGAGCCATGTCCACACTCTTCCAAGACAGCAATAATACTGTCGACTACACTTCATTGCCAGTGGCTTCTGCAGATATCATTTATCTGACAAACTTCAGTGTGAGCAGCCTTCTAGGATTCTGAGTTAAATGGTACAACAAAGACAATTCTTGATGAGGATTCAAAGCAAAGTAAATTCCTTGGATGAAGCACGTGTAAACCGGGTTGACAGACACAGGAGTCTTGCAATTATTCAGCAACCCCTCATGGGCACAAATAGATCTTTGCAACTTGGCCTATATGGGGTTGGGCCTCGGAAGCCTTCTCAGGCCAAGATCTAGCTACTTTGATAATATATTTCCAATAGGGAGATGGTCTCTGAAGAAAATGAATAGAATCAGGCTGAGAAGGATGTGAGGTGGTGGAACCTTGGTGAGAGCATCAGTGGCCCTGAATCAAAGAGGCTGTTGGCAGAGAGGAACAAGATTCTGGTCTGCTCTTTTCTTGGGCTTGTAGAATTCTTGCTTTAAGAAATCATGAGGAACTTCTCATTTCTAAGAAGAGCCATAGTGCTGAGGATGGTAGTACACATCTATAATCCTAGCACTCTGGAGGCTGAGGAGGAGGATCAGTAGTTTGAGGTCAGACTGGGCTACATAGCAAGACTTGTCTAACTGGATGCCAGCAGTTTATGTCTGTACTCCTAGCTACTCAAGAGGCTGTAATCTAATGATCAGGGTTTGAAGCTATCTAGGCCAGACAAATCTCAGAGACTCTTATCCCCCAACTAACCAACAAAAAGCCAGAAGTAGAGATGGGGCTCACGTGGTAGGGGACAAATCTTGAGTGAAAAAAGCTAAGGGAAACTGCAAGCCCGTGAGTTCAGGCCCCAGTACCAGCAGAAGACAAAGCAGCAACAAAACAAAAAGACCTTGTCTCATAGAAATAGAAAAAACAAGATCACATAAGGAAAAAACAACTTCATGGAGCTCTGTAGTTAAAGAATGAAGATGGTGTATACAATAAATATGCCTGAAAATGCAATTAACTTCAATAATAAAAATAGATTGACATGTTGGCCAATAGAATGTTGGTAATAATAGCAATATTTTATGTTTTATTAGCTAATATAGTAGTCATTGTCCCTTTGTGGCCACTGAAAATTTGAAAGGTGGCTGGTGTAACTGAAGAACTCTTAAAATGTTCTTTCTCAGGGCTGAGAAGGTGGATCAGTGGTAGAATGCTTGCCTTGCATGCATGAGGCCCTCGGTTCAATTCCTCAGCACCATATAAGCAGAAAAAGATGGAAGTGGGGCTGAGGCCCAAGTGGTAGAGCACTAGTCTACAGCTGAAGAGCTGAGGGACAGCGCCCAGGCCCAGAGTTCAGGCCCCACAACCAACAAAACAAAACAAAAATGTTCTTTCTCATTTTCATTTAGCTAGCCATGTAGGGTAGTGGCTACAGAATTGGTTGTAGAGGCTTAAGGGGATTCAGATACGAAAGAGAAAGCAGATTTTTTTAAAATTTAATTTAATTTTATTTGTGAACATACTGTACAGAGGGGTTACAATTACATGGGCAGGATAATGCGTACATTTCTTACCAAGCATTGCAGCCTCCTCCTTTGTTTACCCTTCACATCCCTTCCCAGCCTCCCCCCTCCCTTCCAATCCCAATCCTTCTCCTTCCTCCCCTTTCCCCCCCCCCCAAGAAAGCAGATTTTTCTACTAAGAACAACCTCCCTTTTTGTCCAAGTTCCTAAAGAGGGAAATCCAACTTCTTTGCTAAGTAATTCAAGCCACAGAAGTAAAAACTAAAATTTCAATTTGTATTGAAAAGTGTTTTAGTTCTTGTCTAAATGTTGAACCAAACTATCTTCTCTTTTTCACATAAAAATATTTTATGCTTCTGAGAATGCCTAGTGCCGTTATCAGCATGTGTCCACCATTAATATTTCCATCTTGGATTCCGTAAGCTCTTCCTTTGTGGGCTTCTAACATCATGGTGTGAGTTTTACAGCCAGAGGCATAAATTCATTCTTTTATTGCTCATAATGGGTTAGTTGTCCTACAGTAATTAGGTGGTTCATTGCATTTCAACCCATCTGTTTGTGAAATGGCCACTTGTTCCTGAGAAGCACTGCAAGTACTACTGTTGCTTGTTTAGCAACCTGCTCCTGTCAGCAAATCTGAACCCTATCCCTAGGCTTAGGTCATTTTCCCAGGGGACAAAATAGCTTCTGTCCACAGACAGCAGTCACTAAGAAAGGGGCATTCCTCTCCTGCTGCCCATCCAGGACCCAGTCCCCAGCATCCTCTGCATCTCAGGCTTGCCTCACCTCTTAGAAGAGGCACAAGTGAAGGAAACAGAGAGTTCTCACACCGGACAATGAGTTGGCAGCAGCAACTTCTGGGATGCAGGAGAGAGAAAAAAAAAGGACCCTGACTCTTCATCTTAAATACAGACAACTGAAAGATGCTGTAGGCTGGCAGCTGGCAGCCTGTGTCTGAGCCAAACCATAAACTTTACAAATCTGTGAAATGTAAGCACCATAGGCCTCTCTCTCTCTCTCTCTCTCTCTCTCTCTCCCCCTCCCCTCTCTGATGGAAGAACCCTGACATGTTGCCAAGGATTTGCCCTGCAGTAGCCACCCCTAAGGAGTGAAGAAGGGGACTGGGGTACCCCAGCCCAAGGATGCCAAGAGGACACACTAAACAAGGCTGTACAAACTGGACAGGCTGCTCAGCCAGGCCTGCTTAATTGATATGGGCTCCTAATGAGCAGGGTAAACACCATTTAGGGCCATTTGCTGTGAAATGGACTGGGGTATATGAGAAATTGGCCTCATATGGGCAAGATACATACACACACATCAGCAGAAAATAAGGTGCTGAAAAAGTTTAAATTGAAGACGTGTCGTTCTGAGTGTGCAGAGGCGTTAATGCTTATGTAATTAATCATTTCAACTTTGAAGATTGGGATTTTTTTTCCATTTTAATTAATTAGCCCATAGACTCATTATAGGACATTTTTCATGTCAAAAAGGCAATAGGTTCTAGGAGAAGGGAGGGGATCGGAGGGGATCGGAGGGGAGAAGTGACTGTCTGTCAAAGCGAGCGGTGGAAGGTGTTGGGTGCCACTGTTGTCCTTGCTCAAAATATCCTTGTAAGAAGAGGCCAGCATCCAGAACTGGGCAAAATGTATGAGACTTATCCAGTTCCCATGAATGCAAGACTGGTGCTTATGTTTTCAGAAGCTGCATTTAGCCCTTTAGACAGCTTTCCATCACTCTGACAAAAACCTAGGAAAAACCACTTGAAAAGAAGAAAGGTTTCAGTCCATGGTTACTAGATCCTGTTGCTTTGGGCCTGTGGTGGCGCAGTACACCATGGCTGACTTCATGGCAGCCAAAAGCAAAAGAGAGAGCGCAAGAGGAAACAGCGTCCCAATATCCTCTAAAGGGAACTCTTCCCCCCGCCCCCCACCCAAGCCAATGACCTAACTTCCTTCCGCCAGGCCCTGCATCAAACTGGTTCCATCATCACCCAATAGTTTCAATAGTCTGTTAACAGATGGCCCTCACAGGATATTCCAGATCCAAACTGTAGCAGTCCGTCATCAAGAGGTGTTGCCTGCTGAGCCAATGGATTTGTCTAGAAAGAGGATGTGATCACAGGGTTCAAGTTTACATTCTGATGTCAATCACCTGGATTCCAGCCCCACTTACACCTTATTAGCTGGGATGTGCACAAGTCAGTGCACTGATTTGTGCTTTAGTTTCCTGTTTTGTACAATGCAGGTAGAAGTTGTGACTACCTCAGGGCTCTTGAGACAGTGAAAGAATGCTTACATAGATACGCCACATACACTGGAGGTTCAGAAATAGTTGTTGTTTTTTTGTTTTTATCAATAGATGAGTTATGCTTCTTTAAAGAACAGAACACTACTCTTGAGTTCTTTACAAGAAGTGTGTGTTAAAATACACCTAACATGATTTACCATTTAGCCATTTGAAGTATACAGTTGGTGACATATTTACATGGATGTATAACCATTGCTACCATTTACCTCTAGAACTTTTTAATTTCCCTAAGTGAACTTTCCTATCAATTAAACACCAACTCCCCCTTTCCCTCCCTCATAGCTTCTGGCAACCACAGCTCTATTTTCTAAATCTATGAAATTTGTCTATTCTAGGAACTTCATATATGAGGAATTATACAATATTTGTCTTTTGTGACTGGCTTGTTTTACTTTATAAAATGCCTTCCAGCTTTATAAGTATTGTGGCAGGTGTCAAATGTTTTATTTTTGGTGTTACTGGGGATTTGAACTTCAGGCTTTGCTCTTGGCTAAGCAAGCACTCTACCCCTTGAACCACTCCACCAACTCCCAAATGTTCTTCCTTTCAGAGAATAGGTAATATTCTGTAGTATGCACATAGCACATTTAATTTTTCCACTCATCTGTTGGTAGATATGACTTGTTTTCACACATTTTGCTATTGTGAGCAATGCTGCTATGAACATGGGTTGTATAAGAACTTTGAGCTTCTGTTTCCACATCAGAACTAGATTTTCTGGATCACAATTCATTGTTCTTATTTTTTGAGGAATCACCCTATGATTTCCCTTGCTGATGGTATAGTTTCTGTACCATTTTATCTTCCCACAAGCAATGTGCAAAGATCTTCCCAACACTGATCATTTTCTGCATGTTTTATGGTAGCCAGGCTATCATAAAGATCTGGAAGTGGGGGGTCTCCTTGTGGTTCTGACTTACCTTTCCCTGATGACCATGAGGTACATCATTCTCCCATGCTCCCAAAGCTTGTTGACAGCACACGGGAAGGGGAGAGCATGGCAGACCCTCCTTGGGTCTGGGCACGAGACCCCAGAGTGTGAAAGCCAGTTTCCTATTCAGGCTTGTCTGAGATGAGAATTCCCCAAAGGTAACTGCTGACTCCAAATTGGGGAAAGTCCAAGAACCAGAAATCTCAACAAGGAAAGAAGTATTCTGAATAAGCCCTTTAAATGATAAGACAGTCTCAACAGCCATGGACCAGTTCAGAAGGTCTTCATATTTGTGTTTCTGGTGGAAATGTGGTGCTCACCAGCTACACCCACATCCATGTGGCAGGCTTGGCCCAGGATGCTGAAACATTCCATGACACACTCACAGCAGAGGTGCTGGGCTTGTCCCAGGTCCTCTGGGAATCGGGTGAGGATGGGAAATGGCAGCTCTCTGGTCCCCTTTACAAAGCCTCCCAGCCTCCCTGCTCTTCCTCATGTTTCCCACTATCTACCTTAGCACTTTGCCTCCTTGCTTTCATTGTACCATGATCTGATGCCAACCTGCTTGTTTACTAGTTTACCTTCTGCTTGTCTCCTTCTCCCACTCTGGAATGTTGGCTTATGGATAGTTTATGAGTGTTTGTTTATGGATGTCTTTCTTGCTTGGCACAAAATAGGAACTCAGTAAATATCTGCTGAATAAATTGGACAAACTGCTTCTATGTATTTCTCCATGAAGGGGATGGTTCCTCCTCAAATCTTCTCTCAGACCTGAGGATGGACACCACGTCTTCTCTCCATCTCTATTCTCCGTCTGTGTTCCACTCACTTTTTCATAGATATGTCTCTCCTTGCTCCCTTACACTCACTGTAGCCCTGAGCTCCCCCCTGGGCTACTGTGGCCTGGACTTCAGTCTCTTTGTTCAATTGAGCTTAGGACTTTTTCTTCAAGTCCTCTTTTACTCTATCTTTCTTAAATAAAAAAATAAAAAAAATCTGATCCAGATCTGGAATGCTGATATATACAAAAGTGTTGGTAATCTGTCTGCTTTATGGTAGGATCCTGAGGATGTTTTTAAACCAAAATCATGGAGCTTAAGTACATTCGGGAAAAGTGGCCATGTGTGTGACTCTCTCACAGCAAACAGCCAGGCAGCAATATCCAGTGTGATGTACACCAAGACTGTGACCGTGATCACCTCTAAATGGTGATTTTTATATTTTGTGCTTTTCTGCACACACTTTCTAGTAAATATGCCTCACTTTTGAAGTCAAGGCAAAAAAAAAACTTACTATATTTCCTGCCTCATAATTATTTAAATCTCTCTGAATGTGTCTCATTTCCTGCCAGGCCAGTGTCCTTCTGTGCCAGCCCAGCTCTGAATCATTTTGCCTCAGGGTCTTTTAATCATAGATGGCCAGAACCTGGGTGCACCTGACCCCACCTCCCACATCCCCATTTGTTTCTCCTCTTCCTTCAAGGTCACTCACCATCATGTATCCACCTCATTCTTCTTCTTTCAAGAGAAGTTCTAAATGGTCCCCAGGCTCTGGACAATGTTATCTCCAACACACACACACACACACACACACACACACACACACACACACACACACACACACACACCGAGTTGTGCTTTTGTTGAGACTCTCAGTCCACATGCAGTGTTCCCTTCGAGCTTCAACATGACTGGAAAGCTAGTGGAAAGCAGGCTGTCTCACACATCTGTGGGACTTCGTTTTGGTTCCCTAGTAATCCCAGGGTGGGTACTGCTATTGCTACACAGTGAGACATGGATCCAACACTCAAAGCTTTTCTGCCTTGTCTTTGTCAATATGGTGATGGAGCAGTAGTGATTGTTCAAATGCTTGTGGATCTCATCCCATGCCTGGTCTGTGTTCCTTGAACCTATTAACTTATTAAGTTCAACGAAATTGCAAATGTGCCAAGATGGTTTTTTTTTTAAAGTATTTTCTTTTTATTAATTTAAATTTTATTGTAAAATAAGATTTAAATGTTATTGTAAAGCTGGTTACAGTTACATAAGTAAGGTAATGAGTGCATTTCTTTTTTTCTTTTATTTAGTTTAATTATCTTTAAGTAGTTATACAAAGAAGTTCCCATTCTACAAAACAGTATATGAGTACAAAGTGTCTGACAACATTGTCACCCATCTCTCTTAACCCATCCCTTAGTACATTGCTTTTTGAACAATGTCACCCTCTCCCTCATTTTCTCCCACATTTTTCCCTCATAACCTCTCTCCCCACAAGTTGTAAAGTTCATTTCCAACATAGTGGCTAGTGAGTATCACTGTTGAATTGGTTCACCCTTTGTCCCACTGTTTCTGGGATTCCCTTTCCCTTCCCCAAATCAGATAAACTTATATACAAGACAAAGGATACAGAAATCAAAACCAGTGACAAAGGAGGAAAAAAGAAAAAAGAAATAACTGCAAACAGTACAATTACAAAAACCCTCTGGTTTCTATGCTCATTTTACTCAGCATCATTTCATATGGTCATATGCACATAGCTATTGAGCCATTATGATCCTCTCCTAAGAATATCCTCCCTTGTTCTCAGGGTGCGAATGCTTAGAATGCTATTTAATTATTCATATCCAAGTGTAATTAGTTGTCTTTTACTACCCATTGGATTAACTTGTAGATTTACAGACATATTCTAGTTATTACAAATGAGGGAAACCATGTAGCCTATGTTTCTTTGGGCCTGGCTTACTTCACTTAATATATTTTTCCAAGTAATTTTCTTTTTTGCAAAAGCAACACTGTAAAATATTGGAAGATAAAGAAAAAAAGGTAAAATGCCTAAAATTCTGCCTTTGGTTCCACCAGACTCTGGGGGCTCAAGCTTCTAATCTTAGCTACTTAGGAAAGCCAGAGAGAAAAGTCTGATACACTCTATTTCCAAAAATAACCAGCAAAAGACAGGACTGGAGGTGTGCCTCAAATGGTAGAGAGCCAGCCAAGCAAGTTGAGCAAGTGTGAGTCCCTGAGTTCATACTTCAGTATTGCCAAGAAAGAGGAAAAAAAAAAGTAGAACTAGAAACTATTTTCTCACTATTCTAAAGCTAAACTCTTGGAACAATAAATCAAATAAATAGAAGCTGGGCATTTAGGTCTGTGGAAGACTGCCTAGCCAGTGTAAGGTTTTGAGTTCTCTTCTCAGCACCATATACACAAATAAATGAATAATATAATCCTAAATCTAATCACATTTTCATTTTTATATTCAACGCTAAATATAATATCTGTCCATGTTCATGTTCTCCATACATCTCTCTAGTATCTGTAACATCTGTCTAGTACCTGTGTCAGTATGGATATAGATCTGTACTTTCACCACAATAAATGTTATCATATTGTTTCATGAACTTTTCAACTTCTGTTGTGTCAGCCAATGCCTGCATGTCCTCAGGTTTACCCAGGGTCATCAAGGGGCACAGGGCCAGTGAGAAGCCCAGGCTCCATGCCCCAGTGGTGATCCCACTAGCTTAGTCTCACTAAACCTCATTTCCTGCTCAGGAATGAGCTGCACAGAGGTCACTCCCAAGTCTGCTATAAGTGGCACACAGGAGAAACCATCTCAAAGAAGTCATCACGATGCCTGGGATACAGCATGCACTTTATAAAGTCAGCTGCCATCATTATCATCTAAATTTCAGCGAATCTGATGAACAAAAATTATGTGTCATTGTTTTAATTTGCATTTTTGAATCACTAGATGATTACAACAATTCTAAGAGCATTGCTGCTTTCCCAAATGAGATACATTATTAATGTGACCAACAAAGACGTCACAGTGCTCTGCAGAAGCTCCTATTCCAGGCCCGAGCATTCTCCTGCAGGCTGATTGGGAAAGAACCCTGTACCTACATGAGCTTACTGTATGGACCACCTCTGTTTCATCCTTAGGTCTGCCTAGGACCTAGCTTAGAGGGTTTGGACACTTGGTAGAGTGAGACTTGGAGAGGCTTGGCTTCCCAGTCTCAGATCTATGCACTCAGGCCTGCTCTTGGTAGGACCACTCCCACTTGAGCCACTGATTTAGCAAAAAGTAATACAGGGCACCGTTAATGTTTGCTTGTTTTGTGGTACAGGATTCGAACTCATAACCTTGTATATGCTAAGCAGGCACTATGCCACTTGAGCCATACCTCTAGCTGCTTTGTTTTATTTTTGTTGAGACAAGGATTACACTATGGATCCCATTCACAGTCTTCCTGCTTCAGACTCCCAAGTGCTGGGATTACAGGTATGCACCACCATAATCTTAAAGTTTAGATCAATTGCAAATACTTTTTTAGCATAAGTATATCCCAAATACTGTGGGGGATATACTTACAATAAATATTTTTATTAAAATTACTTGTTACCTGAATATAAAGAGGGAGTATTTAAGGAAGAAGTCACTGAGAAAGGGAAGGGGCTAATGGAGAATATAACTGAAGTACCTTCTATGTGTGCATGGAAATAGCATAATGAACTCATTAAAAAATGAAAAGAAGTAAGAAGGTAAGAAAGGGGAAATTAGTGTCAAAGGTGAGGCGTAATACATGCAACTATGGAACTATCACAATGAAATCCACTTGTATAATTAATATGTGCTAATTAAAAGATAAATACACAAATTTTTATCATCTCAAATTCCAATTTCATTGAATATCTTATTTTTTTTCTAGCAACTCAGATGCTTAAAGGTTTTTTTTTTTAAGTTAAGTTTCTTGTTACTACCATACAAATTACCACGAATTCAGAGGTCTGAAACAATACAGATTTATTCTGTTACAGTTCTGAAGACCCGAAGTCCAGCATCAGTTTCTCGGTGCTGGCCAAGGAGGAGGCAGGGCTGGTCCTTCTGCAGATCTCTAGAGAATGCATTTTCTTGTTCTTCCCAGATTCTAGAGACCAGCTGCATTCCTTGGCTTGTGGCCCCTTCTTCTACCTTCAAAACTCTCTCTCTCTCTCTCCCCTCTTCTCTCTGGCCCCCCCTCTCATTCTCTCTCCTCCCCCCTCTCTCTCTTAACTCTGACATCCCTGTCTCCTTCTTAGGGGAACCCTGCGAATATATGGGCTCACTCAGATAATCCAGGACAATGTCCCTGTCTCATGGTCCTTAACTTAATCACAGCTGCTAAATTGAAGTAACATACTTAGATTCTGGAGATTAGGGTGGTGGACACCCTAATTGGAGGAACCATCATTCAGCCTTCTGCCCCCACCTGGTAATCATACTACATTCCATTGTTTCGATTGCAGAAAAGCATTCTGAGTTGTGAAGCCAATTCCAGCTTTCTTCCACAGTCTGTAGACTAGCATTACAAACATCTGTCTCTGTCTCTACTCCCCCTCCTCATCCTGGCTTTGAGCATAGAGATCAGAGTGATTCATCTCAGTCTGCCCTGTGTGTTTAATAAATAGTGGTGGAATAACCATTACATTGTAAATTAAGGCACCTCTCTAACAAGGACTTCATGGGGAAAAAACCCCACAAAACAAAACAAAAACAAGAAAGGGTGCATTGGGTGGGGCTGTGGAAGAGAGCTAGGGTGGACTGGAGAAGCAAGCACCAATGGCACTCCTTGCTCAGAGGAGCTGGTGAGGCAGAGGACTGGAGTGAGCAGCTGTCACCCCTCCCTGGGTCCTAGGTACTTGCAGGTCCATTTAGGAGGTGACTAAGAGTGTCCTGAGGATTTGCGTTAAGTGCTTTATCTGGGAAACTCACTGAAGATGTGGAGTAATGGTACAAGGTAGAAGAAAGACAACCACGGTATACCCTTGGGGCTCTGGTTGCTGGGTTTACTGCCCTAGGGGTACTGATAATTATTACAGGGTTATGCCTGTAAACCACCTGTTTAGAGTTGTCCTGGGGGCAAGAGAGCATGGCCAAACCAACATTACCTGCTCATGAGATTATTGTTGGATGGGATTACAGCCATATAGAACTTTGACTTCATTGACTTTGTGTGTGTGCTGGTACTGAGGTTTGAACTCAGGGTCTGGGCACTGTCCCTTAACTTTTTCACTCAGGTTTAGTGCTCTACCGCTTGAGCCACAGCTCTACTTCTGGCTTTGTGATCATTAATTGGAGGTAAGAGCCTCATGAACTTTCTTGCCTGGGCTGGCTTTTTTTTGTCTTTCCTGGGGCCTGAACTCTAGGCCTGGGCACTGTCCCTCAGCTCTTCAGCTCAAGGCTAGAACTCTACCACTTGAGCCACAGTACCACTTCTGGCTTTTTCTGCTTATGTGGTGCTGAGGAATCGAACCCAGGACCTCATGCATGCAAGGCAAGCACTCTACCACTGAGCCACTTTGAGCTGGCTTTAAACTGTGATTCTCACTGAGCCTTCTAAATAGCTAAGATTACAGGCATTAGGTGACTTTATTCACTTTTGCAATAATTTAGAAGTTTACAAAGAATAAAGACTTTCCCATTTAGTAAGAAAAAAAGACAGATAATTGTAGGAAAGAAATATTCATGTCCCACCCCTTAAGTCCTGTGCTTTGAGGGGGAAGGCTGGTAAAAGACTTTTTCAGCCTCCACAGCAGCTACTGCCCTGCTTCTCCTAGTCGGAGATATACAGAGAGAACCTCCCACTGGCATGGCTGACTCTTCTGAACTAAAATGCTAGTCCCTATCCCCCTTGCTGTCACAATCTTGATCCAGTTACCAGTTTTCAGTCACAGTTCATCAGAGGTCTTCTCCATAATTAATGGTTTCTTGTCAAAAGAAAATAAATCTCAGCCATTATAAATTCATCGAGTTCATTCCGTTAGCACGAACGCTTTTCCCTCCCACTTTATTTTCTTGTTGTAATTCATTTTGTTTCATCTGACTGATGGCAGACAGCACATACCCCAATCCAGAATGTGCCTATGAGAATATCCGTGTTCATTCCTTAGGCTTTGAGTTGAGACCTGACGGAAAGGGCCATCAAACTAGTTGGCATAAGCAACAAGGCTCTTCTGAGAATGGAGAAATCAAGTGACCATCCAGGCCCATTGGGAGTCCAAGATGACAAGATAGCCAATCCCTGCTAGCCATTGCTGTGACTACTTTCATTCCAGTTTTTTTGTTTTTTTTTTTAAATTTTTGCCAGTCATAGGGCCTGAACTCTGGGCCTGGGCACTTGTCCCTCCGCTCTTCAGCTCAAGGCTAGCACTCTACCACTTGAGCCACAGCGCCACTTCTGGCTTTTTCTGCTTATGTGGTGCTGAGGAATCCAACCCAGGGTCACATGCACGCAAGGCAAGAACTCTACCACTGAGCGCCCTTCCCAGCCCTCATTCCAGTTTTGATGGATAAGGGTTGATGGGTCATACCACAAAGGCTTCCAACCAAGGGTTGTGTGCATAAGCGTGTGTGTGTGTGTGTGTGTGTGTGTGTGTGTGTGTGTGTGTGAATTTCACTCAAGACTGACACTCTACTACTTGAGCCACACCTCACTTCCAGTTTTGTGCTGGTTAAAGAGTCTCATGGACTTTTTAATCCTACCCAGGCTGGCTTTGAACTTTGATCTTCAGATCTCAGCCTCCTGCTTAGCTAGGATTAACCACCAGAGCCTAGTTTCTGTCTAGTTCCTTGAAGAGAAATCGAGAAACTACTGAAATACTTTTCTCACTGATTCATCTCATAAATTCTTGTTGGTGTCTATTATGGGCAAGGCTCTGTGCTGAGTAAGTAGCCTGTGGAATATTAAATGTGAATTATCTTTCCTAGAGGAATAAAGTGCATGATGCCTGCGGTGGTACCAGGTCAGCTGTGGATGGTACAAGTAATGGGAGTGAGGGGGTGGAGAGGGAGGAAACAGATGGAAAAGAGAAGAGGGGCCAAATGGTCCCCACCCAAGAGAAACATGGGAACTACAGCCCACTGCTGGCTGGCAGACCAGCGGTGACTGACAATTTAGAAATATATGGTATCTCATTCTATCTAAAACCTTAAGGAACACAGTGTTTCCATAAATAAGTGTCACACATACTCCTACCCCAGAAGGCTCCAGTAGCCTGTCACACAGTGGAGGAGAAGGGCTGCATTTTTCTTTTTGTTTACTTTGGCAAATCTATATCTGGATCTAAAGACACATCACAAGGCCTGCTTTGCAGACACTGAAATTGTTGTGCATTAAGCCCAGCCATGGTAGTGGTAGGGGGTGATAGGCCAACCTGCGGAGGTAAGCCAGGTCTCTGACAGCTAGTCTCTGTCTACCCACCATTTTCCCCTACAAATGCACAATCTGTCTTGCAAAAATAATTGGCAAAGACTGGGAGCTGGTGGCTCACACTTCGGATCTTCACTATTCAAAGGCTGAGGTATGAAGATCCTAGTTCAAAGCCAGCTCAAACTCTTATCTCCAGTTAACCATTAGAAAACTGGAAGTAGCTGGGCACTGGTAGCTCATACCTGTAATTCTACCTACTTAGAAAGTTGAGATCTGAGGATCATGGTTTAAAGCCAGCCAGTTGTGAGACTTTTATCTTCAATTAACCACCAGAAAACTGGAATTGGAGCTATGGCTCAAAGTGGTAGAGCACTAGCCTTGAGTGAAAGAGCTTAGGGGCAGTGCCCTGGCTCTGAGTTCAAACCCCACAACCAAAAAAAAAAAAAAAAGCTGGAAGTGGAGATGTGGCTCATGTGGTAGAGCTCCAGCCTTGAGCAAAAAAAACAAAGCAAGTGTTGAGGCCCTATAGTACTGGCATAAGTATACAAATACACACATGCACAAATTGGCATTCCATTTTCATGGCATGTTGACCAGCATTGGCACAAGATTGGTTGCCACCTCTGAAAATTAAGTTCAGTTTGCTTCCTCTTCTTTGTTGGGCTTGTAATAATTGAAAGTGCCCTTTGCCAGGTCTCCAGGTAAAAGGTTTGGAAAGAGGCTGAGATGCACATTTGCTAGGCTACGGTGTTGGCAGAATCCTTCTGCAAGATGCTTGCTGATCTCCTTAGCACAAGGGAGTTGGCTTTTCCTCCATATTCATCTCCAACAAGGATTCCGCTCTCCACCCCCTCTCCCCACTCTTCACTCTAGCACTGCCAGGGCAGTGGGAGACCACTCTGCTCTGACAACTTTTGCTGCCACTGACATTATCTCCTAATTATCTTCTTAGCAGTGACGCAGTACCAGTCTTCAACTTGTGCAAAATGCTCAAAAAACTCAATCTGATTGGGAAGAAAGAAAATTCAGCAGCTCTTGCAGCTTCTTGGGGGGCTATTATCATAGTTCCAAAGGGCCTACATAATATTCCCAGTAATCACAAGGGAAACACATCCACAGACACACAGACGCACACAGACACAGACACAGACACACACACACACACACACACACATACACACACGCATGCACACACTACGTTAAGTAACCATTACTCAGAAAACAGTAAGACTTCTTTTTCTTCAGAAAGATGTTTATGTAACAGGGCAAGTCATCAGCAGATTTTCCAAGAACCAGTACCATTAAATTAATGGCCTGAAACAGAAGGTAAAAGATGTTAGCTTCATCTTTGTGCCATGGTATATACCCTAGGTGGTAGGGTGCACTGATTTTTTGTTTTTAGAACAAATCCTTTATTTCAACATCTTTGAGATAAGCAGCTGCAGATCAAAGTGTGCTTTTGCTGGGACAGCCAGGTTAGCCTGGAAATTCAGTAGTGGGGTTTAAAAATAAATCTTCCCCCTACCCCAGCCTCAAAGCCTTTCCAAGTTTGGTTGGCTCTTGGTGATATGTTCATTTTTTCCTTTTCTTTTCTTTCCTTTTCTTTCTCCCTTTCCCTCCCTCCCTCCCTCCTTCCTTCCTTCCTTCCTTCACACCTGCCTGCCTTTCTTTTTCTCTTCTCCTTCTTTTCTTCTTTATTTTTCCTAGGTTTAAACTCAAGGCCTTCTGCTTGCTAGGCAGGTGTTCTACCCTGAGCTATGTCCCTTTTGTTAATTATTTTCAGATGAAATTTCACACTTTTTGCCTGGGCAAGCATTGGATCTCTGTCCTCCTTCTCATGCCTCCTGAAGAGCTTAGATTACAGGTGTTCACCACCACATCCAGCTGGGATGTAAGTAACCATTTTATTGCTACTGATGGCCTAATCCTTCCCCACTACCACTGCTTGCAACCACTAAGCCTTAATTGGCTTTCCTTGGTTGATAAACGATGCCAGTGGCTCGAGGAGGAAATGAACAAATGGGTGTGAATGAAGCAATGCTTCCACACTAGAAAAGCCACCCAACACTCACCAAGATGCATAATACTTATAAATTGATTTGTTGAATGGTAACCCCTTTGTACAACTACTCAACAACAATAAAAATATAATTTAAAAAGTAAAATGGAAAAAAGAAAAGGCATCACAGGAGTCTGCAGGCCTGACACTGGGGGTAAAAAAAGGGGTTCAGCCTGCAGGTCAATATTACTACCTGCAGTCTTCTTAGCCCCTTTCTTCTCAGGGTCTCTCTGGAGACCTCCTTGGTGAAAGGCAAAGGCCCAAGAATTTAGCACAAAACACGACAATAGTCTTGAGGCCTGCAGACTGGAACAGCCATGTGAATTTATTGCAAGTGTGAGTCGGGGTTGGATCTCCAGTCCTAATGGACTGTGCTGCTGTCATAACCCCCAAAACAACAACAAAAAGAAACCACTTAGTTTTTTGGTATCACTTCCTTTCATTTGCAAAAATTAAGTTATTAGAGCAACCTCCCAAGCCATCAGCTTACTGGTCATTAAATCCAACCACTGCTCAGGTGAAACATGCTGTCTCCATTAAAAACCATCATTAGCGATTCCTTTAGTGACCTTAGGGGAGGAAATATTGCAAGGCAATGAGTGTGTGGCAGTATTCAGGCTGAGATGCTCACTTCGTGTCCCCTTGCCTGGCCGCTTGCATCCCCCAGCTCTGCAAGGATCCAACCTGGCCACATTCTGGAGTGTGATTGTTCTAGAAGTTGACGCTGCCATTTTCAGGAAGCTGAGACCCAGAGGCAATCCTCTGGGTCAGCCAATTGTCACTTGAGGCCTCCCGTTTTTCTCATAAATAACTGAGGAACAAACGCCTCCTTGACATTAGCCTTATCTCATTGCCTTCCTCAAATCAATTCCACAAAGATTTGTGGGCCAGCTACTAAGCATCACACAGTGGTAGAGAGGAAACTTCATCCCAGGAAAGAAATATTTATCATCATCAAGGATGTTCAAGGCTGAGGATGCCAAAATGAAAGTCACTGTGCCTTGGGACAGCTGACAGAAGACTAAGTCCTCACTCTCAAGGAATAATGAGAAGCCATCCTCTGCCTGCTGTGACACGAGGTCAGGCCAAGCCCTGGACAGCAGCAGAGGGACCACAAAAAGATGGAGGCTGAGGCATCTGAGCTGCAGTAGAAAGATGTACAGGAAAGCAAAGGGGACACAGGAATGTGTTATAGAAAGTCACAATGCCAGCAAGGTGCAGAAGAATGTCAGAGTGGCAGGGAAGAATAAGTAACTCCGTGGTACTTGGTGGGATCTAATTCCTGTAACAAAAGGCAGATTAGAGAGGAACAGAAAGGCACAATGTCTATGGGCATCTGGTCATAAAAAATACTATTTATTGAAATGAATGCCAGGACATGGAAACAAGAGGATTTTTTTCTTTTTTCTTTTCTTTTTTTCTTTTTCTGCTGTTTTTGTTTCCTTGTCTTCTTGTTTTGTTTCTGTGTCTTTGGGAGTGTAAGGGGAGGTACAGAAATGGAGGGACAAAGAATAAACAAATGGAGCAATGGTACTCACTGGACACTGTGTTGAAAATTAATTATACAACTTGTGGGTGGGGGATGGGAGGGAAAAACTGGGAGAGAATGAGGGAAGGGGTGACACTGTCCAAAAAGAAATATACTCTTTACATGACTTATGCAACTGTAACCCCTCTGTACATCACCTTTACAATAACAATTTTAAAAAAAAGACTAGACAGATTAACAAGAGAAAAAACCCCAGAAGTTTGTTGACAAACATAGTTCACATATCTGTACATGGGAGACACCAGTAAGTAAGTAGTTCCCAAGGAGACTGCTTAGAATTATGGTGTATATGTACATGGCGTCTTCAATCAAAGCAGTAATATTTTAGACCAAAAAAAAAGGACTTTTTTGTATGATACTGGAATTTGAACTCAAGGTCTTGATCCACTACCCGAGTCCTTTTGTTTTCAGCTTGGCAGCAGCTCATGCTTTTACCTGGGTGGGCCAGAAATGGTGATCTTTCTACCTCTTCTTCCCAAGGAGTGGGGATTATAGGTGTCCATGATCACATCCAGCTTGGAAAAGGTCCTTCTCTCCAGGTAGCAACTTGAGGGAAGTCAAATAAAAGGCAAACAGGTAAGTTAATATGACTTATTTGTTCTTTAGCTGTGAGCCTAGGAAGGCAGGGCTTATTTTTATGTGTTTATGTATGTGTGTTTGTATATTATTATATTATATACAATTATAACATATATTATATAATGTTATATAATATATAAGTATATATTATACATATTATATTATTGTATTATTCCTTTTATGAGACAAGGTATTACTATATATCCTCAGCTAGTCTGGAACCCTGGAGCTCAAGTGATCCTCCTGCTTCAACCTCCAGTGCTGGGATTACAGGCACACCACCAAAGGCTACTAATGGAGATGTCTCTGATACCATCTTCAGGAGGATAAGGAAACCACCAACTCCAATAGTAAAGGTTTGTTCTCCATGGTGGAGAAGTGGCAGGATTGTTTTGTCATTGTAGGCAAATAGAGAAAGAGGCAGAGAGCTGGCCTGCATCTGCTTCTTCATTGTCTTCAGCCCAGCAATCCTTCCTATTTTGGGAAGGCAGGGACATAGCCTGGTCTCGCATACAGTAAAGCCATCTGCAATAGTGGAAAAGAACATGGAGAGATGGGCTGTGTCCTCAAGTTGGCTTACTTGGAGAAGGTCCTGGTGTAGAGAGTCTGTACCTAAGCCAGGTGTGTTTGTACACACCTGTAATCCCAGCACTAGGAGTCTTAGATAATAAGATTACAAATTCAAGGCCGGCCTGGGCTATATAGGGAGATTATGTCAATGAAGAAGCAGGAGGAGGAGATGAGGAGGATAAAGAGGGAGAGCAAGGGGTGTGTACGAGATTCAGTACAGGGGCAGGGAAGGCATCCTTCAGATTGCTTTGGCTGCCTCTTACTGAGACCGGCCTCCCATCTCCTCTCTTGCTTGAGGACCTTCTGCCTGGCAAGGGTGAGGCATGGGGTTGGAGCAGGAAGCACTGGTCCAGCCTCTGGCTCTCTTCTCTCTAGAAAGAGAATTCAGGGGAAACATGACTGAGAGTTCACACCTCTGGGTTGGTCCAAACTTTGGTCACATTGGCTCACAGAGTGAAACCAGGCTAAGTCCCCCTCTGGTTAAATGCCACAGACAGCCTCCAGTGATCACAGTAATTAAAATAATCCCCTGCATACTTGCAAACACCTGAGTGCCTTGGCTAATGCTAATGTGAGCACACAGGTCCGTCTCCCCCAGTGGACTGTCCTTGTCTTGTTAGCAGATATTATTTGTGTATTCAGCGCCCTCTCCTCAAGTTTGGCACTTGATGCTTTGCACATTTCAAACACTCGTATACACAGAAAGCACAATACCCTTTTCATTTCCTTACTCTAATTATATAGTATGCAGTACTTACTTAGATTATTCTCTAAGTTTCAAGTCAAACAGAGGAGGAACAATTCCCAGGCCAATACAAATTCCTCTTGGCTCTTTCTGGTTCACCTTAATTGTTATTTAATTTTCCCCCAATACTAAGAAATCTAGCTAACAGTGCTGATGTCTGGAGCTGCTCTCATTCATGAATACAAAAACAGCAAGATTCCCAAAGCGGATTTAGAGATGTTTATCCAAGCTCAGTCTTGCCAATGCAGAACAAATACATAAATAGATAAGTCGAGCTGGATCCCAGCACTGACAGATCCTGGCTTCCGCAGCTCTAGTGGAGCCATTTTCAAAACCGTGGCCTGCATTCTGGAGCCAGTGTCCAGGTCTCAGCCTACAGCCAGGTGGATGCTCGGGAATAAATCAAGGCTGGCTCTGCCTAAGACTCTGTCAAAGCCTGCACAGCCTTTGGGGTTCCAGAAAGCATGCAGCCCAGGAATAACTCACGGTTGGCATGGAACTAGGAGAATGTAACATGTTTCTATTTCCAATATGAATTTTATGAGGGCCAGAATTTGCCTGGGGAGGGACTCAGAGGATTGAGTCAGATCCCTCAATCCTTCTCATCAGATGGGCCAAGACTGATTGAGGTGGAGGGGGAGAAGGAGAGCGGAGAAGAGAAGAGTCAGGCAGTCAGGACAGCATAGTTAGACAGAGTCCCAGCTCCACCATCACAAATTCTGTGACTATGGGCAAGTACTTAAATTTCCTCAAGTACCCCTTTGAGTAGTAATATGACCTTCCCTGCTTTTGGGGTGCTTAGCTGAGTTAATGTGCACAGATGTGAGTTTCTTCTTTTTGCTTGTTTTGTTTTGTCAGGACTGAGAGTTGAACGGAGAGTCTGACTCCTACTGGACAAGTACTCTACTATTTAATCCCACACCTCCAGCTCTTGTGTGTGTGTGTGTGTGTGTGTGTGTGTGTGTGTGTGTCTTTTATTTAGACACAAAATCTCATTAATTTAATTAGTGGACTTCAAGACTTCAACTGGCCTTGAACTGCTTTATTACTGCCTTTGCTTCTCAAGTAGCTGGAACTACAGCTGTGAAACAGTATGCCCAGCTCATATGTGTATTTAAAATTACAAATCATGGTACAAACTGAACATAAGTTACTAGTGATGCCAGAGATAAAGCCTTCCCCCCCTGCCCCCCCCCCCCCCCCCCCCGCCCCGCATCCCTGAGCCCCTGGGGTATATGGGACTTCATAACAGGAATCTCAGGGTGATTTCACCACACCTGGTCATAGTCTATTCTCAAAAGACACAGAGGACAGTGTTTCTCTCCATACAGATAAGCCCTAAGAATAAAACAAATTCACATGTATTGTTCTTTAAAGTAATTCATATTCATTGCGGAAAAGTGAGAAAGCAAAAATAAGAACAGTTAGAATACTCACTGTCTTAGTCAGCTCGGCCTGTGGGACAAAATCCTACGGATTGGTTGGCCCAAGCAGCAGCAGTTTGTGTTCTCAGAGTTCCAGAGGCTCAAATCTGAGATTGCAGTGCCAGCCTGGTTATGCTCCGGTGAGAACTCTCTTCCTGCCTGTCAAGACAGCCATCTCTCCCTGTGTGCTCATAGGCTTTTTCCTTCCTTATAAGGCCACACTCCTATTGATTCAGGACCCTTATGATCTTATATAACCTTAGTTACCCTCTAAGAATCTCTTCTTCAAACACAGTCACACTGGGAATTAAGGCTTCAACAAATGAATTTGAGGACACTCCGTGGAAGCCAACAATCTCACCCACCTGGAAGAAAATCTTTATATATTAGAGGTTTTGCCATTATTATTATTTTTTGGTGCCAGTCCTCGGGCTTGAACTCAGGACCTGGGCTTAGTTGCTGACCTTCTTTTTGCTTAAGGCTAGCTTTATCATTCTTCTTCTTATTTTGTCGGTTGTGGGGCTTGAACTCTGGGCCTGGGTGCTGTCCCTCAGCTCTTCAGCTCAAGGCTAGTGCTCTACCACTTGAGTCACAGCACCATTTCTGGTTTTCTGAGTAGTTTATTGGAGATAAGAGTCTCACGGACTTTTCCTGCCTAGGCTGGCTTTGAACTGTGATCCCCAGATGTCAGCCTCCTGAGTAGCTAGGATTACAGGCGTGAACCACTGGCACCTGGCTTCCTGAGCCACAACTTCACTTCTTGCCATTATTCTAAGTACATAAATTCCCTCCCCCACACCCCAGCCCCCAACTCAGGGCCTCACACTTGCTAGGCAAGGGTTCTATCACTTGAGTCATACCCTAGGTCCTTTGGCTTTTTAAATTTTTATTTTCAAATAGAGTTCCATGCTTTAGCCTGGTGAAACTTGAACCCTTGATCTTCCTACCTCTGCCTCCTGAGAAGCTGGAACTTCAGCTATGTGCCACTAAGGCTAGATCTTTGTGGCTGTGTGTGGTGATACTGGGGTTTGCATTCACATCTGCTAGGAAGGCGCTCTTAACACTAAACCACATTTCAAGCTCTATTTTGTCTCCCTTCCCCCCAGTACCAGGATTCAAAATAAGTAAGGGCTTTGCACTCTTGAGCCACACTTCCAGTCTGGCAGTTTTTTCTGGTTAATAGGAGATAGGATCTCTTGGAATTTCTTGCGTAGGCTAGCTATGAAACCCTATCCTCATAGTTAAGATTACAGGTGAAAGTCACAGGCACCCAGCCAAATGGTTATTTACACTCCCCTCAGCAGCCAATGGAAATGTGGCCTAATTTTTGCAAATTAAATTTTCATTTTCCTTTCAAGTTGTATCTCCAGAAAAACTGCAATGCTAGAAAAGTTTTTACACACCTTTCACCCACTGTATCCCAACATTGATTAAAAACTGGCCATGATGCATTTGTCAAAACTAAAAAATTAGCATCAGTACACCTTATAAACTATAGACTTTATTGGCACTTTCCCATGAGGTGTCTTTTCCTGTTTGGGGATCCAATTCAAGGCGCGGCATTGTAGGCCTAACTTTTACAAAGTCTTATTTGTTATCAACCACTGGAAAGTCCCTGGTGTGTTTTTTTTTTTTTTGGGGGGGTGGAGCTTGCTGTTTCTCATGCTCACGAACAATGGCTACTGTTTATTGTTCTGGGGTTTTGTTTCTTCCAGTCTTGATCTGCCAGCAAAGAGTACATTTTTTTTTTTTTTTTTTTTACTTTGGTGATAGGGGGATTTGAACTCAGGGTCTCACACTTGCTAGACAGAACACTGTACCACTGAGCTAAACCTGCAGCTTATTTTTTTTTCATACTGGTTATTTTTGAGATAGGGTCTCATTTCCTGCCTACGGGCCTCCCTGGACTGTGATCCTCCTATCTTTTGCTTCCTGACAGACTGGGGTGGCAGGTGCTTACCACCCTACCTAGCTTCTTCCTTTGAAATGGGAGTCTATCGTGGGGAGGGGCAGTGAGACCACTCAGTCCGCAGTGAAAATGTAAAAGATTTTATTGATCAAAAAGTGCTGACGCACCAGGACCGCACCTGGAGTCAGGATCCCAGGAAACAGCCCCGAGTGCCAGCCCATATCAGCTTTTAAGCATGTTGCGCTAGGGCGGGGAAAGCGGGAGGCTGGGTGTTGGTTTTAGCCAATGATTGTTACAAGAAATGCGCACCTTAAGTTTAAATTTCCCTCCAAGGTTTTGCTGGTGGGAAGCAGGGGAACAGAACAAAGGGTGGTGATGGTCCGCTGGGTTAGGGCTTATATTGCTCAGAAACCAGCAGAAGCAGAGTTACAGAGTTACAATTACAGTTACTAGCTAAAGTAGTGAGTTACCAGGGAAGTCTTATCCACAGCACACTTACATTTATATCTTAAAATCATTCATTATCCATTTTACACAATCCAAGTCAAATAGCATGTTCCATCTTCATGTCCTCCACCATATCAAGTCTATCAAGCTTCTCTATCCCAGCTATCTTGGAACAGAAATCTGGATCTCAGCCTCCTATGTAGCAAGGATGACAGATGTAAGTCACTGGCACCCAGTCAAGGGGTCTGACCAGATATGGCAGGGAGAGCAATTTAGGAAAACTAACTTGTGATTTGCCTCCTTCTGTTTTGTAGAGTCAAGGAGAAAGCTCTTTATGTGCAAGAAGATTACACTTTAGTTCCAACTGGGTCTTTCATGTGAATGTCATGCAGGAAACATTTATAAATAACAACATCACAATTGGATTTTGCTCTATATTTGGAAAATTTAGTCCTTCATTACAATGCAAGCTGATGTTATCTTATTGAGTTCATTCTTCTGCTCATCTCCTGTAATCATTAAATTACAGAGCCATATTTCCAAAAGCTCCGGGGGAAAAAAATGGATTAGGAATAAAATCTTTTAAGCTTCTTTAGAAAAGCTCTGGGTTGTGAATGGTGGCTGCATGGCTGGGGGAATGATCTATTCTGAGCCGTCCGAGGTGAATGATTTGCTTCATTTTCCGTGGCTCTACAATGTTCTCTCTCTAATGTGGAACAAGGATGGCGCCTTTAATATTCTGTTCCTGGATGTGTCCCTGATTGCTCCATGACCCCATCCCCAGGGAGCAAAAGTGAATGAAGGAATGAGAAATCATAAAATACACAGACGATCAGAAGGAAGAAAATAAAAGCCAAGACGAAAGGGTTGCTGGGTTGTTTATCATCATCCTCTGAATAAGGCCGTTTTGATCTGTCAGAGCGGCTCCCTGCCTTTCTCAGAACTGTCAGGTTGGAAGGCTTTGTTCTTTCCTTAGGAAGGCCTATTTCTCTTAGGTGACTCAAAACTTCACAAATACTTGGTGAGCTATTACAGCAATCCTCAGCCCAACATTTGGAGGCTGAGTTCTCCTCAAAACTCCAAATCTGTCTCCAATCGTGATTGATTGCCTTATATTTTCATTTTTCTCTCGTTTTGCTCTGAGAGTCCAATTTGGACTCTTTAGCAAGGTTCCTCAGGGACACCTATGGGATTCTCTGGGCAGTCCAGCTTTGGCTTAGGATTTCCCCAGAGCTGTTCGCAACCTCCCTGTTCTGGGGGAAAGTGCTGTGGGGAGGGAGTGCTGGGGGAGAGTGCAGGCAAGGGAGCTGTGATCACAGGTTCTCCTGGGGAATGTTCTAGAAGGGCTTTTCCGTTGATTTCTGCTAGGACTGTTTTCCTCCCCGGCAGCTCTGCCAGGATATGGCTCTGCCAGCCAGATTTGCATTCCAAATACAGAGCCCATTTGCCTCATTATGCATTGTGTCTTTATTAAGAATGAGGGAGAAATCAAAGCAGGAGAATATCAGGAAGATGATGGTTCCCCCCAGGCAAGCCATGGCCTCCTCCTAAAGTCCCACACTGCCACTACTTGTGGGACCAGAAGACAGGCCCCAGAGAACTGCCTAGGATCCAGCGCAAACCAAATCACCTGAAGAGCACCTACAACTCACAGCTAATTAGCATGGCCTCAAACTCTGCCTCCAGCACCTTCTAGCTAGCTGGGAAGCCTTAAAATTGGCTTATTTACAATCAGCTTAGGGAACCAAGGATTGAAATGTATGAGACAAAGTGACAACAGGAACAGCCCAAATACCTCTCTATCACCCCCTGACAAAGCTTTCCTTCCCAGCCTCCTCATTAATCAAGAGACAGGGTGTCTGGCCCACACCGCTCCCCCCTCCTCCCTCTCTCTCTCTCTCTCTCTCTCACACACACACACACACAAAGGTGGTCTCTCTTTTTAACATTTTGTTTCTCATCTTTGATTAATCCAATCAATAATGATGTGCTTATGGTGCCCAGTGCTCTTGTTATATCTTAACATTTGGTTCCTCATTTCCCTACCAGAGATAAAGCATAAATTCTACCAGAATTTCTTTCCTCATCACAATGACAGTATCTGAAGTTGGCTAAAGGATCCTTTTAATCAGCTCAACTCAAATGAAGGCCAGATGAAATGAAGCCACTGGGCATGATGGCTCTTGTTTGTAATCTCAGCACTGGGGGAGACTGAGCCAGGAAGACTGAGTCAACCTGGGCTATGTAGTGACGTCTAGGCTAGCAGACCCCTGTATCAAAACATGATGGACTGAAAAAGATGAAAATGCTTTCTGCACATGCACAAAAGGTGCCATGGTATGTGTGCATGCATGCATGCATTGTGCATCCATGAATATATGTCTGTGTATACTGATTCCAAGGCTTAAACTCAAGGCCTGAACACTATCAGCTACCTCTCTCTCTGCCCAGGCTGGCTTTGAACTGTGATCCTCATATCTGAGTAGCTAGGATTACAGGTATGAGCCACCTGTGTCTGGTTTGCTATTTTCTTTTTTTGGTCGGTCGTGGGGCTTGAACTCTGGGCCTGGGCGCTGTCCCTCAGCTCTTCAGCTCAAGGCGAGCACTCTACCACTTGAGCTACAGCGCCACTTCCGGTTTTGTGGTGGTTTATTGGAGATAGGAGTCTCATGGTCTCTCCTGCCCGGGCTGGCTTTGAACCGCGATCCTCAGATCTCAGCCTCCTGAGTAGCTAGGATGGTTTGCTATTTTCTAATCTTCTAGAAAAGGGGCTTTACCTCTGGTCTCTCTTAATCCATGCTGTAGCCCTCATGTTCTTTACCCGTCCAAGTCACTGGGCTTTCCTCTAGTCTCTGGGTCTCTGTCTCTCCCTGGATCTTGGCTTGTATCATGGCTAGTCACCATTTAAAACTCCAGGATCTTCTTGCACATCTTGGACAAGTATAATAACTTTCCTCATAGTATTGTTGGCATGAAGATTAAATGAGTTAATATTTAAGCCAAACACTTAAAACATACATGACATGTGGTAAGTGATAACTATAATAAAACAGAAAAAATAATTTTATTTATAAGTCACATTAAAAACAAAAGAGGCCAGGGGCTGGGAAGGTGGCCCAGTGGTAGAGTGCTTGCCTTGTGTGCATGAGGCCCTGGGTTCGATTCCTCAGCACCACATAAGCAAAAAGCCGGAAGTGGTGCTGTGGCTCAAGTGGTAGAGTGCTAGCCTTGAGCTGAAGAGCTGAGGGACAGCGCCCAGGCCCAAAGTTCAGGCCCCACGACCGGACCCCAAAAAAAAAGAGGCCAGAGACCAGTAGCTCCCAGCTGGTAATGGTATTTCATACTTGTACCAAACCCAGATTCTTCCTCAAGAATACCTCTTAACACACAATAACTGCTAGAGCTTCAAATTGCATTCTGGAAGAAGGAAAGAAGATGGAATGGGAAGAGGTTATCTAAATAATCTGAATAAACTCCTTATAGCTGGAGTTTCTGGAATTCTTCCCCAATACCCCACCAAAATATTGGGATGTGTTTTGAACTCAGGTTCTTAAATTTAATTGGCTGAACCTCTACAATTTGAGCCACCAGCAATGCTTTTTTGCTGGTTACTTTGGAGCTGGAGTCTCATGGGGTTTTCTGCCCAGGCTGGCTTGAAAGTGAGATCTCTTAGATCTCTGCTTTCTAAGGACCTAGAATTACAAGACATGAACCACACAGACACCCGGCTCTAACATAACATTTTGCTTCTTACACTTATTGCCCAGAATTTGGCCACACTCCTGCTGATATCTTAATGACCACAACTAGGTTACATGACTATGATTTGCTGCAAGGGAAATACACTGTTAATCCACAATGATAATGTGCCAAGCTAAAAAGTACTAAAAGTGGACACAGGGAGATACAACCGTCTGCCACAAAAATACAACTCAGCAGACTGGTGGATACCAGGTATCTCTTTTCTACAGCTTCTTTACCAGCCCCTCCCACAGGGAGCTACCTTTCTCTCCCAGTACCCTAACTTACCTCTATCACTCTGGCTCTGACCTTCCATAGGCCCCTGTGACACCTGCACCCTACTTACAGCTTCACTTTCCCTCCTGTCTCAGACCCCTCACTTCTCTCTGGAAATTCCAAATATCCCCACCCCATGCATAGTGCTGAGCAATTCTGTTTCCCCTTGGCTTTGCCCTAATCTATCTATATTCGAATGCCCAAGGGCCTTGCTGCAGCTGGAGCAAACCTTCCTCAACCAAAATTCTCATCATTGCAATCAAAGCATTTTGCTAAATCAAGACTGGATGGCTGCATCCCCAGCTGGCGGGCTGGATGGTTGGATTGAGCCCCATCCCCTCCCCACCTTCCGCTGAAAGAGGAAAGAGCTCTGTAGGGAGCACTTGCCCACAAAGATAGGACAGTAGGAGGGGGACAACAGGAGCAACCCTGAAGGCTGAAAAGCAGGTGGTGAAGGGACCAGTAACTTAGGCACTTCCAGGAATACCGGACAGCAAGGCACCAGATCAGAGGACATGAAGAGTGTACTCCCAAAGCTTCAGAACTGTCAACAACCAGTACAGCGGTAACCATGGTGAAGGTGGATGCAGGCTTCACTATAGAGCAGGAGCAGATGGATGGAGAGGCTGTTCAAGAAGCTATTTGACTTCCAGACTCTCTCTCCCAGGTGACAATCTCTCCACTACACCAACAGAAGGCTAGAGGCTGTCTCCTGGAGAGAATTAGGGGCCTCTGATTTAAGAACCAGCAGGCATTAGAAGTTGAAGCCCCCACCCCCTTCCCCTATGGTCTGTAGAAACATCTTTTTTGGGAATGTGACTTAATGACATCAGAGAGGCACGCAGTAATCAGCAGTGTTTCAAATCAACCAGGGACATGGACATATAAACTCCCAGGTACCAGCCAGTACAGTAGATAAGACTAATAACCATCACTGAAAGTTTTCAGGATGTACGGGGGGGGGAAAAAGCAAGGTACATGTTCAAAAAGAAATGCATTCTTGGGCTTAGTGGTAGAGTGCTTGCCTAACAGGCATGAAGCTCTGAGTTTGATTCTTTAGTACCACATAAACAGAAAAGCTGGAAGTGGTGCTGTGGATCCAGTGGTAGAGTGCTAGCCTTGCGCAAAAGAAGCTCAGGGAGTTCAAGGCCCAGGACTGGCAAAAAAAAAAAAAGAAAAGAAAAAAAAAAGAAATGTACTTATTACCTGACTTATGCAACTGTAATCCCTCTGTACATCATCTTTACAATACAATTTTTTTAAAAAAAGAAAGGAAGGTATAGTATATGTTACTTTCCATATGGGAAGGGAGAAATACTAATACAAATAAACTGGAAAGATAAATCATAGACAAATATGGGAAAGGAGGAGTAGGGAGAAAGGAAAAGTTGAAGTTATGTGCCACATTGCTTCACTTTGGAGTTGTGGTTTACATAATCAAAAAATTAAATAATTAAACGTCCTGGTTCTCCAGGCAGCAGAGCCAATCACACAAGCCAATTCCCATAATAATAATGCATTGTTTATTGTGAACATTATGTATATTATGTATTATTTATGTCAATGTCCTATTTGTCCTATTTCAGAATGCTACTATGAGTACTTTGAATCATCATCAAGTTGTTTTACATGCTTAGCTTTATCATTCATCTGGAATTTATTTTTGTATACACCATAGGGTGGTATACACAAATTTTCCTACTACCACTGGATAAGTATCTGCTCTCTTGTTCAAACTGCAATCCTCATCTCTCAGCATCCTAAGTAGCTAGCATTACAGGTGTAAGCCAGCAGTACCCAGATGCTTTTTTGTGAATGCTAGAGATAGAACCCAGGGCCTTGTGTATGATAGTCAAGTGCTCTGCCACTGAGCTATGCCTCTAGCCTATTTTTTTTTTTTTTTGTCCAGTCGTGGGGCCTGAACTCTGGGCCTGGGCACTGTCCCTCAGCTCTTCAGCTCAAGGCTAGCACTCTACCACTTGAGCCACAGCGCCACTTCCGGCTTTTTTCTTTTTGCTTATGTGGTGCTGAGGAATCGAACCCAGGGCCTCATGCATTGCAAGGCAAGCGCTCTACCACTGAGCCACCTTCCCAGCCCTCTAGCCTATTTTTATAGTTTCTAAATACAAGTTTGCATTTTATTTGTGAGTATTGTGTCCTGCTAATGTGAATACTGTCTCTCTTTTTATTTCTTTTTATGTTGGATTTGAATCCAGCCACCTTACAATCATTATTAGTTCTGCTTCTTGTTGCTTGGGTTTTCTTGCAGTGCTGTGTAATGAGAGTTAAGGATGAGTGCTTCACAGTAGTAATAAAATCAGAAACCCTCTTTATATTCTTGACTTTAGTGGAGATGCACCCCAAGTCTTACCATGGGGAGTAGCCCTTGCTGTAGGCTTTGGGGAAGTATCCTTTATGAAGGCCTTTGCTTTCTAGTTTGCCAAGAAATTTTGATTACGAATGAGTACTGAATCTTGCTAAATACTGTTTCTGGATCTCTTTAAGTCATAGAATGTTTTTCCTTCAATCTGTTAATGTAGTGAATTAATTAAATCAATAGATTTTTCTAAATTATCCTGAAATAAACCTTGCATGGTCATGATGATCTTTGAAATGTTAAATTTAATAAAAATTGACTGATTTTTCTGCTTACTTATGTGGTACAGGATCCATGTGCTCTATCACTTGAGGCCACATCCTTACCTTTGACTTTGATTTTCTTTTGTTACATCTTCTACATCCTCTAAGTTTTCAAGTTTTTTGGCAGTTGTTGAAATACCGTGTGTGTGCGTCTGTGTGTGTGTGTGTGTGTGTGTGTGCGGAGCTGGGAATGGAACCCTCTACATACAAGGAAGTACCCTACCTCTGAGCTCCACCCCCAGCCTTCAACAGTACCTCTTTTTATCAGTCGTGTGTAAACAAAAACCCCCAGGAGCCCTTGTTTTAACATAGGGAACTGTATGCCTAGAAGTGTTGAAAGGGCTGGAGGACTGGGCTTCACAAATGACTCCCAGAACCTTTTAGAACTAACATCCTAGGAGAGTTGCCAATTATGGCATCATCAGGAAAGTCAGCAATCAGGATCTGCCATCTGGACAACTGAGTTTTAGGAATTCATGGCCATGACTTCAATCCAGGATCAAGAAGCCATGGCTAAAATCCTTTCAACTGTCATAACCTGAGGACTCCAGTAGACATCCTCATAGTTGGGTCCTGATGCTGCGTTTCTACAGCCTTGCTTGGCAACAGTCTGCCTAGTACCACAGGATCATGGCCACCGCTTCCCTTTTGTCAACCAAATTTCACTTGAGTGTAGTTAATACCAGCTTTTTCCTCCCCCAGCAACCGGGGCTGGGGGGGAGGGTATTGTTCAGCTCTCTAGCCTCCGTAGTCAGAAAGACACTCAGAGGTGGAAATGACTGCCAGGTGTCAATCAACAATGTCTAACCCATCTCTTTATTTTAAAATCTCTACGGTATGTGCAGACATCTGAATTCAGTTAACCTAATACTGTCTATCTCTGCCATCTCTCTTTTCCTCAATTACTTTTTCCAGATGTCTGCCTCTTTTGTCTTAACAATATAAAACCTGCTTTGGTGTTTTATTGTTTTGGTTGTGAGGCTTGAATTCAGGGCCTAGGCACTGTCCCTGAGCTTTTTCACTCAAGGCTAGTGCGTTATCTCTTTGAGCCATGGCGCCACTTCTGGTTTTCTGGGGGTTAATTAGAGACAAGAGTCTCATGAACTTTCCTGGACTGGGTTTGAACTCTGATCCTCAGATCTCAGCCTCCTGAGTAGCTAGGATTGTAGGCCTGGGCCACCAACACCTGGCATGCTTTGGGTTGTATTGATACTCTTGTTTATTTTGTCTTTTAGCAGGTGAGGCCTATTTATAGGTTATTGGAGGCATGACCTTGAAGGGGTTATTGGGTCATCTGTTCTTTCCTCTCTGTTCATTTTGTCTCTATCTTGTCTCTTTCCTTAGTTCCTGGCCATCAGGAAGTGATGAAGTGAGCAGTCCCCAATGTCATATGCTTCCACCATTCTGATGTTCTGCCTCGTCTCAGGCCCAAGGCGAGGGAGCCAGCCCACTGTGGACTGAGACCCCTGAAATGGTCATCCAAAATAAATCTTCCCTCAAGTTGTTTCTCTCAGGTGTTTTGTCACAGCTATATCAGATGAACACACTGTGGTCACTGGGTTCAGTCCTGTGCTCATTCTCTAGCCTTAGGTTGAACATTGAGTGATATGTTCCATCTTTGTTTCCTAATATGGTCTGTTTTATCTGTATCCCACAAATGTTTCATGGTTTGTTAGTGTTTTATAGGGTCTTGTCCTCATTAGTTCCAAATATTTGGTCACTTTCATGATGTTTCTCTTCTGAACCCATTTATTATTTATAAGTAAGTCTTTTTAGTTTCTAACAGATGGTGTTTTCTGGGCTTTTGTTTTAATTTTATGGCATTGTGCTAAGAAATACTATACATTTTACTTAATATTTGTGGTCAACTCTTAAAAGCATTTCATATATCCTTGGCAAGAATTCATGTTCTTCTCTCTTTATTGGGTGCATGCTTCTATATTCATCTACCGAGTCAAATGCATTGGTTCTTCATTCAAATCATTGATAATCATTGTTTTTGTCTGCTTGCTAAGGCTGGAATGATGATGTACTCAATCTTAGCACTTGGGATGCTGAGGAAGGTGGATTGTGGGTTTCAAGGCAGCCTAAACTTTATAATGAGACACTGTCTCAAAAGAGAGAGAGAGAAAAAAAAAAAGCTGGGTGCTGGTGGCTCAAGCCTGTAAATCCTAGCAACTCAAAAGGCTGAGATCTAAGAATCATAGTTCAAAGCCAGCCCAGGCAGGAAAGCCCATGAGACTCTGATCTCCAATTAACCACCAGAAAACTGGAAGTTAGTGCTGAGGCTCAAAGTGATAGAGTGCTAGTCTTGAGCAAAATAGCTCAGGGACATTGTTTAAGCCCCAGGACAGGTAAGAGACGGAGAGAGAGAAAGAGAGAGAGAGAGAGACAGACAGACAGACAGAGACAGAGACAGAGAAGGGGGAGGGAGACAGGAGAGGCAGAGAGAGAGAGAGAGAGACTCTTATACTGTTTTGGCTTTTTTTTTTTTGAAACAAGAGTCTTACTTATAATCTAGGATGGCCTGGAACTCACAATCTTAGCTTCTCAAGTGCTACAACTATAGGCAGATACCATCACATCTAGCTTTCAATTATTTTTTAAAATAGTTAATACAGTCTACACAGTAAGACAGTATATACCTGTAATCTCAGCAGTCAGGAGCCAGACTGACTACATGGTAAAACTTTGCCTCAAACAAAGCAACAACAGTATACCTCCCCTACCCTCACCCCTACAAGAGCTTCCATCCTGTCTCCAGCTACTCAGTACAGCTTATCCTAAGGTAACTTGTAAACTTAACTTCTTATTTATCCATCTGCTGTCTCTCTGCAATGCAATAAAACCTATTAATGCTGTGTTCCTTGGTTCTGTCAGGACCAGCAATTGGATTCTGGACCTCCCAGTCCTCTAAGTGAGCACTTGCACAGACTTGGTGTAGATATCTCATGAAATTGGCACAAATATGGTTATATAATTTACACTAGTACACTTTGGGGCCCAGTAGAACTTTTGATGAGCTTTTCTATATAATAAATATAAATCTAGACCATTCTTTTGCCACATACCATATAAATTAATGGGTACCTCTAATGGGAAGTGGTGCTGAGGCTCCTTTAGGAACATTTTTTTCAGAAAGTTTTATATATAGGAACCAGAGTTTTCATCTTTTTTTTTCTTTTTCTGAATATCCAGTATTTCATTGTTGGATTTATCCTATTTACCTAATCATATTTTGGTAGAATTAAGACTATTCATAATCTTTTCTATTGTATACAATGAGCTATAAATAATCTTATTTATAAATTAATTCACACATATGGGTTTATCTGTAGGATTAATTCTTTCAAGTGATGTTTCTTGGTCAAAATATGAAGCATTTGAATTTTTTTAATTGAAAAATCAAGCTGGGTGCCAGCAGCTCATGCCTGTAATCCTAGCCTCTCAGGAGGCTGAGATCTGAGGATAGCGGTTTGAAGCCAGGTCTGGCAGAAAAGTCCATGAGACTCTAATCTCCAATTAATCACAGAAAAAACCAGAAGTGGTACTGTGGCTTAACTGGTAGAATGCTAGTCTTGAGCAAAAAGGAGCTCAGAGACGGTACCAAGGCCCAGAGTTCAAACCCAGGACTGGTAAAAAAAAAAAAAAAAAATTCGGACTGAACCAATTTCTACCCACCATGTATTATTAAACTTTTGAATTTTTGACAATTTGATAGGTGCAAAATGCTGCCTCAGTCTACATTTAATTTGTATTTCTTATTCTGAATGATGTGGAACATATCTTTGTATTTAGGGAAAATAATATCTCTGTGAAGTATCTGTTCATATCAGCTGATCGCTTCCCTATTTAGTTACTGATTCCTCTTCTTCTTATTGTAGTATTGGGAATTGAGCTTGAGGCCTCGAGCTTGTACTGTATGGTGTGGGCCATGCCTTTTCTGCATTATTTTTCAGACCAAATCTTTCACTTATGCCTGGTCTAGCTGGACCTCATTCCTCCTACCTCTGCTTTCTGAGAAGCAGAAATTACAGGAATACACCACTACATTCAAGAGGTATATGAGCTCTTATGTAGATTAGGGAGGACTAGTCCTTTGGGACTATGTTACCAAATTTTCCCTTTTTCATTTGTCTTTTGACTTTAAGCATTATGGTGACTTTCTGGTCATAACCTTTTATATATAACCTTGTAGTCAAAGTTTTAAATGTCTCTTTACTCCATAGTTTTGAAGAAATTCTTCTATTTCCTTCTAGTACATTATATGCATATATATCAATTTTACAATGAAACCTTCCTTGTACAACTAGTGTATGCTAAAAGAAAATTACATGTGCCTGGGTCTTTCCTTTTTTAAGTTGTGGCATATGTAACAAAATATGCCATCTTAATTGTGTGTGTGTGTGTGTGTGTGTGTGTTCATGCACATGTGCACCAGTCCTGGGTCTTAAACTCAGGGCGTGGGTGTTGTCCCTGAGCATCTTAGCTGAAGCCTACCACTTGAGTCATAGCTCTGCTGCCTGCTTTTTTAGTGTTTAATTGGCGATAAGAGTCTTATGGACTTTTTTGCCTGGGCTGGCTTCAACCAGAGATCCTCAGATCTCAGCCTCCTAAGCGGTTAAGATTACAGGCACGAAACACTGCCATTTTTAATTTCTGTTGGTTATAAGGCTTGAATTCATGGCCTGGGCGCTGTCCCTGAGATCTTTCATTCAGCCACAGCACCACTTTCAGTTTTTGAATTGGATCCTCAGATCTCAGCCTCCTGAGTAGCTATGATTACAGGCATGAACACCACTGGTCCCTGGCTCCACTGCCATTTTTGTGTGTGTGTTTGTTTTTGTTTTTGGGTCTGGTAATGGGGCCTGAACTCTGGGCCTGGGCGCTGTCCCTCAGTTCTTCAGCTCAAGGCTAGCGCTCTACCACTTGAGCCACAGCGCCACTTCCGGCTTTTTTCTTTTTGCTTATGTGGTGCTGAGGAATCGAACCCAGGGCCTCAGGCATGTAAGGCAAGCGCTCTACCACTGAGCCATCTTCCCAGCTCCACTGCCATTTTTTAAGTGAATAAATGAGTGACATTTTCACAGTGCTATGTGACTATCTTGTTACTTATTTCCAGAACTTTCCCATCATTCCAAGTAGAAACTCAATACCCATTATATAATTCTTTATCCTCCTTAATATAAGTAGACTTAAGCAATATTCATTCTTTTAACCTGGCTCATTTCATCTAAGCATAGTTTTATCCATGCTGCAGCATGCATAGAATTTCATTCTAAGGCTAAATTATATTCCACTTTATATCTATATCAGTCATCTGTTGATGGACATTCAGGTTGTTTCCATATTTCAGCTAATGTCTCTGCTTTTGTAATCTAGACTAGCAGTAGCCAAATATATGGTCTAAATGTCTGTTGGGTTCAATTTAGAATGAAGGAAAGGTTTCATTTTACAGTTTCTTATGTTATTTAAATTGTTGAAACAATTTTATGCAATTTTAAAACTAATAAAGAGCTTTAAAACAAATGCTTCCTTTTATAAGAAGTGAGATGCACAGGAGAAATAGTGAAATCACCACAAATGTGTAAGTTTTTTTTAAAAATGTGGTTATAAATGTACATCATAAATTTCACTCTCCTAACTTTCAAAAGCACACAAACAAGCATATATTTAAAAATTATTAGGGAAAGCTTAGCCAGCCACAGAACCTCCATAAATGAAGAAGAACAGTTTCTTGAAAATTAAAATTACATCACAGGAAGCTGTGTATGTGACTAAACACGACTCTTGTACAGAATACTTTCTTTCCTCCTTTAATTCCCCTTGTCTTTTGTATCAGATTTTATGGCTCATAATGAATGATTATTACTAGTAACAGTCACTTTTGAACAAAGCTGAAGCGTAATCACAGTAGTCCATTCTGAGTCTAAATGAGATTAAGGAAAGATATGATTTCACCAATGTCATTTGTAGTATAATACTACTCTGTGACTGCTCTATGTTTTTAACTGAAAAAGGTTACTATGATTTTAGTTGTTCCAACTGAGTTCTGTTGCTACTGAGAACTCCATGGAAGGTCTCCTGCCCCACTATTTCCCAGGTGGTCAGAATAAAGTTCAAATGTTACTGCTCAAGATCCTACTAAAGGCCAGATCCAAGGAAATGGAAACTTTGAATCTAAGGTTTGTTAACCTTAGGGCAAGAATGCCTGGCCTTAGCCCTTAGCTACCCAATACAATTTGAACTTTTTTTGGGGGTGAGGGTGGGGGTGGGAGGTGTCTATCATGGAGCTTGAATTTAGGGCCTGGGTGCTGTCTCTGAGTTCTTTTGCTCAAGACTAGTGCTATACCACCTTGAGCCCCAGCTCTACTTCTGGTTTTCTGGTAGTTAATTGGAGATCAGAGTCTCATGGACTTTTCTTCCTGGGCTGGCTTTGAACTGTGATTCTCAGATTTCAGCCTCCTGAGAAGAACAGGATTACAGGGGTGAGCCATCAGCACCCAGCCAATTTGAACTTCTGAGCCTTCTGATTCAAAAGTAAGATCATTCATTGTTCTGGGTCTGAAGGATGCAAGCTTGACTGGAATAAACTAACTAGCTAAGGCTATCAAATAGCCCTATTGAGGAGACAACTGGTTGCCTGCTCAGGGTTACACCCTAGAGCTGATTTACCCTAGTACTACCTGTAAGAGAAACCAAGACTATTGGTCTACCTGTAACCAGGGATTCCTACACTATCATTGGGGTAATTTACAAAAAAAGAGCATTAGTGTTAGAAGAACTGGGTCTGAATTCAGATGGCCCATGCATGGCCATTGTGTTTGGGAACTATTTCACTACCCTAAAAATGACTTTTCAATCTGTGAGCCAGGTTAATCGTCTCCACCTTACAAGATTACAGCAGACATGAAGCAACATGAGTGAGAGAGTATGCGGGTGAGGTCTGTCGCCGTGCCCTTCCTCAGCCCCTGATCACTCTGCGGGTGAGGTCTGTCGCTGTGCCCTTCCTCAGCCCCCTGATCACTCCACACAGGGATGCTGATGGATCATGCTGACCTCACCACCCCTCATCCATCTAGACACTTTAAAAATGAATTGACTGGGCTAGGGTTGTAGCTAAGTGATAGAGAGCTTGTCTAACATGTGCAAGGCCTAGAGTTCAAGTCACCAGCAGAGGAGGGAGGAGGAGGAGGAGTGGGGAGGAGGGATAGGAGGAGGGAAGAGGGAGAGGAGGAAGGAAGAAGAAAATACACACAAAACACTCACCTAATTCTCTCTATCCCTAACCTCGACCAGCACTTGCTCAAAAGGGTCTGTCTTGTGAGAATGGATCATTACAAAATGACAGGCCACTGCACAAAAATGATTCAACAGGAATGAAACATAGGTAATGAAAATGTAATGACCTGATTCTTAGAGAGAAAGCATCTTGATACAGAGACATACACACTGAAAAGGCACAGAAGGAAATGTTTACTGAACATTCATGTGCTGACCTCTGGGCTAGGTGCTAGAGATACAGCAATTAATCACAATTATACAGAAGCATTTATAGCTCCGAAGTGGTAATAAGGAGGACCAATGGGAAGAGAGAACACTCATGAATCTACTCTATTGTAGGAGTCAACAAGTCTCTGGAGAAAGGAATATTTAAACTAAGATCTGAGAGGGAAGTAGGAGTCACCTGATTGATGAGGTAGGAGTATTAGAACAGCATTAGCAATGGCATAGAGGAAGTCAGATGATACTTTCTTCTTTTTGGTACTTTCTTTCTTCTTCCTTTCCTTCCCTCCCTCCCCCCTTCCTCTTCCTTTCTTCTTTTTTTTTTTTTTGAATTTTTATATTTTCTGATGGTGGCATTATTTAGCTTAGGCTGGCCTTGAACCCATTTCCCTCCTGCCTTAGCCTCCCTCCCTAGTGCTGAGATTGCAAGTGTGTACCATCACCCAGAATAGTTTTTTCGTAACTAATATAATTCTTAAATCCTAATTGTTATGTTGGTAATATCTTTCTGCTCCAAGGGATAAGGTTTCAGTCAATTTCATAGTGTTTATCTGGTGTCAGCTCTGGGCTGGGAGACAGAAGAAAGCTTATCAGCCAAATCTATGGTAAAAAACACAACAAATCCTTAGAAAACTCAGGCAACCAGGAATGGTGAAGCATGCTTGAAGTTCTAGCACTTGGTGATCACAAGTTAGAGGCCAGTTCTGGTGAGAAAGGGAGAGGAGAGGAAAAGCAGAGGGGAAAAAAAGTAGAGGGAGCAAGAGGAGAGGGACAGGAGAGGAGAGGAGAGAAGGGGGGGAAGGAAGGAGGGAAGGAAGGGAGGTAGAGAGGAGTGAAGGGAGACAGGAGGAAGAAAGGGGAAGGGAGGAGGAGAAGGGAAAGAGAAGGGGAAGGGAGGAGAGAGGAGGAAGGAAGGAGAAAAGAGAGGAGGGAAGAAAAAGGAAAGAAAAAAGAAAATTAGAAATAAAGAAGGGAAGAAAAAAAATACTTAGACATAGTCTTAGAGGTGGTGGCATGGCTAAAGTGGCAGAGCACCTTGCTAGCCAGCAGAAGACTGAGTGCAGTACTCCTCCCCCCATCTCCCAAAGTAGGAAACAGAACCATAGAGATTAATGCAGTATTTTATCCAGGACCACATACAAGAGCCCCCAGCCCCCCAGCAATGAGGCTTGACAAGTTTGTTTTCCATTTCGATTATAAAACATTCAGTCTAATAAATGGTGTTTTATCTGGTTGTTCAGACACTAAAAGGAACTACAAGACATATACATGGGTAACCAAGAAATACACAGTGGAAAACCATTGTTCATAATTAGAGAAATACTTCTGTGAGGTAACCCTCAATGTTGAGTAAAGTTTGGTGAAATGGACAGTATCAGGCGTGACTGGTGGTGCCACAAACCCATGTAATGAAAATTGATGTGCTGGTGAATTTCCAAGGCAAAAACATAAGATTCTTGTTATTTCTGGGAATCCTATCAAAAGGAAGAGGTAAATTCCAATACACACAGATGCAGGCATTTAAGTATAATAGTTGTGGAGTTCCACAGAAAGAGGTAAAGTGAGAAATTATATGGATGCTTCATGCCCTCCCTACCTCTAGTCTGGTTTGTGAAGCAGCCTGTGGGCCGGACTTATCCCCAAACTAACAGAAAGATTTTCCCCACTATCCAGAGGCTCCTTGTCTCTAAATTGAACAGACACTTCTTAGCTTTAAATCTTATGACCTTGGGATACATTTAAAACCCATACTCAACTCTTTCTTCCATATGTCCCAGTTTCCAGAGACTTCCTTTATTCTCTCAACACTCTCAGAGAGGTTTTTCCAAACTACCTTCTACTTTCATATAAAGCTAAGGATTCCAAAATCCTGACCACTCAGGGGCTGTAGGTATAGCTACAAACACTCAAATGGTCAAGGCTACTGTAGAATCTATTTTCATGAAAAGCTGCTCACTTTTTATGCTTCCCAGGACATGGCTGCTAGACTCACTGCCAATCCTTCCTCTAGCTGTACAATGGCATCAGTTCCCTGATTAGCCCCACTGTCTAGTCTACCAGCACCGGTGACAGAGCTGACAGTGATCTTAAGCATGGGCCCTGACCCATCTTGTGCCTGACTTACATCCTCCACTGGTCCTCTAACAGCCCCAAATGAACCTTCACAGCACCCCTCACACTCTGGTGTCACTGACTCATTCAAGTGCAAGTGTCAATCAAGTCCTTTCTCTTGTGTTGCACGAACTTGAATCTCCCTGACTGAATCTAAATTGAATTCTCTAGGAAGCCTTCCTGCCTCCAGAGCTAAGATGATAACCTACCTACTGGGAACTCCTGTAGTCACTTCACAGCCTTTATCCTTCTCTTAACCTCTTTAATATTCTAGCAGTGATCTCTGTCCTTACCAAGAGCTACTTATGGGCAGGAAGTACATCTTCCACAAATGGGGAAGGCCTAGCACAGAGATAAATGAGGTGAGAGGACAAAAATGAATGTATGTACTTACTTTCTTCCTATTTTCTGTTTCCTAATACATGGATTATGCTATTTTTATGCAATTTATAAATCAACTTGGCAGGGCACTGGTGGCTCATGTCTATAATCCTAGCTACTCAGGAAACTGAGATCTGAGGATTTCAGTTTGAAGCAATCCCAGGCAGGAAAGTCCATGAGATTCTTATCCCTAATTAATCACCAAAAAGGTAGAAGTAGAGTTATGGCTCAAGTGGTAGAGCACTAACCTTGAGCAAAAAAGCTCAGGAACAGCATCCTGGCTCCTAGTTCAAGTCCCAGGATTGGGGCGCGCGCACACACGCACACACACACACCACGCACACACACACACCACGCACACACACACACACACACACACACACACACACACACACACGGGGAGGGGGGGAGAGAGAAAATTCATTTTTAAGATGAGTCAAGGGGGAAGAATGATGGAAGGGGTCACATTGATCAAGACGCATTATATGCATAAATTGCCTTGTTGCATTAAAACATTTTTTATAAAACTACTTAAAGATAATTTATAAATAGTAAAATCAAAAACAAGGTGATTATCAGGTGCTCATGCCTATAATTCTAGCTATTCAGGAGGCTAAGATCCAAGGATCATAGTTGGAAGCAAGCCCAGGCAGGAAAATCCATGAGACTCTTATCTCCAATTAACTACCAAAATGCCAGAAGAAGCGGTGGCTCAAATGGAACAGTGCCGGCCTAAAGAGAGAAAGTTTAGGGATAATAACGTAGGCCCTGAGTCCAAAGTCTAGGACTGGCACACACACACACACACACACACACACACACACACACACACACACACACACAAACACAGGGTGAATCAACTAGGTGTTGGTGGCTCATGCCTGTATCCTAGCTACTCAGGAGGCTAAGATCTGAGGACTGTAGTTCAAAGCCAGCCCAGAAAGAGAAATCCCCCATAAAATTCTTATTGAACCACTGAAAAACTGGAAGTGGAGCTGTGGCTCAAAGTGGTAAAGTACTAGTCTTGAGCAAAAGAGCTCAGGGACAACGCTCAAGCCTTGAGTTCAGGCCCTACAACTGACACACACACACACACAAAAAAGGTGAATCTAGTCATTGTAGTTAGTGCCAATTGAAGAAAATGCTGCCCATGTCAAGTCCATCTCAAGTTTCTCTCTTACCACACCTCTCAGTCCACCAGACTCCCTCTTCTAGCCCTGCAAATTCATAGAGGCTTGGCAAAGCAGAACAGCTTACTTCAACATTTTCAGCAGACAGAAGGACCACCCATACCCACACCCACACCCACACCCACACACATATTCCTTGGCCTTGAAAAGGCTTGAAAAGGTTACATTGCTTTTGTAGCTGTGTGCCAAAACCCATTTTGGGCCAAATATTCATCAGAACCTCACTGTATTCACAGGCTGAGCCCAAAAGCTTTGACAGACCTTGCCTAGGTAATTTAGGTATGATGGGACTTCTGTTGTATATCTATCACCTTGTCAATCTGAAACATGAATGAAAGATGGAATTAACATTTGAAAATCCCCCTCCCCATGTTTACCAAAACATTAATGATCTTCTCTGGAACTCCAAAATTTCAACCATGCATACTAGCTTGAACTTGTTTAAAATTTGTGAAAAATAATCCAACCACATAATCTTCAGTCTGGCATTGCTATTATTTTTCCTTAAAATAAAACCAAACTTAATTAGTTCCAAAAATAAAATGTAAAAGAAAGTCTCAGACAAGAAGCAAAACCCGTGGCTTAGAAGTCATTGCTCTAATTAACAGCATGTAAGTGTTACCTGATGAATGGACTCCCATTTTAAATGCAATTATCACAAATTTCTTCTGATTCCCCACTGTTTACACCCAGCTCTTGAAGCAACAAGTCTAACAGTAATAAATTAACAGTAATTTCTGCTTGGTAATCAGGCAGACTGTTTCAAAGCTCAGACACTAGAAGGAATGCTGGGCCCTGCTGCCTCAAAGAGGCCTAGGACTGGTACCCCTTCTCTGCCCTCCAAGAGTCTGTGCATCTATTCCCAAGGGGTGATTTAAAAAAAAATTTTTTTAAAAAAAATTAAGCCCATCACCAGGACCTGCTGAGACAGTGAAGGCAAGTAGAACCTCTGCCATGGGAAATTAGTGTCTAGTGCTGCTAGCCATGACATTGGGGCCAGGAAATAACATCCAAGACAGGGTGGGAATATGATGTGTGAGTAGGGGTGCTGTAAAGACTAAGGGATGTGGGGAGAGTCACGTGACTGAAAAAGTAGGGCAAGCATGTTTAACACTGAAATCATACTATACACAAGCAGAAGCATTTAGAAGCCACAATTTCAACGACATGGTGGTGCACACCTGTAATTCCAGTACTTTGGGGGGCTGGAGCAGAAGGACTGAAAGTTCAGAGCCAGCCTAGGTTACATATAGTGAGGCACTGTCAACAATAACAACAACAACAACAAACCAAACCAAACAAACAAACTCTACATGATAAAATTTCTAAGATCTTTGAATCAACACTGAAAATGTTTTGGGCCCATGGGTATATATTGTCATTACCTGGAAACTTGCCCCTTACAGATTAATTATATTCTTACCCTTCCCCCTAAAAAAATGAGTAGTTAAAAGGGACAAAGAGAGTAAGAACACAGGTCACAAAAAGAGTAAATGATTGATTCATGGCCACCCAACCAGCAAAGGCACCATCAGAGCCAGGAGACACTTTTGTACTTCATCCATCAGTCATTTATTGCAAAGTGGAGTCTTGGTCCAGAACTCTATCAAGAACAAACTAACCAATTAATGGAGTCAACTCAACAGATAGTAACATGTGGTTAGCATTGGCTGGAGGCAGTTCTCAGTCAGGATTTATTCTCTTCAAATGTTCAAGATGTACAGATATTTTTCTTCGGATGTATATATGTTTATGCCATAAAGTTACTTTTTAAAATAAAGTACTAGTTCCTTAAGGTCTGAAAATTCTCAGAAGTTTCAACCATAAATATCTGATGTACATCTACAGAAACTATTACAGATGTCACATAAATACTTGTGTAACACAGCTAAGTAAGAAAAGCTATGACCCCAAGGATTACACTTTACTAATCCTAAAGTTAAAAACAAAAAGGCATCACATAAAATGATCAGATTTTAAGAATCATTTTATTAGAAGATAAAAGCTACATCCACAAACCATTATTCCTTCAGACAAGAACAGAAAATATACCATAAATCTCAAACTATAATACAATCCTTATTATCTAAATCACCTTCTCTATGGGTTGATACAGAATATCTGATCTCTCCATGACAAATACAGAGTACATTGAGAATGACAATTAGCAGCACTGACGTACACTTGGTAGAAATAGCAAACTTAACCACATTTGCATTCTGGATACTACTTCCAATGAGAAAGGAGTCAGCACAAATAACAACACATATTTTACTGGTTCAACCACTTTGCTACCTTTAGCAGTAAAAGCCACACAACATAACACACTTTATTTTTTTCCCCATCAAATCTTTACATGTAGAAAATACTTTTTACCTCAGGTTCCAAGTACTAACACAAAAAAGACATTTCATTTTTCTTATATATCTATAGATTCTTATCAGGCCTGATTCACCAAGGGCAGAAAGATGAGCCACTGGAAAGACCACTCGACCATACAAGTACTCTGTTTTAAGGCAAGTGTCTTTGTCACACACATAGAGCGCAATTTAGCCACTAATGAACTTCATCATATGACAGTGTCAAACAAGAAACTGAGGTATAAACGTTACTCAACATAAACACGTTTCAGAAAGTGTGAAGACATCCACAATGTACTAAACATATCTTAGCCATAACTAAATAGAGAACTCTTCTCAAAGTTCATATATGCCCCAAAATACCAAGATTCTAGAAAAAATACTAGAAATTAAGTACTCTAATATCTTTGCAATAAGGCTCTCCACATAAGGCTACCTTTAATATAAGGCTACTTTGACTGAATTTCTGAAAATAACAAAGATGTGCACCAAAATTCAAACTATTCTGAACTAAAGAGAGAGAGAGACCTTGGACTTACGAGAGAAAATGAGGTGAGTAGGGTATTAATCAGAACTAAACTTAAGCCAAAATTAAAGTCCATCAAATAAAAATGGGTCTTACCATTTTCAACATAAAAACATTGAACTATCATGATATAAAAATGGCTAAATATATAAGCTATTTCGGTGCAAAACAGACATACATATTACCTTTACATAAATAATTTAAATAGAATATAATCTATAACCTGATATTCATATATTTTAAAAATCTAAATCGTGTGGCTCTTACAAAAGTAATCTTTACTTTCAAGTTAGAAATGGCCTAGCAGTTTAATCTTTGGAGATTTCCAGTCTATGGCTTTCTAAAATGAAGGCTAATAAAAATCTAAGTCACAGGCCATTAAATGTATTAATGTGTAAGCCATCAGTTTTGAGCAAAAAATGATTGATAATACATTATCTGGAAAAAATATACCTTAGATTTCAGTTCTAGCTCAAAGACTTACAGAGCCTATGTATTCCTAATTACAGAATAGTTTGACATAATGATATCCAGTGGAAAAAAATGGCTTACCAACTCTACTCACATTAAAAATGTTTGCCTTGGACTGAGAACAGAGTATTCATTTTGTCCAAATACAAGGATAAACTAATGACAAGGTATCTTTTTGTTCTTGTTGTAGGTCCTGGAGCATGACAAGGTATTTTGTTGTTGTTGCTGTTGTTTCTGTCAGTTGTGGGGCTTAAACTCTGGGCCTGGGCACTGTCCCTGAGCCCTTCAGCTCAAGGCTGGAGCTCTACCACTTGAGCAGCAGCGCCATTTCTGGTTTTCTGGTGGTTAATTGGAGATGAGTCTCATGGACTTTCCTGCCTGGGCTGGCTTTGAACTGTGATTCTCAGATCTTGGCCTCCTGAGTAGCTAGGATTACAGGTGTGAGCCACTGACGTCTGGAGACAAGGTATCTTTTTTTTTTTTTTTTTAAATTGTGAAAATACCGGTACAGAGGGGTTACAATTACATGGGCAAGATAATGAGTACATTTCTTATCAAACATTGTTGCCTCCTCCTTTGTTTACCCTTCCCATCTCCCTCCCCCCCACCCTCCCCACACAAGGTATCTTTTTAAGAATAACAATTGCTGCACTCATTTCCTCTCTTAAACTCTCAGAGACAGGAAAAAAAATTCAGATTATTTTCACTTAAAAATTTAATCAAAGCCAGGTGGCAGTGGCTCACGCCTGTAATCCTAGCTACTTAGGAGGCTGAGATCTGAGGATCATGGTTCAAAGCCAGCCCAGGCAGGAAAGTCTGTGAGACTCTTATCTCCAATAAACCACTAGAAAACTGGAAGTGGCACTGTGGTTTAGGCAGTAGAGTGCTCACCTTGAGCTGAAGAGCACAGGGATAGTGCCCAAGCCCAGAGTTCAAGCCCCACAGCCAACAACAACAACAATATATATATAAAGTACTCTGGTAGGAAAATACTGTTGTAAGGGGAAGTTTTGGCAGAAATTGCTTATTAAAGTTCCAAATTAGATCGAAACAAAAAGTGATTCAAAAAATTATGCTACCTAGTCGAATTCTCAGCTATATGCTGAGAAACAGGAAAGGTCCACAACAAATTCCACTTGCACAAAAAATGAGATTTCCTTCTGATGGCTATGAGAACAGATACAAAGCACCCTAAAGTACCAAAAAGCTGTTCCTTTGCAAAAATGTCCTGACATTTGGGGAGGAGGGTGGGGTGTGAAGAGCTCTAAATGTAAATACTTGATTAAGTGCTCCATTACCTGAAAAAAATCTAGACATCTACTTATGTATTAGTTAGCTAAACATGCCACTAACTTTAATTCAAACACACTTCTAAAGACAGCCACCCATCAGCCACAGTTTCTGCCCACAGAATGGTTATAAGAATCCTTCTTATAACAATATAATGAGAAAGTAGTTTTGAGTAAAATCTATTTTCTACTCTTAACTACAGGGCAGGTCAATAGCCATGCCATTGAAGTAACTTGCTACTTCCTGTTCATCATGTCCAATCAACATCACTATATGATGAGCCAGGGAGTGGTTCTGCTCAATTATGGCCCTTTAACACCTCCTTTGTAAGGAAAATTGTCCTGACCATGGTGATCCCCCTTCTACCCAAAGTTTGCCTTCCCTAAACTTGGTATTTGGAACACCTCTACCCACCTGGATAATGGTAAAGCTAAACTAATGCTAATAAATGCAATTCAAACAAGAAAAATGAAAAGAGAATTAACCAGTGGAACCTATGAAGAGAAGATCCTGGAAGAGAAGCAGGGTGGTGGCAACCCAGGTGCCAAACTCAAAGGCAGGAGGGGTAGACACCAGAACTACCACCTTTGGCTAGGCAGTTCTTGCTGTGTATTGATAACACCCCATTACTTGTGTGCTTCCCTGGAACAAATGAGTCTATAAGCACAGAAGGAAATAAAGCTAGGTGTGGTGGCATCTGCCTGTAATCCTAATACTCAGAGAGCTGAGGCAGGAAGATCTAAAGTCAGCCTGAGCTATGTGTTGGGGCTTTTCATGCATGCTAGGCAAGTGCTCCAACCTTACCCCTGAGCTTCATTCCCTAGCCCAAAAGATAGATTTTTAAGGACTGTTGGTTATATTTTTCCCTCCAAGTAAATTTTATTAAAATGATAGCTAGGGTCAGAGATTTATTTTTTAGAATACTTATAAATATTGAGCAAAGAAAACGATTTTTAAACAGGGTATTGTTTCTATTTTTAAAGTTAACAATTATTTTAATACTCTCTAAACTTTAAGAATGAGAGCCATTAATTGGGCATTTGAAGAATCCTGCTATTCCTAAGAACAGTTATAAACGGTATTGAATGTATTCATTTTATAGTTATAGTAAAGTATATCTCTTTTTAGAAGCTTCTTTTCCTCAACATTTTTAACAAATATGTAACATTGCACATGTAGTATACCCAAGATCTTGGTTTAAGTCCATTATGTTTGATATCCACATTTTCATGGAACATTATTAACATTTGCTCAGCACATTCATAAGATTAAAAATGTAGCCATTAGCTGAAGGCCTTTGGGGCATATGTTCCAAATTAAGAGAATTGCAAGTATTCGGTCAAATACTATATTAGCAGTATTACTCATGAAAAAAAAATGCCCATGGTGAATCCATTAGAAATTAGTCAAAGTTAGAAAACTCACAAGTGATCTTCCACCCACTTGAGGATGTACTATTCACAGATAATATTGTATTGAGATTTCCCTTCACGTATTTTACTCTCATAATTTCCTAAAGGGATTTTTGCAATAACTTTATTCCTGGTGATGGATGACATTTAAAAATCTGGACATGATATCTGTATAAAGGAACCTCAGATTAAACCAAAGAATGAATAGAACAGGAGGCGCTTTCCTATGTACAAGGATCTCTCCAATGGCATTTGTCAGGGCACAAGTCCAGCCAACTGAGTCAGCTCTATACCTCACTGGACCCAGAGTAGCAGATATACTTGTAAGGCGAATGCTTCTACTATGTGCACACAAAGTATTTTTTTTTTCTAGAACAATGATGCAAGTTAGCTACCAAGTCCTGTTTTTGAAACATATTCTTTTTCACTCTAACAATTCAGTGACACACGTTCATGTAAGTACTATGCCTGGGCACTGCTGGCTCACACCTATAGTCCTAGCTACTCAGGAAGCTGGGGTCTGAGGATCGTGGTTAGAAGCCAGCCTGGGCAGGAAAGTCTGGGAGAGTCCTATCTTCATCAGGCAAAATGCCCGAAGTGGAGATGTGGCTCAAGTTTTAGAGCACCAGCCTTGAGTAAAAAAGGCAGGGTACTGTCCCTGAGTTCAAACCCCAGTCCATACACACACACACACACAAATAAAAATTGCATACATCAATACCACTAGCAAGCCCAATTCCATAAACTTAGTTTAGACAAGCTCCCTGCTTTACAAGCTTTTCCATGGAGACATCCCCAAGACAAGCAAAGAAAGAGCTCCAGCATACCTTTTCAGGGAGACAGAAACACCTTGTTCCAGTAAAAAGGAACCAAACAACAGAAACAACTCATCTCCTATCTCCTATATTTGTTGTTTGTATCTTGAGGCAAGTGAACACAACAAACTCAAATTAACTTGGGTTAATGAAGAAAATCAATGTTATAAAAGACTTAGAATCCATTAAATGTATATCAATTGAAGAGCTGTTTAAAATCCATCAACAAGCTCTATCACAGCTTCAGCTTGATTAGTGTCTAGTAAAGAGCTTTAGAAACTCACTTCAACAAAATGTATTTCCTGACACAGACTATACAAGAACTCAACCAAAAAAAACATTTCAATTTACTTATTAAAACATATTGTTCAATGAAAAACTCTCCACAATCCAGTTCCTTAACCTGATAAGGAGGACCTATGGAAACTCCTTAACTAACATGGCAATACTGAAAGAACAAAGCTTCCTCTTAAGGCCAGGAATAAGATTAGGATTTCCACTCTCACCCTTCTGTTTGACATGGTATTGGAAATTCCAACTGGGCAAGTAGGCAAGAAAAATAAATAAAAGGTACCTAGATTATATCCAAGCACCAGTGACTCATGCCTGTAATCCTCACTACTCAGGAGGCTAAGATTTGAGAATCGTTGATTTGAAGCCAGTCTAGGCAGGACAACCCATGAGATTCTTATCTCCAATTAACCACCAAAAAGCCAAGCCAAGAGTGGCCCTGTGGCTCATGTAGTACAGTGCCAGACTTGAGCAAAAAAGATAGAGATCCCAGGCCCTGACTTCAAGCCCTTGTACTGGCACACACACACACACACACATACACACACACACACAAGCACACACACACTCATCTATGCAAAAAAAGAAGTAAAATTATTCCATTGTAGATGACATGATCTTACAAAAAAAAATAATAATAAAGAATCCTTACAAAATTATTGGAGCTAATAAGTGAGTTCAACAAGGTGACAGGATACAAACTCTAGCAATGAACAATCTGAAAATTAAGAAAACATTTCCATTTAAAATCACATAAAAAATAAAATACAGAGTAATAAATTTCTTTAAGGGCAAGACTTGCATACTGAAAACTACAAAGCATTAAAAGAAATGAAAGAAGACAACCCATGTACATGGATTGGAGACTCAGTACAGTTAAGACAGTAATATCCCTGTAATAAACTTACAAATTTCATGTAATCCCTATCAATATCCTGGTAGCTGAACATGGTGGCACAACCCTGTAAGTCCAGCATTGAGGCTAGGGTCACAGGACAAGAGCTTGAGGCTAGCCTGGACTATATAGCAAGTTTCTGGGACCGCCTGGAAGAGTCCTTGTCTCAACAAAACAAAACAAATAAAAATAATATTCCCTCTGGCTTGTACCCCCTTAAATATCATTTATGTTTTGACTATACTTGAATTAGCTTTGTTGATGGGTTTTAAAATATAAATCATAGGACTCCCATGAAAGCGGCTACATTAAATTCATTTAAATTACCACATAAATGAAGATCATTAAATACAATTCCCTAAAATGGCCATTAAGTAAGTCTACACGAATAGTCAACAAGTTTAAGTGGTTTGGGGGAATGCCTAGAAGAAATGGAAAATCTGAAATTTTAGACATAAGTTAATCAGAGAATGAAACCCTATAAAGGCTTGTGGATGACATTTCACAGTCTATGGAAGGATACACAGCAATTGGGGAAGTAAATCACTGGTTTCCTTTCAAGGCAGAACTGACATGCCCATTCCTATGAGTGCAGATGGCTCTGGAGAGGCAGGAAGCAAAACACCATATGAATGCATGCTGAACAAACAGAGAAGTGTATGCAACCTTCCTTGACCAAACTGGAACTTTTCCAGAACATTCCATTAAAGCTTCAACCCATGTTACTTCCTACTGAGCTATGGCTTCTCTTCTAAAACGATGTAATGCTTGTACTTATTTCCATATGCATGGATGAATACAGGACTGAAGTTTTGCAATTTAAAAAATTCTGTTGAGGAGCTGGGTGTGTTCAGTGGCAGAGTACTAAGGTAGCACGTACAAGGCCCAGGGCCAACCTGTAGCTTATGTGTGCACACACATGTGTGTACACACACACCCATTGAGATAAAAGAGAAAATACAATAAATATATAATAACAGAATTTGAGTGTGTGAAGAAACAGCACACTAGTAGAGAAAAATGGGGTGAGATTTTCAAAGGCCAAAATACTACATAACTCAGACAAACTCAGGGTAAAGGAAATCATTTGGCTATGATTACTTTGGCAATGACAATGATGAAGAAAAATGTGGCATCTGTCAAAATCCAGAGATGTGTGAAGAATAAACTGCTGCACTAGATTCTGGAAATAAGGGTTTTTAACCCTAACTCCTTCATCATGATATTCTCTTTTGCCCTTCTCTTCTACCTATAATAGTCAAAGCCTGAAATAGTTGGAGGCTGATATTCCTTTAGTGAATAATTCAGGCAAGCCTTTCTTGGATAAATAGACAGATCCTTGCCCAACCTAACCTCTCTCTCCTCCACCTCAATAATTACAGGGTGTACACTAAATTATTCATAAATCTGTGGTTTTGTTTATATATGATGCCTTTATAGCAATTAGTTGAGAAAGCAAAGTTATAATTCATATTGCTAAGATTCTGTGCTAAAAATCCTCTCTTCTACACTGTCTAGTACTAATAATCTAGACAGAGTAATAAGCTATATTACTCAATATTCCTACAAGCAGAGTTTGAATGGAGCTGTGACTCACAATGATGAAGATCAAGTCAAATAATTTTATATTCAAATTGCTTTTAGCTGGATGAAAATTGACTTAGCTACACAGAAACTAAGAGTACAATACTATTTCTTTTTGATGATAATCCAGTGACAATATGTAAATATAACTTTGATATCCAAAGACTACACAAAATATCCTTTTATCTGCTAAGTCTTATTTTAAATTCATAGTGTTTTGGGGGAAAGTTAAGAGCAAGAGAAGACAAATATGGGTTGTAATATTGATAATATCAAACTACTTCTATAATTTTTATGTTGGAAATATTCTTGTTTGGACATTTGAATGTTAGCACTATTATCACTATTATCATTTCAGAACAATGAATTCTATTATCCAATAAAATGCTAAGTGATACAAGCTTTTTCCATTCCAAGTACTTTTCTGAAGTTGTTTCCATAAAGAGAGGAAAGAAATAGAAGATAGAAAGGGAGAATATACTCAAGCTTGCAGAAAGTGATACAATAAGGTGAAAAACAGGTACAAAAATAAAAGAGAGAATAGATAAGTAAGAAAAACTTTTTCAAATAATACTAGTGCTTGTATCTAGCTCCATTATACAGTTTAAATTTTGGCCAAATTTTTAAAGTATTTGTTAAACAGTTCTTGAATGTGACATATGTTTCTAGGGTGCTTCTGACATTGATATGAGAAATTATAAAACATTTAGAAATGAAAATGTTAGTCTCAAAATATAACACTAAGTTCCAAGCTTCTGAATTCGTTAAGATGGCAAAACATTTGGAAACTAGTACCTTTCTGTTTTAAAGTGTTCAAACAATGTACTTAAAAATAAAAAGCAGTTAATTGTTAGAGGCAAGGAGGAAACAAGCCCAAATAAAATCACGGCCTACAGTTCACCCTAGGTACCATTACCCTTCCTTTGCCGTCTCAATCCTATTGAGACTTCTTCCCTTCAGCTGGGAAGGGTAATTTTTGCCCTACTAAGATGAGGATAATGGCACTACCGTGCTCACACCACCAGAAACACATGAATATGAAGTAGCATCCACTCTTTCTATGGAGTGAAGTATATGCAAGAATTGATTTGCGATGCATTAATTCAGGAACTCAGCAGAGAGGCTCCTACTATATCTAGCTGATCTAAACTTGAGCTCATGATAACACTGCACAAAGCTATGGTAGATGAAAGTGATAGGTAATGCCAATAGAACAATTCCACTGACAACACAAACTCCTCCAAGAATTCTTCCAGGCATTGTGATAGGATACATATCTCCATAGCCAACTGTAGTCATAGAGATAATCACCCACCAGCAGGCAGCAGGGATGCTGGCGAAGTCCTTGTTGGATGCTTCCAGGTCCAACCCATGTTCAAGAAGCTGAGAAAGTGCACTAAAGATTGCCATGGCAACACAAATGAAGACAAGTAGCATAACCATCTCTCGGTAACATCGCTTGAGAGTCAAACCCAGTGTCTGAAGACCAATGAAATGACGGGCAAGTTTAATCACCCAAAAAATCCTCATCATTCTGAGCACCCTCAAGGTGACTCCAGCCCTCTGGAGTTGAGAGTTCTCGCCTGTAAATACTGTCATTAGCACGGAGATGTAATATGGAGTGATTGCCAGTAAATCAATGATGTTCAGGGGTCTCTTGACAAACTCACACTTGTTTTTGGAGACGATGAACCGCACAATGCACTCTGCAGTGAACCAACCTATGCAGATAGCTTCAATTATCCTGTCAAGAGAACAAAAGAAGAATTGATCATTTTATTTTTAAAGATTTTTAATAGCTCTTAACATTTCTCCAGATAGTACTACACTGACATACTAATTCACTTACTTTTCCAGAAAACAAAGAACAGACAGTATAACCAACATCATGAGACCTGCCAGGATGCAACAGAACAACAAATATTACAGTTCAGATGGAAACTGAATTTGATAACCATCTTATGTTATACTACATGTAATGCCAGTTAAATAATGCAATACCATTTTACTTGTCATATTTTTATATGTGTGTGTGTGTGTGTGTGTGTGTGTGTGTGTGTGTGTGTGTGTGTGTGTGTGTGTGTGTGTGTGTGTGTGTGTGTATATATATATTTGCTGGTTGTGGGGCTTGAACTCAGGGTCTACGCACTATGTCGCTGAGCCACTTTATGCTCAAGGCTAGCGCTCTACCACTTGAGCCACAGTGCCACTTTCAGTTTTTGAGTGGTTAGTTGGAGATAAAAGTCTCATAGGGACTTTTCTGCCCAGGCTGGCTTTGAATCACAATCCTCAGATCTCAACCTCTTGAGTAACTCAGCTAGGATTACAGGCATGAGCCACCAACCCCGGCAACATTTTTTTTTAAGCTCTTTCTTATTTGGTGGTTTGAAATTGACTGAAACAGAGCTGGCCACGGTGAAATTTCGCTTGTTGAGGACAGTGCTGGTCAACTGTGGTACCAGTTTTAGAGATGGATCAGAAGGATTTGTTCCTAGACAGTGAATATCCCAAGGCTTTTTTTTGGGGGGGGGGGCAGTCCTAGGTCTTGAACTCTGGGCCTGGGCACTGTCCCTCAGCTTCTTTAGCACAAGGCTAGCTCTCTACCACTTGAGTCACAACACCACTTTTGGCTTATGTGGTACTGAGGAATTGGACCCAGAGCTTCATGCATGCTAGGCAAGCACTCTACCACTAAACCATATTCCCAGCCCAAAAGATAACTGCTTTTGTTGTTGTCCTTGTTTATTGGTTCTGGGCTTGAACCTCAGGGCCTGGGTGCTGTCCCTGAGCCTCTTTGTGTTCAAGGGTAGTGCTCTATCATTTGAGCCACAGTACCACTTCCCCTAGGCTTTTTGATGCTTCACTTCTTGATAAATAACAAGAAGATTACTTCCTGAAATGTGACTCTTCCTTTCTTTCCCAGTTGGGCATGGAGCACTGAAAACTGAGGGAACTTTTTGGGTACTGCATGAGTGCACTCAACAGGAGAGTATCCTCAGCATCCTTACTAGGATGGCATGGGAAAAAGGCTGAGGACTCTCAGGCTGTGACACACCACCACCAGGATTTTCCCAGAGACCACAACTCCTTTGTTTGTTTGTTTTTCTCCCCCCATCATTACCATGCACTATGTATTTTTAAAATACAGGGCCACATTTTGCCTACAGACGTATTTACCAACCTCCCTACATTGAAAATAATTGTATTTACAGAGAGGCATTGTTTACTGTGCCCAATAACAATTTATTTAGTCCGATAATATTTACATGAGCTAAGGGGTAGGTTTCTTGAAGTGGAGGGGGCCAGCCTGCGAGTGCCCTGGTCTTCCTCTTAGGCTGAGGAAATTAAATTTTAGAACACTGGCTAGGAAGTCCTGCCTTGGACTGGCAGGTAACTCAGAGGCAACTGTAATTTAATTTAACCTTAAATTAAATTATTGTTGGTATAATATCATTATTTTTCCAATGTAATTCTTTCTTACCTAGACTCAACTACCTTAAGTCCAAAAGAGAGAGAGAGAGGGAAATGAAGTCATTTGAAACAAGGTAGAGCAACTGTTCAAAGAGCATTCTACAGAACTCAAGTTGTACGGGATGTCACTCAGAAATGAGTAAATACAGTTAACCAAGTTTCCTTACTGCCGGGAGTGGCAGTGCCATAAAGATTAACTCCATCTTACTAACTCATTTATTTTTTTGAATACATACTCACATTCACATGGTTCAAATTGTCTAAGATTAAAATGAATCTATAGAGATTAAAAAGAGAAGTACAGAGTGAAGTCTGAGCTGGGTATAGTGATTCATATCTGTAGTCCCAGCTACTTGAGAGTTTCAAGAGGGAGGATCACTTAACCAGCCTAAGCAACACAGATCTACTCTCTCAAAAGAAAGAAGTCTCATGCTATTTCCCAGCCACTCAGTTACATTCCCTGGAGGCAAGCTCTATCAGTTTCCAATGAATCCTTCTGAAATTATTTCATGTATAACATAAAAATAAATAAAATAGGGTATATATATATGGATCCCCTTTCACACAAAGAACAGCATATCTCTGTGATCATTTTATATCAATGAGGACACTTTCCTCATCTCTTGAATATGTTGGCAAATATTCTTGAATATTCGTGAATCCAGTTTACTAGATGAATGTTTTGGTGGTTTCTGACCTCTTGCTACCAAAACAATGGTTCAATGAATATTCTTGTTTCTATCTCATTCATACATGTACAGCTATATCTGTAGCTACTAGGTAAAGAGAAATAATTTTGATAGCTTTTGCCCAACCTCTCCTAGAAAGGATACACTAAATTACTCTCCCACCACAACCAGTATCCACAGCCTCATCAATGTTAACTTACTGAACTTGAGGCTCTATGCCACTGTGCTAGTACTTATTTTGAAAAATGGTAAGCATTGTTTTTTCCATGGGTAAAGGTCTGGTTATGAAAAGTATCTGAACAAGGCTTTTTTTTTTTTTTTTTTTTTTTACTTTGTAACAGTTTCCTGAAACATCAGTTTTAGAAAACTGTCCAGAGGCTTTGTCTATAAATTGGTTTGTAGCCTGCAGTCTAAATCCTGTCTCTTCTCTCCTTTCTTTCTGGCTGAAGGAAAAACCAAAAGAATTACATTCCATGACATCTGAAAGCTATATAAAACTCGACCTTCATTGGTCATAATAAAGTTTTATTGGAGTACAGCCATGCTCACTCATTTACACCTTGTTTAAGGCTTTTTAAAAATACTACAGTAACAAAGTTGAATAGTAATGACAAATTATGTGGTTCTGAAAAGCCTCAGGCATTTAGTATCTGGCTCTTTATAGGAAAAGTTTTCTGGTCCCTGGTTTATACCAATAGCTCTCAAACTGATAGTCACGAAAGTATTGCTTAGAATCCATATGTTCTCTACAAAAATCTTTTTCTAAAGCCTTTTAAGTATATTATGGGTCTGTGGATATATAATATATATTATGCAACATATATGTTATAGTGTGTATTTTATATATATATATAGCTGGTAGCCAGGTAGTTCCATATGACATAATAGCCATCTGCTTCATATGATCACACTTCTGCCAAATAGAAGATGTTAGTAGTTGTGGGCTAGGAAGAGGAAAAAAGTAGGCTGACTCAGCAGGCAAATTATGCAACTTGGACAGGAAAGAATAACTAACATAATAGATGTCCAAGAGATGAAGGTTTTCATGGCAGTTCAAATGAAGGCAACTGGTGAAGGCATTGAGTCATCCCAGGACAGATGGTAGGCACGGGGTGCTGCACTCCAGATCCCACAAGGAATTCTGAAAATGCCTAACATCAGGCCTGAGGAAGTCAGGAAGTTTATGGTTTTTTGGCTATAAGGCAATCCCTGTGAACACTCATGGGTCAAGGTCTTCAGGTGGCACTACTTTCGAAGGTTTGGAAACTTTATAGGGTGGGCCTACTTGGAGGAAACAGGTCACTGGAAGGACACCTTTCATGGGTGTATCTAGTCTTCAATCCCTGCTTCCTGTTCATCATGAGCCTCTTCTGCCACAAGGTGCTACAGCCATGATGTCCTTCCCAAGTCATAGGACCAAGCCATCATGATCTAAAAACGTAAGCCAAAATAAATCCTTCTTCCTCTGAGTTGTTTGTGCCAGGTATTTTGCTGTAATAACAAGAAAGGCAGCTAATTACAAGGGTTGTGGGTGGAAAGCCAAACCTTCTACTAACAGAGAAGTACTTAAACCCAGATTTTACTGATAGTATCTTAAGATGGTAGAAACTATTGATAAAGAAATACATGAAAGAATACATTTTTTTCTGAGCAAAAGTCAGTATCTATAAGATGCTGACTTTTTTTTGTGGCAGGGCAGAGAATTTATACCTACTCATCTGTCCTTCTTCCCAGAAATGTCATTTTTCCCATTACCATTGGTCAGTGTGTGTCACATAAACCTGCCCAACAGCAAGGAGATTGAAATATCGGGAAAATTTTGGCTGTTTTTAGGTCTCTACATTCATGGAAGCCTTTGTGGAAGCATCTTTTTTTGTTGTTGTTGTTAGTCTAGTAGGAACAAGGGAACATAGATTATGTCCTTTAGTTGGTTATGTAGAAATAGTTTGAATGCCTTGCAATATTTAATATCAGAATTATGTCTTAGAAGAAATCTGTATTGCATTTTTTCCTGGTCCACCAAAAAATGATCTAAACACCTCATAACAATCACTGCCTGTCCTCCTCCTAACAAAAGAACTTGAGTAGAACTATGATCCTTGAATCTGCCCATCTTCATCGCTATCCCACACCCCTCTCAAGGAAGTCTTTGTAGAAGATCTAGGAGGAGAACTGCTTCATTCTTCATATCCTATGACTCCTAAAAATTAAGGGGTCAGGCCATGGTTTAATAAATAGTAAGCACTTGTCTAGTATGTTGGAAGCCCCTGCTATGCCTGCCAAAAATAAAAGCAAAAAGAAAGGGATCCGAGCAATATTCAGAAACCTTAGCATCACAGTTCTAAAATGTTACCACAGTTATCAATGTCTCAGGCCACTAGTTACTAGGGGTGAAGTATATTAGTTTCCAGTGGCGGCTGATTAAAAAAAAAATCCCATGAGAGTAGAGAATATAGCTCATTGGAGTGTGGAGTGTAAAGCCTTGGGTTCGATTCCCCCCATTTGGGTCCAGTCTTGATAGCTTATACAAAAATTTGGGGTCCAATCTTGATAGCTTATAAAAAATTACTTTTTCAAAGAAGTCAGGGTATTAAAACCCCAAATCAATTTTACTATGCCAAAAAAAGGTGGCAGGAAGGTCACACTCCATTTGGAAGCTCTAGGGGAATATTGCCTCCTAGTTCTGATAGCTGCTAACATTCTCTGGCTTGGTGCCATATCACTCCAATTTCTTCCTCCATGACACTCCTTCTGCCCTCCTTCGTCTCTGTCAAATCCTCCCCTGCCTCTTTCTAACAAGGACACATTCTATGACAGCAGTAGACCCTACCAGGAAAACCCGTAACAACCCTATTATCTGAAGATTAATCACGTTTACAAAATGCCTGTTGGCACATAAAGTAATATTGACCAGTTCTAGAAATTAGGACATGGATTTTTTTTTATTGGGTTTGGGGGAGTTGAAGGACAGTGTTTTCAGCCTTCCACACAAAGTCATCTAGAGGGTTCAAACCACAGTAAAAGGAATCTAACATACTACCTAGAAAAGGAGAAGGTCAGCAGATATGTTACAGACAACCTACCATGGAGAAGTTCCCTTGTTCCTACTAGACTAACAAAAAAAAGATGCTTCCACAAAGGCTTCCGTGAATGTGGAGACCTAAAAACAGACATAATTTTCCCGATATTTCAATCTCCTTGCTGTTGGGCAGGGTTATGTGACACACACTGACCAATGGTAATGGGAAAAATGACATTTCTGGGAAGAAGGACAGATGAGTAGGTATAAATTCTCTGCCCTGCCACAAAAATCTGAAAGCATACTATAAATTGTTGGCTTCAATGGTAGGGTCCGAATCAGCTCAAGTCCCTGAGTCACTACACAGAATAGAGCAGACACCTGCTACTCTGACCCAGACTGGACACATGTGAGTGAGAAATACATTTTTGCTGTGATAAGTCTTGGTTGTGTGAGGCTTACAAGTTGCTGGCTAGCCTAGGCAATAAACTAATAAATATAGTACGTAGTAAATTATGCACTCAAAAGGAATTGTTGGAAAACACAATGGCACAATTAATTATTCCTTATCTGAAAATCTGAAATGCTCCAAAATCTGAAACCTTTTTGTTTGATTCTATAAATTAAAAACCTGACTTCATATAACAGGATATTGTCAAATGGAGGTACACTAAAAGAACTGTATAAAATTACCTTTAAGCCGGCTATGAGAGGCTCATGCCTATAATCCTAGCTACTCAGGAGGCTGAGTAAAATTCAGTTTGAAGGAGGATTCTGGTTCAAAGCCAGCCTAAGCAAAAATACCCATGAAACCCCATCTCCAAAATAAGCAGCAAAAAACAAGTCTGGAAGAATGGCTCAAGTAGTACAGTGATAGCCAAGAAAGCAAGTCAAATAAGTGCAAGGCCCTAAGTTCAAACCCCAGTGCCTTCAGTCTATATGTATAAAATATCAATGGAACATAAATGAATTTCATGTTTTGGCTTGGGTCCTTAACATTAACTCATTATTTAAAAATGTAAAATCTAAGATAATTATGATTGCAGGCATTTCAAGCAAAAGATGCTCAATCTGTAACAGTAATTGTTATCTTAGACTGGCTTTGGTTAAAATGTACCAGCTGTCCAGTTAACTGCCCAGCTAAATGTCCAACTGTCTCTTCTCTAGTCAAGCTCTAGCATGAGTGAGGACACTGAACTTGGTGGGAAGAAGCCCCATGCCCTTTCCTCTGATTTACAAGCCTCATCCATCAACTGCCAGAATTGTGTGGATCTTTGTGGGGTGCTGCCATCTCTAACATCCTCAGATTCTATTAATTTCAGCAGAGCAAAAAATCTTAATTGTGCCCAGAACATTTTTCTGTCTAATTATTTCCACTAGCAGCCAAGTTGTTCAGATTAAAAGGTAAGAAATGCAAATGAGGTGGAATAATATCTAGGGAATTTTGAAGCAGTAAGTTCATCTGTAATGAGGTCCTAGGGGTTCCTCCTGCTACCCCCTAAGTTTCTCCAGAATTCACAATGAAGGGATGAATCAGTGAGAAACCCCAGGCATTGCCTACACCCAGGATTATGCCAAGGCGGTCTCCTACAACAAACACCACTAAGCCTGCCAAAATCCCCATGTTTCCAAATGGCACTCTCGTCAATGCAACCAACAGCGGCTGGAAAAGTGAGGACTGTTTATTGAGCACTGCAGCAAACAGTGGGATAGTCCAGAGGGTTACTTCTGCAAACCACAAATAGGAAAACAGAACTAAAGACAACACTGAGGAGCAGTATATTCCTCAGAAGCCTATTCTGATTACTCTTGAGATCCAAATATGCAGAAAGTCTTTAATACATGACTAATAAAATGTTATCCACTTAGTGAGCTATTTCTGTTGGACACTATGCTAAGTCCTGAACAGATAGCATCTCATTTCCAAACCCTATGACAAAATTGAGATCAACAAGATAGCCATCTTTTCCATAGCTACACAAGTATAAAATTAAAATGACATAGGTAATGAAGCCCAGGCATCCAGCCCTTTAGAGCTATAAAGACCAACTAAAAATAATAAAATTCATGACAATGTCTAACAT